>NC_091625.1:76314600-76939600 GCF_027580195.1 Bos mutus
AAGAGCTAACCATTTCCCTTTCAACTGTCGAGTCTTCTGAGTAGCCAGGCAGTTGGAAAATTCAGGAATAGCAAGTTATTTCAGGACCCATAGGATTTACAACACTAATGGTTTGAGGAAACCGCAGCATTTAGGCTCCTTCAGTCTTTTTCTCTGTCCTTAGGAGTTTAAAAATAAGCAGGAAAATGGTTCTTCAAATTGGCAGACCAGTTTCAGGGTGGCTTCTTGCCACATTGCAGGATAATCACAGAGTTACACGACCCACAGTGGGTAGAGCATCCCACAGAAGCAGCTCTTTTCTGATTCTCCTCTTTGATCAAACAGATTTGAGCCTTTTCCATTTTTATTTTTGTTTTACCTCTTCCTCTCTCCCTTCCCGCCCATATTCTTTCTCTCTTCCTCTCTCCTCTCTCCTTTTCTCTTTTTCCCCTCTTCTTCACTTAACATCTAATAGAAGTCACCTACAATTCTCTTGATGGAAATAGTTGGCATTTACTTCATGCTTTATTTTTATTTAACACATCTCAGCAGATTCAGCTGTTAAGGATAATGAAAGTCTACAGTCCCTCAAGAGGAAAAACGTCTGTGTCAAAACCATAATACAAGGTTCACAGTTTTAAAATACACTTATTTCTCTTGAGGCAGGTGGGTTTCTGATGCTGTAAGTTATTCAACTATCTCTAGGGCCTTCAGCTCATACCAAGGAAAGGCTGCAGCCTGGGACCCTTGGGGTCTTCGGTTTGTTTGCAGGAAGGGGTTGTTTGTTTCTTTTCCTTCAATTCCTTGAAACATGAATGAATTTGCCTTTGTAAGCAGAAGCAAAGTGACCCAGAAGAGCCTGTTTCCAGGGTGAATGCTGTTCCTCTTTTGCCTTTGCCATCATCAGTAAGCTGCTTGTCTTCGACACATCTATTTAGAAAACTTTCATTGTGACACAGAGTGGGCGAAAGACTTCCAAAACCTGCTCTCTAAGGTCAGCAAAGGAATCTGTCACTAGACCATCACAGGTAAGTCAGGAATGCCAAAATTAAAGAAACGAATAGAAAGGAACACAGTTGCGATAGTATTTAAAAGAGGAGAAAATAACACAAGGGCACAACCTAACTGGGCTTGTGCCCTTGGGCTCTTGGCTGTGAGGTCTTAAAGCAAGCAGCTCACCTCCCTGGATCCCTGCTTCTCGTCTGTCACACCAGGTTATCCTGGAGATTCCTTCCAGCCCTAACAAATTACCTTTGTTTTTTTAAGGTAACTCTTAGATCTCTTCACAACTCCAATTTAGGAACTATATTCAAATATTTACTAAAATGCTCTCAAATGGCACTGAGAAAAAACTCGTGGTCGGTCATTCCTTCAGTAAGCTCTCTCTCAAAGAGTTGCTAAAGCTGCTTTCTCTAGGTATAACCACAACAGTAAGAATTCTTTGAAATTTCACTTCATCAAAAATGAAAGACATCTTTACAATTGTCATCTCTGAGACTTTACAAACACAAAACAAAGTAACTATGCTGGATATCAAAAGTTTTTGATATCACAAGTGAGCATCTTTCATCAATTCTCTTATATTTGGAGAAAGAGAGGATAGCAATCCCTACCGAAACTGCTACTTTTCTGTAGGCCTCATTTCTTGAGTCACAGAAAAAAAGTTTTCTTCTACATCTCTATTTTCAATTTTTCAAACTGCACCCAAACATCTTTGCAACTCTCCTATGTATAAATCAAAACATTCACTGAACAACTACTGTAAGCCTAGGATGCAAAATGAAGATTATTCAACACAGACTATTAAAAGGTCATATTAGTTCCAAGGATTGGGAGATTAGTGGTTTATTAAGAAAGTTATAGAAAAGGCAGAGAGACAAATCAGCTTTTTCAGTCACACTTTATATAATTCTCATTTGTGTTCAGGAGGATCAAACATCATTTTAAGCGGCCAAAAAGGTTTAGTAGAGTAGAACCAACTTCAGATAATAAAAATATGTCTTATCATCACCATCTTTTAACTTTTTTATAAGCAGATGATGTGAAGAAAAATACGAAACTAAAGATATGGAGAGGTCATTCCAACCACATGAAAAACAATACACACACACACACACATGTATTTGGTGTCCATCTATTAGTCGGAGAAAAGAGTGGCAAGTGAGAGCTCAATATGTAATTAGAGAAAGTGGTTAAAGATGAAACCAAAGCTTAAAAGTGATGTTGCTTGTTTTAAGTGAAACAATACAGTAATCCTACTTGGAAACTCAGAGTGATTTTATAGATGTGTTTAAAATTTAACATTTACAATAAGAACTGGGATGCCCAAATATAGTTACAATTCCATAACATTAACACAAACATGTGCTTTATTTAACTGTAGTAAAAAGAAAAGCCAACAGAAAAAGATAAATGTGGGAAAAACATATTTACATATTACAGAACATTCCACTTATCAAGAGACCATTTTTCTGAAAAACTCAACCATTCAAAATGTGGTCGAGACCCAAGAAGTCAAGATAGTCTCTGACCAGACAGCAATACTCACAGGATCGTGGTTTAGGATCTTATTATAATTCTTCAGTCACTAATACTCACAGGATCATGGCTTAGGATCTTATAATCCTTCAGTCACTACTGCTGTAATAAACTAGATTGCCCAGACCTTCCACAGAAGGTAACATATTAGAAACCCCATAGCAGAGACTGGTGGGTACAAGAGGCAAGCAAGACTACAAGAGTGGAAAGGAAAGCTCACAGCTTTACAGCAAAAGTGGAACAAGAAAGCGGCAGACCAGAGACCCACCTTAAGCCCAAGCAAGGATCCCTGCAAACCTCAATAACCACCAGGGTGACACCAGATTCTTAAAGGGTCAATGACACTGACACCAAGGCATCAAAACAAGCTTCAAATGTCCTCTGAGGGTTGAGTAGAAACACTACACGGAATCATGCAGAGAGGGAGGGACTAAGTCATGAGAAGTGAATTTCAATCCAACTATACCACTATTATCTGTAAGGCTTCAGGCGAGCCCCTTAATCTCTCAGGACAGCTTTCAGGGGGAGATGTCCCCATCCTACCATCTCACAGGACTATCAGAACAATGAAATGAGACCAGACGTGAGTGGGCACTGGGTAAACCGTGACCTGCAAACAGACTCTATTTGCGGAGCAAACTTCAGAAAGATGTTCGTTAATTTTTTATTTGTTTTAGAATTCTGAACAACGAATGGAACAAGCTTCTGTTACAGAGAAATAAAAATGAAAGGCATTTTCCTCTAACATTTTATGTAAGCTAACATGCAGTCCATATGAACACAATTTAGAAAGGATCTCTAACCAACTGTCAGGGTTTTACAGTAACTTTATGTTTCAAAGAAAATGCAGCTTCTTATCCAGTTCAGACACAGAATCTCTGACACATACAGGCTACAGTCCAACAATTTGAAAGTAAAGTGAAATGGACTGAACTTCTTAACTAATTTTCCTCTATGGGGGATGGATGGACAGCAGGCCAGGAAGCATAATGCCAGAGAAATCTCCAGATCAGGGCAGAAATTCATCAGACGTTGCTATTCATGAGTTTTCCCTTGGGCCGGTGAGCAGGTGCAAGGAAGCCATGGAGTGCATTAGCAGGCTGTGCACGGCTGTGCTCAGGCAGGGAGCAAGGTCCATGCTGGAAATCACTCGGTCCTGCCTGCAAGTTTTCAAGCACAGCATGGCTCTGGGCTGGGGGCGCAGAGGGAAACCTAGGAGAGGGCTTACTCTGTTCTCAGACCCAGTGGTGTTCTGATAGGCACAACTCATCTGTACTGCATCTCAGGATGCTTCTGGTCAGTGAGGCCTCCTACAACAGGGACATGAGGATGGACTATCCACAGAAACTGCATTGCCATTTGTGAGGGAGCAACCTGGTACACGGCATAATACAGCCCTACTACCCGGAGTCTACTGAAAGCATGATTTCGCCAGAAGTCTGTGACTTCATAGGGAATGATAAAGCCAGTTCAGCAGGTCGGGACTGACATTTTCTGTCTAATAGAATAGACTAGAATAAAACAGAAAAGAGAGAGAATCACGTGTACCCATACTATAAGGGTAAGTAGTTTCGCAAAGCTTTCCTTACATTTTCTATAGATGTATATGTGTGTTTATATGTACATGAACATATGTGTGTATACACATCTGTTGTGTAGATTAGGAACAAATGTAAAGTGTATTTGTTGCTTTGGACACAGCCAAAACTTTTCAAAGTCACTGACAAACAACTATAATTAAACTTCTCAGGCACTGAAAAACTCAAAATGTTCACATCGTAGATTTACTGTAGAAGATTATTTTTCCCATTCCAAAAAAAAATTTGTTGGCGAGAAACCTTGCTCAACTTTCTCAGAAACCAGATGAAAACTTACAATTGTGTTTTTGTTCAGGCCTTTATTAGTTGGAACCTAAACATAACCTTTAAGATTTCTAAACGCAGTTACCTAACTTCCCTGGTTACAATGACATGAGCACACAGAGCCACTGCACAAACTAACACAAACCCCAGCGTGTGGGAAATAACCAAGGTCTGATGATCCAAAACGAGGAAAGGAAACTCAAGTCGCTCAGTCGTGTCCAACTGTTTATGATCCCATGGACCGTAGCCCACCAGGCTCCTCTGTCCATGGGATTTTCCAGGCAAGAGAACTGGAGTGGGTTGCCATTTCCTTCTCCAGGGGAGATGATCCAAAAGAATGCTGAAGGAGTGCAACCCCAATCTCACCAGCTTCCTAAAGCACACAAGAACATCCCAAACGCAACAAGCAAGCTCAAAAAAGTCTGTACATATCAAACAGAACTGGGATCCTTAGAACAGAACCACATTCATACTTAAGGGCAAAGAACTGGACGTGGAAGGGTAGCAAGGAAATAAAAAAGGACTTAAACGATCTTTTTATAGTTGGAATACAGTATGTTGATTAACTCTGCAATAAAGTTACTTTAAGGTGAAAAATCAAAGTTTTTTTTTTTCCAGGAAGTCAAAGGACTCTATGTACTTTCCATGGGTGAAAAAAAAAATTATGTAAATAAATAACCACCAGTCAAGATGACCACAGCAACCAAGCCAAGAACCAGCCCCAACCACCCACCAAGGTCAATTCACAAATTGCCTTTTGTATTCTTTGTAAAAGAACCTCCAACCACTCAAGACTGAAGCGGTACACACCTGTGTCCAGATAGGAATTCTGGTTTATCTCAAAATGTAATCCAGAAACACCAGATACCCAGCTTCTACTTTAACTGAGGCATTTCCAGTTACAAAGTGAAAGAGAACCTTCAGGAACACAGGCAAAGGAACTGTAACAACAATAAAACATATTTATTCTCACGTTCTCTTTTTAAAGTTTACTGAAAAGCAAAAACAAAAATCAAGTGATGTAGTTTATGAAATCTCAACTGCTTGTGGCTTTCACTTATAAATGGGTTTTCCTTAGAGCAAGGTAAGCATTTATTAAACCCAAATCTAACAGTTTACTTGTACACTGAAATTTTAGCCAGTAAACAGATTAGCCTTTACTTTTACCCCACACTTTTCAACCATGTACAAAAGGTTTATTAAGCTATGTCTTAAAAACAAACATATCTTAACTATTATAAACAATCAGTCCTGCGAGGAGCACATTCAGAAACATGTCTGAGTCCCACTAGACTGCCACCATTACTTTACAGATTTAGGAGATGGAGTCAGAAAAGTGTTGGCAAAAAGAAGGCGGAATAGAGAGGTATGGAGACCTATCATCTCTTCTCTCCTTGTATCTCATCCCTCCTCCTTACCCACCCATCTATTGCCATCTCCTTCGGTTATCTTCCTTTCAATACTGCCCTCAACAGAACTTTTTTGGAAAATAGGAGGACATGAAAATGGCAGGGCAGAGGCACTCCTCATTCCACCAGTCTCCATGAGTGCCTGCTCTAGGGAAGGTCATGGGTCAGGTCACTCTAGGTCACTCGAAAGCCAAGCCACCTTCACTCCTATGAGAGACTTCCTCCTCCTCATGGTTTTTTCAAGGTTGATTTATACCAAGTCTACAAGGCCATAGAAGCTCTCAAAACACAAGGATCCACAACCGATGCCCAGATCCAAGGAATCAGTCTAAGTAAAGGACAGTGCAAAGGGAGGGAATTAACTGAGGAGCCCGGCCAACAAATCCCTCTGCTCCAGGGAGATGGTCTCAGACAGCTGCTCAGCCAGGCAAGCACTCACCATGCATTATACACGCTTACATAGCCAAAATGTGATGTGCCCAGCACAGTGATGGGTTCTAGCAAGAACTTAGTAAACAACTGTTGACTTAATGTCTTTGGTGACTAGTCAGTCATCAGCCATAAATGGCAGCAAACACCCCGAGATGCTGCATTGGAGAGTCAGAGAAGAGGTGCTGCTACACGACACACAGGTGTAAAAGGTGACTTTTCTTCCCTCAGGATTTCAGAGTTCAGCAGGGTACTACCGCTGTTAGGACCATGTGACAAGAGATGTCAGCAGAAGTCACGCCAGATGGACTCATGGCTTACACGACCGTAGGTTTGGTAGAACAAATGTACTTGCAAACGGTAAGTGCCAAGTCTGTCATCAAGGGACGGGAGAGAAGAATACTTAGATCATGTGCGCCTTTCTATTGGCTGGTAAGTAGTGACAGACACTTGGAATAAAAAGTTACTCACAGCAGTCAATACTTAAGGCTCAGTTTTGATGAAAAGATCAATTTCCTATAGGTGGCTTTGTGTGGGGCTGCCGGCACTCAGCAACCCCAGAGCAGCTGCACCCAAGTTCAGACTCTAGTATCCTCAGACTATAGCCCCATCCTCCACATTGCAGAGCATCACAGGAAGGGAATACAGCTGCGGAGGGCAGCATCCTTCTCTGGGAATCCAGCTTTATGGTGGGACCAGCGCTCCTCAGCCTTCACAGTGCTCCCCAGGATGGCATGGGAAATGCGGAGACTGTTCAAGTGCCAAGCATGCAAAGATGTGGCAACTTTAAATAGGGTCCCTGGTGATTTTTTCAGGAAAGACCTGAAGAAAGCAAGAGAAGGTGAGAATAAGGTGTACAGCTGGGAGTCTAGGAGGAGGGCAAGGTCAAGTTGCACGGCCTGTCCTAACAGCAGCAAGGAGTCTGGTGTGACGTGGAGGAGAGTTGAGGGGAAGCACAGGTGATGAGGTTGGGGAAGCGAGGGGGTCAGAGAGCCCACCCCCGTAGGGCCTCCGAGAACACTGTAAAGACGCTAGTTATTCAACTGTCTGAGAAAGGTTTTAAGCAGTGAAGTCACAAAGTTTGACTTCCGTTTGATGTTTTACAGGGTTGCTGAGACCGCTGTCTTAAGACTGCCTGGCTTGGGGTGAGGGTGGGGGTGGGGAGGAGAACAACAGTGAAAGAAGGAAGACCGGTTAAGAGACGGCAATAGCCCCATCTGCCTCTCCCTACCAGACATGGCATCATCCAACCCACACCTCAGCCCTGTTCCCTAAGTCAGCGTTACTCATGGTCAAAACAGCCAGGGTCAAACGCTTGTACGAAGTGTCTCATACAGGCATGGTGTGCGTGGAGTAACAGGACACAGCCGACTGCCACCAAAATTATGTTCCCACAAACTGCACCCTCTCTCTCGCCTCACTCGGAAAAGTCCGGAGTCGGGAGCACGTTAAGATTACATTCAGCAGTATAATCGACAAAGCAAGCACACAGTGCCACCTAAGACCCACCACACTTCACGCAAATCCAGAGTACTGTTTGGCATGTGGGCCGGGGTAAACAGCACCATTAAGAGTGTCCCAGGTGAGTTATGCTCACCCCATCAGCATCCCTTTTCTGGGTACTTAGCCTTGAGGATAAAAAAGATAAGGAAGACCTGGTCCCTGCCCTAAAGGAATTCACAGTCTAGCTCAAGACACAGGCGAGTAAACAAATAAGTACAACCCAGTGTCTGATAAATGCAATCACAGAGGTATGTAGAAGGCCCAGAAATAACACAGAGAAGGGAGTAATGTGCTCTGCCCTCCAGGGATCAGGGAAGCCTTCACAGAGTTTTAAAGCAAGTTCAGAAGGTTAAGCAGGCTAGTTACAGGCAGAGGAGGAGACTGGAGCATCCAGACTGACTCAGGGACTGGGAGATGAAAGTTCTGGAGTTGTGAAAGAGCTATGGCTCTGTCTGCTACCTGTGCAGTTAAAAGGGAGAGCAGACAGGAAGGCATAAGATAGAGGAGGGTCTCATGCCATTGTAAGGACTTCATTCCACGCACAGTAGGGGCCACAGACAGTGACTGAGTTAGACAGCAGTTCCCCTTTATCCACAGGGGATATGTTCTAAGATGCCCCCAAGGGCAGTTCAGTCACTCAGTCGTGTCCAATTCTTTGCAACCCCATAGACTGCAGCATGCCAGGCCTCCCTGTCCATCACCAACTCTCAGAGCTTACTCAAACTCATGTCCATCAAGTCAGTGATGCCATCCAACCATCTCATCCTCTGTCGGCCCGTTCTCCTTCCACCTTCAATCTTTCCCAGCATCAGGGTCTTTTCAAATGAATCAGTTCTTCACATCAGGTGGCCAAAGTATTGGAGTTTCAGCTTCAACATCAGTCCTTCCAATGAACACTCAGGACTGATTTCCTTTAGGATGGACTGCTTGGATCTCCTTGCAGTCCAAGGGACTCTCAAGAGTCTTCTCCCACACCACAGTTCAAAAGCATCAATTTTTCGGCGCTCAACTCTCACACCCATACATGACTTGGGAAAAACCATAGCTTTGACTAGATGGACTTTTGTTAGCAAAGTAACGTCTCTGCTTTTTAATATGTTGTCTAGGTTGGTCATAGCTTTTCTTTCAAGGAGCAAGCATCTTTTAATTTCATGGCTGCAGTCACCATCTACAGTGATTTTGGAGCCCCCCAAAAGTAAAGTCTCTCACTGTTTCCATTGTTTCCCCATCAATTTGCCATGAAGTGATGGGACCAGATACCATGATCTTAGTTCTTTGAATATTGAGTTTTAAGACAACATTTTCACTCTCCTCTTTCACTTTCATCAGGAGGCTCTTTAGTTCTTCACTTTCTGCCATAAGAGTGGTTTCATCTGCATATCTGAGGTTATTGTTGTTTCTCCCGGCAATCCTGATTCCAGCTTGTGCTTCATCCAGCCTGGTATTCCGCATGATGTACTCATCATATAAGTTGCCTTGACGTACTCCTTTCCCGATTTGGAACCAGTCTGTTGTTCCATGTCCAGTTCTAACTGTTGCTTCCTGACCTGCATACAGATTTCTCAGGAGGCAGGTCAGGTGGTCTGGTATTCCCATCTCTTTAAGAATTTTCCATAGTTTGTTGACTTGCCTGTGAGTGTGCAGGAGTCTCCGGCAGAGGCGTGGGTCAGCGGTGGCATGCTGCAAGGTCCAGGGCACTCAGTGCAGCAGTGCCTGCATGGGACCTTTTGGAGGAAGTCGCCATTATCTTCATTACCTCCACCATAGTTTCGCCTCAGGTCAAACAACAGGGAGGGACCACAGCCCAGCCCAACAACAGAAAATCCAATTAAAGATTTATTGAACATGGTCCCGCCCATCAGAACAAGACTCAGTTTCCCCCTCAGTCAGTCTAACCCTTAGTCTAACCCTCAGGAAGCTTCCACAAGCCTCTTATCCTTATCCATCAGAATGAAAACCACAATCACAGAAAACTAATCAAACTGATTACATGGACCACAGCCTAGTCTAACTCAATGAAACTATGAGCCATGCCGTGTAGGGCCATTCAAGACAGATGGGTCATGGTGGAAGAGTTCTGACAAAACGGGGTCCACTGGAGAAGGGAATGGCAAACCACTTCAGTATTCTTGCCTTGAGAACCCCATGAACAGTACAAAAAGGCTAGGGTATGAAAACAGTATGAAAAACCCCATGAAAACAGTATGAAAAGATAGGACACTGAAAGATGAACTCCCCAGGTCAGTAGGTGCCCAATATGGTACTGGAGAAGAGTGGAGAAATGACTCCAGAAAGCAAAAATAACACCCAGTTGTGGGTGTGACTGATACTGTAAAGAACAATATTGCATAGGAACCTGGAAAGTTAGGTTCACGAATCAGGGCAAATTGGAAGTGGTCAGATAGGAGATGGCAAGAGTGAGCATCAATATTTTAGGAATCAGTGAACTAAAATGGACTGGAATGGATGAATTTAACTCAGATGACCATTATATCTGCTACTGTGGGCAAGAGTCACTTAGAAGAAATGGAGTAGCCATCATAGTCAACAAAAGAGTGCTAAATGAAGTACTTCGATGCAATCTCAAAAACAACAGAATGATCTCTGTTTCCAAGGCAAACCATTCAATATCACAGTAATCCAAGTCTGTAGCCCAGTAAGAAGCTGGAGTTGAACAGTTCTATGAAGACCTACAAGACCTTCTAGCACTAACACCCAAAAAAAGATATTCTTTTCATTATAGGGGACTGGAATGCAAAAGTTGAAAGTCAAGAGATACCCAGAATAATAGGCAAATTTGGCCTTGGAGAGAAGCGAAAAGGAAAGATATACCCATTTGAATGCAGAGTTCCAAAGAATAGCAAGGAGAGAAAATAAAGCCTTCCTCGGTGATCAATGCAAAGAAATAGAAGAAAACAATAGAATGGGAAAGACTAGAGATCTCTTCAAGAAAATTAGAGATACCAAGGGAACATTTCATGCAAAAAGGAGCACAATTAAGGACAGAAATGGTATGGACCTAACAGAAGCAGAAGATATTAAGAAGAGGTGGCAAGAATACATAGAACTCTACAAAAAAGATCTTCATGGCCCAGGTAATCACAAAGGTGTGAGCACTCACCTAGAGCCAGATATCCTGGAATGTGAAGTCAAGTGGACCTTAGAAAGCATCACTACGAACAAAGCTAGTGGAAGTGATGGAATTCCAGCTGAGTTATTTCAAATCCTGAAAGATGATGCTGTGAAAGTGCTGCACTCAATATGCCAGCAAATTTGGAAAACTCAGCAGGAGCCACAGGACTGGAAAAGGTCAGTTTTCATTCCAATCCCAAAGAAAGGCAATGCCAAAGAATGCTCAAACTACCGCACAATTGCACTCATCTCACACGCTAGCAAAGTAATGCTCAAAATTCTCCAAGCCAAGCTTCAACAGTAGGTGAACCGTGAACTTCCAGATGTTCAGATGGGTTTAGAAAAGGCAGAGGAAAAAAAAAAAGAAAAGGCAGAGGAACCAGAGATCAAATTGCCAACCTCCGTTGGATCATCAGAAAAAAAAACCCCCTAGGGGTACCTGAAACCAAGGATAGTCCTGCATCCTATGTACACTACATTTCTTCCTGCATACACCTATAATAAAGTTTAATTTATAAATTAGGCACAGTAAGAGAGTAACAGAAATTACTAGTAATAAAATACTATAATAGAGGTTTAAGAATGTATCTCTCTTTCAAAATATCTTATTATTCAAATTTAATGCTTTTTTTCATCTTAACTAAGCACTTATGACACACTGTGGCTATAACTTGCAATTTGAGGCGCAACAGCAAAACTAACACGAATTTATTTTTCCTTCTTCACAATTTCACAGATAGAAGATTCCTTCTTACCATAGATTTTGGCAACATCAGTCAGTATAGGATTTTTTTCCCTGTCCTTTAGTCGAGAAGTTCACCTTTTCAGTTAAATAAGGCACTTCATGGCTTCTCTTTGGCTTATCTGAATTGTGAACATCATGACTCTTGCGCTTTGGGGCTATTATTAAGTGAAATGAGGGTGACTGGAACACAAGCACCGCGATACCATGACAGTCAATCTGATAACCGAGACGAGATGGCCACTAAGTGACTAACGGGTGGGATACTCTGAACAAAGGGGTTACTCACATCCCGGGCAGCACAGAGCAGGATGGCAAGAGAATTCATCATGCTATTCAGAACAGTGTACAATTTAAAAGTTATAATTTCTGGAATTTTCCATTTAATATTTTCAGATTACAGTTGACACAGGTAACTGAATCCGTAAAAATTGAAACCAAGGATAAAGGGGGACTATTTATGGGGCTTCCTAGGTGGCTCAGTGGCAAAGAATCCACCTGCTGATGCAGGAGACACAGGTTCAATCCCTGGGTCAGGAAGATCTCCTGAAGGAGGAAATGGCAACCCACTCCAGTATTCTTGCCTGGGAAATCTCAAGGACAGAGGAGCCTAGTAGACTATAGTTCATAGGGTTGCAAAGAGTCGGACATGACTGAGTGACTGAGCATACACAGATATATGGTATTTGTATTTTAAGAAGATCACTCCAATTATAGTGTAGACTCAAGAATATTAACAGCTCAAAGACAACAAGAGTGAAGATAACAAAAGGAGAAGACCTTTCAGAAGGCCAGGTAAGAGCTGATGAAGACCTGGACCACAGTAAAGACGGACAGTGACTGAGTGCAGGCACAACAGACCTTGAGATAAAACTGACAGCACTGGAGCTACCTGAAGCATCTGATAGGAAATACTGTGGTAAAAATAAACACAAACACCCCACTTAATTTGACAGAAAATGACAGCTAAATCCCAAACCTCTGAAATTACATGAAAATATAACACTTTCTATGAATACCTAATTATAGAAATACAAGTTGTAAGAGAAATAAAAATTAACCCTAATTAATGTGCAGTGTCTTTTTAATTACTTTTAAAATAACTGTAAAGAACAATTTCAAAAAAAGTAAAGACAATTTCAAAACCCAGTAAAGACATTTCCATGGAAAACAACACAGGTTATATTAACTATATGTTAATTTTTAAATTAATTGAATTTTTTAAAAGAGAAAAGAACATAGGTTACTCACTTTTAAAACCCAAGCTCTCACAATAAGTTATTTCCTTCATTACTCTGATATCTCCAGTAATCTAAATAAGTACCTAAGTCTCAAAGCAAATGCACAAACTTCTAAAAACAAGAAAATAAAGAAAGGGTATTAGATAAAATATCTTGATAGAACTTCATCAATTTAATAACAAATAGGATCATTTTTGCAATAAGGCAGCAAGACAGAGACTCTAATTTCAAAAGAAAAAACAAAGGTTAATAAAGGGCAGTCTCAACAAACCAGATAAAATATTAAGTGGCATTCATTGTTTGTCTCTTTTACAGAATGTCAGCTTCAGTAGAAAGAAAACATTACATTCACCACACTGAGAATATTCTTCTTATCTCTTTTTATTAAGACACCAAGATAAACTCCATTTTGCTATTTTTCCAACATACACAGTGATCCTCAGCATAAATATTTGTGTAATGTGTAATTTTACTCTCAAATTTGCAGTGCTGCTTTGACAATATTTCCCAAGTTGTTTTTTTTTTTTTTTTAATGCCATGGAGGAAATGTTCTCAAATCTTATAATGTTAAAGATTTTATGATCAAAAATAAATCACAGGTATTTACATAGTAACAGGATCTTGACCTTGCAGCTTTTGGTCTGCCATGCCATTTTTCTCCACTATAATATCTGAAGTCACTGCTAATCTAATTATGCACAAGCATTCTGTATTCTGCGACTGTTTTATCAGCGAGGACATTGGGATGAAATTATTTTAAATACAGCCAATTCCCACACTGGACAATTGATTACCTAGTGTATGGATTATTCATTACCCTTGATACC
Organism: Bos mutus; assembly: GCF_027580195.1. NCBI lineage: Eukaryota > Metazoa > Chordata > Mammalia > Artiodactyla > Bovidae > Bos > Bos mutus. The sequence continues at coordinate 76,328,263 of NC_091625.1, forward strand.
TAGTAAGGCCATTCTCTGGTCATTTTTGTAGCTTCTGTGAAGGGAGTGAACTGAAATTCAAATGATTCCAATTTTGCAATGTTATTAATACATATGGCAACATCCAGAAGAAGAGAATGAAAGCACCCTTTAAATTGAGGCTTTGCATGTCAATTACCCAATCTGTTGACCTGCCAATACCAGAATCATCAATCATGCCTCTGCACAAATGAACAGAACTGAGGCTCCAACAAAACACACTCTGCTCAATGAGAGGATATCCCACTATAATTCCTCCTCTTTTGGTTTTAATTGAGAAAAGACGAGTAAGCAAGTGAGATAGGGGAAGTACAGAATAAATATTACTGGTCATTAGTCTCCCTTGAGAACCTTCCACAGTACTGGAAACAAAGCAGGAGCTCATTAAATATTATGTAAATCAATGCACAGCTGGAAAACCTTGCAAAACATGAAAGTGCTCCAGATAAAGTATCTTCTCATTCTAAAACTTTTTTCACAATTCTCCTGCATTTTCTCTTTAATTCTCCATTAGATGCCTTATTCACTTCTCCCCTGAAGTATGAACTCCATGACTTCAGGGGCCGTGTGTTTATACTTCTCTGTACCCTACACATGATACTCAATGAAAATTCCTTCTAAATTCTCTCATAACTCCACAAGAAAAGTAACAGCTTGTCTCATTTACAACTAACTTCTATTTTTTGACTACACAGGCATCTAGTAAAACAGCACATGGTTCATTAATATTCTAAAGGACACTTGATTATCATGGCTAATTAAGTAAAAATATCATCTGCTGTTATAGCAGATCACATCACCTAAAGACTCTAAGGATGGGTCACTACTGTTACTCAATTCATTTTTACCTTCCAGAGTACCAATGTCAATACAAGAGAGTTTTGAAACTTGTCACGTGCTAGAACATGAGAAAGCACAAAGGTCCTTACTTGTGATTGCTTCAGACATATCAATGTGTATCTTCTAGTTACTTTTTAGGCTCAGGAATTTTATCCTTAGCTTCTTGAATATAATCAGTAACAATGGATTATAAAGTGATGGGACTGTGTACTGATAGACAGCCATAAGGGTAACCACTTGAACACTTTATTCTGGTGTTATTGATAAGCAATCTAATATGGAGATTCACTATAAAAAGCACAAAAACAAAATTTGAAAGAACTGTTTAATAAAATGAATGTGCATCTTATTCAACATACCACTGAAACACCACTGATAGTGGTGATTCAGTAGGCTAATTGAGCAAAGCAATGTGACCTGAAGAAGTAGGCAGAGAGCAGGGCAAGAACTCTGACCTAGCAGCAGCTGCTGGATGGGAGGGAGAGAGCCTGCAGAACCAGACACCCCATCAGCCCATTGGACAGATCCCTTGGGGGTGGGGGTAGGGGGAAGAACACAGACAGGACCACTGACTCGAGGAAGACCTGTTAAGCCGCACTGCCCTACCTCTGGCTGTCACTGCTTGATGGTAGTACATGTCTGCAGAGGAGAAGATGAAGATCAGGTTCTTAGAGACTTGTGTAAATCACAAAAATGTTAAAATAAGGTCAAGGGGTTGGGGAGCAGGCTGAAAGGAAGTGGATTCAGATGCATGAGGTCTAGGCAGACAGATATAAAAGAAAGATGCTATCCAATCCCCATCAGACCAATATGTCTTCAATACATATTTATTTGCAAACAAATCCTAATATGCCCATTGGGTATTCTTGGCACTGACTGATAATCCTTGTTAGACTTCTAGCTTATTTGATGCTCCTAAAAAAACAAAAAATCAACAATGAAAACTAAAACAAAACTCCAACCCTGTATAACTTTTCTGAAAGATATTCCCTCTTTTGATCGCTAAGGATAAACAAAAGTCATTCCATATTTCTCCAAAGGAAAGAATTATGTGGAATAAAGATCAACTGTTATAATGCTCCTGAGGCAACATGTCAAAGTTGGGAGCCAATTTTCTTTTGCAAGTCAAATGTGAAAACAGAATCCAAGACCATGAATTCTGATCTATAGGCAGCTTTTTAAGGATGTCCCGTAACTGCACATGTCAAAGTGATAATATTATCCATGTCCAATTATTTCTAAGCTCCGTATAAATGTACACACTGTATTATGCCACCATTTATCTTCACGAGGCTATAGAATTCCCCATTACAGTAAGGGATAAAGGGCACAATCTTTTGTTTTCTTACATAAACAAGTCCTCCTTCCACAAATCGCTCTGGTCTTTACAATGACTTCTTTATTTTTTACAAGTCAAGTGTACAGTATTTGCTTCATTTCCCAACCAAAACTAATCCATGCAAATTCACAGTTTCTTTCCCTTTAGTGTTAATTTAGATGGAGCATCTATGATAGAAATCCTAAAGCCTCGTGCTCACATGTACACAATCTTTAACAGAAACTTGACAGCGGTTGATTTAAAACAAAACAAGTCATAAAACAACCACCTCTGGCAAAGCCCAAAGGAATTAAAACTACACCCTCTCGCAACCACAGCACTACTGTATCCACCCTTCGAACATTACAACCCACCCATTTACCAAAACCACAGCTTATTCCTGATTTAGAAAAAGTAAAGTTCGTGGACTTACTGAACTACACAACTCCAGCCAGAAAGTATAAATGCCTTTTCTACGCCAGGCAATTTATACACCATCTGAACTAAAAACATCACACTGTGGCTCAGTATCAGCAGACCACTGTGGACCACCTTCTTCACATAATAAACAACTGACATCTTCAAAGAGCAGTAACTAGTCCCTCCTGAGCCACAGTTTAACAGACAAGAGCAAATGGCTTAACCTACATTATCCGTGAAGATGGGTGCGTTTAATTTCCAGTCCATGGAATATAATTACTGTCCCCATAAGCTCATATTTAACTTAGTTGATTCTCTCACATTTCAGCAGTTTCGTTTCCCAAAAGAAAGGGAATGACAGGTCTCTGAAAGGTTTTAGCGAGGTTTCTCTTGGCACGGGAAGAATGTGATAAACAGGGAAAACACAATCACGCGGAATGTCTGGATGAGGTTCTTTTGTAAGCCTTAAATAGCACTCCCCCACTGGGCTGTGCCACTGCTCTGAATGGAGAAACCATTTCAGAGCCTAACAATTCGGTCTGTCCAGTAAACATTCTAGGAGGAAGACCTCAGAAATTCTAAATATAAAACAGGGGTGTGTTTAAGAAATATTGAAATAGTTCCCCTCTTTTCCGCCAGGATTGATATTTTTCTTCACCTTGAAGAAGGCAAAACATGTTAAACCTGAGAACAGAAACTAGTACTGGTCTGAAAAAAAACTTGAAAGAAATCCAAAAACTCCTTTTGGACACGATATCAAGGGTTAGTGCTTCGTGTGTTCATTTCCTTGGTGTCACCCTGGCACCTGTTCATTCAAGCGTTCAGGTAATTCAGTTGTCTTAAAGAAATACGCAGAAAGTCTACCCACGATTCCCAAAGTTTTCTCAGTGCACCGTTTTAGAAAAGACCTCCATATCCTAACTTTCAGTTGTTGTAAAGAGCAGACGATTCCTCCCAGGATGGTGGCTTACCATTGAACTTTGCACAAGTCACATGAGTGTGCGGAAGGTGGGGTGGGGGCGGGGGGCGGGCAGAGTGCTGGGGACACATAACAGCTATTTTATCCTTCTGAGAAGGACACGGTCTCAAGTTGAATCTAGTTTAAGGAGTATTTTTCTTTAGACATGTACACAAAATGACTGACACTGAATTCCAACATAAAAACACCACAAAAACTCCAAAAGGGGTCCAAAACTGTGAACGGAAATCAGTGATAGCAACAAAGAACGGTACAGAGCAAACTTCTAAAAACGTGTACATAAAAAAAAAAGTCAAGTCACCTTTTCTGGGCTGGGTTCTGTAGGTCCAGTTTTCATCATCTGCTTCCACCTGCTGCCCACAGACCGACAACTCCCCATCACTGCGAAACAGCCTCTTTGTTTGCCTGGACAAGGAGGAGAAATTTATCCAACTCACAGCACGTGAGAGGGAACCTGGGTTTGACTTGAGTCTAAAGGAACCTGAAGAGCCTTCCTTTTTCATCTTCTTTCACATCAAAGTCGACTACAGAGAAAGGTCAATCCAGCCAACAAAAACCTCGTTTTTTCAAATTGTCCCAGGTCCTTTCCACGAACCTCCTCCTTGCTACTTAGTCAGACAATATTGAGAGTCTGAGTCTGCAGAAAGACTGCTTCTGTGTCATCCAATTACAAAAAAAAAAAAGGGAAATGAGAGTTTAGGGGGAAAAAAAACGTTTTTTCACATTGTGGTACTTGGTTTAAAGATCAAGAATATCCACAGTCTCCCTCCACCCAATAAAAATGACTAAAAGTATAATTTTAAAAAAGCAGCAAAACGTTCATTTCAGGAACGCTTGTCAGGACTTGGCGAAGAGCAGGACCAAGGCACTCCGACTCTTTGGTGTGTACCTAGCATCCCGTACTGTAATCCTATTCCTCTCCCAGGCATCTTTCCCCGCTCAGGCAGAAAGCCAGCCGTCTGCTGCAGACAGAAGGAACTCCTCAGGCTGGAGAAAAAGATTCAGCGTCAACTCAGGTACCTAGTTTAAAGTTCACCCACACAGGTGATTTGGGAGAAATCAAAGAGTTCGACTCACTGGCCCCAGCTCAGTGCAGAGTCGTAAATCCCCCACTTGCCCTCCTTCCCTTCTGTGAAGCACCCAGGAGCCACAGGACTCCACAAACAATAAAACAGGCTGCGTGGCTATTGCTTGGATTACAGAGTAAGCGCTCCTGTGAAAGGCGATAGGCTTTTCCGGACACTGAAGCCACCTCATTGGAGACAGAAAACCCCGCCTCCCTGCAGCCAACACTTCAGAGGGAGCTCTAACTTCTGAACTCCAGCAAAGCTATGAAAATGCAAGTCTGTGTAGAATACAGACTTCCGGACAAATTTTTTAAAGCCAAAACTGGATTATCATCAGACCACTTCTGGAAGTGGGATTTTTTTAGAAGGTGCCTTCAAAGATGATGTAGTTAAATTTCATCAGCATTCCTAAATGGATTTAAGAACGTCATCATCTACTTCCAAAGGGAATGAAACTGACCAAGCTATGATGTCACTTGCAGCTTTCAGTGAAGGTGAAGTGCAGCCATTTCTGCACCTGTCTTGGCCTCTCCTATTTTCCACCAGCAGCCAGAGCGTGGGACTGATGAGCCACCTCTGCTTCGCTACCAGCAGCCCCAGGGGTCATTCCTCTCCTCTTTGAATGATCATCCTATCACAGAGAACCATCATCTGAGAGCTACGCTGGTAACAATTAGCTGCAGGCTCGAGCCCTTTGTAAATCTTAATCAGAGCATGCAAAATATCTAGAGCCACATGTTGGAATGCATTAGGGTGCAGCATTTCACCCAAGGCCAGCATAATTCCACAAACCTAGGGGTGTGAAGAATTTCTGCAGCTTTCTACCATAGAGACTTGGGTCAGTATCCTCTCCCAAGAGAGTCATTCAGAGTAAGGACACGTAGAAAGCTGGGTCCATATCTCACTCTCCTGTACTCGTTTATTCGCTCAGTTGTGTTCGACCTTTTGTGATCCCAAGGACTGTAGCCCGCCAGGCTCCTCTGTCCATGCAATTTTCCAGGAAAGAACAGTGGAACAGGTTGCCATTTCCCCCTCCAGGGGATCTTCCCCACCCAGGGATTGAAGCTGAATCTCCTGCATCACAGGTGGATTCTTTACCACGGAGCCACCTAAGAACCCCCTTCCTGTACTTAGCATTGAGCATTAAGCAAATAAAGCTAACAAACTGCAATAGAAAACCAAGTTTGACTGAAATTAATAAAAGCAGGATTTTAAAAGCATCATACATCTATTGCAGTTAACTGAGATGGTAAGGAAAAGGCTCTACACGCTTAACAGGATTGGAACATTTATAGAAAAAAACACAGAGCAGCTGCCAAGTGTTCCATGGATGGGCAGCTCATACTACCATGGAAACCATGACAAGGAACAGGCGCTAAGACTCAAAGGCAAAGCTACAGAACAATCCAGGTAGCAAAAATATGGGCTCAGTACAAAAGCTCAAAGTGTCCTCAAGAAATCACATCGTTTAAATCTCTCAATCTACTGATGGAGAAATTCAGGTTCAGAGAACATATGTAACACACCAGTGTTACTCAGAGGAGTGAGACCTCCACTCTGATCATTACTATAAGGGTCGCACAGAGTCAGACACGACTGAAGCGACTTAGCAGCAGCAGCCTAAGGGTAAAAAATGATATAACTATACATGGCAACAGTGGCTAAAATCACAGTTCAAATATTCAATATTCTTTTCAAGTCAAAGACTCTGAGAAACTCAAAATAGTAAAAAAACAAAACAAAACAAAACAAAAAAAACCAATGGGCCAGAAAATACAAAACATCCCAAATGCTGCTTACCGTTGGCACAGAGGACTCTGTGACATCCGGGTTATTTATTCGTTGAGGATCCATGGACCCCAAACAAGGAACAGTGGTTTCTGGACTGATTTTTATGTCCTACAGTTAACAGTTTTAACACAGAAACACATAAGCCCTGAAATTAACCTTGTGCTGTGCTGTATATTCAGGAAGTACTGCTGAACATTTTCCCCAGCCCGGCGTCCTCCAAGTGTACACACATACACACGCAATAGCGTAGATGAACTGGTGTCATTAGCAACCGGTGTGTCTTCCTCCAGTACCTCCTGTTTCTCCACTCCTCTGGGAAGAGGTAGAGGAATATTCACCACCAAGCCATCAGGAAGGAAAACTGGTCCATTCAGGGACTAGACTCATGACCCTCCCTCAAATTAAGCACACACTTATGCAGAACTTCCAAGAAACTTAAAGGTTTCCCATTAGTCACAAGACCAATAGATATGCTTGCATGTAACCAATTCTCCATCTATTAGCTATTCTGTTAGACTGAGCCTTGATTATTAGTATCTTCACTTAAGTAAAAGGAGGTCAAATAAATTAATTACTTTTACAACTGGATCAGAGTTCCCCTATGATCAAAATAAAATACAATGACCTAAACCAGCTTTGGAGGAATACTTGGATTTTAACTTTTCATTTTAGATAGGTGGATTCTTGATTGCCTCAGATGGTAAAGAATCTGCCTGCAGTGCAGGAGACCTGGGTTCTATTCCTGGGTAGGGAAGATTCCCTGGAGAAGGAAATGGCAACCCTCTCCAGTGTTCTTGCCTGGAGAATCCCATGGACAGAGGAGCCTGGTGGGCTACAGTCCATGTGGTCGCAAAGAGTCAAACACAAGATAGATACTCCAACTAGATAGGCACTCCAATTAGCTTAGAAAAACGTAAGTGAATTGCTTAAAAAGCTGTTGTGTGTGTGCTCACTGGTGTCCAACTCTTTGCAAACCCAGGAACTGTAGCCCACCAGGCTCCTCTGTCCGTGGAATTTTTCAGGCAAGAATACTGGAGTAGGCTGCCATTTCCTATTCCAAGGGATCTTCCCGACTCATCTCTTGCATCTCCTGCATTGGCAGGCACTTTACCTCTGCACAACCTGGGAAGCCCTAGAAAGCTCTTGCATTCATTCAAGCTTTATTTGTGCCACAACGATGACGAACCACACCCATTACCTGGACCTATCAAGCCAAGGGCCATACAAAACTACCCCCACCCTAAGCATCGGGGGTCATGGCTACTTTGTGCCACGCACACCATGTATACTACCGCTAATCTTAACAATAACCCCGCAGTGGAAAATCCCCACTTTGAGAGTATAGCCTGTTTCTTCAAATAGCTTCAGCGATAATCTTCAATGTAATAAAATCTTAGTTTAACTATTATTTCCAAGAAAGTCTACAATAAAATACACTCTCCCCAGACCTTTTAAACAGACATGCTGAACAGATTTTATCTGCATTCCTGACTGTGAAGTGCTTCCCATCACCCACTCACTGTCAGGCTGTCGACGTGAAGCTTCTGTTGTCATCATATGTGCCAATAACTGTTCCCTTCCTACCACTTTGCCCCTGCTGAGCTTCAGGCATCAGGAAATCAGATAAACAACCTTGCCTAAATTATATGTTTCATGTGAGTCAGCAGTGCTCATGGAGAGAAATACGTAACTTCAGGAGAAGGACTCTGTCACAGCTGTCTCCTGGCTGGCACCCTTGCCCTTTTACTGTGAGATGGGAGCCTGAAGGCTGAAATGGACAGTGGTTAGGCCTGGGAAACTAAGACCTTGCTTCCAGCTACTGCTCACTGCTATTTGCTGCAAGCTGCCACTCACCACTGTGTGCATCCAAAATCAAAACAGCCTCTGGGTAACGACCCCCATGTGAACTTACACCAGATTTATGATTTATTGGCTCTTTTATATTAAGTTCTTAGCACTTGAGGGTGGTGAGAAATTAACCCAATGCTACTGACAAAAGGACAAGAAATTATATTATTTCATGAATGATTTAAGTAATGCATTAATGAAAAGTTATTAATAACTATAAAAACTGGGAGACATCAGAATGTGTTACTAAGGAAAGTTCTAGAATCATCTTCTTTGAGAATTCCTGAGTCAAATACCCCTTAATTTGGAAAGATTTATTTATATTTCCAGCATGAGTCAAAGGGATAGACTGAATACGTTTGGAAAGTCCTTGCCAAAAGACACAGTATTTCATGTTTCGATATATACCGACAACCTTAAAGAGGAATTTAGCTCAAATGGAAGTTTTTGATTTCATAAAAGTTGTTAAACATGACAGGATATAGGATTAGACAAACCTCTCAACTCAGTCAGGCATGTAATTGCTCCCCCTGCCATCTGCATTAAAATGCCAGCCAAGAGTGGGAACTAATTTCAAGTGCCATCAGGTTTTTGGCCTCAAAGGCCACAAAGGAACACTATGACTTTGAATTTCCATGTGTACCTTTTCTGCCCTGACCCTCTGTTACGAAGTCTAAGCTCATACTGCGCCCCATACTACAGGCCAATAATCGAGAGACGAGCTGTTGGGGCAAGGAAAAATGACTTTATTCGGAAAGGCTGCAAACTGAGAAGATGGTGGGCTCATACCCCAAACAACCACCTTGCCCAAGTTAGAATTCAGGCTCCTTTTATTCTAAAAGGGGAGGAGTAAAGCCAAACACTTCCTGGTTCCCATCAGCCTCTGGAGGAAATGTGTTAATTTCTTTCTCCCTGCAGTCATTCACATGTACACCTAGTCAGGAAATTTCCTGTGAGCTAAACAAAGGTATTTTAGGTAAATGCTTATTATCAGGGAAGCACGGTTCCCAGAGATGGGCCATTACGTATAACTTAAGCTCACAGGCAACATAACATCCCTTTAGTGATTATCTTGTAATAGAATACAAAATGTTCTTCCCCATATTGCATCTCCCCTTCAAACCTGGAAGGAAGAATAGGAGAGGCAGAACCCTGATGTCAGAAACCAAAGGAGAACAGTGCTGTAGGGTCAGAGTTGGGGGTGGACAGCACTGGCTTGGCTACAGTGGGGCGCACAAACAGAAGGCTTATGAACGGAGACCAAGGTGAAAAAACCATATACCACAGCAGGGAGTGTGTCATGTTCTAAAGCAGCCCTGACCGGGTAGAGCAGTGAAGAGTGTACCCTTATCAGATTACCCCATGAGCCACACAGATGACCAACAGCGACCTTCAGCTTCTAGAACTGGGTGCAGCAGCTTTTCCAACTGTCATCTCTCATAAATAATTGAAAAGTAGGTTCAAACGCAAACTGTCTATGAGGTAATCTGTACACAAGAATAATGAAACCTTATCTCAACATGGAGAAGTAAACAGTTTGAGCCCAGACATTTATAACTAACAACAAAAAGAAAACCTCATATTGCCCCCAGGGCCACAGCAAGCTAACTCCCACAGTACACTAAATCCTCCTTCCTCGTCCACCTCCCACTCCCTACAGAATTAAGCAACTGATTTACTCAAGGAGGAAGTCAGGGAAGATGAAACATTGCCAATTAACTACTCAGAGAGAGAGGTCTATTTTCAGGGTTCTCCTCATCTACCACAGCTTCAGCATTTACAAAAAAGAAAAGCATTGCCTTTTCACTGAGCTCTAGCTGTGAAAGTCACAATAGGTCCCTTTCCATGGAATTAAGAGTGGAAAGATTAAATGCAAACATTTGCATTTATCTATCATCACAACCTAAATCCCACCTTTCAGTGTCTTCATGTCTGAAAAGTTCCAACACAAAGCCTTAGTGTCACTGGTCCCACAGGATCACCTGATGCAGGAGCAGTGTGGCAGCCCATGCCTGCTCTCAATCCCCTGGGATGCAGCGCGCTGCAAGGGGGGAAGGGCTGTCCCCGGTCAGAAGCTGTCACTGATGGGTACCGTCATTGATATGTACTGTGGACTGTTAGGGGCTTGGTAAGCAGTCTATAACCAAGAATATAAACTTTGCCCCGACCTTGACCAAGAAAACGTTTCCATCCAAGAGGTTCATACGAGAAGCTCCCCTAAAACTAAGCATTGAGTCTGAAATTACTCTGATGTAATAAGACCAAGGATGAACTTACTTTGAAATTGAAGTAAAATTCCAAATTTAAAAAAAAAACATTAGTCATGATATCTTTTGATCTCTTCATACCTCTCCTATGGCCTCTCCAATCCTTATAATTATTTTTTCATTCTACCTACTCAACCAGTTCTTCACAAATTTTGTCTGGAACAAAAATTATAGGAAATCTTATTAAAATGCAGAGTCTGATTCAAGTTTGTTATAGGGTCTGAAATTCCAAATTCCCAAAGCACTCAGGTAGGGCCCTCGGACATCTTTGAGTTAGCACAATACTAGATGATAATGCTCCCTGAGCTCTTTCCTGGTGGCTCAGTGGTAAAGAACCTACCTGCCTGCAATGCGGGAGACCCTGGTTTGATCCCTGTGTCAGGAAGATCTTCTGGAGTAGGAAATGGCAACTCACTCCAGTATTCTTGCCCAGAAAATCCCATGGACAGAGGGGCCTGGCAGGCTAAAGGCAGGGATCTCATCTCTTTCCCTCCAGCTCCCCTACAGGACCTAACACAGCCAGCACTAACCTATCCCGGTCACAAGAGTGAACAACAGAACCGTCTATTCATTCCCATGTTACCTCTTGCTTCTGATCTTAGCATGTTTCAGGTCAAAGAGATAATTTGACCTTTATACTAAATTCCATTCTTTAATCACTAAATTCTAAAAGGCAAAAGTAAAATGTGTAAACTGACATATATATGTATATAATCTGAATTAAAGAGTTAATAATAAATTTCTATTATCCATAGATAATGCTTCACTTTGAGAAGAAAGACAGTCATTAACTGCTAGGCTATATACTTTTCTTAGTTTGCAAGGACATGTACACTGCTTCCATCCACCAGAACTCCAGTACTCAATGGCCCTACCCAAAACCTGGGGTAATCAACAGCAAGTCAAAATCAGAAAAATAGCTCACCCTCTACCTGATAATCCATGCAGACAGGCTGGGACCTTCTCAGTTCCACGATGTAAACTTAGTTGCTTTGTGGCAGTGGAAAATTTTTTTTCATCAGTTTTTCCTGGTACATGTTTAAGACAAAGAGTTCACCTTAAGTGATCTTCCAAAATATTTATTGTATTTGGTTCTATCTTTAAAGAATATTCACTGTGACTCTATGAAGCACACTGAATATATCTGTTTTTTTTTAATTAAGCATTTTACCAGTTCATCTATATCCTTTATTATACTACCATTCCATGCTAAGCATGTGTTAAATATTGCTGATATCTCCAGTGATTTCATTGAACCAGATAAATGTGTAAGAAATAAATGAGAAATTCAAACATCTTAAAAAAAAAAAAAAAGTGGGAAAGCTTACAAAGCAATTATACTTCAAAAAAAAAAAAGTAGGAGAAAGAAAAGTTTGAAAAGTTCTGACACCAGCGAGCCGACAGGGGCAGTGCCCATCTTGCTTTCAGGCACACTGTTCTAACTGGATCATTTGCTGCCAGCTTGACAGGTAAGTATAGAGTCAGAATGAAGAAATCACGGACTTTCCTGTTAGTTTCTTCCCTCTGACAGAAACCCTATGCAATGTGCATCATCATACATGTTTTATAGATGTGGATACCAAGGATAAAGGTGATAAAGTAACTTACCTAAGTGTCCCTCTACCCTCAACCACGACTACCAAATTAGTAGGAAGCTTGAAATTTGAGCCAAGGATTGTCCTACTCGCTACCCTGGCCTTCACCTCGACCATACGAAAGCCACAGTCCTAGAGTGTCTCCCTGGGCTACTGTAATACCCTGGGAAAGGGGCCAGCTCGCTTTCAGCTGCACCCCGCCCCCCAAAGTTTACCTCCACGAGCCAGCTCACACCATACTCTGGGTCCCTGGGCCCTTGATGCTTACGTGCCCCCATGTGCCAAAACACTTATCTTTTCACCTGCTCAACTTTTACTAAACCTTCAAATTTTCTGCCCAGAGCTGTCTCAGTTGAAATAAGCAAATGTCTATTGGGAGCTATATCTCTTAACAACTGCTTCATAACAAGGCACCCCGGAACTCAATGGCCTAAAGAAGCAACCATTTAGAACTTCTCATGAATCTGTGGTCATCTGGAGGCCAGCTAATCCATGCTGGACTCGACTCTGGGTGGCTCCACTCTAGTATGTGAGACTGAGAAATTTCACGGAACTTATTTTAAAATGGGGGCAGTCCCAGGCACACCGGGAAAGCAAGCCACCCAAGGGACAACCTGTAGTGTCTCTCCTGCTCCTAGGACCAGCAGGCCAGCTCAAGCTTTCCTTTCTCATGGCAACAGCACCAAAGAGCAAAGCTAAACTGCACCAGCTTCTACATCATGGTTGCTAACATTTATTAGCCAAAGCAAGCCAACTTGGGCGTGGGAGGGGCAATAACACTCCTGAGCAAGCGACAGGATACATGCATGCTCAGTCACGTCCAACTCTTCGCAATCTAATGGACCGTAGCCCGCCAGGCTCCTCTGTCCATGGGATTTTTCAAGCAAGAATACTGGAGTGGGTTGCCATTTCCTCCTCCAGGGGCTCTTTTCAATCCAGGGATCGAATCCACATCCCCTGTGTCTCCTGCATTAGCAGGTGGATGCTTTACCACTGATCCACATGGGAAGCCAAGTGAGGAGGAGGGAATGCTTATTTCTGAATCTCCTCTACCACAAGCATCTTCTGGTACTTTACTGAGGGTGAAAGACTCCTAGGACATCATTTCTGACCTCAGGGATTAGACTGAGTTACTGTCTCTACCAGGTTCCCATCGCATCCCATGAAGACAGATGCTGTTCTTCCTCCATCACATCCAAAATCATGCATTTGCCACGGAAAACTGTAAGTTGCCCGAGCGGGAAGACCAACATGTGTACAGTACCTGACATAAAGTAAGAGCTAAATCAAAGCTTGTTAAACTGAACTGGTCATTATATGCCCTTTGTCATCACATTCAATTCTTTCTTATTAAATATATGCCAGTTTACCAGTCCATCCTAAAGGAGATAAGTCCTGGGTGTTCATTGGAAGGACTGATGCTGAAGCTGAACCTCCAATACTTTGGCCACCTGATGCAAAGAACTAGCTCATTGGAAAAGACCCTGATGCTGGGAAAGATTGAGGGCAGGAGGAGAAGGGGATGACAGAGGATGAGATAGTTGGATGGCATCACTGACTCAATGGACATGGGTTTGGGTGGACTCTGGAGTTGGTGATGGACAGGGAGGCCTGGCGTGCTGCAGTCCATGGGGTCGCAAAGAGTCAGACACGACTGAGCGACTGAACTGAACTGAGTTTCATTACTGGACTGTCTTTGATATTCTCCCACACAAAATGTAGGGGTCAGCAAGCTTTTTCCGTAAAGAGCCAGAGAGTAAATATATTAGGTTTTTCCAGCTCTTTTCCAACTACTCTGCCATTGTGGCAAAAAAAGTAACCAGACAATATGTAAACAAATCAGGCTGGTTGAGTTTCAATAAAACTTTATTTATAAAAACAGATGGTGGGCTGTATCTGGCCCCTAGACAATAGCTTGTTGATCCTGGATTTTTTTTTTTTTTTAATTTAAATAGGAATGGCACTCAAGCACCAATAGTTCAAACAAGTGTTTCCCAAAATATTCCTGTCAGCATTACTCTGGTATCAGAATCAACTTAGATTGGGGGAGTTAGGAGGCCAGGAGGGCTTGTTAAAATGCATACTGCCAGATTTTATTTAGTTCATACCTCTGGAGAAGAAACTAAGAATCCACATTTAAATGAGTCTCATGCATGTTACAGTTTAGAAATCACTAGTCTCAACACCATTACACCACAATTGAAGTAAATAAGCAGAATTCAAATCTCTACTCATGATTTCACTAAAAATGCACAAACATTATACCACAAGTATAGTTATAATACCAAATGAATACAAAACAGACTAGGATGATATACTGAAAAATTATCAGTAGATATTACAAGCAGGATAGAGAGTATAACAAATTTTTAATATTTTTACTTTGCCGTTTCTGTTTTTCCGTAATTTGTATGCCAAACATAGACTATAAGTTTTTTAATCATATAATGTTTAATACTCATGCAGAATTATTTTAGACTTAGAGAAAAGGAGAGAAATCAACACAGATTTAATACTTAACATATGGCTATATGTGTTTGTTTTTAAAAAATAGAGTGGTACAGATAAATTTTGACCTCTCCCCATCTTACAGTGGTAATATCATTCTAAATTTGGTGTGTATCATTCACAGACATATTTTCCACATTTTTTTCTACATACTAGCATAGTCATTAACAAGACAGTACTGTTTTGTGTGTTAACTTTTATAAATTATATTGTAAATCATTCTTAAAGTTATTTTTAAGAAAACAGTTAATATTTAAAATTTTCCACTCACTCTGCAACCAAAGGCATGGCAGGTAAAGATACCATGGACTTGGTACTGCTCATGAACCAGTCCACCTGATTATTTTCCTACAATCTTGTTTAGATCATTAAAGGAACACTTTACAACAGGGTATGTCTAAAAATCAATCTCTAAGCTTCTACATTACATCTATTAAAATTTTACTCATTGCTTAAGTGTTTGTTTTTTTTTTTTTAAAAAGCTTAACAAATTTAAGCCTTCTGGAACACATGAAAACATAATAAAGCATATAATGATGACTTCATAAGATTTTCTCTTCATTCAGCTCAACAGTGTTTATAGTCATCAAAATCTCCAAGTAAAAAGGCTTCTTAGAAAAGGACAATTCAATCTGATGATGAGGACTTTGGCCATCCCTGTATAAGCACATTTGTCAGGGTCTTAAGTAATAAACTGACTTTGATAAGGAGAAATTCAGAAAACAAATGGCCTAGAAGACACTTAAGACATTTAGAAATTTTTGGTTGAAACACCTGTTTCCCAGGGTCAAAACGGATGTGTTAAATCAAGAGAACTTTTGTTTCTATAATACGCTTCTCCAAGATAACGCCATCAAAAGAACTTCAATAAAGGATGAAGGACTTCTACAAAATAAACACTAGACTCTTGCCACTGATGGCAGACTGGAGTGGGTGGAAAGAGACTGGCCAGCAAAAACGAAGCTGTTAGTCATAGACTTCCCCTTCTAATCTCCCTCCTCCCAACCCAGCCTCTCTGCTGTTTCCTTGAAACACACAGACAACTACGACAGGGCTTCCTCAAAAGGCCCCGGAGTGAGTGACGCGCTCAGTTCTCATTCAGGCTTAACCCCCTGCAAGACAAAGACACCAGGGATCCTGAAAACTGACTGGCATCCTTAGTGAAAAGCGAAAGTGTCAGTCCCTGAGTCGTGTCCGACTCTTTGTGACTGCATGCACTGTAGCCTGGCAGACTCTTCTGTCCATGGGATTCTCCAGGCAAGAACACTGGAGTGGGTAGCCATTCCCTTCTCCAGGGGATCCTCCTGACCCAGGGATCAAACCCTGGTCTCCCACATTGCAGTTTCCTGCATCACAGGCAGATTCTTCACCATCTGAGCCACCATAGAAGCCCAACATTAGCCCTTGATAATTGGTAGGTTATTTTCATCTGCAGCAGCAGCAAAGAGGTAACTGTTGACTTATGGGACCTAAAGTACAGGTGGCCAGTACTCAAGTGCAGATGCCTGGTAAGTGCAGAAGCAAGAGATGAAGATTGTGGCTGCATATAGAGGGAGGAGATGGTGAGCTGCAACAGAGGGCCACACTGCCATGAGAGAGACAGTTCACTCAACATCAAGCATGCCAGCTTCACCTACAGACAGAATTCTCAAGGCACTGCACCTTCGTCACTTTCATGGTTCAGTTCAGTCACTCAGTCGTGTCCCACTCTTGTGACCGCATGGACTGCAGCACACCAGGCTTCCCTGTCCATCACCAACTCCCGGAGCTTACCTTCATGGTTGCTAGGCTCATTTCTCTTCCCAAATGATATGAGATAATGAATGGCTTGAAGAAAAGCGTGAAATCCTTACAGGTTAAAAGGAAACACTACAAAAATAGCACAGGTGTAGCTACCTTACCTCATAAGTAATGACAGTTGTCTAAAATAGCTGAAAAGTAAACTCCTAAGTTCATCATCATATATGCACACGAATGCACACACTCAAAATGTGTTCCAGCATTTTCTAAAGTTTAGTTTATTGCCAGGGCAGGGGAATGAACACAGAAAAAAAGTACCAGTTACTGTATGGTTTCATAAAATATACATTATTGGTCATAGTTGATAAGAAAGTGCTTGGCTAAAAGCAATTACAATTCCAAATAAGGAAAAAAAAGTTAACAGTGTCACATAAGCTTTAATTAATCACATAGTGCAATACTGGTTAGCCAGACCCTAGGAAATTATAGTAGGCTACAGACTATATACAAGATCAGATCAAACGGTGTCACTTAAGGAAGTGACATCATTCAAAAATTACCAGAGTTAGGTAAGGCTATGCTCAGCCATTCCCAGAAAAAATACCCTTTACAAAATGAGGCTACAATGAAGTGTGAGGAAAGTTTAAAATGTAATTGACCATCTAAGGCATAGTCTCATACTAAGTATAATTAAGGAATCAATAGCCTAATAAAATGTTTTGCCACCAGCCTAGTAAAGGTGGAAGCGGGTGAGGACAGAGGGAATGACTGGTAAGCATCTGTGAGTATCCAGAGTCCGGAGTTGAGCACAGTGTCTGGGACCCTAAACATCCCGGAATGTCTGACGGCCTAGCATTGCTCCAAGAAACACAGGGTGGATCAGGCTCAGGTGAAACTGTATTCACTTTTTAAAAACATAAGTGCCAAACAAAAAGCCCTAGATCCAACCTACAGGTGACCTACTGGATAAGAATCTTTTATAAAAAGATGATTCTGATACTCCCCCACAGTAGAGAATCAAGGCACTAATGCAGTTTCTGATAGGCCTGACCCATCCTGTGTCTCTCCGAGCAGGCTAGGCCATCAAACATTTTGCTCTATGTAACATATGCCCCCTACCTCGAATTAAGAAACACCCATCTTTGAGAAAGTTTACCTTTGGTTCACAGATAGAGCTAAGTGAAATGCCAACTCTGTGTTTCAACTGATAATATTTAAAGAAACAATAAAATGAAGAAGCCTATCATTTTTCCAATTCACACTTTTTTAAATGTTTAAAAGAGCATCAGAGGCAAAGCATAAGCTAGCCTCCTCCAAAGCTCCTACACAGCATCAGTGTTAACAGGGCCTGGGGGCTGTGGTGGGGAGGGAGAACCCATCTGAAGGATCAAGAACAGACACTGCCTTCCACAGTTACTAGGAAAGCTAAGTCTTCTACTCATGCAGATTGAGTTACAGGAGTCTGAGACCAAAGGAGATCTCAGAGATTATTCTGTCACACACTTTCATCTTACAGATGCGGAAACAAAGAATCTGGAGAGGCTGTGTACAACACTATGACATTAGCTAAGATACTCCAGAACATTTTTAGAAAGTAACTGTCAGGTCATTGGCAAAGACGGGACCCAGAATCAGGCACAGTTTAAAATAACGATCATGATGACGATGCAACTGCACTGAAAATAAACTGCTCTTAAGAAAGGTAAAGAAATTTTCCAAGATCATACCTTTCCAACACTCAGGAGCCTGAATCCCATCTGTCTTCACCGTGGTTTTGAATTGCCGGAATCATCTGTCCATAAAACAGACATGAGGCATACAAAACTATTCTTTCTGAGATTAACACAGGTTAACTGATCTCTCAGAATGTGCTGTTGTTATTAGTCTTTTAACACCTGGGCTGGAAAAAAGGCTCCAGTGAGAAGAGGAAATTAACTTTGTCAGATTTGCAACATTAAGTGTACAAGATTTAATTCAGAGCAGATGGCCTTATTAGAAGACTGTTTGCTTCAACTATGCTCTACTGAAAATCATGTTTGAAATCTTGAGGCTGGAGCCACCGTCAAAACCCGATATGGTTTGCCTGTGGTTGACCAGCAGGTGGCAGAAGAGAATAATCCATCTTCCGTAAAGCCCCAAGAAGTAGATGTGTGCGTGCTATATCACGTCCAACTCTTAGGACACGCCAGGCTTCTCTGTCCATGGGGTTTTCCAGGCAAGAATACTGGAGTGGGTTGCCATTTCCTTCTCCAGGGGATCTTTCTGACTCAGGGATTGAACCCTCATCTCCTGCACTGCAAGCGGATTCTTTACCACTGAGTCATCCCAGAAGCCCTAGGCTTGGGTAAATTCAAGGACGGAGTACTTGTAGTACTCAGACATGGTCAAAACTTTTAGGAACAAAGAATCCTGTATAAAACTCAAAAACCTGAGGGTATTTTATAAGATGGAAACAGTCAAGTATCCATTCACTTCAATAACTTACAGGTTAAAATTCTGAAGTGTCTTTGTACTTACACAAGCCATGGCTTGTGGAGCTCAAGAAGAAATATCACAGAGGACACTGCCCAGCCTTTGGAGAAGGCAATGGCACCCCACTCCAGTACTCTTGCCTGGCAAATCCCATGGACAGAGGAGCCTGGTAGGCTGCAGTCCATGGGGTCACGAAGAGTGGAACACGACTGAGCGACTTCACTTTTACTTTTCACTTTCATGCACTGGAGAAGGAAATGGCAACCCACTCCAGTGTTCTTGCCTGGAGAATCCCAGGGATGGGGGAGCCTGGTGGGCTGCGATCTCAGGGGTCGCACAGAGTCGGACACGACTGAAGCGACTTAGCAGCAGCAGCAGCAGAATCCATGTCAGTGTTTCCCAAACTCCCCTGCCTATTGCCATGGCCTGCAGGATGTTTATTAAAATACAGACCCCAAGGCCCCATCCCAGACATGCAGAAACCTCACGAGAAATAGCCAGGGAAGCACCTGGGGGGCTTATCAGACAAGTTTGGGGGTCACTGGCTGTGTACTAACTCACTGCCTGGAGGGGAGCTACAGGTCAGGGTGGGCAACACCTGGCTGGGTAAGGCTGATGAACCTCACTGCTCAGCACAGGGTGGGGCCCCCACAGCTGCCCAGCAAGCCTCCCCTTCAGTGGGGACCTGCCAGACTCCTCATCCCCAACTCCCCACCTCCCTGTTTCTCCTTTTCACTGCAAAACCTCCTTCACATAACCCATCTTCCCTCTCCTGGTTCACTCCTGCCTCCTGGACCACCGTCTGCAGCATGAATGCATTTGCTACCTGGCACTTCCAATCTCTTTTTCTAGAGCCTGCTTTTCTCTCCTTCAAATGGACAAACAATAAAATGCCTCTCCCCTCGCCATGCTCTGCTCTTCAGCACAGGGTCTGTCTAGAGTCAGGACGATCCCCTCCTCCCCCACCCTCAAGCCCTCCCTCCTCCTTGGCCCCCTGTAGCTTGGTGCTCACTCTCATCCTGTTAGTCCCTAACACCTCCTAAAAGGGGGAAACAGCCTGACCACAAGTTGGACCGCCCACCTCCACTGGGCCCTCATCTTTCTACAGTGTTTCTGCACTTACTCTGCACATTGCCCCTGTTGTTCTATACCATTACGTTTCCTTTAAACCTCACTCCTTCCTACCTTCATATCCAGACTCAAAGATAACCTCCTTTTAAATAAAGCAAGAGCCAGACCTCCTTGATGGTCCAGAGGTTAATATGCTTTGCAATGCAAGGGACATGGGTTCAATCCCTGGTCCAGGAAGATTCCACAAGCCACAGGGCAACTAAAATCGTTGGCCACAACTACTGCAGAGCCTGTGCTCTGCAACAAGAAGCTACTGCAATGAGATGCCCATGCACCACAATTAAAGAGTAGCCCCAGATTGCCGTAATTAGAGAAAGCTGGTGAGCAGCAACGAAGACCCAGCACAGTCATATATAAATAATTTTAAAAATAAAATAAACAACAGTCAAGGTCCCTCTTCCCTTCTCCCTTTTGCCCTAAGGAAAATTCTCGCAGCTTCCAGGTTAGTTCGATCCATCTGAGCTGGTCAGTCTGGCCTCCACGTCCTGTCACGTCAGCCTCGAACCACAGCCCTCACTACTCAGGAGCCACCATGGCTAATCTAACCCAGACTTCTCAGTCTGCTTTAGGCCCCCTAGCAGAGTCCAACCCGACCCCTTCTAGATTCAACTCAGTGCCCCTTCCTCGGTGGCATCATTTCTGACCACCACCACCCCCCCACCAAAGCAGCTATTTTATTTATTTACACTTCCCACCAAGAACTCACAAGCACCATGAAACTGATATGGGATTTCTTACTTTGCCACAGGTAACTGAGGTCTAACCAGCCACTCTGCCCCTTCTCCAGTCCACCAATGATCCAATGATGGAATTGAAAAGAATGTTAAGTCTGTGGGTGTTCGGTAGAAATCTACTGAATAGATCATGTATGAAGTAAGGTTTTACCACTTTCCTGCCCTCCACCCCAAGACATGCTGGTACGGCGCAGAGAGGGGGACAGCACAAATATCTGAATTAGGCAGAGAGAGATTCTGATCTTGATTTCAACACATACTTATTGACAAGTTGATCTTGGGCAAGCCTCTCTGAACCCAGCCACACACAGAAAACAAAGGATAATAACAGCGCCACCTAGTGGGGTTATGAATCAAGCACAGCACTGTAGGACACTGTCGATAAAGGGAAATGATTACTATCAGCTGTATCTTTTTGAACAGAACAATTTGCAAAATATAATTAGAAAAGAATAGGTAAGAGACTATTGGTACCACTTTATAAAAAAAAATCCACTGCAGTAAAATATTATATTGTGGTTTAAGCTGCTGGGGGGAAAAAGGGATAAAATTACAGAAACTTGAAGATATGAATTAACTTTAAAAGTTATCATTTGAAAATATAAGCTTTTCCCACAATTTAGTCAGTTCAGTTGTTCAGTCGTGTCTGACTCTGCGACCCCGTGGACTGCAGCACACCAGGCTTCCCTGTCCATCCCCAACTCCCAGAGCTTGCTCAATCTCAATTATTCCATGACAGTTAATTATTTCCACTATTATTCCATGACAATTGATGTATTCGCATAGCCAAAATTAAAGATAATTAATTAGAAACCTCAGGATATTTTGCTATCCCCTCTCCCCAAAACATTAGATGTCAGATTATCACTTTTAAAGAATACATAGCTAGTTGCTAACACGCATAGTGCTGATATTTCAATGTACCTATCAATCTAGCCTGCATGAAATTCATTCAATGAACATAGTAGGACATAAGATTATTTTTATACACTAGTAACTGCAAAAACTATGTTGCTAAAGATCAGACTGCTGTTCTTAATCAAAAATGTCTGTGGATATATTTCAGTAGGGTGATCTTCAGTTTTTTTTAAAACATAGTGAGGCATTTTGAACAGGGTAGCAAGGTGCTATTTTACAGCTTTTGAAAAGAAATCCTGATAGAGCAAAACTTCTGCCTGTAGACAATAATGAACCTTTCTCTGACAGTATCACAGATGCATCATTCTGTATACTAAATACCACAGCCACAGGAAATCTGATGCCCACAGCCTTATAAATCAAAGTTTACTTGCTTCCTCATTCTCTGTTGTGGACTCCCCTGACCATGCTCTGTCACAGCAATTCACTTCAAATTTTAAAAATAAAGATTTGTTTCATGGAGCTTTGATGAATCCCATCTGAAGGCCATTAAAACATACACACCCACTTCCACACAAACCAGAAAATCTGTAGAACTCAAAGAATCATCAAGTCTTGAGGCTGGCAGTTATCCTAGCAACAAATAATTCCTGCTTCCCCTTACGGACAGAATGAAGGCTAAGAAGTGTGGAAATTCGGCCACTGTCACCAGCCAGTCAGAGGCACTGCTGGGACTGGAACCCTAGTTTCCTCGCCCCATCCAGGTTCCCCCTGCTTTAAAACCACGCCTCAGCACTGGCTCTGAAGTTAGTGAGTCCCCTAGGTACTCTTCAAATCCATCAGTGAGTCACGTTTCCGTTTCCTCACACCGTTCCAAGTCGTCTTTGGTAGCACAGAGTTCATTCATTCACAATAATGCTAACTCACTCATACAGAGTTCCAACACACTCAGGAGTTATGAATTACACACCATCTTCAAATCAGTGAGGCCAATGGCTAACTAAATCTAAAAATAAAAATTAAAAAAAATCTAACCCGTAGAACTTAAAATACTTCCTTTCAACCTACTGTAAAACAACAGCCTATTTAGGAGATGAAAAGTAAGTCACTGCTTTCATCATGCAGAAGGGTTCCCCAGGCACAAACTCACGCACATTATACACATTATACTTCATGGGCCTTTTAAATATTTACTTGTTAGCAGTATTCTTCCTTTCAGGTCAAAGATTATAGTACTTAGCAACACAAAGAAGGCAGAGGGATATAGTTATGAATTAGTAAACTGCTTTGGCAAGGCTTCCATTCGTTAATTCAGTCCAACTTCAAAGGGGATTTTAAAAAGAGCTTCAGCTGTCAGAAATTAACCCTCAGTAAATTACTGAATCAAAAAGTGACTTGGCCAGTCTTTCTCAAACTGGTGTTAAGGGGAAAAAAAAAAAAGTTCAATTGTAGGTAGAGGAGTAAAAAGTCTCTTCCAATGCAAATAAGTTTATTTAACTCTAAGTTTTAAAAAGTTTTTTTGTTGTTGTGTTAACCACAGGACTTTCCCAGCCTTTGATATGCTAATGAATACTGGAAATTTCCAAGGATGGGGTGAGAGGGGATTTCAGTTTATTTGATCACATTTATTATCTGGAAGGAGGGTGGATGGGAATAAAGCATGAGAAACACACTGCGCTGGCTGCTCAGGTTCCAGGCAATAGAACCAAGAAAAAGCTTTCCTAAGGCACCATATATACTTGTTCTTTGGTAGCAGAGAATGGACTTCCATTCACAACTATTCCAGGATAAGGTGAGCATCAAATGTGGACTGGGAGAAGGAGCCTAAACAGAGCTAAATCCCTAAAAACTTAACTTCTGGTGGCCCCTGAGACTGCCGGTTCAGCTGGGCTTCTCAAATCACTCCCTGGCTCTTGGGGGCGGGAGGGGAGGTGCCCTTTTGCCTCCTTACCTGTTCCTGCAGAATGACTTTTCTGAGTAGGGTTGTACTTTCCCTGAACTTTTTGAAGTGCATGCTCTAGTCTATTTCAATGAGTTTTAACCATAGCTGAACATCAGAATCACCAAGGGAGCTTTTAACTCTACAGATATGTGGGCCCACGGCCAAATCTACAGAATCCAACACGATTCCCAAGGAGCAGCAGCCAGAGCTGAACCACTGTTTGGCTTCCCAGGAAGACAAAGCCAATAGACAAAGAACTGATCATGCGTGGACCATGTATTGAGCACACTGACATTAATAAGGGAAAGGCTACATAGCAAGATTTTAATGAGTCCCTAAGTTTACCAACAAATCACAGGTGGCTTTTTTTTTTTTTTGGCCACTTTCACAAACAAAAACATATTACTTTGAGGGGAATAGGTGCTTAGAACAAAGCATGCTCTCCAAAGCCCGTTCAGGTGCAGAGGGCTGTGGGTGGGTGTCTGCTGGTTCTTAGGAACTAAGTCCCCACTCCCCATCCCACCCACCCAGCACATGACCCTAATTTGGGACTCATTTCATTACATGTCTTGAGTCCTTGGAAGTCACCCTAATTTGGGACTCATTTCATTACATGTCTTGAGTCTTTGGAAGTCACAAAACCACAGGTGTTCACTGTATTAAAGGCAAGACTGCGATACCCTACACAGCACAGGGTACACACCTCCAAGGGTGATCTTCATAAGGAGCTCGGTCACATCCATGAAATCGAAAGCAATTTATCAAAATTATATTCACTCAGCCCTTCTTATACATATAGTCTCTAAGCAGAGTATGTCAGAAAAGGGAACAGACATGAGAAAGAGGGAGAGAGTTAACATTAAAGATATATAGGGACTTCCTTGACAGTCCAGTGGATAACTGCCTTCCAATGCAGGGTATGCAGATTAGATCCCTGTTTGGGGAGCTAAGATCCCGCATGAAAGTGAAAGCGTTAGTCACTCAGTTGTGTCCCACTCTTTGTGACCTCATGGACTATAGCCCGCCAGGCTCCTCTGTTCATGGGATTCTTCAGGCAAGAATACTGGAGTGGGTAGCCATTCCTTCTTCCAGGGAATCTTCCCAACCCAGGAATCAAACCCGGGTCTCCTGCACTGCAGGCAGATTCTTTACTGTCTGAGCCACCAGGGCAGCCATAAGATTCCACATGCCAAAAAAAAAAAAAAAAAAAAAAAAGCAATATTATAATAAATTCAACAAAGACTTTAAAAATGGCCCATATCCAAAGAAATACTAAAAATATTTAAAATCAAAGATATATAAATATAGATAAATATATAAAAGAACCAACTTTAATAGGGGACTCTGGAATAGAATATTAAAAGATTTCTCTCTCTTTCCTTTCTGAATTTCTTTAATCAGCAGAAAAGGTACCTATGCACACTGAATGTGTAAGAACAGTCCAGCATAAAGACAAGGTTGAGAACTGGCGAGGAAGCAAAGCCATGAGTCCTGATGGAGAAGACAGATAAGAGAAAGCGAGGGTCCACAGGCTGCCCAGGTCCTAGCGGCCACATCATCTGTACACGAACCTGCTGCAGGATCTGTTGTAACTGACAAAGGTAGCGCCAACAGAGCCCACCTTTCTCCTCATTTTAAGTAGCAATAGAGACATTTGGGGGGCTTCCCAGGTGGCTCGGTGGTAAAAAAATCTGCAGGAGATAAAAGTTCTACCCCTAGGTTGGAAAGATCCCCTGGAGAGGGAAATGGCAATCCACTTCAGTATTCTTGCCTGGAGAATCCCCAAGGATAGAGGAGCCTGGTGGGCTACAGTCCATAGGGTCGCAAGAGAGTCAGACACAACTGAGTGATTAAACAACAATAGTATTTCTGAGTCTTCTTTCTTCCCTTCAACACTGCCTTCTTCCCAACCCCAAAGAGAAAAAAAGGCCATAAACGTCACTTTGAAAGCTTAAACCAAACACATTAGGGACAAAGGTACCTCTTTCTTTGTAGCTTTCCTGCAAAGCAACTTAAAAGGCATTTCTTTGGCAAAGATCTCAATCTCTTCAGGAATTCAAGTGTCAGTCTGATAGAGGCAAAGAACAGGGCCAAGGAATCAGAATATACATTGTCTGACCAGTGGAATCAGCTGGGAAAAGTTGCTGCAACTCTCTGGGCAGCACTGACAATAAAAAGAAGAGGTTAAATTAGCACCCAGAGACCCTCCCAGCTCTAAAGCTAGGGTGCCGGTACACTAGCACTGACTCCACTTTGCAGTTTCAAACAAATCACGCAACATCTCAACTACTGTTAAACTACAATGGGAGGCCTCCGGGGTCACGTGGAAACAATTTCTTAAATGAAAGCTTTTTTTATCAACTATATGAAAAGCACCTAATCTAAAAATAGACTAAAAGGATTATGTGGACAAGTCAAAATAGAATTTTGATGACTAAGTGGACTGCTAAACTATCATGACATACCTCAAAGCAAGTGAAGAAACCGAACAGCGTTTCATTTGTTAATATGTTTAAGATTACAAAGACATGATAAATTTGGCAAAATAGCCAAGGTTCATGGAAGCATCAGCATCACCACAAAAGGACACCCCCAAGAGTGCACTGCAATTAACTTAGCAGAACTGCTCCAAAGGGGTAAAGAGGTTGAGTATGTTTTTAAGCTCACATCCGTTTCTCACCTCGATTCAATGGAGGTTGAAGCGGGGAAGATGGGCATCTATGGACAGACGCTCAAAGCTCACTGAGATAACTCTTTAAAAACAGTTTCTAGAGGCAGACGCAGCCTCCCAATCAAAAAGTTAAGACTTTCAAACACTGAGTGGAACACAAAAACCTAATATACAATACTCCCAGCAGGTCCTATGTAAATGACATTCTTTTTTCATTTTATTTTAGTATTTGCATTGCCCTTTTTGCTTTCTTTAGCAGCTACACATTAGGAGGACCCAGAAATGAACATTATGATCTATTAAAGCACAAGAAGCAGGACAAACCAACTCTCCGTGAACCTGTTCAATAAGCAGAAGATATTTGCTTATTAAAAAACAGTATATACACTTCCCTGTATGCATGTTATCTTTCAATTAAAGTTTCAAAAAATCAACACTGTTCTCTTGGGTAACAAAGTCTGGCATCACTTTGATAAAATTAACTCTTAAATAGGAAAGTAACTGTTAGGTCTTCCAACAGGTCATCTTGGGTTAAAAATAAGATAATGAATACCCATTACTTCATGGGAAATAGATGGGGAAACAGTGGAAACAGTGTCAGACTTTATTTTTCTGGGCTCCAAAAATCACTACAGATGGTGACTGCAGCCATGAAATTAAAAGACGCTTATTCCTTGGAAGGAAAGTTATGACCAACCTAGATAGCATATTGAAAAACAGAGACATTACTTTGCCAACAAAGGTCCATCTAGTCAAGGCCATGGTTTCTCTAGTGGTCACGTATGGATGTGAGAGTTGGACTGTGAAAAAGCTGAGCACCGAAGAATTGATGCTTTTGAACTGTGGTGTTGGAGAAGACTCTTGAGAGTCCCTTGGACTGCAAGGAGATCCAACCAGTCCATTCTGAAGGAGATCAGCCCTGGGATTTCTTTGGAAGGAATGATGCTAAAGCTGAAACTCCAGTACTTTGGCCACCTCATGCGAAGAGTTGACTCATTGGAAAAGACTCTGATGCTGGGAGGGATTGGGGGCAGGAGGAGAAGGGGACGACAGAGGATGAGATGGCTGGATGGCATCACTGACTCGATGGACTTGAGTCTCAGTGAACTCTGGGAGTTGGTGATGGACAGGGAGGCCTGGCGTGCTGCAATTCATGGGGTTGCAAAGAGTCAGACACGAACTGAGCGACTGAACTGAACTGAATGAATAGAAATACAGATTTCTAATCAAAAGCCAAGTGATAATAGACATTTCTGATAATATGAAAAATCTAATGCAACTGAATTATATCAACTTATTCCCCATTTCTTAGTTTTCCAACCCCAGGTATAGAAACAAAATAGTATTTATTTTTCTGAGCTAGTGAATCATTGATCAAGTACCTAAAATCCTCTTACGTGACCTTCAACTCTTAATTTTCCTATATCAAATGGAAATGAAAGAACACACAGAAATAAAAGGTATCTATTGAGGACCACTGTGTACCAGGGGATACTACTAAGGATACAGGATGAGTAAGAGGTGCTGGGGTGCACCAGGGGGTGCAGGGTCAGGAAGGCAGGGGAACATGATTTAGTAGACATCACTACAATATATGATACATAACTTCTCAATTTGTGAACTACATGGCTATGTTTTACACAGACCCTTATATATATGCAAGAAAAGAGGTGTCATGAATTAACATTAAACTTACATTTTGACTTAACCAGTGGAGAACAACTTAGGTTCATTAATTTCTTCTTTCATCTCTTGATAGTCATCTCTTTTTTTGAGGGGGAGTTCTCTTTCACTCTACCCTTCCTACTTAATTTTTCTGCAATAAACTTTGACTTTCTCATCTCCTAGTCTAGTTTCAAACTTAGGCCTTTATGGCTTCCTGACACTATATCTAAGTTGGTTATCTGTTTTTAGAAGTGACCTTTATTATATTCCTGACCTTTATTGAAAGTGCTTGTCTGGTTTTCCATTAACTGGTATTTTTTTCCTAATTGCCACCCAAATGAATCTGCAATTCCTATTCCTATTCTTTCATTTACACAATTAACCCTGGAACAATTTTTTTCCAAACCAAATAGGAACTCTGTGCCCCTTACTGCCATATACAATTTTATTTTTTTAACCTATTATTGTTCATTTAATTTAGTAATGTAGTATGCCTGCCAAATCCCATCTTAAAATTCCAGGAGATGACCTGAATTCCTTTTCTGTATTTTGTTGTATTTAACTAACACTTTGAATTCATCTTCTGGGCAGGGGGTGGACATGAGGATTGGGGTGGCTATGGAGTCAGAAAGACCTGGACTCCCTTACTAACTCAATTCCATATGCATTGTGTGAATTTGAGGTATACAGATTTAAGCTGACTAACTTCTCTTTCTAAAGTCAAAGAGGTTTGTGGAAGGGGTAAATTAGGTGACACATACAGAGCATTCAGCCAGACACTGCATGCCTCACTGAATAATGGGTATTTTAAGTAGCACATCTCTGGAGGAACTTGATTTCCCACTTCACGTGGAAACATTCCTTCTGTTCTACCTTCCTCTTGAGCAGTCATTGTCTTCCCTTCTTGCATTTGTGAAGGAACAATCTATGTTGTTGCCTCCACTTTTTCAATGCACAGTTCTTGCCTCAACATCCAGCAATAGAACTTCATAACTTTTGTACCTGCTATGCTGATAATACTAATAAATGTTTACTGAGTCGGTTTAAAGCCAATCATTATATCAGATGGCCACTTCTCTACTGTGCTCTTCTTTGCTGACCCTCCTCCTCTGATTGCCCCTAAACTGGTGATGTTCATTCACGGCCCTTTCTGGGATTCTCTCTGGTGATTTCTTCCAGTCAACACGCCTTAAAACAGCATAACTAACATATTACAAGGACTCTACAATGATGGTTCTAGCACTCACACTGCAGTTACCATGCCCAGCTGCTTTCCTGGCAATCCTCATCTGATTAAGCTGAAGACCCTCAATCTCTGTACTTTCAAATCACAGCTTAACGTCCTTCCTCAAACAGAAAGTTAACAGCATCTAACTGATTAATACCAAACCTACTAGCCTCACAGCTTAAAACAGAAAATTCAGAGTCAACGTTGATTTCTTACTTTCCATCTTTCTTTGAATCTCTTTAATCCATGCCCTTAATTCAGACCCCGATTAAATAAAAGGGTTTACACAGTGTCTTAGTCAGCTTAGGCTGTGTGTGTATTAGTCACACTCAGTTGTGTCCGACTCTTTGTAATCCCATGGATTGTAGCCCACCAGCCTCCTCTGTCCATGGAATTCTCCAGACAAGAATACTGGAGTAGATTGCCATTCCCTTCTCCAAGAGATCTTCCCGACCCAGGGATCAAACCTGTGTCTCCTGCATTGTGGGCAGATTCTTTACTGTCTGAGCCACAAGGGCTGCTATAACACAAATATCATAGATGGGATAGCAGAAACAGGCAGATCTGGTGTCTGGTGAGAGCCTACTTCCTGGTTTGCAGATGGTAGTCTTTTTGTTGAATCCTCACATGACAGAGAACTGACAGAAAACAAGCTCTCATGTCTCTTCCTAAAATGGCACTAATTCCCTTCATGAGGGCTCCACTCCTATGACCTAACCACCCAATGGCCCCACCTCTTAAAACCATCACACTAGGGGGTTAGGCTTCCAACATAGAAATGGGGGTGGGGATGGGGCAGAGCCATGAACAAGCATTCAATCCAAAACATACAATAAAAGATACCCTGAAAAGGACTGATATCTACTTGCTCTTTTTCACCTTTCCCTTGATTACCTCATGATTCCATTATAGCGGGCTTCTAGCGTTTCTTCCTGCTTCATTTTTCTAGTCCATCTAACCGGCAACAGCTTCACAAAGACTAGCAGAGTCGTATCCAGTTCCTTAGAGTAGTACACTACAACGTCTGTCTCAGTTTGGTTCTCCGCTAGTTAGCATCCCTTGACTAAAAATAACACCAACAAGCTTAAATAAGCTTAAGCAAGGGGAATGTATTAGAAAGCCAAAATGGCAACTCATAGAAACCAACATTAAGAATACAACTGGCTGCCAAGGAAAACTGGAAATGACCTGTCAGGAATCCATGAAGTTACTTCTTACCACATCCTGTTTGTGCTTTATTCCCTGCAAATCAACTTCCTGTGCTCCCCAGTCCACTCAGTAGGACACTGGTTTCGAGCACTTCTTATGGGTTGAATTGAGTCTGCCCTAAAAAGATATGTTAGTATTCTAAGCCTGTACCTCAGAATGTGACTTTATTTGAGGATGTGGTCTTTATACAGGTAATCAAGTTAAAATGAGATCACTGTGGTGGGCTCTAATGCAATATAGTTGATGTCCTCATACAAGGGGGAAATTTGGACACAGAGACACAAATAGAAGCGAGACAATGTGAAGAGACACAGGAGAAGACGGCCATCTACAAGCCAAGGAGAGAGGCCTCGCATGGATCCTTCCTCAGCCCTCAGAAAGCACAAAACACGCCAGCACCTTGACGTGAGCCTTAGCACTCAACCCTACCACACAGAGTACTTCTCTCTCTCTCTTTCTCTCTCTCTCTCCATTCTCTTCTTACATTCTCTCTGGCTCAGTACTCAAGAGGAGCCCTTGTGTGGCCAGCTTGGGATTGATGGCCAACCTAGTCCAATGCACTGGGTCAGGCTCCCCAGACAAATGTGGCTCTGAGGACCAGGGGTGGTGTTTGGGCATCAGAAAACCACATCTTCATGAAGTTCCAAAACGCATCCAAGCATCCAAAATGCAATGCAATTAACAGTAATTTGGGACAGTATTATAACAAATAACTATTATTATGTTATGGCTCATTCTGTTTCTACTCTATCAGGTGACTGCTGGTACACACTAGTCAAAAACCACCACACTCGGTATGTTTACACAGTCACACTCAGCTGTCCGAGATAGGTTCCAGCGTGATAACCTAAAGAAGGTGGTTTGAGGATTTAAAATTATACAGTTAATAATATTGATTAGTTCAATTGTTCCTAAGAAAATTC
Organism: Bos mutus; assembly: GCF_027580195.1. Lineage (NCBI taxonomy): Eukaryota > Metazoa > Chordata > Mammalia > Artiodactyla > Bovidae > Bos > Bos mutus. The sequence goes on from NC_091625.1 coordinate 76,359,487, forward strand.
CAACTAACAATCCTTTTTCACAATAGTTTTTAATGTACTCTCCAGCACTGGAGAAGGAAATGGCAACCCACTCCAGTGTTCTTGCCTGGAGAATCCCAGGGACGGGGGAGCCTCATGGGCTGCTGTCTATGGGGTCACACAAGTCAGACATGACTGAAGTGACTTAGCAGCAGCAGCAGCATAACTGTGGAGAAGATGAGGTCAGGCAAATGATTTTTTCTGGGATAAAAAGCATTATTAAAGGTAGAGACCCATCACCCCTCATGAATTAAAGTAAAATACTCTCCATTACGACAAACTACAGTCTTCTCCCAGCTTCCCATCCCACAAGAATACTGAATGAGGAGAAGACAGGAGATGGTATGACAGAGTGCCTTCTTCTAAAAAGTAGGCAAATCGTCAAAAGCAGCAGAAATGAACACTGGGAGTGGGAGCAGTACCACTCCATAGCAGGTATCGTGGAACTGGGTGGAACATTTCAAGTTGTCACACTGACTGGGTCACTTCACTGGCATTTCGTGGGCACACTGGACATCCTACAATGTGTGGGACGTATGTGGTCCTACATCCTTCACCAATTTCAGAAGTTCCAGCATTATGTCAGTAAAAAAAGGTCTTTTTCATATCATCAGAGCCTGGAAACTCAATTCTATTTTACATAAAAATGCCACATTTGTGCTTGACTTTACTGTATGCTAAATCTTCCAGAAATGCAGATATTGTTAAATCGAAAGATCATTTCAGTTTGCTTTGTTTGGAATTTTATCAAGAAGTGTTTATCATTTCTGAAAACTGCATCACTGGCAGCACCCTGCTCGCAGAGTTTGGTGTCTCAAACACGCACATGGTCACTGCACACACATGGAGGCATCTAATTGCTTTGTTACCTCTTCTAGTACAGTTTCACCTGAGCAATGACTATGAAATTACTTTCCTTTTAGTTCTCCTTACATTATAGCTAGGGCAGTATACTGACTTTAGAGGGGTGAGACGGGGAGGGAGATGGGAGGGAGGTTCAAAAGGGAGGGATATATGTATACCTATGGCTGATTCATGTTGAGGTTTGACGGAAAACAACAAAATTCTATAAAGCAATTCAATAAAAAAATAAATTAAAAAATAAAATAAAATGGAGCATATAAATGGATTACATTGCCTGAGAAATTCCATTTGTTAGATCATTGAATCACTTTAAAAATACCTGCACATGGACCCTTTCTCTACTGTACTCAGATTCCAATTTGTCCAAACAGACTAAAATGAAGGGAGCTCGTCTGTGTACTGGGGTGGGAGAAACCATATGATTCTATTAATACCCAGTACTGAATCCTGCCTCTGTTCCTTATAGGATGACTACATTCTCACACCTGAGGCACTATAATGAAGATGAAATTCCAGCAAGTGACCTTCTGCACACTTCTTTTCAATTCAGGTCACTCTTGTATTTTCAGTCATTAGGTTGCGAAAGTACACAAGTCAAAGTTCAGAGCACAGAGTCCTATTTCCCAGCAGATCCCCTGTTGACCATCAGCAAATCTCCTCTTCTCTCTGTGTTCAAGTTTATCCTGCTGTAAAATCAGAAGACTTGTTTGTTACCTCCCAGCACAGGGACATTTTATAATCTAAGAAAACATGCTGAGCTACCTAACTGTTTCAAATTCTGATATGTATCTCTTCAAAACAAATTCTATATGATAAGAATAGTTTTATAGTAGTTCTATATGAAAGAGATTTGGAAGGCTGTAGTCTTTCCCCGCCTTGTAAATATATGCAGAAATAATGGTGTTAATGAAATTAGAATTGGCTTATCTAACCAAGTGTGTAACCCAAGATACTCTAGAAACCTCCAGTTTCTCCTTGAGTGCTTGAGATACCTTGAGCTTATCAAATGACAGATGTGCAGTTTGATCCAATCTGATCTCCGGGGAAGGTCTCGGGCTGGGCTAGGTTAGTATCTGCACAAGGGCTAGAAAGTAACTTTCCAATGTCACCTATATGTCTTTTCTGTTGACTGGTGCTGAAAGAATTCAGAATATGATCCTATGGATACCCAGGTGAAGCCTGTAGCAAATTTTAAATGGATGAATACAGAGGTGTTTTGATGTTCTCTCACAGCCTTTTTTCAACTTGATTTAACAAGGCAACTGCAAATATTAAGTGTTTACTAGCACCATAAAGGGTTGTTAAACTCAAGGTTGCTGAGTGACAAAAAACCTAAGAATTTTCTTTCCAAATGTCCTTAAACTTTAACTTTAATTTTTTAATCAAAAGAGAACATTGCTAAGCCAAATCAAGTGTAATCTATGCTTCCTTAGGTTCAGACTGTTTCATTATACTATAGTAAATTTACATGGAAAAATAATTTTGGCACTTTTTTAACAATCCAGAATTTTACTTGAAATTTTCTTAAAATTTTCTTTAGTAACCAGAGAATTCAAACACCTCTTAATATACTCATTAGAATTTACATATTTGGCAATTACAGGGATCAAAAGGTTTCATTTGTGAGAGGGTAAATTTGTTTTACAATAATCCAGACCTCCAATATTTCAAAATGTTCTTTAGAAAACCCATCCCACAAAAATGACCACTTCATCCTGTAGCATGATACATCTGCCTGTATCATCACGTATCAGAAAATACTGTCTTCTTGGCAAGAGCTGTCTCCACTTCAAAATCATTTGTAACCCATCTTAGAGCATTTTTTCAATGAAGATTATGACAGCACTGAATTAAAAAAAAAAGACAAAGGATCCTACTCAAATTTTATGTGCCTCCATTTACCTTTTGGGAGATTAAATGTACTGAAGAGAATCTGGACTAACTGGATAGGAATGACTTATAAATCTGGTTGCTCTGTAAACCTAAATCATTTATCTTGGAACTCTGATCTAAAGTAAACCTCACCAAAATTATTGGACATCTTTCTATTACACTCCTTGGCCTGACTTTAATGCTTTCATTTTAACACAGCAACCAAATCTATTGTTATGTTCAAAATCTGTCTAGTTATGTTTTCCAGTTTTCTGTATACCCATTCGCAAGCTCAACCAACACCTATGTCATTAAGGAAATGTCAAACATTCTTGGGAATCTGTTGGAGAACCTTTTAACCTTTTGTTATGCATTCAGTTTCATCTTTGGACATGTGATGCTATTGCCTAACTGCACCTGTCATGCGGAAAATGCATGTCAGAGGAATACTGGTTTGCTTTTTTCTTTCTTTTTTAAAAAGTACTCTTTGGTAAAGCTAAAGTAATGACGAATGCTCACAATAGGTTATTTTTCTTCAATCAGGTAATTAGTTCAGTTCAGTCGCTCAGTCCTGTCCAACTCTTTGAGATCCCATGGACTGCAGCACACCAGGCTTCCCTCTCCATCACCAACTCCTATCAAGTTGGTGATGCCATCCAACCATCTCATCTTCTGTCATCCCCTTCTTCTCCTGCCTTCAATCTTTCCCAGCACCAGGGTCTTTTCAAATGAGTCAGTTCTTCACATCAGGTGGCCAAAGTATTGGAACTTCAGCATCAGCATCAGTCCTTCCAATGAACACCCAGGACTGATCTCCTTTAGGATGGACTGGTTGGATCTCCTTGCAGTCCAAGGGACTCTCTCAAAAGTCTTCTCCAACACTGCAGTTCAAAAGCATCAATTCTTTGGGGCTCAGTTTTCTTTATGATCCAACTCTCACACCCATACATGACTACTGGAAAAACCACAGCCTTGACTAGGCGGACCTTTGTCAGCAAAATAATGTCTCTGCTTTTTAATATTCTGTCTAGGTTGGTCATAGCTTTTCTTCCAAGGAGCAAGCATCTTTTAATTTCATGGCTGCAGTCACCATCTGTAGTGATTTTGGAGCCCAAGAAAATAAAGCCTGTCACTGTTCCAATTGTTTCCCCATCTATTTGCCATGAAGTGATAGGACCAGATGCCATGATCTTTGTTTTTTGAATGTTGAGTTTTGAGCCAACTTTTTCACTCTCCTCTTTCACTTTCATCAAGAGATTCTTCAGGACCTCTTCGCTTTCTGCCATAAGGGTGGTGTCATCTGCATATCTGAGGTTATTGATATTTCTTCCAGCAATCTTAATTCTAGCTTGTGCTTCATCCAGCCCAGCATTTCACATGATGTATACTGCATATAAGTTAAACAGGGTGACAATATACAGCCTTGATGTACTCCTTTCCCAATTTGGAACCAGTCTGTTGTTCCACGTCCAGGTCTAACTGTTGCTTCTTGACCTGTATACAGACTTCTCAGGAGGCAGGTCAGGTGGCCTGGTATTCCAATCTCTTGAAGAATTTTTCAGTTTGTCATGATTCACACAATCAAAGGCTTTGGCGTAATCAACAAAGCAGAAGAAGATATTTTTCTGGAATTCTCTTGCTTTTTCTATGATCCAATGAATGTTGGCAATTTGATCTCTGGTTCCTCTGCCTTTTCTAAATCCAGCTTGAACATCTTGAAATTCATAATTCATGTACTGTTGAAGCCTGGCTTGGAGAATTTTGAGCACTACTTTGCTAGTATATGAGATGAATGCAATTGTGCGGTAGTATGAACATTCTTTGGCACTGCCTTTCTTTGGGATTGGAATGAAATCTGACCTTTTCCAGTCCTGTGGCCACTGCTGAGTTTTCCAAATTTGCTGGCATATTGAGTATAGCACTTTCACAGCATCATCTTTTAGGATTTGAAATAGCTCAGCTGGAATTCCATCGTCTCCACTAGCTTTGTTCATAGTGATGCTTCCTAAGGCCCACTTGACTTCGCATTCCAGAATGTCTGGCTCTAGGTGAGTGATCACACCATCATGGTTATCTGGGTCATGAAGATCTTTTTGTATAGTTCTTCAGTGTATTCTTGCCGCCTCTTAATATTGTCTGCTTCTGTTAGGTCTATACCATTTCTGTCCTTTATTGTGCCCATCTTTGCATGAAATATTTCCTTGGTATCTCTAATTTTTTGAAGCGATCTCTAGTCTTTCCCATTCTGTTGTTTTCTTCTATTTCTTTGCATTGATCACTTAGGAAGGCTTTCTTATCTCTCCTTGCTATTCTTTGGAACTCTACATCCAGACAGGTATATCTTTCCTTTTCTCCTTTGCCTTTTGCTTCTCTTCCTTTCTCAGCTATTTGCAAGGCCTCCTCAGACAGCCATTTTGCTTTTTGCCTTTCTTTTTCTTGGGGATGGTCTTGAATACCGCCTCCTATACAATGTCACAAACCTCAGTCCATAGTTCAGGTACTCTATCAGTCTAATCCCTTGAATCTATTTGTCAGTGGAAGTGACATACATATACGTAACTGTATAATCATAAGGGATTTGATTTAGGTCACGCCTGAACAGTCTAGTGGTTTTTCCCTACTTTCTTCAACTTAAGTCTGAGTTTGGTAATAAGGAGTTCATGATCTGAGCCACAGTCAGCTCCTGGTCTTGTTTTTGCTAACTGTATAGAGCTTCTCCTTCTTTGTCTGCAAAGAATATAATCAATCTGATTTCAGTAATGACCATCTGGTGATGTCCCTATGTAGAGTCGTCTCCTGTGTTGTTGGATGAGGGTGTTTACTATGACCAGTGTGTTCTCCTGGCAAAACTCTGTTAGCCTTTGCCCTGCTTGCTTTTGTACTCCAAGGCCAAATTTGCCTGTTACTCCAGGGATCTCCTGACTTCCTATTTTTGCATTCCAGTCCCCTATCATGAAAAGGACATCTTTTGGGGGTGTTAGCTCTAGAAGGTCTTGTAGGTCTTCATAGAACCGTTCAACTTCAGCTTCTTAGGAATTAGTGGTTGGGACACAGACTTGGACTACTGTGATACTACTGAATGGTTTGCTTGGAAATGAACAGAAATCATTCTTCATTTTTGAGATTGTACCCAAGTACTGCATTCAGACTCTTGTTGACTGTGAGGGCTACTCCATTTCTTCTAAGGGATTCTTGCCCCTAGTAATAGATATAATGGTCATCTAAATTAAATTCACCCATTCCAGTCCATTTTATTTCACTGATTCCTAAAATGTTGATGTTCACTCTTGCCACTTCCTGTTTGACTACTTCCAACTTACCTTGATTCATGGACCTGACATTCCAGGTTCCTATGCAATATTGGTCTTTACAGCATTGGACTTTACTTCCATCAACAGTCACACCCACAACCGGGCATTGTTTTCACTTTGGCTCTGTCTCTTCATTCTTTCTGGAGTTATTTCTCCACTCTTCTCCAGTAGCATATTGGCACCTACCGATCTGGGGAGTTCATCTTTCAGTGTCATATCTTTTTGCCTTTTCATACTGTTCATGGGGTTCTCAAGGCAAGAATACTGAAGTGGTTTGCCATTCCCTTCTCCAGTGGACCACATTTTGTCAGAACTCTCCACTATGACCCATCTGTCTTAGGTGGCCCTACATGGTATGACTGATAAGTTTCAATGAGTTAGTCAAGCTGTGGTCCATGTGATCAGTTTGTTTAGTTTTCTGTGATTATGGTTTTCATTCTGTCTGCCCTCTGATGGATAAGGATAAGAGGCTTATGGAAGCTTCCTGAGGGGAGAGACAGACTGTGGGGGAAACTGGGTCTTGTTCTGACAAGCAATCAGGCAATCAGCACTATAAAAACTCAGGAATTCATTTATTTTAATGACAAAAGTCAAGTGGAGGTTAAAAAGGAAGGAAATATACATGCTTCCACTTTTTCCTAAGATGACCTATCAGATTATACATCCCTATAGCACAGTAAGTGTATCAATACTCCTCAGGACCATGAGACACACTATACTTTTTTACGATGTGAAGGTGAAACATCAGGTTTATTACTGAAAATTTGTTATTTTGAAATCATTTTTCATTTACAAGAAGGTACAAAGAAATGTACAGTGAAGTCCCCATGCACCCCTCTCCCAAAATTAACATCCTACGTAACTACAGTACAATATCAAAACCAGGAAACTGGCAGTGGTAACAAGCCATACACATCTTACCCATATCTCACCTGTTCTATATGGACTCCTGTGTATGTGTGTAGTTCTACATAATTTTACCACGTTACTTTGAAGAACTACCACCTCCATCAATATCACATCACCACAGACTCCATCACACTACCCCTTTATAGACACTCCCACCCCACCCTTAACCCCTGACAACCATGAATCTGTTCTGTGTCTCTAAATTATGTTATTTCATGAATACTATACAAATGGAATTGTGCAGAGTAGTTCCTCTTGTGATTGCCTTTTTTTCCTTCACTCAAGCATAATTTCCTTGAGGTTTTTCCTTTGTATCACTGAGTATTATTCCATGGTATAGATATATCACAGTTTGTTCATCCACTGAAGGACACTTGAGTATTTTCTAGTTCTGGCTTATATGCCTAAGAGTCCAACTGTTAGGTCACAGGGCAGGTCCAAGTCCACTTTTAGTTTTAAATAAAAATGCCAAATTATTTTCTGGAGTTTCTGTACCAGTAATACAGGAATGATCTAGTTTCTACCTATCCTCACTAGTACTTGGTATTACTTTCTTTATTTTAGCCATTCTAAATGGTAGGTAGTGACATCTCATCACGGTTTTAATTTGTATTTCTCTAATGGCTCATGATGTTGGCTATCTTTTCATGTAATTATTTGGCACGTGTATCTCCTAGTCAGTGAAAGTTCCATGCACATCTTTGCCTAGTACTAGTCCTGAAGATTTTTCCTTTGTTTTTTACCTAGAAATTTTGAAGGTTTATGTTTTACAGTTAAGTCCATGACCCATTTTGAGTCAATTTTTGAGTAAAGTGTAAGGTGTCTTAGGTCAAGATTAAATTTTTGCTTATGGATATCCAGTTGCTCCAGCATCACTTATTAAACATATTTCTGCAGACCTATTTCAGAATTCTCTATTCTGTTCTACTGATCTACTGCTTACCCAATCCCAGTACCACAATGTTCTGATTACTAAAGCCATACAATAGGCCTTAACGTCAGGAAGTGATTATGCCCATTTTTTCTTTTCCAAAGTTGTTTTGGATACTCTATGGCCTTTCCATTTCCATATGAATTTCAGAATTAGTTTGTCTATTTCTAAAAAAAAAAAAAAAAATTACTGAAACTTTAATAAGAATTACAGTAAACCTAAGATCAATTTGGATGAAAACTGACATCTTTAAAATGGTGAATATTCCAATCACAAATATGGTATGTCTCTTTAAGTATTTAGGTCTTCTTTGATTTCTTTCATTAGCTTTTTATAATTTGCAGCATACGGAATCTGTACAGATTTATATATTTCATTTTCTTCAGAGCAAATAAAGATGCTGCATTTTTAATTTTCATTTCCATAGAAAATGATTTTTGCATGTAATTGAATTATTTTTTAAAGTTTACTCAATCTAATTTTGGATTATTACCAACAATTGGGGGCATCTATCATTTTCCATGGGTAACACAGCAAAGAGAATGCACCTGGAACTGCATATGACATGCTTTGTGTTCTTTTCATCATCAGTACACGTAAGTGTTTAGAGTCACATCCTTGTCATCGGACGCATTAAGAATCCATGCATTCAAGACACTGTTGTGCTCTAAAAAATTAAAGCAGAATTTCTTCCTAGGTAGTTCATAAATCAACAGTGGACATCATCATGATTAAGCACGTGAGGAAACCCACAGAGAAAGCCCTCAAACAAGCCTTCAAACAAACAAAGAAATTGCCAACATGGACAGAAATTAATTCAGCTCACAATATTATTTACTGGCTTCAGTTTCCATTTAGGAAAAGAAAAAAGATGACTTCTACTCCCCAAATTAGCTACTTAAACAACTGGCCAAAATGTAACTATTAAACAAATAGTTAAGCTTTTAAAATGAAATAACTTGCTGGGAAAAGAATAACATTTTATCCACTTCTAGGGGAAACCTTTTTGAGGATTTCCAGCACTTTAAAAACAAAACACCACTCAGTGCTCTATAGGCCAAGACTGTGAGATGAGTGTACAGGTTTCCCACGCGTTCCTCGGAAAGCACTATGAGGTCTGGCGGGACCTGCACAGCACAGCAGTGCTTGTGTGAGAAGGCTTTCACCAAACAGTCACTGACAACTACTGTGTGCGGACTCCACACTAGGGGTTAAATGTAAATGGCCTTGGCCCTTGTCCTCAAGCAGCCCACAATCTAAAGACAGGACTGACTTAAAAGTTATCATTACAAATTCTTACAGATATAACCAGACCTATTTTAGACCAAAATTACCTTCTCTCATTTTGAATCTCTCATTCTAAGAATATCTCACCTTTTCCAAGTGGAAACACGTCATGTACCCTAAATGTTACCAAGAAGTATAGCTATAATTGCAGGGCAATATGGTTCAATATAAATTCCAAATCAATTTCGATTTTTCTTTTCAGAGAAAAATCACACACTTGTACCAACCACATATAGAAGAGAGAACTTGTAAACTACATTGTGAATTTTAAGCTTACCTGGAACTAATTTAAAAGATCACATAGATTCTGAATAGCAGAGCTGTGTGGGCAAGTTGGCCACTTGGGATGAAGAAGCTGGAGCTTTCTAAAGATAGTTGAGCAGGAACTAACTATATTCAGGATTCTCCCAGATATTGAAATTTCTTTTTGAAACCTATGCAAGAGAAGTAATTTTCCAAACAGCAGTCATTAACCTCTGAAAATCACATGAAAACTAAAGATACTTTCTGCAGAAAGCACATATGCATGCAAATGTTACCCCTGAAATCCACAGGCCTCAGGTTTATAATCACAGCTGCACAGCACATAAACAAGGCTGAGACTCTTTCCAGCCAACCCCTTGCAGAAAGGCATATCTCCATTATTCTACATCTAGGATAATGCCTGGCACAAAGTAAAGAACCCATAAATATCTGGTGAATTAATGAATTATGAGTATGTCATTTGTACTATGACAAAGTCATAGCAAACTGTTTCAAACCTGAGGAAAATACCTTATTTCCATAATATTAACTACTGATAAATCTTCTTTACCTTTTTGTCAATTAAAAAAATTTAATTATAGACTCATAAGAATCTGCAAAACTAGTAGAGAGATTGGTGTACCAATCACCCAGCCTCCCTCAACAGTGACATCTTACATAATAATGGTGCATCTTCATTATCAGAAGCAAGGAACTGATTGGCACAGCACAGTTAAGGGACAGCAGACCTAACTTGGATTTCACCATTTTTACCTTTCTATGTAAACAAATAAAAATATAAATGCTCACATTCTCATCTCTAGAGTTTGCCAGAATTAAAATACTGCAGCAGTCAAAAATGGAACGGATTTCTCTCAGCTATAGGTACATGAAAACGAACTACTGAGCAGAAAAGAGACAAGGGTGTTAATTCTCTCAGCACTATTCACTGACCAGCTTTCAGCTTCACTCACCCTGTCTCCCCACCATGACTTTATTATTTGATTAAAGGGTATTTTTAATGACATAAGGCACAACCATAAAAGCATAATTGATTGTCATAAAAGTGAAGCATCATATAACCAAAATGATTTTGTTTTCAGACAGTAAGCCCGACACCATCTTCATCTGACTGAGGTGTCTGTACTGTTAAAGGTCTGTTCACACAGTGACTTCTCTGCTGAAGGAAGCTGCTTGCAATGCTGGGAGGAAAGGGCCAAGATCCTTGAACAGTGAGCAATACGGAAAGGATCTGAGTTCTGGAGTTAGAAATTCAACAAGTTTTAACCACATCTTTCAATTCTTAATTGCATATTCTTGAACATCTTACTTAATCCCTCTCAAGGTCAATTGTAACTGGATGAGAATTACTGTTCTGCTTCTTTTCTGTTGCTGTTCTGCTCCTTAAATAGAGATTTTATGAGCTCAAAATTAATTATATGGGTGAAGGGGTTTCCCAAGCAGCAAAGAGCTTCATGAAGGCAGGTCTTTATTGCATTCTTAACACCCTCAGCTGTGACCATCCCCATCCACAAATCACAGCCTACATGGGCTGCTTCGCTCCACTCCCTCCCTCCAGTCTGGAGACTACACTGTCTGTACCTCCCTCCTCTTCCTCCTCCTCCCTCCACCCCAACTTCCCCACTTGCAATCAAAATTCTTTATTCTCCACAAAGCAGGAACTATTATTATTGTCTCATTCCCATCTGCAACAGACTATCATTAATTAATTCACCAACCATCATCACAAAAGTTCAAAGCAACAAAATGATACAAAGTCCCACAAGGTCCCTCATGTGTGCCCGCACACTGTCATGTCTGACTCTTTGCAACCCCATGGACTATAGTCCACCAGGCTCCTCTCTCTATGGGATTCTCCAGGCAAGAACACTGGAGTGGGTTGCCGTGCCCTCCTACAAGGGATCTTCCTGACCCAAGGATCGAACCCAGGTCTCCTGCATTGCAGGGATTCTTTGCCATGTAAGCCACTGAGGAAGGCCCCTGTGTCCTTCATGATAATGTTTTAAATGTCTATTCACTTAACAAGCCTACAGAGTTGTCCATTTATTCAGCATATTGCCTATATCACTCCAGGTCACGTCTACAGGCTAGGACTGAATCTCCTTTGTATGCCAGCCACACAAGGCCCTCCATGATAAAAGGACTACACCCATCATAAGTCTCATGCTACCAGGCACCCACCTAGCATCATGTCCCCAATGCCTATATTTCCTGCTCACAATGCCCCTGCTCACCTATCAGCTAAGATAGGGCCTTCTCAAAGAGGAGGTGCCTCAGAGCCAGATAAAAAGCTCTCCAGTGCTACTGTATTCCCTGTGCACTGGCCTGAAGGCTCCACACTGTTGAATAACTATTTCCTCTTCTTTATCTCTCTCTTCCATCTCATTAGTACCTTATTAAACTTTGTATCTCCAGAAACTAGCACCATGCCTGACACTGTGTTCAAGGAGTAAATGCATCCATTCACTGAACGTAAGCCTCAATGCTAACACTGTGAACACAAGAATGAGTCAGCTACGGTCTCTCTCTTACAAATGTCTGACATCACTGCAAATTTCTAAGCACACTGTCATCTGACAAACGAACCAAAACAAAAAGAATGCATCCACACAGTCAGCCCTGAAACAGATCGGAAGACAAAAGTACTCCATCTGGCCCATAAGCAAAAAAGCAAAGACTCTTGTAGCAATGTGATTTTTCAGTTTACACAGGACACCATAAAATTCTACGAGTTTCTTTGAAGTTGAATTGGGGAGTGAGGTGGAATATTACTAAGTTTAAAATTTTGAAGCTCTGGTTCTTTCTTCAGTGTACGAAAGCTTGGGGAACTCAAGAAAAAACAAGTTGCTTTGCACAGAACGAAAGCAGTGACGAATGCCTCACAAATGTGAGGACCGTCAGTGGTCATAACCGCAGAGTGGAGTTGCTTGTCTGCCTCCCTCCCTCCCACAGAGCCTCAAAGTTAAATGCTGAAGTCTGTTTCAGAAGGACAACTGCTCAAAGGGAACAGAACTGGGAGACCAAATGGATGCTCCGTAATGTCTTTAAACTCACACCTACCATGAAACAAAATCCCACAATCTAGGCTCCAAAAACTGGTGCCTGTGAGAGGAGACAGGATGCCTCTTTGGGACCCCAGAGGCACGGCTCCCTTTGAAATCCTCTCAGGAGATGTAACGGTATTAGAGCATCCTCAGTGAGGAGCCTCAGCCTCCCCAGACACCTCCACCGGCCTCCACACTGACCTTCAACCCTGCCAGGCTCACTCACTGTCCAGCCACAGGGAAAGCTGGGAAATCTGTTCTACAAGAGTGAGCCCCAACAAAAGAATTCTAGACGAAGACACGGCTTTGTCCAAGCACATACTTTAGTTCACAGGAGCAGAAATCGTATTAGAGGAAGGCTTTAGTTTGTTTGAAAGGCGCTAACATGTCTGTCTGTCAGAAAATCATGAAAACTACTTTGAATGGCATGTTTTGCATACCAAGTCATTTCTGAAATAAAGGAGGTCAGTTTGCAACAACAAAAGGGTCTCAGGCTTTTAAATCTGAGTAGCAGCAATCCAAACACAAACGCTGTAATACACACATGCAACAGAATTTTAACAGTTGGTCTTAAAAAAAAAAAAAAAATTAGCTCATTTTCAGGCTCCATATGGGCAAGTCAAGTTACACTGGGAAGAGGAGAACTGAAAATTTTATACATGTTTCAATGTACTATGTAGCCAAGAATTCTTGCTTTCTCTATAAAACAGGCATTGTTACAAAGTAATAGGTCTGTAGCCCAAATTCATTTCTTGAGCCTAATAGGTTTGAAAAGACATGTTACCTGCACTGAAACTTTTTATCTACTAACTTGCCATATTATTTCAGTTAACTTCCATGAAGAGAATTCATGATCCATTACTAAGGATGAGAAACTGAAGTTACTATTTGGAACAAGGATGATTTGGCAAAAAACAAAAACAAAAAACACAAAAAAAAACCCAAACTAGCAATATCTCCTTCAACTGCAGCTATGAGCAAAACTATAATTTATAAGACAAATAACTGTGCTGCTGCTGCTGCTGCTAAGTCGCTTCAGTCATGTCTGACTCTGTGCAACCCCATAGATGGCAGCCCATCAGGCTCCCCCATCCCTGGGATTCTCCAGGCAAGAATACTGGAGTGGGTTGCCATTTCCTTCTCCAATGCATAAAGTGAAAAGTCAAAGTGAAGTCGCTCAGTCGTGTCCGACTCTTAGCAACCTCATTGACTGCAGCCTACCAGGCTCCTCTGTCCATGGGATTTTCCAGGCAAGAGTACTGGAGTGGGGTGCCATTGCCTTCTCCAAATAACTGTGCTAGTTACATTATAATACACAAATAAACTCAGTATAAGATTGAGGCTATCCCTTTCTTTGGGAGAGCTGGGAAAAAAAACCTTGAACACAGGAAAGCCATTTACATGATAGGAGCATTTCCTTCATACCCACTGTATTACACATCTGCTCCGTTAGTCTGAAAGGTAAAGAGACACTGGTTTTCAGGATATTCATGAGCCCAAGAAACTGTATGCAAACTAACACATATATATACAATTTTCTGTAGGGAGAATAATGCTTATCCAAAGAGTACACAGTACCCAAAAGATGAAGAACTGCTGATAAGAAAATACATGCTGGAGAGTTCCTGAGAAATATGTTACTTCCAAATAAAGTGACCAAGAAGAGTGGATTTTCCATAGGCCTCAAACAGGGCAGTTTCACAGGCCAAAGTCAATAGAAATGGGGCTCAGAATGGAGGGAGAGAGTGCTGGGAATCAGAACTGTAGCAGAGCATCATTCCAGGAAGAACAGAGGACCCAGCAGAGGCTTCTGGGGCAAGCTGGAAACACATCACCAAGGGGACCACACGGTCCAAGGATCAGACTGCCTGGACTCAAGTCCCACCACTGCCACTAATCGTGACTTTGACCAAGCTTAACTTCATTTTCCTCTAAAAAATGATGACATCATCTATTTCAGACATTGTTATGGACCTTAAATGAGATAATGAATGGAAAACGCTGAGCACAGCCCCTGGCACCCAGAAATGCTCAACAGCCATCACTGGAACGATGACAACCATTACTGCTACCCCTCCACTGTAACACCCTCAGGAATGTCCAACTGAATGAGAGATGTGCTCAGGGGCAGGGTGTATCATAGGCTCATGGTGTCACACCACGCTTCTCCCTTCTATCTGAAGTGAGGATTCAGCAGGACACTCTCAGCTTTCAGCCCCTTATCGCCCCATCTTCTTGAAGTTGGCTCACAAGAGAGGGGCTGACTGTTTGCCCCCACAGGACTCTACCAATGCCTCCTCTCAAAGTGCCCCAAACACATTTTTGAGCCAATTAAGACTTGAGAAGAAAGACAAGTTAGGTCTGGAGGCTATGTTGGCTAGGCATTCAGTAGCAAATACTAGAAACACAATTTAGAAGACATGAGCAAACAGTGATGTGTCCAAGGACAGATAGTTTGAAAGATGAGAGCACAAAACTCTCTTCTCAGCTTCACTTTCCTCTGTGTTCATTCCATCCTGTCTCTTGATAGCTCCAGACTAAGACCCATGGCTGCTTATCACTGGCTCAGGGAACCCAAGATGGTAACTCTTTCCAAGGCTGGGACGAGTGCCCACACTTAAGTCAGCTGCCCCCAAAGTCACAGAAACCAAGAATGGGGCAGGCGACCTCCCAAAAGAAAATTAAATTGTTATTTAGAGAAAATGTAGGGAATATATGCTAGAAAGGCACAAATGACACATGTCTGTCAAAGGAACACATGACTAGATTCATGCCTTGTGTTAATGTGTTAGTCGCTCAGTCGTGTCTGAGTCTGCACCCCATGGACTGTAGTCTGCCAGGCTCCTCTATCCATGGGATTTCCCAGCAAGAATACTGGAGTGGGTTGCCATTCCCTTCTCCAGGGGATCTTCCTGACTCGGTATAGAACTGGTTCTCCGGCATTGTAGGCAGATTCTTTACCATATAAGCCACCAAGAAATCACAATGATTCTTGGCATGATATTCTCATCTGTTTATTTGAATCTATTAGAACTATTTTGGCTAAAAGTGGCACCAAAAACAAAACAAAATATCTCAAATAAGAAGACAATTTTTTATATGGCTGCAAAGACTGCGTCAGGAGATAAATCATGAAAATCATTTCCCATGCCTATTATCTGACTTCCAGTTAGCCTCGGGTGTGAAGACAGCCATGTTCCCCAGTGCCGGGCATGAAGTGAAAGACCCAATCTGCTGAGAGGTATCTGCTATCTGCTAAATGGGAACTCCTTCTGTCCAGAGTTTTTTGAGAAGCCAGGAAGTGACAAGCATAAAGGAGAAAAGTCAGAGTATGGAAAGTAGATAAATCTGAGCCTAGATAACATCACTGGGAAGCTGAGCCAAGAAAAATAAACCCTTCTTCAAGCCACTTCAGTTAAATTTCTGTTACTTGCAGCTGAGAGCAATCCCAGCAGATCTGGCAGACCAAGGACCCAATCTCTTTCCACCTTCCCTTAGCATGTTCTTGAAGACGGAGACAACTACTGTAGGTGTCACCATGAGAAATAACACATGCAGAGTAAGTGCAAATTGTTCGCCCAAGCCCTTCAGCTGCTGTCTTGCCATGTCTCGTGAGACTGAACTACATTTCACGTTTATACCTCAACTCAAGTGGCCACGAAAACAGTATCTCAATGATTTATGCCTAAAATGAAGTCACTTTCTGAAGGAAAATAAGGAAATTCTGCTAATAAGTATAGGGTGTATGGATTCTTAGTAAGCAACTCACAATGCCAATTATACATAGCAGTCAATAGACAGCATTCTAATCATGATTGTGAAACATACGTACCTCACTAAAGGAGAGAGTTAAGGGCGACAAAATTTCTCAGTGTACTTTTCTGCTTCAGTGGGATGAAAGTGATTTATTACTCATCATCGTTTCAAATTTAAAGCATTATTAAATACATGTGAATACTAAGTGTAGCCCCCAAGCATGTCATATAATGAAAATGTATACAAAAGTTCACCATTAGAGGCTGTTAAAAAAACGCAGAAAAGAAATGCCATATTAAAAGTGTGCTGAGGAAATTCCCTGGTGGTCCAATAGTAGGATTCCATACTTTCACTGCCAAGGTGTGGATTCAGGCCCTGATTGGGGAATTTAGATCCTGCAAGCCACTCAGAGCAGCCAAAAATAAAAAATTATTGCAACTTTCATACACTGTTGCTAGGAAAGTACATTAGTACAGCCCCTTTAAAGGCAATCTGGAAGTATCCATTAAATTTTTAAATGCCACATACGCTGTGCCTCAAATATTTTGCTTCTCCATGTCTATCCTGGAGAAACACTCACAGATGTGCACAGAAAGGCAAATACAAGAACTGCACCATAGTCTGTAATACCCAAAACAATGCCCAAAACAAAAGCAATGGCAATAACCTAAATGCCCAACCTCAAGGGAATGGCTGAAACTATGGTGTAGCTGTAAGACAGAATACTATGCAGCAATGAGTAAGAATCCAGGTACCCATGTGCAATAATAATATTTAAGATGTGCTATTCTGATCATTAAACTTGCTAAGAGACTACAACTTAATTATTCCAACCACTAAAAAAGAAATGATAATTATGTCATATACTAGAGGTGCTAATTATTGCTAAAGTGGCAATGATGTTACTATATAAATGCATCAGATTAACATGTTGTACACCTTAAATTCACACAATGTTATACGTCAAATATATTTCAATTGAAAAAGGATATATTCTGTTAACAGCAGAAAGTTGTATAATGCAAATTATAATACTACATGCAATTTTAAGGATAATTTCTATAAGTAAATATAAATGCATAGAAAAAAGTCAAGAAACACGTATAACAGAAAACACCAATTACCTCTGAGGAAGGGACTAGAATAAGTGGTCAAGGAGAACTGTAACATTTGGACGTTTTACTGTAAGAACATTTCCACATACAAAAAATATATATCTATAATTGAATTGACACACCAACCTTTCAACCATCTTCCTTTTTAACTTGTCTGACACAGCTGTTGTTCAGTCAATAAGTCATGTCCGACTCTTGGCAACCCCACGGACTGCAGCCAGAAAGAACTTCCCAGCTGGCACTAGTGGTAAAGAACCTGCCTGCCAATGCAGGAGGCATAAGAGACACGGGTTTGATCCCTGGGTTGGGAAGATCCCCTGGAGGGCATGGAAACCCCACTAGAGTGTTCTTTTCTAGAGAACCCCAGGGACAGAGAAGCCTGGAAGGCTGCAGTCCATACGGCTGCAAAGAGTCAGACAGGATTGAAGTGACTTGGCACACATCATGGACTGCAGCATACCAGGCTCCCTGTCCTTCACTGTCTCCCCGAGTTTGCTCAAATTCATGTCCATTGTGTCAGTGATGCCACCCAACCATCTCATCCTCTGCCGCCCCCTTCTCTTATCACCTTAGCAGCTTCCACCTTTTACTTATGAACTTAAAATATATCATCCCTCTAGTAAATAAGCTGGTTTGTGGAATTTATATAGCACTAAACAAATTAAATATAGACTTTAAAAAAATTAACTTTCCTTGTTTAGCCACTGATTTATAAACCAGTTGACTGAGGAGGGGAAACAATCTCTTTTTCAAAAGAGAGGGCACTGGAGATACCACCTTGAGTTTCAGCCAGAATAGAGTGTTTATGCCTTCCTAACAAGCTGTCCATAACGGTGTTTGCATTGGCTCTCTACGGAGAGCTAATGGAATTAGAAGTAGATTTAAAGCAAATCCTGAGAAACCACCACACCAGGCCACCCTCTTTTTTTTTTTTTCTAATGGAAAGTTCACTGACTCTGGAGGGAAAGTAAGACTGCTGCAAACAGGTATGGAAAGCTGCTTAAATGTTGGCTGGTATTGTGCTTTCAATGAAATGCAAGCCAAAATACTGGCTATTAATAAAACAGCCTATAACAAAACCTGAGCCTGAGTTCTAAGTAGTTGTTCCCATGCAGTGACAAGTCTTTCATTATTTTTGATTGAGGTGGAGTTTTAGGCGATGACACCTGGCCTCTTGGCCTTCCCAAAATTCAGAGCCACTGACAGATGTGTGCCGTGAGCCAGTCACTTTGGTGATGTTCACCACAGAGGGGAAATGCCATGCCAGGGTCCAAGAGCTTGAGCCAGGCTTTCCCCTGCTGACACATCCAGGCAGAGGCTCTTTTTCCATTTCATCAACACTCACCATGGGGATGGAGTGCCAATAAAGCTGAGGAAGTATGTATAACTAAGAATTCGATTAGTGAAGGAGAAAGGACAGCAAGCAGGGGAGCTGGACACAGGGAAATTCCCCAAAGGCACGCTACCTGCATGGTTCTCACCCCGTGGGAATGACTGGGCTGCCTGCATCCTGTTCTCAGTGCTGATGGGGTCACCAGACTGCCACTGCCTCCAAGTGTTCCCCCAAAGCACCCTGGAGTTTGCGAGCCACAGAATAGAAGGAAAATGTCTATTAAGCACATTTAAGTCCCCAGAAAGTCATAGGGGAGGGGAGGTGGGCAAGGTTAAGAAAGCAAGAGAAAGATGGGAACAGGTCGGTGCTAGGCTCACAGTCACTCTGGGATGGCTGGGAAATGGATGCTTCACTCTAGAAATCACTCTCCAGAAGTTCTGCATATTTCCAAAATTCTCATCAGGATCCTGAAACCTCCTTCTTCCATGGTTCCCCATCTCCAGGGACATCTACATTCAAGACCCTTCCAACAGTAATACTGACCGTGGTGCAGACACTGCCAGTCTGCCTACCCAATATCCATTTCCTACTTCCTCCTTCCTACCAGTAACAACAACCTTGGTGCTGGTAAGGATGATAATGTGACTAACTAAAAAAAAAAACTACACTTCCTTTCCTCCCTTATAGATAAGGCCATGTGCTATCATTTTGGCCAACAGGATGTAAGTAGAAATTGATGGATAGGTCTTCTGGGAAATCTCTTTATATGATGAGGCAGTTCAGCCATTGCTCACCCTTTGTGCTTCCTCTTCTTCCTGCCTGGAACCTAAGACAGATCCTGGAGATGAGGCAGCCATGTTATGACTATGAGGTGACAAAGACCCACACTAAAGATAGCAGAGTAGAAATACTGGAGTCTGATGATAGCCTCATGAAACCACCATATCAGTCCTGGGATACCTACTGCTCATTCCAGGAGGAAAAGAAACATTCACGTGTACTAAATCACCACTATCTGGGACATGTGGCTGAATGATGACACATGAAGCAAGTGCTTGCTATAGAGCAAGACTTTGTCGTGAAGCAAGTCAGTCACTGAGTCCTCTCAGTAACCTTCAAAGTAGCTACTATCCACAGCACTGTTTCAGCTAAAGAAATGGAGACCTAGCAAATTTAAATAATATACCCTAGGATCACAGCATCAGGAAATGGCAGACTGGGACCTGAGTTCAGATGGAATAGCTCCAGGGCTCTGGGAAGAGCAAGAAAGCCCATTCCCTGCCCAGGTCTCAGCCTCCAGTGTTAATGGAAACCTCAGGTCCACGGGCTACAGCAGAGGAAGCTAGATCAGTGCCACCCTTCAACATCTTCTCAACCCGGGAGGAGAGCCTGCCAGCCCAAGCTGCCCTCCAGGTAACAACCGAACAAAAACTGTGTTGTTGCTTGTTTCATGGTCCTCTCGCTGCAATGTTTCAAATGATGCCCTCCAGCCCCTCCTTGGCAATGCAGCTATCTTGTTGGTGAAGATGATGATTCTATTCTCAGATATACTCCCAATCTCCTTTAGCTACAAAAAGACACTCACATTTTATATAAATGGAAGCACTTCATTTAAGACACCATTCTTTGACATGAAAATGATCCAAGCCAGCAAGCCAGGTAAGTAAGTAAATAAATAAATATTTCAGAATAACAGGAGGGGGGAAGAGGAATATGCAAATTCAAACTGATGTCTACTGACTTAAAGTATGATGCCCAAGTTTATGCAAGTACCCATGACTCCTGGTTATGGCTCTATTGACACAAAACTGCTTAGGACTCTATTTCAAAATATCTTTTCTAATGAAATTTACCGAAGTCCCAGAAGAAATAAAGTCTGACTTGCTATATTTTTTGGAAACAAAACAAATAACAAATTCATACACAAGCTTTATTTCTCACTGCTGCTATGTCTGAAATACACGCTGAAGGGACCATGAGTAGACTGCGTTGCAGCACAGCTATGCTACAGTGGGACAGTTGCTACCTAAGGCCCAAAAATTTCAAGTGGGACTTCATAAACAGCAGACACTTGGCTCCAACTCTGAATATACCCATCGATCCACAGCAGTGAACTCAAGGGGAATGTGCACTCCACTGAGTAGCAAAACTTCCAGCAGGAACAGGACAGCCAATTCATGCTATTACAACTCCTCCAGTGAGAGAGGCTGTGGGTGGGAGTTAGGGATGGAGAGAGAAAGAAAGGGAAGAAGACACAGAGAGAGGAGGGCAGGAGAAAGTCCCTTCAGTGTACCCTGCCACTCCAAGTATTTGGGTCAAAGTTTAGCAAATGCTGGGGTGCCTGGCCAGTCAGGATAAACCAGACCAGAGGGCCCACTCGACAACATGAAACTGAGGGGAGCGGCCCAGAACAGGTCTTGCTAGATATGTGGAATTTGTGAAACCAGTCTACATTCCCCTCTCCTCCCACCAAGACTATAGCAAGAGGAGGAAATGCTCCAGGAAAACTGCTCTGTCAGCTAGAACCAGGTCAAAGAAAAACAGTGAGCTCCAGCCACACACGTCGCTGTTCTTAGGGTTGATCCCGTCTGGGGAGCAGAGGTGTCTCTCTCCATCACTCATCAAGCCACAGGCCAAAAGGAAGTAGTCCTTCGAGTTCTGTGGGAGGGTCAGGGCAGGACCAGGAAGCACTAGCACTGCTCTCCTCAGGGCCACAGGGATGCCAAAGTGAGCTGAAAAGCAGTGCTGCTCTTCATAAGGTTCCCCTCCGGCTGGGAAGATAAATGATTTCGCTCACATAAAGCAAGAAGCAAATCAAAAGAGACTGTAATGAAATGCACAAGTGGGAAGGGTAACTCAAATACTATAGTAACTCAGAGGAGAGGAAGAAGACTAGAGACTGCAGAGGAAGGAAGGGGGGACCACTGGGCCGAGGTGAGGCTTATACTTAATAGAAAATGTTGGCTAATCAGAGCAGGAAAGGAGATCTTTCCAGGCTGTGGGAAGAGGCAGAGGTAATACGTACACAAAGTCAGGTTGGTGTCCTGGCTTGTTGCAAGAAGTATTTCACAGGAAACAAGATAAACTGCAAGCCCCCTACTCTAATGAAATTGTGTTTACCTCCCAGACTCACTGGAAAGGTTAACCAGTCGATAGCCTTCCGCTCTCTTTTTCTCTCTTTCTCCCACTCCCTCCCACCTACAAGCCACCCTCTCGAGTCAAAGACATCAAGTTCACCTTCCGAGCACCCCTCCATCTGTGAGTCGACTCCTCCCTCCCTCCACTATCTGTTCATAGAGGGAGCACTGTTCTCCACATGAGTCTACTGTGTTGAGAGCAGTTGGGAAGAGAAAATCACGCTTGTAAAAACAAAGAGAGTTAAAAACTGAACAATAACAACAAAACAAAAACCCGGAAGATATCAGATAGCTATTAGCTAAAGTTGACAACGCTTCTGAGTACATCAGAAACACTAGAGAATGGCAGGTACCACGGCCACATCACCCCCGAAGGACAGAAGAGTAATACAGAAAGGTATATACCCTGCTCCCTGTCTGAGCCCAACACAGTCCCATGCTGTTCAAACTGCCGTGAGCTGAGCGAAGCACACACAGTGACCCACAGGTGACGACAGCTGCATGCTCACATCTGAGGCTGTCACTGCTGCAGCTGTGACCCTGACCACCAAACATTTCTAATGAAGCTTTGTTTGTGCCTTTGGGTTTTGACTAACACTCTGTAGATACTCTTGAGTTTTGACTAAACTCTGTGTAGATACACAGAGGCATGAGAAGTTTCAAAAATAGAAAACATCTATTAGCAAATTCATTAGGGGTATATGAATACTTTCATATGGATATGATTTTCTATGCATTAATTTATAAAAACTTAGAGAATTCTTCCTGAAGGGCAAAGCCATGCAAGTATTCTTGGGAATGCTGGTAGATCAGGACTTCCCTATCAAGGCTGTGTACTGGCCACCCAAGGAGATTTTGCTGAGAGCTGCATGCCCGGGCCCCGACCCCTGCTCCTGATTCACTGGGGTGGGAGTGATGTTCAGACATATCTACTTTGAAAACTCCTCAAACTGGTTCCAACACATAGTTAAAACCTGGTGTAGGGACTTCCCTGGCAGTCCAGTGGTTAAGATTCTGCACTCCCAATAGAGGGGGCATCAGTTCCATTCCTGTCAGGGTGCTAAGACCCCTACATGCTGCATAAATCCCTCCCACCCAAAAAACACTTCACATATACCACAGTTTTGAATGACTTAGAACATTCTAGGCACTCTGTTGGACCTACATTAGTAGCTGTGTTCAAGTCCCATCCTATTCAAAAGAGGAAGCACTTTTCAAATAGCAACTGTATGTAGCTCAGAGTAAACACTAATTAAAAACATTGTTTTCTAACTAGCTGTTCAGATCACTTCAGGAAGAACCACTCATCTGATTAATATAGCCAGAGGATTAATATAGGATATGGCCATCTGATTAACATAGGACATCTCAACAACCAGTTATAAAATCATTTTTTTTTAATTTTAATTATTGTACAGTTGAAGCTAATATAATATTGCAAATCAACTATATCTCAATAATAAACAAAGGAAGGAAGGAGGGAAGGAAGGAGAGAGACACAAGAGACCACATATTGTGCTTAGATGAAGTATCCAGAAAGGGCAAATGCATAGACAAAAGGTAGGTTAGAAATAGAGTAAGAATCAACTGTAAATGAGCATGAGGGAGCTTCCTGGGGTGATGAAAATATTCTAAAACAGATGATGTTAGCTTTACCCCTCAGTAAAGCTACTTAAAATTACTGAATTTCACACTGGAAATGCGTGTGAGTCCAGCTCTTTGTGACCCCATGGGCCGTAGGCCACCAGGCTCCTCTGTCCATGGAATTTTTCAGGCAAGAATATTGGAGTGGGTTTTCCATTTTCTTCTCCGGGGGGTCTTCCCAACCCAGGGATCAAATCCACATCTCCTGCATCTCCTACATTGGTGGGCAGATTCTTTACCATTACACCACATGTGAAGCCCCTACTGGAAACGGGTGATACGTTTCGTCACCCATGGGTGATGAAATGGGTGATAAGTACGTCAGTGAAGTTTGTTTAAAACAAATTTACCTATGGTATCCAGAAGAGGCAGGTATAAAGGGAACTGAAGATATACCACTATGGTAGGAAAGAATACTTTCCCTCCTTTTTTCTCCCTCTCCAGAATTTTATCCTCTTCTGACTCACTTTTGTGTGAAAGAAATGCACAGAGAGCTCTGATGGTAAGAGGTCCCATTCCAGCCATGTGTAAATGAAACAGGAGGCCCGTCTGACACCTAACAAGAGAATCGAGCAATATATGTTTGCTAAATTGAGTTTGTGATGCTTGATATTTAAAATAAACAGGCACAACGTCACAGGTCAATTACACCTCAGTAAAGCTGAGGAGACATTTTTAAAACTAAATTATTTTAAAAACACACAAATCATCACCTAAGCGTGTTCACATGTCATGACCCTCTTGTTCCGTGGGTCACTGGCCTCATCCCCTGGGCCTGGGTATCACAGGGCCCCTGTCTCGCCTTCCACAAGGTCCACTTCTAGGAGAGCGAGAAAGAGGAGGCTGTACGTTACTTAAAATAATAAAAATGAAAAATGTGTAAATACCAAATGGACCACTGAAATTTCCCGAAGGTCTGTGCCCTTATTATGTTCTTATAAAGAAAGAACATAATACTAAACGTGATTATTAAAAGCTAGTGCAATTAGAAGGAGAATAAAATTTACTAACTCCAGCAGTTACGGGAAGGACTGATGGGCTGCTGCTTTTCATACTCATCGTTGCCAGCCAATTAAAGGACCTGCTAAAGACATCCACAACGTGCGTTTAAGTGAAAGAATGAGTTCAAGTAGTGCATACTCAGCATATTCTCCATGGAGTTTTTTAAAAGGAGGGAAGAGTCATATAGAAACTTGGGATCCATTAAACTCTGAAATTATGCATCTCCCTTTTTATGAGCCACAGTTTTTCTATAGGACACTCATCAGTAGTTGTGTTCAAGCCCAGAAGAGTCCAAAAAGTCATGGACTATTTCTTCAGAAAGAAACTGAAGGCATAAATGAGCTAACAAAAATCAAAACTATATCCCACTCCTGGTGATGGACAGGGAAGCCTGGGGTGCTGCAGTCCATGGAGTCGGACACGACTGAGCGACTGAACTGAACTGTTATCCCACTCCAGAGAAATAACTTATTTGAAAATACACTAGCACAATGTACCCAGGGCTTCCCACCAGCTCAATGGCAAAGAATCCACCTGTCAAGCAGGAGACGTGGGTTTGATCCCTGGGTCAGAAAGATTCCCTGGAAGAGGAAATAACAACCCACCCCAATATTCTTGCCTGAAGAATCCCATGGACAGAGGAGCCTTGCAGGCTACAGTCCATGGGGTCACAAAAGAGTCAGACACAACTTAGGAAAACAACAACAGTGTACCCAAATGCATGATGACAAGGCAAGATAAATTCATGGGCCAAAAAAATCACAGAGGGCAGAAAGATTTGAGAAACTGAACAATATGAACCAAAATCACAGAAATAATTTGTTTTAATTTATAAGAATTGGAGACTAGTATGTAAATTATTAAGAAGTAATCTTCAAGTTAAACCCACCCAAATGAACAAAACAACAAAATAACCATAGCTGATGGTCAAGTTTTCAAAGTGTACTAAAAAAAGCCAAAAAACAAGATACTCTGTAATATCTGCCAGGAAAGATGATGAGATAACATTTAAGATGCTAAGAAAAGAAACCTTCAGATTTAGGTGAGGAGAAAGAAGAGCTTGAAAGAAAATAGGCACAAAGGAAATTGCCACCACAGGCCCAGAACTGAGGCAAAACCCTTGGTTTGTTTGAAGACAGAAAGTATTTCATGACCTAAATGACCTGAAACAATCTGTCAACAAGACCAACATCCAAGAAGGTCACAATAAAAGCAACAGAAAGAGTTTATGCAGGAGACTCATGACCCACTGCCCCCAAATAATTTAATGCTAGCAAAATATTACAATTGTTTATAATAGTCAATTGAGAAGAGCAAGGGATAACAATGAAATTTCACAAAGGAGTCCATTACTATAATGATAGAATATGACTTATTCAAGAAGCTAAACTCAGGACTTCCTTGGAGGTACAGTGGTTGAGACCTCGCCTTCCAATTCAGGGGGTACAGGTTCGATCCCTGGTCAGGGAACTAAGATCCCACATGCCTCGGAGCCAAAAAATCAAAACATAAAAACAGAAGCAATGTTCTCACAAATTCAGTGAAGTCTTTTTAAGTGGTCCACATTTTAAAAAAAAAAAAAAGAAAGAAAGCTAAACTCTACATAAATCAATTTTAGGAAAAAAGTCAAGATGGTGGTCACTAGCATAAAAAAAAACAAGAATTAAAACAATTTTACTACAAATGCTAATATAAATGAAAATAGAAGCATTTCTTTATTGTCTATAATGCTATTCAAAAAGCATGCTGAAACACAAACCTCTGACATTAGAACAGGTATGCTTTTGAATTGTGAGGGCAAAGGATTCTAGAATTTAAAAAATAAAAAAAACCAAAACATATAATAATATTCCCAACTATTGCTCCAGCAAATGCAGTCTTGTTCAAGCCCAGTACTCCATGGCAATGCTGACTAGGGTCTAAGGTGGAAATCACCTACAGAGACCTGAGACAAGTTGGTAGATCTCCCAAGTTGCCCCACTTATGACCCTGACAGCCGATCTCTATTTTTCAAATATCTGATGTGCTGGGTATTCAGGGCAGAAGTAGAGATCAGAGACATGAGACTTGAGGACAATTCCTCCTGACTCCATACCTGAGCCACACATCTCGGGGGGAAGATACGGTAAGCAAGAGGACACCACTGTTGGAGCAGCTGTTACTGACTTTCCAAGTCTTGGGGGGATAGAACACTGAGGGGGGAAGCGTTGGACAGATCAGGGGATAGTAGCACCAATGTGATCAGCCTCTGTTTTTTCCTTGAGTAACCGATGTTCTATTAACATCAGAGCTAAGAAATCTGAAAACTGAATCCTGAATAAAGAGGCTGTTGAGAAGGTTTAATTACACTACCAATGGTACACAGATCACATACAGGAAAGTTCAAAGCTGCCTATATAGAATAAGCACATATCACTATCTTCCAATTCAGCTCCATAGAAACTTGAAGTTTAAGTTTATCCCAGAAGGGTGAAAGCAAGAAAATGCAAAGATAATCAGGATAGTGATGAATAGCGCAAATTTACATCTCATTTACATCTCATAGTTTATCTTGTGAAATATCTCAAATATGAAAGAAAACATAAATAGAATAAACTTCCTACCTTTTTTTGGTGTAATTGATTAACTATCAAAAATGCATGCAGACTAAAATCTAGGGGATATTCCCAGGTGGACCCAGTGTGAACAAAACCCACTGTCACAGAGCTAGACTCAGCATGGAGATAGCCCTCAGACTGCTGATCCTTCTCCTCCATGGCATGTGACTTGGGGAACTGTGTCCAGCATTTGAATACCTCAACTTCTTCCTAGAGTCAAATGCGAACAACGCTACCTAACTTATAGGGACCCTGTGAAGAATAAACAAGAGAGAATATGTAAAAGCAACTACCATGGTAGGTAGTGGGCACCCCAAACGTGATAGCTATTAGTGAATCAGGCAAAGAGCCTCAAGGTGCATTAAAGCAAATCTATTTTAAAATGTTCTGGTCCAGCCAACAAATAAGTAAATATAAATGAAAATCTAGCAGCAGTGTAAACAAAAGGGGGAAGACCGGGATAATATGGCCAGAGAGAATGACAGAAGTAACTAAGACTTGAAAGGCCCCTGCCAGAACAGGCCAGCTTAAGCAGACAATGAAATACGCTTGGAATAACTTAATTGTCATATGTGGGCGAATGAAAAAAACAACAGAACACAACTGATTTCCAATTCTAACCTAATGACTTATAAAAAGGGGTCAGGTACTAAGTCCAAACTTTGGCCTACATTAGTAGTTATTATGACAAAATTAGATTTTAAAAAATCAGTACCAAAGTATCCTAAAGACTGAACCTGGGAAGAAATTCAGAATATAATATTTTTTGGTAGATGAGATAACAAAATGCATAGAAAGCTGCTAAGTGATTCTATTGGTAACAAAATTAAAAAAGAAAAGCATAATAAATCAAGCCTCTTGAGTTGGAACTTAGGGAACAAATGAACAAGCCAAAATAAAATTAGAAAAGGCAAACTTGATAAAGAAACAAATAGAAAAGGAAAAGGAAATGAAATTGACAACCAAGAATTGCAGATGACTCTTTTGAAAATGACCAATGAATGCATAAATTTAAAAGATTTTTAAACTGGAAAGAATGGACAAAACCCTAAAGATATGTGAGTAGGAAATACATCAATACATTTGATAAATGTATTGTGAAGTCACTCAGTTGTGTCTGACTCTTTGTGACCCCATGGACTATAGCCTATCAGGCTTCTCCGTCCATGGGATTTTCCAGAAAATCTATATTAAAAAAGGAAAAATTTCAAAATATAACAAAATTCCATTCCTCAAGAAAGATTCGACTGAAAGAATTAGAAAAATCTGACAATCTTTCAAAAAAATCATTCTTATAATTAAAGTGACCATACAGTACGATGTTTAAAGTTCTAATTTCAGTCAGTCAGTCCTAGTATTAACCAGTACACTTCAGCAAAACCTGTTCTACATTTAATTCATAAATACTCATATAATCACTCTATCTATAAAAAATTATAAAATATATATAAAGCCAAAATATTTATTTTAAAAGAAAATATTTTGATCCCAAATAGTGAAAGAGAGAAGAACGAGCCATACTCAACTCAAACAAGAACTAGAAACTCAGTAGGATTTTTAAAGAAGGAAAAACATTATGATTTCTCATATTTCCAGGTAAGTTCCATATCAAACAGATTTATCTTAATAGATAGCAAGAAGGCCAAAAACATCAGGCTTTCCAAATACAAACCTTATTGAAGGAAAACAGTGCTGCAGTGAAGCAAGCGTCTAAGAGGCTATGAGCATACACTTGAAACCAAGAACTAACCCCATGCCTACTGAAGAAATACGTGAGCCACTTTAAACAGTCAACAATCAGGTGAGGACGGCATGTGCCACCACTCCTAATTAAGATGATAGTAACTACTGCCTTCAAATCATGGCAACAGAGAAAAGAGAGACTTTATTGTATTGCTTGCTTTGCGGGGTTGTTTGGAGGATTCACTAAATTAATAAAGAACTTGCTCATCAGCATGCCTGGCACAGAAGAAATGGCCAAGGGAATCTAAGAATGAGCTGTCAAAGATGGAAGACAGGAGAGGGAAAGCAGCAGGGAAGCAAGGGACTGTACAAAGGAGATGTGTGTAGATGAAAAGATGAAAAATAATGTACTGGTCCTCACATTGAGGAGGAAGAGGTTTTAGGAGCGCACATTAATTTTCTATTAAATAGATCAAGGGAGGCAAGCACAGATCAACGATGATCTATCATTAACCAAGAACTATGACTGATCCAATTATGCCTACCTGAGTTCCAGAAGAGAGGAAAAAGACTTAGCTATTTTAATAACTCTAGGCAAACAAAGTTTCCTAGTCAGTGTAACAAATTCAAGTCAAGAAACAACTACTGATTACTCACTATAGTTATCAGACATTGCACTCACCCACAAAATATCAGAGACAAACCAAAACACAGTGCTGCTCCCAAGGACGGTACCTTGCTGTGTGGGAGAGCACAGACACACGGGAACCTGCCTCTGGGTGGTGCTCTCTTGGCCGTGGAGGATAGGATGGTCAAGGGCAGACAGAGTAGGTGACACTACAGTGAGGTCCAAAGGCTGAGCAGGGAGGAAGAGTTCGGGGGTTGGGGGAGCGAAGTGCAAAGCAGAGGATGGAAACATTCAGGTGTGTTCAAAGAGTTACTTCTAAAAAAGAGCACTGAGTCATGAGAAGCCACTGAGGAATTCCAGCAGGTGTGGAATCTGGATTTATAGGCAGATGGATCTGAGGGTGAGCAGATGAGAACGAGGCTTAAGTGACTCGGTCCAGAGAAAATAAAGGCCCGGCACAGTGAAGTGAGGGTAGCCAGGGACAGTTGCTCAAAACTGATGATTTCAGGGACGGGCAGGTAAATGACTGAAGGAGGCAAGGGGACGACAGGAAAGCTGGAGCTGGAGGTACTCTGAGAGCTTTAGTCCTCGTCAGTGTGCTTCTCAGAGCTACAAGCCCAACCCACTCTCCTGATTATTGAGATTACTGAGGAGAGACAACCTTTTGACATTAGTAATTGACTGATTGGATGTGAGAGGAACAGCAGAGTTTAAGACAGTATGTCTCAAACTTTAATGTGCACAGAATTGCCTAGACAGCTTGTCAAAATGCAGATTCAAATTCAGTAGGTCTGGACTGGGGCTGGAACCTCGACATTTCCAACAAGCCAGGTGACACTGATGCTGCTGGTCAGTGGACACACTTTTTCACACAATTTGGACACACAATTTCAGAGAAGTGAGACTCTGAAATCACTCGGAGACAAAGTATGGAGAAGAGAAGGAGAGGCAGCTGGTAAGAGTTCACAGTACAACGCTAGGTGACTCAGGTCGCTGAAGTTGCATGTGTGAGTCTGGAGTTGGAAGGCTGAGAGCAACTCCCCTGTACAGAAAACAGAACAGATGAAATGGGATTACCTGGGGAAATTATGTAATGCCAAAGCAGAACAACAGATGCCCCATTTAGCCTGAGTGGGCAATTAATATCATTCAGAAACCCTGTACTCGTGACACTCAGATCAGTAAGGCTCGCCTCTGCCCCTTCTCACATTTCTTCCACCTGGATTAAATACAATCAAAATCCCTCTAACATTTCTTCCCCATACGAATGAACTTTAATATTTCCAAAGGTCCTAAATGACAGCAGAAGGGTGTTGGCAAAAACTTTAATGGATCCATGGAAAAATCCCTCATGAGCACCAAATTTCTCAAATATCTGTACCTATCTCTACTACTTTGAATTACAGGTTCTCCTCAAGTTCTGTCAGGGAAGTGTGGGATAAATAACCAGAAAAACAAACCGTTAACTCTCTAAATAAAATTCCAGGTAAACGTGTCCTGATTACATCCAGACATTGCTTTTCCAGAGTTCATGTCTATTTCACACTTCAAGTTTCAACAATCACCCCTCACCCCTCAGTACATAACTGCTCTGTATCTGCAGGAGTCCTTTTCTTTCTCTCTTTGGACTCTACAAGAGTAAGACAGTGCCATGAATATAGTGTAAGCTCAAAAATGTCTGATGAATAAATGTTTCTTTATCCCAGCATTTCTCTGTGGAAAATTACTGTTGAGGGGTGTTTCTCTCCTGCCTTCAGCATCAGTCAGTTTCGTGACCCTACACGAAGGCACTAGAGGCTACAACAATCCATTGTTAGAATCAAGAACAGGCAGAAGGCTGTCTCCAGACAGTCTGGTTTTAAGTGATCAAATGATCCCTGGCTCTGAGGTGTCCAAATCATTCCATGTACCTTCTTAGCCAACAAATTAATGTTGATCTGGGAAAGAAACATCTGGAAACAACCATCCAGCCCTGCCTGATCAGTCCACTTAATTTAAAGACTGTTATTCAACTTTTAGAACTAACTCTGTTATGTTGGATGTTAATGCAAGAATCTCTTTCCTCTTAAGGCAAAAATCCCGAAACAGCTGCTGTCATTTTCTCAGAGTTGATGTCCTTAGATGGGCTGATTCTATAGTCTATAAATTTTGCTCTATCACCAGACATACCAGACATACCTGTGAAGTGCCCTTGGGATTGAGGGCACATTAAGCCAGTAAACGGGGTCCTTTTTTGCAACAAGCTGTTCACTGGGGTTTCAGTATCAGCATCTCTTCTCTGTGATCCCAGCAGGGAGGAATCTCAAAAGGAAAATACTCCTCGTTCCCTAGTGCATTTGACAGGCCTGGGGGGAAGAGGGGTAGCCAGGTACTGAGTACACCAGAGAGAGAGAGAGTGTGTGTGTGTGAGAGAGAGAGAGACAGAAGAGAACAAAAGTCAGGGAAGGGTGTGTGTGTGTCACAGAAGAGAAAAGAGGACAGTGAAGCGTCCCCGCTCCTGGCTCTGTCTCTTAGTCGTCACTCCTGGCAAACTAAGTCTCTGTCATAAACATTCCATCTCTGCTCCTGTGGAGCTACTTGGGTTTTTCCTGGCCCTTCTTAGCCCATTATCTCAATTTTCCTCTCTAGATTTGTACTTTGCTGGCCCCTAGGATGACAAGCAGCAAGGTTACCTGAGAGAGAAAAAAATTCACAAATATCAACTGAATTCTTATGTACTAATGATACAGGCTGGGGTGGTGCAAGGAGTTGACTTTAAAAATTATCACACAGTAATCATGTCCAAAATATTTTTAAATAAATAATTGGAGATGTAAGAGGTTTAAAAACAATAATAATACAGTTTATACTGCTGACCCTTTGTATCCTGAGGTTCCCCATGCATGAATTCAACCAACCAGAAATACTCAGGTGAAAGAATTTCAAAAAGTTCCAAAAAACTATCTTGAATTTGCCACCCTGGCAACTATTTGCATAGCATTTACACTGTATTAGGCAGTATAAGTAATTCAGAGATGATTTAAAGTGTGGATGTGCATAGGTTGTATGCGACTACTACAAGAACTTTCTATAAGGGACTTGAGCATCCGAAGTCTCCTTGAAGATCCTGAAAGCAATCCCCTCACAGTCATCCTAAGGGATAAATAAAGACAAGAATAAAACAGCAGCTTGCTCCTGCCAGAAAATTTAAAACAGGGCTAAGTCTTCAACATCTGAACTGAATGTTGCATTAAAGACCTTGTGTTATTAATTCATTAACTGGCACAGAATTTCAATATTCAAATCAAATTTATGCCTCCATCAAGTTAAAGAATTTCTAAACAGTGGAATGAAAACACAAAGGACACCCTCCCCCAGTTCCCAGGTTATCAGACATAATTTCCTCCTGCTCTATTCTTATTATGAAACTTACATCCTCAATACCCTCCTTATCCAATACTCTCAGTTTTACTTGCAGCAACTTGTTTAGATATTTATATAGCTTTCTTCTCTTTTATGAAAAAGATGACAGTGATCACATCTAAGGCTACACAAAACAATAATTAAATGTAACAGTGTAAAAACATTTCCTAATCAGTCTTCACTCTACTCAAAGTAGCATTTCTTTCTGAATAATGTCAGAATTCAAAAAAAAAAAAAAAAAAAAGCAAGCGTTTGTGTGTGTATATATTCATATTAAATTTTCACTTAAATAATGAGTCATATGCATATTTCATGTATAAACTATAATAATAGACATGACAAAAATATTCTTATCAAAGAATCAAGCAACTGGGCCTATTAAGGATTATGACAAACTATAGTAAGCCAATAGTAAAAACATAAATTAGAAAAACTAAATGTTCAAAAATAGGGAAATGGCTGAATTATGGTATATACATAGGATGGAATATTGTTTTCATTAACAATTACAACCAAAAAAACATAAGGAAATTTTCATAATAGATGAAAAAACAGAATATCAAACTATAATAGTCTATACATGAATGCATACGCACATATAAATCTCAGCTACACTTTAGGATCTAAATTAATATTAGAAAAAAGTCAAAATGTAGCAGCATATACCAACTCCACATGGCAAGTTGCTGAACTTTCTAATTTTTCAGCATTAGCAAATGTTGCTTATCTAATCAATAAACATTTTATAAGTGACTATCTCATTTAATAATTAAGACTAAACAAAACATTACTGTATATCATATATACATTCTTACTCCATCAGTATATTTCTGAATATCAAAATTTCTGCTGCACACACACATATATATAATACCTAAAATAATGTGAAATTTCTTTTCTAAACTTTCCCCATAGAGGAATGTGGAATACTTGCTATTCTTTCCCTTCTAAGGGCAGTATTATGATTAATGAAATGTTGATGGGAAAGCCTTCTCTACTCAAAATTTATTGATGCAAAAATACCAACCTAATGCCAAACCTGTTCCCAAAAAGAACAGGACCATAAAATTAGACACCTAGAATATTCAATTCCCAAACTGCTCCCTATGCAGTTTGTCAGTTCTGTAGGTCAATACAATCCAGGACATTATCTTTCTTTTACTCTATATTTTAGGCATATACCAAAGGCTGAGTTGATGAACACCAACAAATTTACCATACAGAAAGTTCCTGAATCTATTCTCCTTTGTACCTAAAAACTAGGTCTAAAATAGCAGTTCCCCTGTTTGGTTTCTCTGAGTTCTTTATACAAGAGATATAAAAACTAATAGCCCACTGTATATCATCTTAGATTACAATATGGTGGTGGCTTGACTATTATTTGATTTTATTAGGCCACAGTATCTCTCACATACATACACACACACAAATACACTATATACACACACACACACATATATATATTTATAAATTGAGCTATTTGGAGAAGAAAATCTTAATTTTCATAATACTCATCAGAATACATCAGTAACATACTATATATAAGAAATTCATTTATATGAGTTCTATAAGTTATTTAAATATTTTATCAACATAATCTGGAAAAACACACACGTACATACACACAATTTATACATCTAGACAATCACTCATTGTGATCAAAGTCTATTAATTTTCTATCCTCATCTTCAATATGTATATCTAGGAAAGGATTATACTATTTGGCAACATAAACAGCAAGGTCAATTTGGTCTATGGAGTCAATGACTTAAAGCTTTACCTTCACACTTCGTAACATTACACCCTATGCTAGTTAGGTTAATTCCCCTATTTCAATATTTTAATTTACCCTGAGTATCCCCAAAAGAATCATTCACTGGATAACTCAAAACACTGATTCTAGATTACTTTGAAATATTTTAAAACATTATTTTGAATTATTTACATTAAAATTATTTATTTATATGTAATGAAAGCATGCTCCTCCAATCTTTCCCCACAGTAGCCACTGGCCAGACTAACAAGCATTTGAAGCCCCACTGATTAATAGAAACTGCTAATGCAAAAACTCAATTACTCAATTACATAGAGTAATTGAGTATTTAGTAAATATTTACACAATTACATAATCACTTCATGTCAAATAGATGAAGAAAAAGTGCAAACAATGACAGATTGTATTTTCTTGGGTTCCAAAATCACTGCAGACAGTGACTGCAGCCACAAAATTAAAAGATGCTTGATCCTTGGAAGAAAGGCTACGACAAACCTAGACAGCGTATTAAAAAGCAGAGACATTACTTTGCCAACAAACGTCCATCTAGTCAAAGCTATGGTTTTTCCAGTAGTCATGTATGGATGTGGGAGTTGGAGCATAAAGAAGGCTGAGCGCCAAAGAATTGATGCTTTTGAACTGTGGTGCTAGAGAAGACTCTTGAGAGTCTCTTAGACAGCAAAGAGATCAAACCAGTCCATCCTAAAAAAAGTCACTCCTGAATGTTCATTGGAAGGACTGATGCTGAAGTTGAAGCTCCAATACTGTGACCATCTGATGCAAAGAGCCAGCTTACTGGAAAAAACCCTGATGCTGGGAAAGATTGAGGGCAGAAGGAGAAGAGGGTGACAGAGGATGAGACAGTTGGATGGCATCACAGACACAATGGACACAAGTGTGAGCAAACTCCAGGAGATAGTGAAAGACATGGAAGCCTGGCCTGCTTCAGTCCATGGGGCTGCAAAGAGCTGGTCGGACATGACTTAGCAACTAAACAAGTAAACATTTATGGGATAGATCAGATCAGATCAGATCAGTCACTCAGTCGTGTCCGACTCTTTGCGACCCCATGAATCGCAGCACACCAGGCCTCCCTGTCCATCACCAACTCCCGGAGTTCACTCAGACTCATGTCCATCGAGTCAGTGATGCCATCCTGCCATCTCATCCTCTGTCATCCCCTTCTCCTCCTGCCCTCAATCCCTCCCAGCATCAGAGTCTTTTCCAATGAGTCAACTCTTCGCATGAGGTGGCCAAAGTACTGGAGTTTCAGCTTTAGCATCATTCCTTCCAAAGAAATCCCAGGGCTGATCTCCTTCAGAATGGACTGGTTGGATCTCCTTGCAGCCCAAGGGACTCTCAAGAGTCTTCTCCAACACCACAGTTCAAAAGCATCAATTCTTCGGCGCTCAGCCTTCTTCACAGTCCAACTCTCACATCCATACATGACCACAGGAAAAACCATAGCCTTGACTAGACGAACCTTTGTTGGCAAAGTACAACGGATACCAAAAAAAGCATTTTTATTCAACATTGACAGGTTTGAAAAGAAAACATCAGACATGTCTTTATGGAGCTCAACCACTTCCAGTCAGCCTCTACTACCATATCAGCCTTAGAGGGGCACTATCAGAATTCTGATGATAAAACACAGTCATCCTCCACGGCTGCAACTTCAAAAAAAAGCATGTTCAATACTAAAATCATCTTGAGAAGCTCTATTGCCTGTACAGAGAAGAATATTCTGTTCATAACCCTGACTGAAGTTAGTGTCCAAGAGGGAAGTAATGGTTTCTACCTCCAACCCATCAGCCCTCCTCAGAAGCTACTACAGTGTGGACAATAGATGGGGTAACAAGAATAGTCATCACTATTTCAATGAAGGCCAAATCCCACTATAACTTAAAAATATCAAATTTGTTTGCTGCCCAGTAATTTTTATATCAATATTATACTGAATTTAAAAAAATTTTAATACACAAATTTAGTTGTGGAGGCATTTCTGGTAACAAAATTTACCTAAATTACATTATAAAAGCATTTGTGATAATAGGATTTCCTTCTAACCTTATCAGATCAGATCAGGTCAGTCTCTCAGTTGTGTCCGACTCTTTGCAACCCCATGAGTCGCAGCACCCCAGGCCTCCCTGTCCATCACCAACTCCTGGAGTTCACTCAGACTCACGTCCATTGAGTCAGTGATGCCATCCAGCCATCTCATCCTCTGTCGTCCCCTTCTCCTCCTGCCCTCAATCCCTCCCAGCATCAGAGTCTTTTCCAATGAGTCAACTCTTCGCATGAGGTGGCCAAAGTACTGGAGTAAGGAAGCCTCAAACCTTCATAAGCAGACAGGATTTAGAAACTGATTTCTATGAAAACAGGCTTCATAAAAAAGTAGTACAGTCTAAAAATATAATGACCACACTCTTTATGTATTTTTCACATTTTCTTGAACAGAACACAATCACTTTCCCATGAAGGGAAAAAAAAACAAAATTTCTATTAGAAGATTCTACAGTGTAAAACCTTGGAAATTATATATGGAGATTACTCTTTTCAAAGCCGTCTTATAAGAAATAATTGTATCCTTGGATGAAGAGCTAAATATGTTTTTCAGTATGCTGAAAAGGAAACAACTAATTCTGAAGTTACAGTTTCCACTTTTATAATCAATTTCATCTCAGCCACATGGCGGATAGTAATTCTTAAACAATTGAATATTTGTCAATCAGGGTAAGTATCCCTGAGCTAAGAAATGTGTTATGTTTATCTTAATCTGATTCATTATTTTATTCTCAACAAGAAAAGTATATTTACTGTAAAGGAGGCAGAAAAGCTAAATCCTAGTTGAATTCACATCAAAAGGAAAAGGAAAAAAAAACTTCCTATTTAAATGGGTTGAAAGCCTTAAGCATTGAACTGACTTAAGAAACTGAAACTTGGGTACACTATTCCTGGGCACATTTGCATCTTTCCTCAGAAAGCCCTGGTAGGATCTTTCACTGCACTAGTTTCCAGCCTTTTGCTGCCTTCTCAGTCACTATGGATCAGGCTGAATATTAATGAGTAAAAGCAGCCAGAATATGGGAAGCTCAGCCAAGAACACTGGGACAGACAAGAAAAGAGCTCACTATTTTCAAGAAAACATCTTTTAAGAGTTCTGGGCTCCCAGAAGTCAGGCCAAAACAGAGAGAAACTGCTTTGGATGAGGATAAATAAGTTTGAGCTTTGCCCATAGGGGATGGTAAAAGACTTTTCTTCTCCTTTTGTACCATCTGTTTTAATAAAGTTAAATCTGGGTTACAGCAGAGTCATACTCACATCAGGATTACTTGGTTTGTCTGGAGAGGAAATACAACAAAATGCATAGTTTGTAATTAGGAACTTTAAGGAAATTTAGTACTTTTTAATGGCCATCTGGAGACTGTCAAATTATTTCTCCTCTCCATCTTCTCCAGGGAGCAATTAAGGACATTACCTGAAACTATCTTCAGGATAAAACTTGAGAATCTTGGATAAATATATTTCACTCACACAAAATAATAGCCACATAATAAATTTTACTCTTCAACTGCTTGAAATATCAAAGTATACACCCTTCTGATCCTTATAGAGAAACCAGTTTTTAAATTCTAGCTACTTATTCTTTTGAAGCCAAGTAACCCAGTTCTTGTTAACAATACATAGAAGTCTTCTGCGAGGTCATGAGCAAGGCTTTTCTAGGAAAGCAAGCTCAACTACTTAAGAAAAACATGTTTCTTCTAGAAAGAGAAAACATAAGATAGAGGTTCCTTCTAGCTGCCTGGCCTCTAGCCCTCCCATTCACACAGCTTTGTGAAGACAGAATGTCTAAAGCACCAGTTTTCTAGAATTGTTGCCTCTGAGTTGCTAAGGAAAAAAAGGCAATGTGAGATAATATCCCTAACCACAGAGCTGAAAAAAGGCTTATAACAAGAACACATGACAAATTACCACACAATAATCAAAAGACAAACAACCCAACAAAAACAGGCGAAGACCTGGACAAGTTCACCTGAAAGGACATACACAAATGGCCAATAAGTAGACAAAAACATAGTCAATCTCAAGGAAATGAAAATTCAAACTACAATGAGATGTATCTTCATACACAATTTAAAAAAAGGTTAAATTGAAAAGAATGAAACAGCAGGGTTGGACAGCAACTAGAATTTTCATATATTCCAACCACTTTGGAAAAAATATGTGGTAGTTTCTTACAAAGTTAAGCTTTTACTAATTCTCTGACCAAGTAATCCCACTCAGAGGTATTTACTCAAAAGAAATGAAACAATTCTCACTCAAAGACTTATATACAAATATTCACAGCTTCATTCATAATAGTCCAGTGTTAGTTGCTCAGTCATGCCCAACTCTTTGCAACCCCATGGACTGCGCCTTGCCAGGCTTCTTTGTCCATGGAATTCAACAGGCAAGAATACTGGAGTGGGTAGCTATTCCCTTCTCTGGGGATCTTCCTGACCCAGGGATCAAACCCAGTTCTCTAAACTGGAAGTGATCCACATGTTCCTCAACAGGAAAATGGATAATTATACTTAGGTATGTTCAAACACTGGGAT
This sequence comes from Bos mutus, assembly GCF_027580195.1. Lineage (NCBI taxonomy): Eukaryota > Metazoa > Chordata > Mammalia > Artiodactyla > Bovidae > Bos > Bos mutus. The sequence goes on from NC_091625.1 coordinate 76,398,656, forward strand.
ACTACTCAGCAAAAAGAAGGAATGAGTACTGGCATATACAGCAGCACAGGTAAATCTGAAAGATTTTACATTTAGTGAAAGAGGCCAGCTCTACAAAGAATGTATATCTCTGCTCAAGATATAAGACTAAAGTGAGCAGTTAGTACTTTACAAAATACATTCTCTAATGTTTTACTATGTCATGCATGATTTTTTTTTTTAATCGCTGAAATCAGAGTCAGGAAGAGACATTTGAAGGGAACGTAGACTTTGAATACATCCTTACAAAATGAGTTTGACTTGAGGTAGAGAGGATGAGGAAGAATGTGAGCAGAAAGAACAAGACACACAAAAAGCTGCAGGTAAGGAAGTGAGTAAACTCTGGAAGATAGTAAAAAACAGGGAAGCGTGGCATGCTGCAGTCCGTGGGGTCGCAAAGAGTAGGACATGACAGCGCGTGAACAACAACAAAGGAAGAGAGACAAAATGCATAGGGTTGTGCATGGTCTCCACCGACTGACTTCGGGAATCGTGGAAAGTTAAACTGAATAAGGAAGTGGGGGGTTTCAGATGGTAGTGAACCATGAGGTTTAGTCAAAGAACTTCGAACGTGGTATCAAAGAGCCAAGGTAAATGTTTTAAGAAAATAAAAGAAGGGGTGCGGTGATGCTTTAAGAAATTTATTCTAGCAACAGTGCATAGTGTAGAACAGAGTGGCGGGAGAGGAGAACAGGGAGTAATTAGTGGGAAGAATCCAGAAGGAGGCCAAGCACAAGGAGATAAGGGCTGTGGGCCTGCAAGGGAAAAATAATAAAAAGGAAACTCAGGAGTTCAAAGAAAGACACTATAATTAAAGGGTAATCATTCTCAAGTATTTTATGCTAAGATTTTCTTAAATACTGGATCTGCTTCATAAACATACTCATCAAACACTCAGGTGGTTATTTTCAAAAGGCTGACGAGCAGAGTAAGGAAAGGTAAGCTTAACACATTAGGTAGAAGACATGTAGAGATGAAAGCAAATCAAGCCAAAACAGCTAATAAGTGAGACACTGTTTTTTTTTTTTTTTTTTAAATTAACAGCAGTTACCATTTACCGAGGTCTACTGCATGCCAAGCACTAGGTTAGATGTTCTGCAGGCACCATCTTCATTCCTTATAATACTGAAGGTATCATTAGTTCCATTTTTTATAAATGGGAAAATTGAGTATCACAGAATTAAGTAATTAACTGGAACGAGGGCACATCTTTAAAACTGGCAGGGCCAATATTCAAACCCATACTCATTTACGTATGTTTAAAAACACATGTATGTAACATGAAGCTGTGCCTGTGTTAGCACCTAGTCAACCCCTGGTGCACAGTAGGCCCTAAACAATATCAAAATTAAAAATATGAAGTCAAAATTATGGTATAATTAGGTACCATTTTAACAGAATCACTTATACTTCTAATAAGAGATGAAACTTATTTTTCAAGTTTATATGTATTCATCGTTTAAAATCTGAAATCAGAACAAGAAGACAGCAAAAGTTTTCTTGAAAATACTTATTTTCATATTGTAGTAGTCAATAAGCAGTATCTTTTAAAATGTCAGGTGGTCAGGTTAAAAATCCATCTGGACCATAAAGCTGAAAATGTGTAATATACAAATAAATCAGTGTTTTTAAAAGGGAGACACAGGCATTGTTGTGTTGTTATTACTGTTATTAATTAAAAATCTGATTTTGATTTGGAGGAGTAGATACCATAAGAGAAGGAATAAGGTGGTATGTAAAAGATGAGAAAAAAATATTATTACTTTTTAAACAAAAAACAAAAATTGGGCTTCCCTGGTAGCTCAGTGGTAAAGAATCTGCCTGCCAATCCAAAAGACTTGGGTTCAATCTCTGTTCCAGGAAGATCCCACTTGCCACAGAGCAACTAAGGCCGTGTGCCACCACTAGAAAGCCTGTGCTCTGGAGCCTGAGAACCACACTGCTGAAGCCCCCAGAGCCCATGCTCCTCAACAAAAGAAGCTACCACAATGAAAAGCCTGCACACCTCAACTAGAGAGTAACCCCTGCTCTCTGCAACCAGAGAAAAGCCCAAGCAGCCACAAAAACCCAGCACAGCCATAAATAAATAAATATCTTAAAACTGACATGTGTTTTCTATATAGGTATATAAATATTAAAATTCAACACCTAGTTAAAATTCTGACTCAAGATTCAATTAATATCTGCAGAGTACTTAACTATACATAGGCACAGATGTAAGGAATTTTATATATTTCTACTCCTTTCATTCTAATTATCTGATTTATATGGTTTCCAACCTTGAATATAGGTTGAATATATTGAATATATATCAACCTTGAATATAAGGTCAATAGTTTTAAACCCTAAACATCTACAAGCCCTCTGGGGCCTGATCAGGAATTCCAGAACTACAGTTATCTGTCACTAAGGCATTGTGTGATTTACACAGGGCCTCAAAACCATAAGAAGAAAAGAGAGGTTTGTAGGTCATAACTTATTACATGATTCTATTCTAGTAATTTCTTCTTTTGGTGTTGTTTTATTTGATAATAGGATAATAAAATGATCATTTCCAATAAGGTTCATAAGCGCTAGCATTATCTAGCAGCAATCTGGACCAAGCTGAACCATCGAAGTATTCCTCAGAAGCGGCAGCAGCCTGTACCCTGCTCTGGCCCTTTCCCACCCCTTTCCTTCCTTCTCTATCCTTCCTTCTTCAGGAAGCCTCTCCAGGCCTGCATCTTCCTGACTCCCTCACCTCCTCCAGCTTTGCTTAAAAATCACCTTCTTAAAGAGGCTGGCTCAGCTTATTTAAAATTACAACCCCTTCTCCTCTATTCCCACTACCCTGCTTTACTGCTTCCACTGCACTCATCACCTTATACCTACTATAACATCTCCTTTTTGCTGTTATCATCATTGTCTGTCTGCTTTTCTATACAGCAAGGCAGACATCCCCAGAGGGGGGATCTTGGTCTTCTTGTTCACTGTTATACCTCAAGGACATAAGAGGTATCTGGCATAAAATAAGTGCTCAATATGTTTTACTTATATTTTTAAAAAAATGAATAAAATAGAGTATGACATATTCTGGGCAAAAAGGTAAACTGAAAACCAAAATTTCTTTATATTCTTTTAGGTGAGGGGAAATTTTAAACACAAACAGTTAACATAGAATCTTAGTAAAGTTCCCAAGAACCTAAAATTTTTATCATATAATTATAGGGCTACAAAAACTTTTCTAAAGCATCTTTGTTACTCAAGCACCTTCCAAATCAGTAATTCCAGAAACATTGAAACATTCTTAACATTCCACATAAATCCCTGGTTATACAGGTTTTCAACAGGGAATTATAAGAAAATCAACAATGCCAATATGTTTAATCCTAACTCCAAATAATATCTTGTAAGGTGAAAAGACTCAGCAGATGACACATACTTGAATTAAAAATTATTATCAATGCTTTATGAAACTGGGGGAGAAAAAAAAATCAGTGACTATCCAACGAGAAAGAAGTACGAAAATGTGACTGCTTCAACATAAGCTGCCCATATGGAATGGTCAGCCTTCTACCTAGACCAGTAACTCCTAGCTGGAGGTTGGAGTGGCGGGTGGGGAGGCAGGCAGTTGAGAAGGGCAGTGCAGGAAATGTTGACTAAAAAGCTAAATTCATTAATTCAAAAAACAATTTGAGCTCAGATCTATCTTAGATTTCAGATCTTATAGTCTTGAGCAAGCAAGACATGATTCCACCTTCTGGAAGCTTACAATTTTGAAAGAAAATGTTTCTCTATAAAATTACTTTTACACGATCACACAGATGAATGCCAAGAAGGAGGGAACACTGGTGTATTCAAATGTACACTGTCAAAGCCCATTAAGAATTTTAATTAAAATGGAGCATATTATACTGAGAAGAAAAAAGTTACGAAACAGGAGAGGGCTTTCATGTGAATGTTGTCCTTCTTGTGTCAAAATAGTGATTCCCAGCTTTACAAAATATCTGTGATGAGAGAATGAGATCTTGGCTCATCATCTATATCCACTAGGGAGCAGCATTCAAGTGTCAGCCTCTTCTTTCTGCACTAATCACTCAAGAATAGTGAGTCACCAAAGGACCAGCACTGGTTACCAAAATGAATATATTTTGTTCTGCAGTTTCCTGTACCAGGGGCAAAAATACGAAACAAAAAAACATACAGCACAAAATATTCAACTCAAGGCGTCATGCCAAGAAAGCAACAGAAAGTTTTATACTTGAGCCAAGGGCTTCTTGGTTTCTTTTAAAAATTTAAATCGTGACAATTATCTTGATGTTTCTTGATGAATCAGATCTGTCCACAGAACAAAAGCTTGCTCAGGAGTTGTGTACTTTGTGGAAAAACTATTTTCTAAGCTTATTTGCTTTTTTAAGAAAGCTGCTCACAGACAGATTTAGAAGCTAGTGTGCTTGAGTGAAAACATTTGTAATCAGTCAACCTACCCAGGTATCTACCTTGAAACATCAGTTGAAAAAGAAAAAGGATTCTGAAAGGAAAAGGAACTTAATGCATCTCATCAAAAAATAATATTTTTAATGTTTTGCTTACATTTCTCTTCCAACTTTGTGGTCTAAATTGAAGTCAAAATCTTCAAAGTCATCAGTACTTTCTAACTCTTGTATTTAATAACACCACTGAGTAGCATTCAAATCTCTCCAATGGCTATTTTATTCTTTCCTTCTTGATGTAAATGTATTCAAAAACAGCACATAGTACAGTGATAAACTTACTTTAACAGCTGATCACCAACTCAATGGAGATGAATCTAAGCAGACTCCAGGAGATACAGAAGGACAGGGAAGCCTGGCGGGCTGCAGTTCAGAGGGTCAATAGAGTTGGACATGACGTAGCAACTGAACAACAACAAGCGCATGGGAGAGAGGTTTTATATTCTCATGGCTGGTTCACATTGCTGCATAGCAGAAATCAACACAACATTGTAAAGCAATTATCCTCCAATTAAAAATAAAAAATTTTTAAAAATAATATATATGTTAAATAGCCCAATAGTACCAAGACTATATGATAAAAATAAACTCTAAAAAAGAAAAAAATCTGATAAGCAATAACTTATATTTCAGTTTTCTAGCATATAAATACAAATTATTACTAAGTAGCTATTATGACACATTTTTTAATGTATGGGTGTTTTCATCTATCTATTGCTGCATAGTAAACCACCCTAAAGCTTAGTAGCTTAGAGGAACATTGCTTTACTTGCTCACAATGCTGCAGTCTAGGCTGGGTTCAGTTGGGCAACTCTTCAGCTCATCTTGCCAGTCATCACAGGAGGCTGCACTGAGCTGGCAGGGACCAGCTAGGACATTGGAAAACCCAGGCCTCTCTCTCTCCTGTAGGGTAACTTCTACAGCCTCTCTCCATCCACATGCCATCTCCATTAGAGTAACTGGACTTCTTAGAGGTAATTACTGGGACTTCCTAAAACTTATGTCTGGAACTTACAGTATCGCTTTGGCTGATGCTGTTAGTTAACATGTCTGACCAAACCCACATTCAGAGAGAAGGGCCCGCTTCAAAGTGTAAATACTGGGAGAAGAGTTCATTGGTGCTCCCCAATGTAACATAATCCTCAAAGGTTCATATAATCAAGGCTATGGTCTTTCCAGTAGTCACGTATGGATGTAAGAGTTGGACTGTAAAGAAGGCAGAGTGCCAAAGAATTAATGCTTTTGAACTGTGGTGCTAGAGAAGACTCTTGAGAGTCCCTTGGACAGCAAGGAGATCAAACCAGTCAATCTTAAAGAAAAACAACCCTGAATACTCTTTGGAAGGACTGATGCTGAAGTTGAAGCTCCAATACTTTGGTCACCTAACTCAAACAGCTGACCCAGATGCTGGGAAAAATTGAGGGCAGGAGGAGAAGAGGGCATCAGAGGATGAAATGGTTGTATAGCATCACCAATCTAAAGGACATGAACTTGGGCAAACTCCAGGAAATGGTGAGGGACAGGGAAGCCTGGCATGCTGCAGTCCATGGGGTCACTTAAGAGCTGGACACAACTTGGCAACTGAAAAACAAACAATAAATACAACAATCAGGGTAATTTAATTCTGCCTTTCAAACATACACTGTATTTCTTTGGGTCAGCATCACGAAAAAGGCAAGAATTTGTTTTTTAAAAAAGTTTTCAGGCAAAATAATTAAAAGAGAGGTATTAGATGAGGGTGACAGAACGGGAAGGTAAGATGAATATACTCAACCACAAAAATAGCATAAATGGGGAATTCTCTGGTGGTCTAGTGGTTACGGCTCAGCACTTTCACTGCCAGGGCCCAGGTATGATCCCTGGTTGGGGAACTAAGGTCCTACAGCATAGTCACGTACACACAAAGAAAGCATAAATGAACGCAGCTGGTGTAAAACTGTCCCTTAGTATAGTGTGTTTTAAAACCATTAAACTGATTTATTGGTAAATTAAGAAGGAGTTGCATAAGGAAGCTTCTTTAGCCATTATTTATTACATATCACATAATTCTCATGAAGCTGAACAAAGAGTGACACACCAGGTTACTACAGAAGAGTGTAGATATTACACCCTCATCAGCATTTAGGACAAGAGTCAGGCTACCATGCAGAGTCAGTGGAAAGACAACAGCACGGCTTGACCTTTATACACAGAATTCCTCAAGGACACAGAGCATGACAGCCTGAGAGGGTGTGGGTGGAGTCTGTAAACTTCTGGCCCCTCACAGGGAAGGAACTAGACATACTTTCATTTCATAGACTATTTCTATGCAGAATCTTTACTTCCACAAGTCCATGAAACCATTCTGAAATTTGAAACTCCATGGATCTTCCATTAATTAGACCTATATGTGACACAGATCTTTATTTCCTTCTACAAGGCTACTGGAAGAAGTCATGGAATTCTACTTTTGAAAGATTTTATGTGGATCTTCTTTAATTAGAGCAAGTTAGATCTATTTGAACAAGCTGGATTTAGAAAAGGCAGAGGAATCAGAGATCAAATTGCCAACATCTACTGGACCATAGCAAAAGCAAGAGAATTCCAGAAAAACATCTACTTTTGCTTCATTGACTACACTAAATTCTTTGACTGTGTGGATCACAACAAACTGTGGGAAATTCTTAGAAATGAGAATACCAGACCACCTTACCTGACTCCTGAGAAACCTGTATGCAGGACAAGAACCAACAATTAGAACTGGACATGGAACAACGGACTGGTTCCAAATTGGGAAAGGAGTATGTCAGAGCTGTATACTGTCAACCTGCTTATTTAAATTATATTCAGAGTACAACACAAAATGCCAGGCTGGATGAATTACAAGTTGGAATCAAGATTGCTGGGAGAAATATCAACAACCTCAGATATGCAGATGACACCACTCTAGTGGCAGAAAGAGCCTCATGATGAGGGTGATAGAGGACAGTGAAAAAGCCTGCTTAAAACTCAACATTCAAAAAACTAAGATCATAGTATCTGGTCCCATCATTTCATGGCAAACAGGGGAAAAGTGGAAATAGTGACAGATTTGATTTTCTTGGGCTCCTAATCACTGTGGATGGTGACTACAGCCATAAAATTAAAAGACGCTTGCTCCTTGAGAGAAAAGCTATGACAAACCTAGACAGTGTATTAAAAAGCAGAAACATCACTTTGCCGACAAAGGTCCCCATAATCAATGCTATGGTTGCTCCAGTAGTCATGTATGGATGCAAGAGTTGGACCATAAAGAAGGCTGAGTGCCGAAGAATTGATGCTTTTGAACGGTGGTGTTGGAGAAGACTCTTGAGAATCCCTTGGATTGCAAGGAAATCAAACCAGTCAATCCTAAAGGAAATCAACCCTGATTATTCACTGGCAGGACTGATGCTGGAGCTGAAACTACAATACTTTGGCCATCTGATACAAAGAACCGTCTCCTGACGCTGGGAAAGAGGAGGGCTGGAGGAGAAGGGGGCGACAGAGAATGAGATGGTTGGATGGCATCACTAACCCAATGGACATGAACTTGAGCAACCTCCAGGAGATGGTGAAGGACAGGGAAGCCTGGTGTGTTGCAGTCCATGGGGTCAAAGAGTCAGACACAACTTTGCGACTGAACAACAATAGATCTATTTGTAACACACTTCGTTTTGAATTGTCTCATATTTTCATATTAATAACATTTCACAAAACGCACCTATTAAGCCTTAACAACTACATCTGTCCATCAACTTTATGTTTTCAAAGAAAAAAAATTATACCATATAAATTACAACTAATTTTCATTAGCATTTCTTTAGTTTTTTCCTAAATGTTGACTAGTCCTTTTACCATCTAAATGTGGAGAGGGCATCTTAGAAAAAGAAGAGAAAAAGTAAAAAGGTTGTTGAGTAGCACAAATAATTCTATTCAAAGAAACTCACAAAATATGTTTTCTTAAATTGAACATATGGAACATACTGTATTATGACATTAGCCTTCCTTTTTCTTTCAAACATCTACTAAAATGACTTTGTTTCTGTAATATGCAAGATTCTCTCATCAAGCCAACCAGTCCAATTAGCATTCACATCATTTTAAATTGACAAAAATAGAAGGGCTAAAGTAAAAACAATGAAATATTAACACTTGTTCATGTCACCTAAACCTTGTCTTCCCTTTCTTGATGCTGCAGCTTCTTTGGATGAAAGGTGAATGGAAAGGAGTGACCTTCAAGGAGGAGAAAGATCAATAACATACTTCTGTAAGGTAACTGTAAATTCAACTCAAGTATTGTCTAACGAAGTCCCATAAGATGCTTGACAGGAACCTCGGTTATTATACTCATCACTGACAAAGTGCTTTACAAAAGCAAATTTTCTGGTAAGTTAGTAGGAGATGCTGATCCATAACCATAATAGGTATCAGATGCTTTGATATCACTGAGCAAAATCTGAGATGCACAGAAAAACTCATGCTCTCTGTCAGGACACTATCTCACAGATAGGATTAGACTGCACAAGAATATGTACAAATTTATTTTCTGAAACTAATATGACACTGAAAATCAACTATGCTTCAAAAAAAGTATATTTACCATAAATAAATAAAATCATTTTAAACTTTGGGGGGGATTAAAGTGAAGTGAAAGTTGCTCAGTCGTGTCCTACTCTTTGCAATTCCATGGACTGTATAGTCCATGGAACTCTCCAGGCCAGAATACTGGAGTGGGTAGCCTTTCCCTGGGATCTTCCCAACCCAGGGATTGAACCCAGGTCTCCCGCACTGCAGGCAGATTCTATACCAGCTGAGCCACAAGGAAAGCCCTTGCGAGTAACACAGTAAGTATACTCGCTGTCAACACAACCTCTTCATGCTTCATATGAAAGAGAGAACACTGGTACCCAATAATATCATGTGGTAGTCGACAGTTCTTAGAGAACTTGCACTTCCATCTTCTTTGGATTGTGAAACAAGATGTATTATCTAGTGTTCATATCTGCCAAAAATGTATCAGCAATACCTTGTAAAATATGTAAGAAATAAATTGACTATATCACAGAACTTTAAACACACCAATTTTCTAACATCGCTATTTACAAATCCAGAAAATAAGCTAAGTTTCCATTCATATCATTTTTATGCAGATGCAATTATAAGAATGATTCAAGTAAGAACATTAGAACTAGTTGAGGCAAAGTATTACATAAGAAAGCTATAAGCACTTGGGAAACACACAGTACAGCACAAAACAGTTAATTAGCAACATTATTATTCTCCAAATGATGGAAAACACTGACCTATAAAAGGGATACAACACAAAAGTGTGGGTAGAATTTCTAACAGAAAGGCCATTGTTTACCCATAAGTCTCACACTTTAGAAGTAGGGACACCTGCCAGGTAATTAAATACACCCACATGCAGAGTGTTCCATTGTGCTTCTTTTTTTTTAATTTTAATTACCACCATTTATTATAATCACCAACAGGTAATTTTCTAAGCAATGTAAGATCAGCATTGGAATTGAGGAAAGCGAAACAGTCACCACTCAATTTAGTTCAAGTCACCACTCTTGGATGATCAGTTGCACGTGTGCAGCTCACAAGAAGAAACTGTTGAGTGTCAAGATTTACTCTGCGTACTTTTGCCTGCACAGTAGACTTGATGGACATGAGTTTGAGCAAGCTTTGGGAGATGGTGATACACAGGGAAGCCTGGCGTGCTGCAGTCCATGAGGTCGCAAAAAGTCAAACATGACTGAGCAACTAAACTGCTGAACTGAGTGATGCAACCACTGTAGAGTCAAGGGTAGTAACTGCGGAAGCACAGATAAACTACACTGCTCAGTGAAATTAAGTTCAGTAGGGTGTAACTCACCATTTCTTCATCCTGCACCCAAGCCAATTTGGCTTTACACACCCATTATACCTCCAAGTCCAATTAGGTGACATCTATCTTTAAGCATTTAAGCCCCTATATAAGCCTTTGTCTTTCAACTTTTATAATACTGACACTATTGGAAATTTAATTTTTTAATGCCACAAACAAGTATGAAACTTCTTCCTCAGTTAGCACAGAAATAAATTGTTTTGAATAGATTTGTAAGGCTAAGACTCTCCATACTAGAAATCCTCAACCCAGTGATATTTTATATCACAGTATAGCACTCAGACACATTAAATAGGCATATATATATATATATTTAAGGACAGACATATTCAAAACACATACTAAAAGACATATTCAGTGAGTTTCATGAAACATGTCTTACCTTTACTATATATGAGATCTTCTGGTATTTTCTATTTCTTTTTTTATATTGCTAATTTGGTTTTATCAACCCACTAATTGGGCAGCAACCAGACTTTGGAAAACACAGCTCCCTCTAGACAAATGTTGATTCATAGTTCTTCATAAAAATCACTCCAGTCAGTATCAGTATGACACTCCCAGCAGATGACACAAAAAAGACACCTCAAAAAGATGAATGACTGGTGAATAGGACTGTACCTGAACCATGAATGAAATGGGACAACAGCATGCCCAGAGCAGACAAGCATGCACTGCACTTCTCTAAAAGCACATTTGTCGTTTATCACCATATTGGAAGGACTGTGTAACAGGAGTTTGGACAGGAAAATGGAAACTTAAACACGACTTTGTTTTTTTCTCATTATGTAGGCAAAAAGTTTTTAAGTGATGATATCTCATGTTGAAAAAGGATGTGGGAGAATGTGTTTGCTGTTATTAGGACTACAATTTTGTACAGTGGTTTGGGAAAGCAATTGGGAGCATATAACTAAATTTTAAATATGCATACCCAAAAATAAATAAATAAATAAATATGCATACCCTCTTGACCAAGCAATTCTTCTAGTAATTTGTGCTAGGCTCTTACAAATATGCGCACACACACACACTCTTAAAGTCACTGACCAGGAAGGAGGAAATACTTATGATATAATCACATTTTTTAATTATAAAAAGAAATGTAAAAAAGACAAGGTATTTCTATATCACTGTTTCTCCATGAGATTGGCCGTCTGGGCAGGATATTTTGTCATAAAAAGGCCCCTAAAATTGATGCTGATGTATGGCAGAAATCAAACCAATATTGTAAAGCAATTATCCTTCAATTAAAAATAATTTTATAAAAGCTCCCTATATATTTAAAAACACTCCTTAGCAATAACCTCAGATATGCAGATGACACCACCCTTATGGCAGAAAGTGAAGAGGAACTAAAAAGCCTCTTGATGAAAGTGAAAAGGAGAGTGAAAAAGTTGGCTTAAAGCTCAACATTCAGAAAACGAAGATCATGGCATCTGGTCCCATCACTTCATGGCAAATAGATGGGCAAACAGTGGAAACAGTGGCAGACTTTATTTTGGGGGGCTCCAAAATCATTGCAGATGGTGACGGTAGCCATGAAATAAAAAGACGCTTATTCCTTAGCAGGAAAGTTATGACCAACCTGGAGAGCATATTAAAAAGCAGAGACATTACTTTGCCAACAAAGGTCCGTCTTGTCAAGGCTATGGTTTTTCCAGTAGTCATGTATGGATGTAAGAGTTGGACTATAAAGAAAGCTGAGCCCCGAAGAATTGATGCTTTTGAACTGTGGTGTTGGAGAAGACTCTTGAGAGTCCCTTGGACTACAGGGAGATTCAACCAGTCCATCCTAAAGGAGATCAGTCCTGAGTGTTCATTGGAAGGACTGATGCTGAAGCTGAAACTCCAATACTTTGGCCACCTGATACGACTGACTCATTTGAAAAGACCCTGATGCTGGGAAAGACTGAAGTCGGGAGAAGACAGGGACGACAGAGGATGAGATGGTTGGATGGCATCACTGACTCAATGGACATGAGTTTGGGTAAACTCTGGGAGTTGGTGATGGACAGGGAGGCCTGGCGTTGGGGTCGGACACAACTGAGTGACTAAACTGAACTGAGGGGAGGGTGGTAGGGTGGTATCATCTTTGGTTTAGAAATATTTCTATGGAATAGAAAACCACTATTCCATGTGTACTCTGGAGAAAAGAGTCAAAAAAGATGTCACAAGAAAAAAAAAAAAAAAAGCAAGTTGCAGAACCACACAGAGAGTATGACTATAATGATGTGAAAATAAACCAGCCACACCAGTATGTGTGCATATGAATGCAGTTAATTGGGGGACCAATGAAGAGATTTACAAACCCTGCTGTATGAGCCCTGATATTGTTTGATTTTAAAAAGAATTTCTGTATACAGGGTTTAGTTTTATTAGGTTAACAATATTTTATTTGGGGAAACTAAACTCCAGAATATATTCACACATCTTCAGTGGCTGTTTTGAAAACTAGGATTGAGCAGAGTCTAGGAAAGAGCTATAAAACCAGGAGGAAAAGAGAATAAGAGGAATGAACATGCTTCTAATGACATGTTTGAGTCATAAAAGTTCTTTTAGTTTCCTATTAAGTGATAAGATCTGTCTTTACTATGTTAATTAAACATACATAAAAAGACAATTAAAAAATGAAAACTGAACAATATTACTGGAGTTTTAAGTCCACCCTGTTGCTCTTTTTCCATAATACATGTAAAAGTATGACCTCTAACCTCTACATCCAGCTTGTATTTCATGCTTGTTTTTACTCTGGTCAGCAGCTGGTCCCCCGCTGCCCCACCAGATGGGAAGCTCTGTGAGGCCAGAGGCCAGATCCCATCCATTGGTCATGCTCCACTCTCCCTTGAAAAGCTCCTGCTCAGTAAGAGGCTGTTGAATAATAATTTTTTTTTAAAAATCTGTGAAACAAATATCTAATTTGGCATGAGTTTATAGCCTCGAGATAAGTCAGAGGAAAATGGATTATATTCAACAGCAACAGTGAAACACAAAATTACAATCGGTCTTTCCTCCCTACTATAATGAATACTAACATTTTTGCACTTTAATAAATTTGACACTAAAAGAATTAAGCAAAGCCACATGATATGCCATCATCTTATGTAAGCAATTATTCAAAAGGATCACATTCAAATAAAATTAGTGGAATATTAATAACATTCTTCTGCACACACTGTAGAGCCGATCCAGAACCTATTCTCCCCCTCCTTCTTACTAACCCCACACCAACCACTTCCCAGGGCAGCCACATGCCCAGATGAAAACACAAGACCTTCCCCTTGCAGGTGGTGATGGACACACACAGTTCTTGCCAATGTGATGCAGGCCGAAGTCACCAAGAGATTACCTCCCCTCAAAACTCTAGGGAGGAACTCCCATGACTAAGGTGGGCTCCCCAACACGGGAACAGCCTGGTCCCCACCAACACTGGTAAGAAGCTGTGTGACCTCAGCCTACCTGTCTGACCTTCTGTTACTTGAGAAAAATAAATGCTTGTTTCATACCAGGGCAGGGGGTTTTTGTTACAGCATTCCTAGTGATACATTATCTATGGGAGTGGAAATTAGCAATGCACTCAGTGCTGAAACCTGCTTCTGAGACTCTAAGTTGTTCCTGCTGTGCAGTCACTAAGTTGTGTCCAACCCTTTGCCACCCCGTGGATGGCAGCACACCACATATAATGAGCAGTAAGAGCAGACAAAGCTGCTAAGGCACGCTGTGATCACACACACAGGCACACTGGTGATCCGCCCCTTCTCCCCTAAGGAGAACTGGCATTCTGTTTCCAAACTGGCACACACCAAGGAGGTTTCCCCTCTTCTGGCAACTTCTTTAGGAGCTGAAAACTTTCTGGATCACATCAGTAGCACATCCTAATTAGCCAACTAAGAAAACACGATTAAGAAACCCAATGCAGGTTCTCAACACCACTGTCTTTGGAGGACAACCCTGAGGAAAAGTTTGTTTCCTTACATACCATGTTTAAATTACCCATTCCTCATTTATCAGTTGCAATAATCAATTCTCATTTATAGAGGATTTCAGCCTTACTGTTGCTTCAATCTGTAAGCACTGTCCTCTACCCTATAAACACACACACACTCTCTTCTCTCTTTCTTACATTTCACCTCACAGATGCTATTCTCCCATTTGAATTGGATTCCATGCTGACCATACTCATGCATAACTGGGCAATCAAAGTCACTAATGAGTTGCTCGAGAAGGCTGCATGATTTACAGACAAAATAGCAACATGAAGGTACCTATATCAAAGTGCCTGAAAAAAAAATCAATACAGCTTTTGTTCCATCCGAAGATCAGAGCTTATAGAATTGCGGTGGCTGGGTTTTTTATTCACTTACATTTTAGTTATCCTGCAATTTTTTAAATTCATATACAATTTATAAGCTAATTACCAGAGGCCTTTGATGATATCAGAAACTCAGAGTCTTCCTCATAAAGAGGTTAAAAAAAAATTCCACCTAATGAGGCCTATTAATACCCATGTCAGAACTAAAATCAATGCTTAATTTTTAAAAATAATATAAATTATCAAAAATGAGAAATTTTAGGTTTCATTTCTCACATTTGTATTGTAAAAAAGATTTACCTTTTATTATATTTGGTAACAACAATAAAGAAAGATAAGAAACACCAAGGCTGACCCACCCTGTTGCTACAAAAGAATCTGTTTCATTTCTTTCTAGAATTTGGAAGTTTCTAAAATGTCCCTGAACTATCTGGAGAATGAATGAAATCTAGATAAAGAAAAAGTCTATAAATAACTGCAATGAGAAAACTGCAAGAAAAGGAATTTTAAGATAGATTTGGGAAATTTTTTTAAAATTTTTAAAATTTTTAAAGTTTTTAAAAAATCTGAGTATCTGGTAAAGACTATCTTGGCAAAAATCTTTTACTATCTACAATTATCTCCTAAAACAGAAGCTTCTGGCTATCCTTGAGTTCAATTATGATCCATACAAGTCCCTTTAACTTTCAGTTCAGTTTAGTCACTCAGTCGTGTCCGACTGTTTGTGACCCCATGAACTGCAGCACACCAGGCCTCCCTGTCCATCACCAACTCCCTGAGTTCTTTACCTTTAACTTTAAATGGTACTTAAAAGAATTTTAAGTTAATTTGGCTAAATCTACTCTAATGACAAGAGGATTCATGGGGCTACCAGGAAGGAGCAGAACTTTGACAATGTTCCGTTTCTTTAATATTTACAGTTATAAATACAATGGCCATGTCCCATACTATGACTACAGTGGTACATGCTGGAGTAGCTAGTCAACATTTACACATACCGACAAAGGGTAAGAGAATAGCGAAGCAGCTTGAGATACTTGCTCAAATTCTTAACTTTTATCTTACAAAATCACTTTCATACTTCCCCTGACTACTAATAAAAATATAAATAAATGTAAGACATTTCTGAGCAGCAGCTGTGAAAGAGAGTATTTCTCTACTACTGAAGAAAAACCAAGATAATCCTGGGCATCTCCTATCAAATTATGGATCTGGAGTTAAGAGAATGATGCTCTCAGATCTAAGGACTGACTCACTGAGGATTCAAGAGCCCAAGAATTACAAAAATTCCCAGTATTAAAAATTCTTCATGACATTTTAATTTATTATGTTAATTGAACAGAATCTTGAGTCATACAAGTTAATTAAGAGAGTGAGTTATTTTCCCTGCCATACCCTTTCTGAAATACATAACTTGTATGATATCCTTCTTTCACATGTCTCACCTTATCCTTACTCCTTTACTGATTCAAAATACATCTTGTATAAAAAAAAAAAAAAAAGTCTGCATGACTGAAGACCCTGAACCCCAGGAATTTTTTACCTGGCAGTTTTAACCCCAACTAGCAAAAGGAACCACACCTACGTAATTCCCCTTTTGCAGCAGCAGACTCAGGAGCAGCTCTCTGTTTTTAGATCACCTATTTTTCCATTTCTTCTACCTCTTAATTAGGCTACACTGGAACATCTAAGGCTTCAGTTAGCTATAACTTGAATCTGAGCACAGAAAATTTCAGACTGGTGTGTGTCTTTGTATTTCCATTTGAATATTTAGTGAATCAAATGCATAAACTTGATTACACAGAAATTTTCTTGTATATAAAAGTACTCCTTCCTTGAACTCTGGGAAAGAAAAATATAGGACTCTGGCCAAAGGCACAGAAAGGTAAATGTATTCAGTTACACATACCCCCTTAATTTATAGCTACCATGGGAACTACTTTAAATTTATCCATGTGTTTTTAAATTCCAAAAAGTGTTTAATGATCTTCAATTAAAAAATAAAAATGGTTAAATGGGAGAAATTTTTAATTTCATTTGTCATATTATGGATTTACCTTTTACTATACTTATTAACTGTAGTAAAGAGATAAGATATATCAGGACTGATCTTATGAAACTATGTCTTGATTTTCTAGCTAGAAATCTGAAGTTTCTAGAATGTCCCTGAGCTTCATGGAGAAAAAATTAAATCTAAGTAAGAAAATGAGTCTTGAATATTTTCAAAGAGAAAACAAATTCATTGCTTGAATAAAACTGTTTTTCAAAAAAATGGTCTTAGAATAAATGATGGTCCTTTACATTAAATGAAAGTAGCTTTATGAACAATGACAAAACCAGAACTACCATAACTTTCATAATTATTTCTGTCCTAAAGTATTCTGAATTATCATGAAGTAATATTACAAGTATAGCTTAATTGTAATCCATTAGAAAAATTCAATTTGAGACTACAGTAGTACTCTTTCAATATTTCTTATCAGAGATGAATTAAGACACTGAGATATGATCCTGGTTCTTGGGAAACCATTATTTTTAACTGATGGTTATATCATTTGTAATTGTTTGGAATTTTATGGCAATATAATATGATTTGATGTGCTATACTTCATCCTCCAGGATTGGGGTTGGGGATAGTTTATTCATCTTCATACTATATTACGGTTCCTTTAAAGATTCATAGTCAAAAAAAATAAATAAATAAATAAAGATTCATAGTCTTTTGACTTGCCTCCTCCCATCAATTTGCATTTCAAACAAACAAGTGAGTCATTCATGAATGCTGCAAGACTGGCTACTCATATTTTGGATGCTTGAGCATTCTGTTCAAACAAGCATAGATACATGATGACTATTAATTTATCTGGATAGAATCATTAATAGGCTTAACAGGTTGAACAAGATCTTATGCAGAATATTCAAGACTTAAGAAAAAACAACCCATCCTAGAAGGTAAAAAAAAAAAAATCCCAGTCATTTACAATCCCAGTCACCTACAATCCCAGTCACCTGTGCATATTGCAAGAATGCCATTCATGGAACTCTCCTATGTCACTGGAATTAATCTACGTTGGTAAAACATATTTGGAAGGCACTTAGGTAACATATTGCAAAAACCTTTAAAAGAAACAGTGACCAGGGCTTCCCCAACAGCTCATCGGTAAAGAATCTGCATGGAATGAAGTAAATGTGGGTTTGATCCCTGGGTCAGGAAGATCTTCTGAAAAAGGAATAGGCAACGCACTCCAGTATTCTTGCCTGGGAAATCCATGGGGAGGGGAGTCCCTGGGGTCTCAGAAAAAGTCAGACACAACTTAGTGTCTAAACAACAAGTGACCCAGAAATTTTACTTTTAAAAATTCATTCTTAGGAAATAATTGCCAAGTATAGAAAGATACATTGTGCAAAATATGCACTGAGCCCATGTTTCAGACAGAAAGGAAGAACAAGGAGAAGAAGAAGGGGAGGGAGGAAAAGCGGAGGAGAGAGATTAAATGTCCAATAATAAGGGGACTGACTATGTAATACATATTTCCCTATAATGGAATACTACACAGGTAGTAAAAAAATGTATAAAAAACAGCAAAAGATGACATGACATGTTTACTTTTAAAACAGTAAAAATCAGCCTATACAATATGCTATCACTGCATATACCTGAGTATACTAAAAATTCTAAGTCAATCTATTTTAAAAAATGTTTATTTTTTTGTGGGTAATGAGATTATAAGCATTTGTTTCTTGGTGCTCTATGTATCTTTGAAAATGTTTCTAAGAAATATTTTACAGTCTAGCTTTACCTAGCCATGACCGGTAAAGTCATATCTGAGTAAATATTTGATAAATTGAAAAACAAATACTGATTAGATAATGGTTGGCTGTGGTAGCCACACATGTGGTGTAATACATATCACACCTGCCATCCAATACAAGACTATAAATCAGAAGATGCTGCCAATGTGCTTGCCAGCCTCTCCGGTTCTTTCTGGTCACACTTTCCATTTTAGTGTGTCTCCTTTTGAGTTCTTTCTAGTATCAGTCAGAGGTAAACTCTTTAACTGAATAGGCACACTGAGACAAATTCTTATGTGCCCCCTAGGCTGGCCACCCAAGCTACACAAGCTAGTAAGAGCAAGTCATAGGTTGCAGGAAGCTGCCAGATTCATTTAGCAAACAGGCAGGCACACATGCCAACAATTACAATAATATAATGCCCAGGAGAGGCACACACCAGGTACTGACCGAGCCAAGAGCAGAATCAGAAACTCCTGAGAAGCGGAGAATCATCTGTCAAAAGACTCAGAAGGCAGCATGACACTAAATGCTAAATAACAAGCTCAGTAAGTAGAAAATACAATTTGACTCTAGCTATGTTAAAATCTGTATTAGTTAGGGTTCTCCAAAGAAACAGAACCAACAGGATGTGTGTATGTATGTATGTATACATGTACATACACACGTGTCCATCCATCTATCTAAAGACGTTTATTTTAAGGAATCAGTTCATGCGGTTGTGGGGGCAGCCAAGTCTGAAATCTGCAGGTCGTGCTGGAGGCCCAGGGAGAAGCTGACATTGCAGTCTGGAGGCAGAACTGCCTCTTTCTTGGAGCACATCAATCTTCACCTTAAGACCTTCAAGCTGATAGGATGACAGCTGCCAAGCACATTGTGGAGGGAAATCAACTGTACTCAAAGTCTACTGATTTCAATGTTCATCACATCTAAAAAATACCCCAACACCTGGACATGTGTTTGATCAAACATCTGGGCACCAGAGCCTAGCCAAGTTGACACAGAAAATGAACCGTCACAAATGCCAAGTCAGAAAAGTGGAATAAGAAACAGATACAACAAAATTAGCAGTTCTTTGGCCCTTCATCCTCATTTTGTCAACTTTCCCTTTGCTCTCACCTGAATTCAGAGTTCATTTCTCAGTCCTTGTGTCTTCTGCCCTGGCTATGAGAGGAGGAGGGCTTTTAGAAACCCAAGGCCTCTGCACTATGCCATGACTGAGAGTGATTGAGAGTGAACAAGGCAGAATCTAAGTAACTCTTGGAGTGCTTTACGTCTGGGGCTTCAACTCTCACCTTCACACAGATTAAACACAAAATCCACTTCAAAAGAACTCATGTTGCCAACAATATTCTACTGAACATTCCTCTGCAGCTTAAACTCTACAAGTCAAAAAGCTAACAAGACTGTCCAACAAAACCAGTTCCTCCTTCCTGGCTTACCATCGCCCGTAGTGGCCTTACCATCCCACAGGCCACCCACCCTCCACACCTGTTCAGCAGGCTTGTCCTTTGCCCCTTTCCATCAACGCCTAACACAGTGCCCAGCGTGTCACACCACGCAAGTAGCTGAATGAATGCATGGATGCTGCACCCAGTCAGTTGTCATTCTGGCAAATTCTATTTCAAAATGTCGCCTCCTTTCTTTTTCTATTATCATTACACAAATACAAGCCAGACCACTTTAACCTCACTCTTGTTTTTCAACTCCTGTCTCAGTTTTCCATTTCATCTCATACATAACAACACTTAATCTCCTTAATCAGAGGTATAATCCTATTCCACTTCTATTCAAACACCAGTTATTCCCCTATTGCCCACTGAACTTAGCACCAAGTTTTTTACCTGGTGACCAAGTCCTTCCCAGTGTAAGCCCCAGGCTCTCTCCACAGTTATCCCCACTACTGTATCCAGTCAAGAGTTTAACATACACAGTCTAGCTGGGGATGAAATGATCTGTAAGGCAACAATGCCTGCTCTCCAGACACTTGATCTGCAAGGACACACACAGTAAGGAAAGCACATGACGCTACACGCAGCAGCGCCAAGATGAGCAGGTACAGGGCGCCAGGACTCAGGAGAGTGGAGAGGCTCAGCGGGGCGGGGACCGAACACACGGCTCAAATGCTCCTCCTTGCAGAAGCTGGTAGGTTTGGCCAAGTGGACAAACCGTAGGCAAGCCCACGTAGAAACAGCAGCCGTTACAGTTTGGAGGGTGAACGTCAACGATGAATCAAAGTACGTTTATTTAACTAAAGATTCAGGAAAATCATCTGTTCCAACTAAATACAATTCAACAGCACATTGAGTATAATGTCTAAATATAAAGAAAGGAGACAAATTAAACACACACATATACACCCCAGGAACTGTTATATCCAGATCAATATCATCTTTAGAAATGATCTTGAGACATTTATTTCAGGAATAACTCTGGAAATTATCACTCTATGTCAAAATTTTCATTACGTGAAGAGCTTAACACATACCTTATCACCAGATTTCTTGCCATATAATTTTGCCAAAAATGAATTCCATGCTCTTCAAAAGACAGCACAGGGAACTCTCCTCAGTGTTATGTGGCAGCCTGTGGATGGGAAGGGAGTTTGGGGAAGAATTGGATATATGTATGTATGTATAGCTGAGTCCCTTTGCTGTCCACCTGAAACTATCACAACACTGTTAATCAGCTGCACTCCAATACAAAATAAAGGTTAAAAAATAAAACACTATCAACAACATGTAACAATAAAACAGGGGACAGCTTCACAGCAATACCAGATATTGTCAATACTGCTACACAACAAGGTGGGTACAAGGATGGTCACTGCATCATGGCTTGAGATGACACAAACTGAAAAACAACCCAAAGGTCTATCCACAGGGGGACGACAAAACAACGTGACGGGAGCTGTGAGGACGGACATGAAAATGCTGACTGTGATTCTTTCTGAAGAGGGAAGCGGGACTAGTGAGCATGGGGAATGAAATCCTGTACCACTAGCGCCTTTGCAATAAAAAGTTCATCATACAAGTAATACATGAGCACAAAGCAGAAATGTAAATGTTCTAACAGATTCCAGATTCAATTTTTTAAAAATTCAACAAAGTTTTTCACAACACTAACAACACTGGATGAAAGACATACTCTCTCAAAGTAACTGCCACGGAAAGAACGTATGTGCGCTTAGTTGCTCAGTCATACCTGCCTCTCTGCAGCTGTAGCCTGCCAGCCTCCTCTGTCCATGGGTTTCCCAAGCAGGAATACTGGAGTGGGCTGCCACTCCCACTTTCACCTAAATGCAGTGCTGTGCTGTGCTCAGTCGCTCAGTCGTGTCCGACTCTTTGCAACCCCATGGACTGAAGCCCGCCAGGCTCCTCTGTCCATGGGGATTCTCCAGACAAGAATACTGGAGTGGGTTGCCATGCCCTCCTGAGGGGATCTTCCTAACCCAGGGATCGACCCCAGGTCTTCCATATTGCAGGAGGATTCTTTACCATCTGAGCCACCTATCAGATTCTTTTTCTTAAATGTCAAATTTCGTCTATTTGCAACCATTAGAGTTCCAGAGCTGTGTTTCATGGGAAAACAGGGGGCCTCATTACCACTGCTATTAATATCCCTTTAAAGATAGCAATTCTTTAGCCAAGGCAAAGGACTAGAACTGCAACCCAGATGAAACTATAAACGTATGAACAAGCAAGTGAAGTCCCATTTCTGAACTTAATAGCACAAGCATAACAAAAGGAAGCAAAGTAGAATTTTAAAATGACTATTCCTGGACTGTTTCAGAGGTCAAAGTCCAACAGTAGTTCATAATATTGATTCTAATTGAAAGCCTTTTGTAGGACTGTAAAAGGTGTATTCTACCATACCACAGTGGCCTTCTTACTGAAATTAAAGAATTATTTCTTTCTACAACTGATCAATAGGAGGTAAAAGGAAGGAGAAATCCACACAACAATGAAGCAACTTCTGGCATTGTTTAAAAAAAAAGACTGAAATAATGGAACACTTCAACATTAAGAATTACTTTCGAGTCCACATCAGAATTTTGGATTTTCATGTTTTGTCATCACGTAAAATAATGCAAAAGTCATCTAAGTGAATTCTTGTTCTGCTGTATGCAATAAATTAAGGAGGATAGCATGACCATCACTCAACACAACATAATTTCTTTTGGAAAGAACCAAATGGAAATGCATATACTTGAGACATTATTCTAAAGAGCAGGGGAAGAAAAGGAGGATAAAATGTCAATGTCTGGTCAACCACAATGTTTTCAGTTCTCTTCTAGAATTTCATTCACTCACCAAATCTCAAGCAAGTCAAAATGCAAAGCAGCTAACAGAAAGAATCTCAGACCCTTTAATTGCCTGTTCAAGGAATGTTTCTTTATTTTGTTCATTATTTTCTCTACTTTCATACCCTTTCCACATTCTCACAAACATGAATTTAGAAACGGAAATATCAAGTGAAGTATCAATAACTGGAAAATATCTGTGATGTTCAAATCCTTTTGGTACACACCAACTGTAGTTGCATCTTGGAGGCCTATGAAGAAAAGTTCATTAGTCACACAATTCGAATATTTTAACAGTTAATATTTCAGTCTTGCTATGAAATCAGAAAAACATTCTAATACATGTTACACACTGTGTGAAAACTTAAGGATCACTGAGCAAGAACTCATTATTATGGACACACACTTCAAGTGTTAAACCAGCACGGACAGCCTCAACTTTAAATCAGACTGCAAGGAAAATATGCTTGCATGTGTGCTCAGCCATGTTCAACTCTTTGCAATCCCATGGACTGTAGTCCACCAGGCTCCTTTGTCCATGGGATCCTCCAGGCAAGAATACTGGAGTGGGTTGCCATTTCCTCCTCCAGGGGATCTTCCCAACCCAGGGATCAACCCTGTGTCTCTGGCATCTTCTGAATTAGCAGGCGGATTCTTTATCACTAAGCTATCTGGGAAGCCAAGGAAAAGAACTCCTCTTTATAACCCAAAGTAGATAAATGCCAGCTGCACTCAGTACCAAAGCACACTGCATAATGAAATCACCAGAAATTCTTACCCTTATTTGTCTTATTTGTCCATTCTATCTGATGTCAGTTCATAGTATCCCAATGTGTGAAGTTGCTTAGGAATTTTTTAAAAACAAACAAAAAATTCACTTTCTTCACTTTGGATTCTAGAGCTCACATAATCTCATTCACCTACATTTAAAATGAGGAAACTGTATCCTAAAGAGGGCATATAAGTCACCCAAGTATTGCAGTATCAAGTGCTAGAAAATCCTCAAAATTCCAACACTCTTCCAAGGTCAAGGTCACCTCCAGACACTGCATTTGGCACTCTGTCTGAACATCTGTGAGTGCACAAAAAAGAATCTTAAGCAACATAAGGCAGCTCCTATTCTTGAGGTATTAGTATTTTTGTTGACTTTAGAGATAAATAACATGAAAAACAAGCCATTTTCTAATTGTTACTATTACTTAGGTAGAAAAGAAAGACATCTGGAAAGCAAGGGATTTTTAACTTGGCCCAGAAATATATCATTTAGGGTTTTTAAAAGAGGTTTAATTACATAGGTATGATTATTTAAATCACTGGTCATCGGTGACTGAACATTTATCACTTGAGATACACAGAGAGGAAAGCGCAGACTGTTCTAGGACAGAACATAACTAGGAGCCTCATTCACACATTCATCTCAGCACAGAGACTCTACTCAGGGCCCTCACCCATCAAAACCAATGTCAGTCAAAATCTATCGCTAACTCAGTTGCTTACCAATTCTAAACATAGCATAAACAAAAGATGTAGGGGCAAAAATTAGCAAGTTAGATTCAGAGAACAGTGACAAACCAGCCTCACCTGGGGGCAGAGAATGGGCAATGGAGGGGAGGGGGTGGAGCTAAAAGAAAATAAGGACAAACTTACAGATTTATTAATACGAATAAAAACACTAGATTTTTATAAGACTTTCAGCTTGTAAACTTTTTAAATAAGCTTTATCTCATTCAGTCATCAGCTAACTCTGGAAGTTGGCCGTTACAATCCTCCCATGTTGCAAAAAAAGGAAACCAGGACAAGTGAAGGGACTTAGCTGGGTCAGTCAGTCAGCAAAGGATGAGCCAAGAGGCCCATCTGTTGACTAGGGGCAGTCACAGATCAGAATAGAAAGCACTCTCCATGTCAAGACTTTCGACTTTATTTTACAGGTAATGTGTTTTCAACTGGGGATATGACATAAAGACTTTTCAAAACATTCATCTGAAAGACAAGGGCAAAATGAACTTGACGAACAGGAATGGCTGAAGAGGGAAGACTTCAACGACAACTGAAACAACGCGGCTGCAGAATGACAAGGCCTGGGTGAGTATGATATGGGGCCTGTCTCTGATTATATTGTGATATAAGAAATACATTGATTTGATCTCTGTCCTCGTTCCCAGCAGAGAGCTTCCAGGACACTTGGAATATCCAAAAGGACGGAGGTGACGGAAGTGTTTTTTGATATTCACAGGAAGCTCCTTTCAACTCTACCTGAATTTATCTTAATGGTGGGGGATAGAACCAACCCTGTGATTAGGAGGTTGGAATTTTCAGTCCCACCTCACTCATCTCCTACTCTAGGGAAGACAGAGGGACTGGAGACTGAGTTCAATAACAATGACCAGTGACTTAGTGAACCATACCTACGTAATGAAACCTCCATTAAAAACCCTAAATGATGAAATTCAGAGAGCTTCTGGTTGGTGAATGCATCCCTGTGCCAGGGCACACGCCAACTCCACGGGTACAGAAGCCTCTGTCCAGAGGCGCTTCCAAATGCCACCCTGTGTACCTCCTCAGCTGGCTGCTCATCTAGATCCTTTATGATACTCTTTATAAAGACCAGTAAACATAGGTAAGGGTTTCCCTGTGTTTAGTCACTTCAGTCGTATCCGACTCTTTGTGACCCCATGGACTACAGCCCACTAGGCCCCTCTGTCCATGGGGATTCTCCAGGCAAGAATACTGGAGTGGGTTGCCATGCCCTCCTCCAGAGGATCTTCCCAACCCAGGCATCAAACCCAGGTCTCCCACATTGCAGGCAGATTCTTTATTGTCTGAGCCACCAATTCTGTGAGCTTCTAGCAATCTGAGGAGGGGGTTATGGGAACCCCTGACTTATAAACTGGTTGGTCAGAAATACAGGTGATAACCTGGGACTTCTTTTTATTTTTTTTTTTTTAAGGAAAAAAGGGACCTTTAACTTGTGTCTAAACTGGGGGTGGCAGTCTTGTGGGGCTGAATCCTTAACCAGTAGGGGCTGAGTTAGCTCAAGGTAGAGTGAGAATTGCTTACTGTAAGAAGAAAGCCCACACACTGAGGCATCAGAAGTACTGTGGGTAGTGTTCTCGTCTTGGTGGTGACATGGCAGATCTGAGGATGACCTTTAGCAGTTTTCTCCCTTCCACTGGCCCTCCGCAGAATGCCCACTTTACCCAGAAGACATCACACAGCCTTGAAAGAGAAAATTAGAGAACCAGAAGGCCCGCTCCTGTCTCTCCTCCTAGGACCTGTCAGGTTTCTCCAAATAGGTTATCTCATTAAGCATGGTTCGAGCCTCTCTATGACAGGCTGCTAATCCAGTCCCTGCCCATAAGCCTACTTTTACAGCCCTGCCAGGAACATGGTGGCCCTGTGATTCACACAGTAGAAAGAGAGAGATCTTCAGGAAGAAATTGTTCACTGGGTGGATACACAATGAGGGAGGCAGAAAAGTCAAAACTGACCTTCAGGCTCCTGTGTGATGGCTAGAAGAATGGTGGTACTCCCAACGGAACAGGGAAAATGGAGGAACTATGGGGTGAAGACGTACTTGAGAAAGTATGGAAAGCATACCCATAAAAATGCCCACGGGCTCCAGGCAAAGAGGGGTTAACTTAATACAAGTATAAAAAGTCCCAGTAAAACTACAGACCAAAAAGATTTTTTAACTATTTTAAGAAGATGGAAAGACTGGGAAAGTGTAACAAGAAAATTTTGGAATTGGAATACAGAAGGTTGAGCAGGTGGAGAATTGACAAGGCCGGCCCTGAGGCAGTTGGAGGGAGCTAAGAACCTCCACTGTTTACACTGCAGGGTCTTCACAGCACAGGCCTTGGTGGTAACAAGCACTGACGATGTAGAGATGAGTTGATTTTCTTGGGAAGCAGAATAGCAACAACAAAGATTGGTTGAAAACTGCTTAAGCAGTCTGAACCCTACATCCCACCTCCCCCCTCTTCAAACCACTGGTGACCACCCCTCACCCACCCTAGTAGGAGACTGGAGATTATTTCTCAGCACAGGCTAACATGGAAGGTTTACAGTTGAGAACCTACCAAAAGCAGAGGTATTAAGTAAATAACTGCCATCGGAATGCTCAGACCCCTGCCTTCTTTCCACACAGTCTCTGCAAAGCTGAGAGCCAAATCTTACCCTCCAGCTATGAGATGAAAAGAGTTTTCTCTGGAGAATCTGACCAGTCTAGTAGCCTGCCAATGTAGGAGTCTCAGGTTCGATCCCTGAGTCAGAAGATGCCTTGGAGAAGGAAATGGGCAACCCACTCCAGTATGCCTGCCTGGGAAATCCCATGGACAGAGAAGCCTGGCAGGCTACAGTCCATGAGGTCAAAAAAGAGTTGGACATGACTTAGCGACTGAGCGACTAAACTGAACTGAAGTCATGTCTAGACTGTAGACCACCAGGCTCCTCTGTCCCTGGGATTTTCCAGGCAAGAATACTGGAAAGGGTTGCCATTTCCTTCTCCAGGGGATTGTCCCAACCCAGGGATCGAACCCCTGTCCCCTTCATTGACAGGTGGATTCTTAATCATTGAGCCACCAGCGAAGCTCCACCTTCTCAATTCCAAGGTGAAAACTAAAAGCTAAAAAAACTTAAAGGGCAATGTCTTCAGAGTAGAAAAAGCAAACTATTTTTAACCTTAGATTCCTATTTCAGCAAAGAAAGAAAGAAAGAAAGTGAAAGTGAAGTCGCTCAGTCGTGTCCGACTCTTTGCGACCCAGGGACTGTAGCCTACCAGGCTTCTTCATCCATGGGATTCTCCAGGCAAGAGTACTAGAGTGGGTTACCATTTCCTTCTCCAGGGGATCTTCCCGACCCAGGAATTGAACCCGGTCTCCCGCATTGTAGGCAGAAACTTTACTGTCTGAGTCAAACGACCAATCAAATGAAAGGGTTGATGTGCACAAAACTTTGCCTGTAATACAGTCTTTCTAAGGAAGACACCGAGGCCAAGCTCCAGCCAAATGAAGGAGTAAACCAAGAAGGTGTTATGGGACAAACCCAAGTCAGGAGAGAGCAGGATCTCTAGGATGACAGTGAAGGAGATCAGAGTGACAGCTGCATACCAGTTATAGAGGAGCATCAACCTAGATTAGATCAGATCAGAAAGCTCAGGGAGAAACGTCTTCAAAAACACATGGAATTCAGAGAATTCTTTGGGTAAAAAGAAGACACTGCTAGGACAGAGTCTGAAGTTGAGATAACAAACACACCAAAAAACCCACTAACGTCAGGGAAAACAGAATGTATAGTAAATGAAAAATAATCATGTTTGCTGATGTGGCTCTGCTCTGAATAGCGTCTGTAATAATATCAGATCAGATCAGATCAGTCGCTCAGTCGTGTCCGACTCTTTGCGACCCCATGAATCGCAGCACGCCAGGCCTCCCTGTCCATCACCAACTCCCGGAGTAATAAAATGGCAAATGCCAAATGCTGAATTAAAAACCACAAGACAAGTGTGTAGGGAGGATGTGGGGATGGGAGGTATACGTGAGTGCAGGGGGCTGGCTGGAGGGAAGGAAAAGAGCTAAATCCTCATCTGAAGAGGTCAATAGATATTAATAACACCTAAAACTAAAAAATTATGAAATCACAAAACCAGCATGATTATGCAAGTAAATTTCTTAAAAAATGTCAATGGCTACCCATGTCCATGGTTTTTCACATGAGCCAATCCCCACTGCTCATTTCCATGGCCATAAAGCCAGCTCATCATCAAAGGAAATGTACCCAACATGAAATCAATCACCATAAATCTGCTACAGCCATAGAGAAAAGTCAAAGCAAGTAGTTTAACATTCCCTTAGCAATTACTGGTTTTTTCAGTAGTTATATATAGATGTGAGAGTTGGACCATAAAGAAAGCTGAGCACTAAAGAATTGATGCTTTCAAACTATGGTGCTGAAGAAGACTCTTGAGACTCTTGAGACTCTTGCAGTCCAGCACCCTGGACTGCAAGGAGATCAAAGCAGTCAATCCTAAAGGAAATCAACCCTGAATATTCATTCAAAGGACTGCTCAGATCAGATCAGATCAGTCGCTCAGTCGTGTCCGACTCTTTGCGACCCCAGGAATCGCAGCACGCCAGGCCTCTCTGTGCATCACCAACTCCCAGAGTTCACTGAGACTCACGTCCATCGAGTCAGTGATGCCATCCAGCCATCTCATCCTCTGTCGTCCCCTTCTCCTCCTGCCGGTGAAGCTCAAATACTTTGGCCCCTAATGGGAAGAGCCAACTCATTGTGAAAGACCCTGATGCTAGGAGACTGAGGGCAAAAGAAGGAGGCGACAGAGGATGAGATGGTTAGATAGCGTCACTGACTCAATGGACATGAATTTGACCAAACTCTAGGAGAGAGTAGAGAAGAGAGGAGCCTGGCATACTACAGGCCATGGCGTCACAAAGAGTCAGATACAACTTAGCGACTCATCAGCAACAACAACAAAGCAGTTACATCCTTGAATGCTAAGGACAATACGTTACCTTTCAAGGTACTGCAGTAACTATTTAGCCAATAAAGAATTTTTAGCACTGCCTCCACCTCATGATTTTCTTTCCCCTTCACAGTTATTCATCTGACCACCCAACAATAAGACTTAAAAAGGAAAGCATTTAATTATTATCTCCGACTAAGGAAAATTAAAACCCACAGTATGTTAATAGGGTACTTCAGCTTTGTCTATATCTGCAAGGCCACTTGAAACGTAACGTGTTCTACTTCTCATGTTAAATGGTTACAGAAAAAAAATGTGAACAAAAGCGGTATCTCTGATGGCTCAGGGGGTAAAGAACCCACCTGCAATGCAGGAGTCTCAGGTTTGATCCTTAAGTGGGGAAGATCCCCTGGAGGGTGAAATGGCTACCCACTGCAGTATTCTTGCCTGAAAAAATCCTATGGACAGAGGAGCCTGGCGGGCTACAGTCCATGGGGTTGCAAAGTAGTTGGACATGGCCATGACAGAGCACCCATGCACAAGCAATCAAGTAATTGAGAATCCTTTCCAATTCTTCCTGAAACAGATATTCACTATGGCTCAACTTAAAGTACTACATTATGACTCTCAAAACATGAAATATATTCATTTTCAAGGACTTAATAAAGCAAAAATATTTCTAGATTATTCCATTTACCTCTTCTCCATTAGCCTAAATAATCAAGAAAAAAACTGAATATGCCACTTTGACTGGAATTTCATCATCAAAACTGTCCATTTCCTAATTACAATAAATGTTAAATTTTTTCTATTTAAATATTTTCAACAAGAAGCTTGCAAAGTGATTGATTTCCCAGGGGAGAAAATATTTCATTAGAAAAAAAAGATTACTGTTATTTGGTCTTACCCCATTAATATAAACAGACATTTATGTAGTGAAGGTTTAAGTGGCTAGAATAATTTCTCAGACTCAGCATTTTTTTACCTCTTCTTCTCTTTCCCCCTCCATTTTTATAGCTACAAAGGAAACTGTCAAGATTCATTTCTAGCTGCAGAGATGGGGAAGCCCAGCTCCATATAACATAATTGTTGCATAGTTCAAAAAGCTCTTCATTGGTTTTTTTTTTTCCCCAAAGTTCAAGTTAAAAAACAGAAGTTCATTTTCACTTTGGAAATCAAACTTGAAAGAAAAATGTGACCTCCCAGAACTTAGTTCCTTCCAAGGAACTCCCTCAAGGACATAAATTGTTAAGACATGGCCACTTGGGGAAAACATTTTCAAGTCTTGTTTGACAGGCAAAGTTACATGGGACTTGACAGGAGTAATTTTTTTAACAAGCTCAAGTCTGTCTTTTCTTTACATGTTCAACATGATTTAAAAACATGTACTTTACCAAAAGCTTGTTGGATTCTATAAACATCTCAGATCCTTTTCCAGAGAATGCTGAGTAGAAGTGGAAAGCATCTTTAATGCTTTACATATTGTTTATTTAAAACACACACACACCATATTACAACAGTAATCAAATGTAAATGCATGCTCATATAAAACAGAGGTAAGTAAAAGCAAAAATACATATAACTATTATAATAAGGGGGCTTTTACAACTGATAAAACTGCTGACCCTTCTCCATTTAAATTCTCCTAGAAAAAAATTTAAGAGAGGTACATAAGCAGCTGCCTATTATAAACACTTAGATTGAAACGCTCTGGATATAGTTGCCAATTGCCGCACATGACCCTGCAGGCTTCAGCTTCTCCGACCCAGCCTGGACCTCTCAGGGGTAATACGTGCCCGCAGCCGAGACTCTGCTAATAAGCACAAGACCTAAAACGTGCCCCGTCCCATCACCTGCACATTCAGAAACCACCCTGTTCCCTGCCTCCAAAAGTTTGCACTCACACATCCTACTACCACGAAATCATAGTCTATATCCTCCCCTCTCCTAAAAAAGGTCTCTGGAGGCCTAACTCAGATCATCCGTGCTATAGATGAAGCCGGGGTCACACAGCTTAAGCGAATGGGTTGAGAAGACAAAGACTGTGATCTTATATCCTGATTGTCATTTATAATTCTCTTTCCCACAGCAAATTCTCACGTGATCATTAGACCCTGGACCCTGTGGCACTGCTGGTCTGGGGATCTATCTTTCAGGTTGAATAGGCTTACATTACATTGCCTTGTGCCTGGTCATGCTTTGGAAATATGGTTTATAAGAGGAAATGTATTACAAGTTCACAACAACATACAAATTCACTTCTATAACTTGACAGGTTTCTAGATTTGAAATTATGTGTGTAATAAAATTAACTCATTGGAACTCAACAAACCAAAATCCCTAACTAATGTGATTTTATCTGATCCCAGTGTGAAAAAAGGATTCCCCGGTGGCTCAGACGGTAAAGAATCTTCCTGCAATGCAGAAGATTCTCGTTTAATCCCTAGGTTAGGAAGATCCCCTGGAGAATGGAATACCCACTCCAGTATTCTTGCCTGGAGAGTCCCTTGAACAGAGAAGCCTCATGGGCTTCAGTCCCTGGGCTTGCAAGAGTTGGGCATGACTGAGCAACTAACACTTTTACCTCACAGTTTGAAAAGAGGAAAAACATCAAAACATCAAAATGTAATCAAAACATCATTTTTAAAGAATATGCTAAATACAGTTAATCCAATATTCTATATTTTCAGAATTGAATTATCATGGTATCTACAACAGTAATCCTTAAGTCCCACAACTACCCCAATTACCAAACCTAACTATTAGCCATCTAGAAAACTCAATTAACCAGAACACAAGCACACTCACTGCATGCATGCCAAGTCGCTTCAGTCGTGTATGACTCTTTGCAACCCCATGGGCCGTAGCCCACCAAGCTCCTCTGTCCATGGGCAGACAAGAATACTGGAGTGGGTTGCCATTTCCTACTCCAGAGGATCTTCCTGATCCGGGGATCAAACTCGCATCTCTAATATCTCCTGCATTGGCAGGCAGATTCTTTACCAGCTGAGAAGACCATATGCTATAAGAATCCAATCAAATAATTAAGTCCAACCCTTTATACCAACATTTAAGCCCAATCCTTTATTTCAAAGTCTTAACTTTATTTACATTCCAATTTAAAAATATGCTAAGAAAAAGTAAGAAGTTTTAAAAAAAAATTGTAAGGGCCAATCCAAAGTACCTATCAGTTAATATTTCTTGTTCATTATGGGCCAGGTACTGTTCTATATATCTCATTTTATCCACACAACAACCATTAACACAATGCCCATTTTACCAAGGAAAAAACATAAGCACAGAGAGGTTAAGTAATTTATTCAAGGTCACACAGCCTCTCTCTTATTATGCTCTGCAGCCATTATCAAACTGCTTCAATTATCTCTGACCTCTCCAAATTACAGTGGATTATACAGTACTTGGGGAGAAGGCAACGGCAACCCACTCCAGTACTCTTGCCTGGAAAATCCCATGGGCAGAGGAGCCTGGTAGGCTACAGTCCATGGGGTCGCTAAGAGTCGGACACGACTGAGAGACTTCACTTTCACTTTTCACTTTCATGCACTGGAGAAGGAAATGGCAACCCACTCAAGTGTTCTTGCCTGGAGAATCCCAGGGACGGGGCAGCCTGGTGAGCTGCCGTCTATGGCATCGCACAGAGTCGGACACGACTGAAGCGACTTAGCAGCAGCAGCAGTAGCATACAGTACTAACAGCTAACTTACGGATAGCTTCCATAAATAAGAAAATAATCAATGGAAAAGCTGAATTATATTGGGTAAAGCAAAATAGGATTCCTCCACCAGCAACAGAACACCAAGCACTCAATACATTCATGCGTATATAGTTTTCTCATGTTTACTCAAACGTGTATGTCCCATCCACAAGTAAAATCCCATGTCTGCCTCAAGTTTTCCTAGTTATTTTTTTCCATTAGAGGCACTCACTAAAATATCAAAATGGGGGTTTTATGTAATCAGTATTTAGAAAGAATAATCCTCTCCCCTCAGATTTTGTTTAGAAAGTCCATCCGTACCCTGTGATTGTGGTGAGTCACCTCCCTCCTCTCTAGATGCTGTTTAAAGTTCCTGAGAAAAGGGAAATCAGAAAGGCTGCCCTTAGCCTGAGGACGAGGAACAAGCCCAGGGGGCAGGTTATTAATCTCCAAACAGGCCAGCTAGCGAGTGTGCCTCTAAGGCACAGACCGGCAGGATTCAGAGAGTCTTAAAGCAAGGTTCTCAAAGCTCAACCCTCTGGGAATCAAGCTTCTGCAGCCCCAGTCACTGCCAAGCACAGGCTACAGGTCTCTATGTACATTTATTCCTCTGCCCCCAGGCCAGCTGATAGTGAAGACATCGGTCCTCAAACTACAGATTCAGAATCATCTGGAGGGCTGTTCACAGCAGATTGCTGAGCCCATCCACAGGGATCCTGATTTAGCAGACCTAGGGTGGGGCCAAGATTTGGCATTTCCTGCAAGTTCACAGGAGATGCTGATGCTGCTGGCCAAGGAATCATATTTTGAGAACTGTTGAATGAAGTTAATGGTTAGGATCCCAATTCTCACAGCCGCTGCCACCAGCAATCATTACATGGTTAAAGGTATTTTCTATTAATACAGCTAAACATGCTAGTGAGTGGAGTATCAACCAGTTAGTCTCATCTCTGCTTCTCCTCCTCCATCACTAACAAGTAAACTAGGTCATTTCCTTGGGGCATAAGCTTGAGATAGTATATTACAGTGTTACAGTATTTAAATACACCAAGCATGGGGAGAGAAGGAAAGGCAAGAAGAGAAAATGCCCCCTTAAAACACACCACTAAATAAAAATAAGCCTGAAATTGAATTTGTTCCTATATTATCTCTCTTCTGACACTGATCATGAATGTCTGGCAAAAGAAGAGAGACCAGAAGCTGGGAACCATTAACAAAAAGACTTTGTATTTAGAGACTAGATTACCTTTCATCAGTACAGCTCAAAGAACCACACAAACTTTATTAATTCTCTGCAGATTCACAAAAACACTGTCACATGGGCTGCTATTCACCTCCGTGGGTCATGCCACTGGGCTAGTGGCACAGTGATTAAAAAATAACCTGAATAAAGCAGAAATTTGGCTATCACACCCTAGCCAAATTCAGAAATTTTTCAATATTAAAATGAACAAAAGTTCACAAAACTTTAAGTTATTCACATAAAATGTTTAAACACAGTGTTCTTTGGAAGGACTGACGCTAAAGCTGAAACTCCAATACTTTGGCCACCTCATGCGAACAGCTGACTCATTGGAAAAGACTCTGACACTGAGAGGGATTGGGGGCAGGAAGAGAAGGGGACGACAGAGGCTGAGATGGCTGGATGGTATCACCGACTCGATGGACAAGAGTTTAGGTGAACTCCAGGAGTTGGTGATGGACAGGGAGGCCTGGCGTGCTGCAATTCATGGGGTCGCAAAGAGTTGGACACGACTGAGTGACTGAACTGAACTGAACCTTTACCATATTTTGTCTCAACAACATACCAGTTTTGTGACTCGGCAAATTACCTCTCTGTGCCACTCAGTAAAATGGAGGTGGAGGTGGTGACATGTCTCTCTTACAGTTATTCTGAGTATTAATGAAACCAGACCACAATAAGTATCCTACAAACGTAAGCTACAAAAGTTATTCAGTCGATGTTAACATAATTATTAAGTGGACTTTGCAATTTATGAGCAATAGATTTAGATTACTAAATGTAACGGAATTTGAAATGTACTAATGGCATTTTTCTCACTCATTTCACACCTTAATCCCCTGTCACCATTATCATGGGTGTATTTGCCCTGTCCCCCTATTTTTCCATAGACTATTAATGTTTCAGCTAAACCATCCAACATCTAGAGTAAAAGAAACAAGGTTAATCTTCACCCTTCCACAAAACAAGAACCAAAGCTGCAGCAACAGATATTTGACAGACCTTTGTTTTTAAATTCTGGTGAGCCAAATCTAAACAGATCCCATATGCTGCCAAGACCAGGCACCCGCCAAGGTGAGAAATCTTGAGACAGATATCTAACCGCCATTCTGGTGAATGGGGAAGGGAGATGTTTATTTGTTTTTTAAGGGGAAAAGAGAAATAATTTCAGAGGAAAAATAGCAACATAATATTTATTAGTATAACAGGAAACACTACTCAATTAAAGAACCGATAAGGAAAGAGACAACTATCTTTCAACTCAACAATCTGTTTGTGGTAAAGAGTCAGAGAACTGTCGCTGTGGGCAATCAATCTTAGATATAAAATATGATGAATTTTTCCAGCAGATGAGGATAAGAACAAACACTTAACAATCCACTGGACTAATGAATAGAACTCCAAAACATCCTCTCCTAAATACTACTCATATGAGTACAACTGGTGAGTTCACAAATACTAAACACAGAGAAGAAACCCTAGGAAGCAGGAGGAGAAAAAAAAATCCTTCTTGGTAACTCTGTGTGAACACACAGGCCCCTGGAAACATCATAAGGACTTCACTTGAAAGCCAAGGCAAAGTGAGACATTGTCAGAGAGGTGCACTCCAATGCTTCTCCTATTTAAAACAGCCTCTGGATGTCGACGGCCTAGCGGAAATTCTCACATAGCTAGGTTTTAAAAGACCAGGACCAACAATTATATAGAGACAGTGATACCACTGTTCTCTTAAAATGCTATCTAGTATTATACTGATAGATAGATAGATAAATAGGATCTTCCTGACCCAAGGATCGAGCCTGGGTCTCTGGGATTTGGGGCAGATTCTTTACCATCTGAGCCACCAGGGAAGCCCCAGATAGATCAATACATATTAGCAAAAAAAGGAAGAAGGGGGAAACAGGCACACTCCAGGTTGTGATGCTGTTTCTTCTTTATATCCTCTGTACTTTACAAGTTTGAAATTTATGATGAATATATACTAATCTCATAATCAGGACTATCTGATGACATTCTTTGCAAGGTTGAAAGCTTTTCAACGTACTTTTATTAAACTACACTGGCAGGCTGTGTAATTCAATGATTAAGTTTCTGAGTCTACCCTCATGAATAATGCTTAAGTTTATAATTTCTATACTAATTTAGTACCAATCTTTGGTCTTAAGCATACTGACAACCAGGAAAAAAATAACTCAAATATCCACATTTGCTTCACTCAAATGTCTGTATCACTCTACATTGTACTCTGCACTCAAGGTAGTTATAACCAACCCAGTGAAGTTAAAATACCAAGCAGACCTCCAGATCACATGCATTTATTTAGCTAATGAAGTCACCCTCTCAGAGTAAAATGTTCCACACTGAAATTCAAATGCAACCCTGTATCAGTAATAGTCTCCCCCCTTGTCAGGAAGTAATTCGCGTTCTGCATGCAGGATATCCAGATAAAAGGCAGAAAATGCCCACTTGTAAACAAACTTAACTTACACTGTGTTCTTACAAAACATTTAACAGAAGTACCTCCTCCCTTTTTCGTTCTCAATACAGGAAAAGCGTACTCATCTTTTGGGAGGCTTATATTTAAAATGGACCTAAATCAAAGCACTGACGATAAAAAACATTTAAGAAGGTGCTTAAATTAACAATCCATTTCAAGGTTAATTAATCTTATTTTTCCCTAATCAATTGCATTCTCTGATCCACCCCCCCAAAAAAACCTAATTTCGCTTTCAGAAATAAAAAAGAAACTGGTTTAAAATACATACAGAAAAATAATGAAAGTAATCACTCTGATCATATATACAAATAAAGGGCAATGAGGAAATTAAAGGATAAACAAGATAATCTAGAAATTATATATATAGCAAATGGAAGGAAAAGAGTATTTTTAAGCTTGCATGGAGAAATTCTGGAAGAATACAGAGAAACTAATAAAAGCAGTTATTCTTATGGGAAGAGGGGAGGACAAGGCAGATGGGGGAGAGAAGCAGAAGTGAGCTTTCCCAAGGCATAACTTTTGCGTATTTTTTTCAGTAATGTAAGTGGATAGCCTGTTCAATAAGCTAAGTGAAAAACTATGCTAAGATTATTCGGACTGCTCACGATTTTCCACCAACCACAGCCCTCATATAATGCAGATGTACAGAATCCCAGCTATGGA
Organism: Bos mutus; assembly: GCF_027580195.1. Lineage (NCBI taxonomy): Eukaryota > Metazoa > Chordata > Mammalia > Artiodactyla > Bovidae > Bos > Bos mutus. Next base: position 76,436,042 of record NC_091625.1, read on the forward strand.
GTCAGGCTGCCTGGAGTTCCCTGAGATACCACCAGCTGAACATCCTGAGAGCTGCAAGGAGGCACCCGTGCCCATATGGTGGTCACAGGAACCAGACCATCAGCAGGGAAGTGGCAGAGCACCTCAACAGTGCTTCTCAGATGCCAACAGAGCCAGGCAGAAATTAGTTATGCATAGCAGAGCCCCCTGGAGAAGGAAATGGCAACCCACTCCAGTACTCTTGCCTGAAAAATCCCATGGATGGAGGAGCCTGGTAGATTACAGTCCCTGGGTTCGCACAGGACTGAGTGACTTAACCCAAATCAGCAGAGCCCCCGCTTAACTCCATCTCCTTTTCTACTCATCTGAGTGCTAAGTCCTCAAGACATTTTTATAAGATGTCTAATACAGCCACGTAAAAGTCCCCCACTATATTTTACCTTGTGTTACTGCCATGTTAATCAGTCAGTTACTACACAGTCCTTCACACAGTACTTTCCCAGCTTTTAATCAGAAGGGGTAAAAAGTAGAGGAAAGAACAAAGGGATTTCCCTGTAGGAATAACCCCAAACAGTTGTCCGTTCTCCTCAAGCAAGATATTGTTTTTCTTTGGGGGGAGGGGAGATAATGTCTTGTGAAACAAATAAGAAGAATAAGTGAAAATAGAAGAATGCTAATGGAAGGAAATTCCCACCATCTCACAGAGGGGCAGGGTGGGGGAATAAAATCTTATGCCAGAAGCGTTTATATTTGTGTTTTAGAATATAATTTTTAGATGAAGCAAGCTAAAAACACCTAAAATCAGTATTTTACATGTATAGGAGTGCCACTGTCCTTCAAACTTACAGGCAGGTTTTCTAAGTTAGATACCAATTTAAATTGGTAATTTGGAAATCAGAACTGATTTTCCTTCTAGGCACAATGTTATCAATAATGGTTAATTCCACTCTTTAATATTTACTTGTGTATCAGATCATTCACACAAAGTGGCAAACTACCCGGATAAGGACCTATTTCCCTTGTACCCCTCGCAACTCAGCACTAACAGAATAACCCCGAACACACCTCACGTACGGAGGACTACCCCACCATCTTCAATGGACCAGATTCCTAACCCACAACACAGACTGGTGTTTCCAAAACTCTGGTTAATCAGAATCACCTGGGGGTACTTGTCAGGCAGGCGTGTTCCTGGCCTCACCCCAGACTTGCTGACTCAGAGTCTCCAGAATCTCTGTGAATCTGTTTTTAAACAGGGCCCTGGTGCATCTGATGACTCAGAATATGTGGGAAACACCAGATGAATGAAATAGTGCTAACAACTGTTCTGCACCCAAAGGTGCTCAGGGAATGCTGAGATCTGAACAGAGCCCCTCAAGTTCTGAATGGGGACATGAAATCAGGTAGGAGCGGGTTTAGGCTCTGACAGCTCCCTGGGCAACTGAGATAAAGGAGATGTTCTTAGAGCTTCCCAGGTGGTGCACTGGTAAAGAATCCGCGTGCTAATGCAGGAGACACAGGTTTGATCCCTGGGTGGAGAAGATCCCCTGGAGAAGGAAATGGCAAACCACTCCAGTATTCATGGACAGAGGAGCCTGGCGGGCTACAATCCGTGGGGTCACAAAGAGTCAGACATGACTGAGCTCCTGAGTATCCACACTTAGAGCTAAGAACCCAGTGGGAGCTCAGTTGGGTCTGCAGTTCCTACAAAGGGAAGGGAGGAAATGGAGGTGCACAGGGCCCCCAAACATTTGCACAAAGGCTCCAGGAGAAGGGCTCACTTCCCCCATCCCCAACCCCACAAGCCAAATCCCTGTAATGCAGAAAGAAACCACCACCCTTCACACATTCCTTCAGGAACTACAGGTACTTTAAGATCCTGGGCAGAACTCTCTGGTTTTCAGATGGGAAGTAGCTGTGTATTTATCTCTGACCCAAGCTTTATCTTCTCAGGTTCAGTGAACAGCCACCTAAGGTAGTACATGGACATCCACGTGCACCCAGATGCTAACTCAGCCGTCACCGTCATCAAAGCAACAGCAAAGGTTAAACACACATTAGCTGTGTGCGGGCACTGTGCTAGGTACTTCAGAGGCATGTCTCCAATTTCTTGGCTATTTGATAATAGTTTGAGAGGTTTCAAAACGAAGAGAAGGAAAAAGGAGAAGGCCAAAAGACTTACGACTCCCCCCAACCTCCGATATTTGACAGGCTTTTGTCATATCCTCTTGGCGTCAGTTTCTCTCATCTGAGTACAGAATGTCATGATTTGAGGAGAGCCAGTACCATGGAATGGTTCGGACAGGCTCTGGACACAAGTCTGCCTGGGTTCAAATCCCAGCTCTGTCACTTATTAGCTGTGAATGTAGACAAGTTATTTGTGCCTTAGCTGCATCGTCTTTCAAACAAACAACAACATCTGCCTCATTCTGAAGCTGCTGTACATAGTGAAGCATCTGACGTACAGCAAGTACCCTGACATCAGTGGTCCTCATTATCAGGCAGCACAAATCACCAAAAAGACAGCCCAACACCAGAAACTGGAACTGTGCTGCTGCCTAGATAGCAATATCTCTTTTCTGTTGTTGTTGAGGAGATGCTAATAAACACTCTCACAGATATATTTAATTCAGAACAAAAGGGACTGAGGCTGGGACCTCCAGGGCCTTTTCTCAGAAGAGCCTTCATTCAGAAACAGAAGGTCCGTATCTTTTGCTACATTTGTCTGACGTGCTACTAAAGCACGCTTTTTTAGAATCACAGACCACAAATGTAACATGTGAAAGCAAGATGGCCATTGGCACCATCCTGCTGATTTTGAACTTTAAACCTTGCAAAATTAATTCACTCCAGGATATAAACCAATTTGAGGAGAAACAGAGCTAAATAAATAAGTTAGTAGGTACCTAGTTAGGTGCAAGTCATTTTATTTTACATTTAAACTGTGATTTTTAAAATATATTAAAATAATAGCCAGAGAAAAACACTGCATGAATTTTGTTTCTAAATTTTCTTTCAAAATATTAAGACTCTCAAAGACTACTCTCTCATTGTGTAAGTTTTTTCATTCGTTAGTCCCAATCCTAATACATACAAATGAAATTTTAATATTGGCTCTTCCTCTTATACAGAGGAAAAACTAGGTAATTACTAAATAAATCATTTCTACCTAAACCAAATAATTATAGTTTCAATACCCAGATGTCAAAGAGTAGAGTGATGTTTTGGCTTAAACAATACAAGCTCATAATGTTTTTTCAAAAATAACTCTCTTTTTTAGAAATCTAACATATGGCAAATGCACTTAAACAATTCTCTTTCCAAAATGATGTTAACACTTTACAAAGATGAAGAGGAAGCTATGAATGGACTGTGGGCAGGATATACACAAATTTGAAACAAGTACCTGCCTGATCTGTTTGGAAAATGACTAACCCCTCAAAACGTAACACTCCATGCACTCCATGTGGGTAAAATGTGAGTTGAAAGTCTGTATGGTCATAAAGAATTTACTTCAGAACAAAGGTTAAGAGTCAGAGAGAGAATAGTGATCAAAGTTGCTTTTACAAAATCATCTGAGATACCACTGTTATCAAATGTTGGCTTGAAAACTCAACATTCAGAAAACTAAGATCATGGCATCTGGTCCCATCACTTCATGGCAAACAGCTGGGGAAACAATGGAAACAGTGACAGACTTTATTTTAGGGGGCTCCAAAATCACTGCAGATGGTGACTGCAACCATGAAACTAAAAGACGCTTGCTCCTTGGAAGAAACTTTATGATCAACTTAGACAGCATATTAAAAAGCAGAGACATTACTTTGCCAACATAGGTCCGTCTAGTCAAAGCTATGGTTTTTCCAGTAGTCACGTAAGGATGTGAGAGTTGGACTATAAAGAAACTGAGCGCCAAAGAACTGATGCTTTTGAACTGTGGTGTTGGAGAAGACTCTTGAGAGTCCCTTGGACTGCAAAGATATCCAACCAGTCCATCCTAAAGAAATCAGTCCTGAATATTCACTGGAAGGACTGATGCTGAAGCTGAAACTTCAATCCTTTGACCACCTGATGCAAAGAACTGACTCATTTGAAAAGACCCTGATGCTGGGAAAGATTGAAGGCGGGAGGAGAAAGGGATGACAGAGGATGAGATGGTTGGATGGCATCAGTGACTCAATGGACATGAGTTTGAGTAAACTCCAGGAGCTGGCGATGGACAGGGAGGCCCAGTGTGCTGCAGTCCATGGGGTTACAAAGAGTCGGGCACGATGGAGTGACTGAACTGAACCCCTCATTAGAATCACAAACTGCCAAAACTGGAAAGGCTCATAGGGGTTATTTTAGTCAATGTCTCTATTTTACCAACAAGGAAAGGAGGTTTTGAATAAATTGCTCCAATATGCGGTAGAAAATGGCAGACGTGAAGTCGGACTCAAGTCTCAGGATTCTGAATCCAATGAGCTTCCCCATCTAATTTAACACTCCTCCCAGTGCTCTAAGAACACAGGGGTACTTGTTAAAATACTGGAGACTCTGGCTCAACAGGCTTCGGAAGGGTCTGGGAATTCGTAACTTTAATGAGAGTTCCAGGCAGTTCTTAAGGTCTGGCTAGTATGAGAAACACTGCTTCATCTCATGCAGTCTCCTTAACCTGAGGTACAATCTGGTCACTCAGCTGTCAGTTTCTATTAATACATTACTTTCATGCATTGGAGAAGGCAATGGCAACCCACTCCAGTGTTCTTGCCTGGAGAATTCCAGGGATGGGAGAGCCTGGTGGGCTGCCATCTATGGGGTCACACAGAGTTGGACACGACTGAAGTGACTTAGCAGCAGCAGCAGGGACCATCCAGGGATTAGAGGTGGGTGGAGACCTCATTTCCACACCAACATCCTCCCTAGTATGTGGTATGTTTCAATGAAAGCAAGTCTAATGCCAATTTCACCAGAAATAACAAACATTAATCAGCAGGCATGCAGGCACAAAAAACCATCACACAACCTGCTCTTAAAAATGCAGTCAAGTCTCTACTCTGTCTTCTGAATTGACAAGCGCCCTGCATGAAAGGTTCATTCTGAGGAAGAAGCAAAGATGTTCTGACATCAGGACCAGTCAACCCTCTGGTTGGGTCAGGGGAACAGTCATTGTGAGGTAGGACAACATGCATCACCCAGAGAGTATTAGGCCACAGTGTCTGCCTAATACAGACACTATAAACCCAAACTTGTTTATGTAAAAATAGTGCTCATACAATCTTTCTGCTGGCTAGCTATCTTGACTACCACTTATCTCACCTATAAAAACTGTATACATTCTACCAAGGCTGTCATGTGCGGATGCACACGCTGAGAACCACACATACCCCATGGAAACACAGCTAGCGAATACTAACGGATGAATGGTGCTCCCTAGAGTTGTGCAACACAGCAAACCTACCTGAACTTAGAACACTTCTAGAATCTTCTGAGGGGGAGAACAATCTACTTTTCTGGAACCATAAGGGGAAAAAAGCCAACAAATCATCTTTTTTCCTATTCTGTTTCAACAATTACATTTCGTATTCACCCAGGAAGCACTGTTAAGGTGAAGTATGGGACTAAAATCAGAAGACTCGTTTGTCTGTCTGTATATACCTCTTACTAATTCCAGAACTTCCATTTGTCTATAAAACAGACACTACAACCTGGCCCTCCTACCTCACCAGGTTTTGAATCAAATAATGGATGTGAAAAACACTCTTTCAATTATAAAAGTGCTACATAGTGTAATGTTATTACTAATTATAAAAAGAAACAAATCACACAGGGTTTAAAAATAAAACAGGGCTGTGAGGTTGAGTGTATACTGATTTCTGCAAAGAAAAGTCTGTTCTGATTGTTTACAGAGCCAAGATGTAACCACCCACATTTCTGACCACTGTCACTATCTTCAATGGGAACTTATTTTGTCAGCAAAAATTAATGACATTTGACTTCTATGGGAAGAAGTTTTCTGGTGGTTAAGCTCATAACCTTAAAGAGGTAGAGAGTTTACTTTTTCATTTGCTTTTAGAGTAATTGTCTCGTTCTGCAGACTTGCAGCAGTCAGTATACCAGTCCCTCCCAAAGGTTTTGTAATGATTCTTGCTGACACTGAGCACTAAGAGACTAAATATTAGTTCAGTTCAAATGTCAACTGAGGTAGTGCATTCCAGACACAGTTTTAAACTTTAAAACACAAAGATACAGCCACCCTTGACCCTAGGAGCTTGCTATCTAGCAGAGGGGAGCAGAAATGAATAGATTTCAGCCCATACTGGTAAATGTGGGGACGGAGGTACAAAAGAGATGTCCATACTGGATACCATGGGAACTCTCCCTCCAACCTGGTAGTGTCAGAGGAAGCATTAGGAGAGTCTTGAAGAATAAGCAGGAGAAAAAAAGTCAAGTGTGTTATCCTCAATCATGACAAAAAATTATTTTGGATGACTACCTATGAGATTGTGAGGAATGGCAAACTTGACCAGATACTTCTCAGAACTGAGGCAGGGGGCTGGCCCACAGGACTAAAATGCTGCTTCTATATTGAAAAGATAAAGTGTATCCGTTTTTTCAACAGTTAGCTCACCTCTGATATGTAGAGAGCCATCAGGCAGTGAAATATACACACACCACTGCTACACTCTGGCTTCTGATCAACTGTTAGTTGTTGCTTGCTCCTTGGGAGACTCATTAACAAGGTTTATCTGACAAGAAGGATGATATTAACAGTCATCATTATCCTTGGGACGGTTTATGAAATGTATCTAAACTTTTCCCCATTCCCACATGACCCTAAAAGGGATGGGATATATGCAATGGGTCAGCAGGTGAGCCAATCAGAAGGTCTGGGCTCCAGGCCTGCCTGTGGCATTAGCCCACCACCTAACCTGGCCTTAATCACTTCGACTCTCTTGGACTCCCGTGTTACGCGTTAATGAAAGAGATGACCTTTACAGTCGGTTCCAAGTCTAAATGTCTGTGCCTCCATTCTAATGGAACATGTTATTCTCTACACCTGACTAAAAAGGGACAAAAATGACTTCAAAATGTAGCTTTTACACAGAAATAAGACATTTTAAAAAAGAAGAAAAATCTTACCTGAGTCTAAATAAGATGAATGCATAATGTTTCAACTCATTTTAGCATATAAAAAAGTTAAGTGGGTGAAGGTGAAAAACCACAGAAACATGTTTATAGTTCAGCTTTCTTCTCTACATTTGTACTTCTACTCTCAGACATACTTATATTCAATAAAAGCCTTATATCTCCATCATTTAAAAAAAAAAAAAAATGAGCCAGATTTCCTGGGATGAAATCAAAGATACAAAGAAACTTGTGAAAAGTTTTTAAAAAGAGTTATTTTAGTCACTAATTAGGATGACCTTAGTTAACTCAGGGAATTGGGGGGGATTTGGCTGCAAACCTTAGCTATTGGTGCATATCTATGAAAAGAGAGAAAAGTGATACATTTAAATGTAAAACAAAACTGTCAAAAGAAGGAGTTCTGAACCTTCAGGGAGTTTTTTCTAGTCTTTCAATTCCCACAATGGATCAGTTCACCTACCAATCAGCTCTGCCTCATCACAGCATTCCTCAAGGATGAAATGCTCCTTCACCTACACACAGACACTACATGGGAAAGGTATAGAAGCAACACGTGATTACGGGATGACCAGGACATTTTACTAAGACAGTATATCCTAATGCATGAGGTCATTATTCACTTTAAGTAGATATATTCTACTTAGGTCCAACAATTTTGAGACTGATTTTTCTTCTTCTCTGACTTTTTTTAGAGGGCAGCGTCGGGATACAGGGAACTCTCCCCTGGTGGGAACAGCCCACAACTTATAAGGATGTGTTGACAGCAATATCAAAGAGATGAACTGTAAAATGTAAAACCATTACATGGGAACTTCACAACTTGGAGAAAGATGTATGACAACAAGCAATCTCACTGGTATTAAAGTACTAAAAATGAACTCTTCCAGTTGTAAGGTGGTAAAATAGAGTTAAGCTTCTCTAGGAAGGAGAAAAAAAAATTAAAACCAGCTATTCAAGATTGCATATGAAGTGATTCGAAGAGACATAGTATTTCATCCTGAGCTGCTGAAATCTAGGCCGTGTGTTACACCTCCCCTCCCACCCTGCAATCCATCTCCACTTTACTCTTCACGCTTAGGATTATGATCAAGTCCACCTACCAAAAGGGGAGAAACCACACAAACATCACGCTGAAAGTTTCTCTATTTTGGGCCAGCAGGAAATTCCAGTTACTTCATTCACTAGAGCTAGTTAAACTACTGAACTGAAATGCTTGCATGAAGAGATCACTACCTAGGGACAGATACTTGATTTTCAGGGTTGGAGGAGGTCAGACAAGGACGATTGGGATTTTGAATCTCAGTACAAAGTCAAGGACCCCTGAATTACAAAGAACTGGTCGGCGAAGCGGCTAGGGGTCGGCAAGAATTAGCACCAAAAGAGAAAACCCTGAACTAAAAGCACACTTTTATTTTTAAGAGCACCGGTCAGAGAAGTGACCAGCAGCCCCAACACTCTCTGAGAACTTTTGAGATTTTCAAAAACGGATCCTCCTGAAGTCTCGAGGACTAGAATCATCATAAATCCATACCCATCCAGTACCCTGGTTCCTCCAACAGGCTACCTTCCTCTGACCCTTTTCCCACGACCTTGGCTCCTCCTCTGCCGACAGCGCCTCGGGGGCTCCTCTCAGCCTCCTACACAGAGAGAAGGACCGGAGAGACGGACAGCCCAAAGCCATCAGGGCGCCCACTCCATCGAGGCGGCCAGCAACCTTCGGAACCCGAGAGCGCCGCGCGCGCCCGCCACCTGCACGGCCACCGGGTCTCGGATCACGCCATCCCCACTCGGGAGCCCGACCCTCGCGCGGGCGGGTGGCTCCGAGGCTCAGCGCGGACTCCCGAGAGCCGGCCCGGAGCCGCCAGGGGGCGAGAGGGAGCAGCCGGCCGGGCGCCTCCCCGCCTCGTTCCCTTCCCCCGAGCCTCCCTCCACTCACGGATTTTCACTCGGCGGTGGTCCAGGCGCGCGGTGGCGGCGTGCAGGGCGTCGAGGCGGCAGTGCAGCGCGGCGGTGCGGCGGCCCAGGGCAGCCGCCTGGCCCTCGAGCTCGCCGAAGATGTCCCCGGCGCAGCGCGACAGGTCGGCGAGCTGCGCCAGCAGGCAGACCAGGGCGTGCGAGCTGACCTGCTCCAGCGAGCGGAAGAGCGGCGCGCCCGCCGCCCCGGCCGCCTCGGGCCGGCGCAGCCGCGCGGGCTCCACGGTCCTCTGGTGGAAGGGCATGGCCGGGGGGGCGGCGCGGGAGCGCGGCGCTCAGTCCAGCCCCAGTCTGCGCGGGGCGCGAGTCCGCATCCAACACAAAGAAAAGTCCGGGCGGCGGCGGGGCGCCGAGGGCCGGCAGGGCTCCTGCCCGCCGGGGAGCAGCGAGGCGAGCGGGCTGGACGGACCGACGGGCGGGCAGCGAAGAGGGGAGAGGCGGCCGCCCGGGGAGCCGCAGGGAAGGGCTCCGGAGGGTCCGAGCGGCGGCCGCCTGGCGCCCGGCTGCGACCTTCCAGCCGCCCGGGCTCCCGAGCCGCGCGGCCAGAGGAAGTTCGAGGAGCAGCTGCCGAGCTGGGGGCGCGGCGGCGAGTTGGAGACGCGAGTCCCGCTGAAGTTTGCAGGGAGGCAGGAAAGAGCCGGCGGCTCCTTCCCTCCCTCCCGATTGGAGAGGGAGGAGGAAGCGGGGGAAGTGCCGCCGACACCGGGCAAGAGGGAGGGGAGGCGAGAGAAAGGAAAGGGGGAGGAGAAAAGGGCCGGCCCGGGGAACCACCTGCGGCTCCCGCGGCCGCCGCGCCCGGCGCCCGCGGGGAGGTGGTGGCCCCACGCCTGGGCGCACCCTGGCCGGCCGGGCACTGTCGCAGGGTCCCGGGTCTCCGATGTCGCTGCCACACTTCCCGCCAGAGCCTCCCGGCGGCTGGACAGAGCCCTCGACCGCCCCGGGCCCAGTGCGGGGAGGGGTGGGCGCCGCGGGGGCGGAGGCGGCAAGCCCAGCTGCGGCTGCTCACCTGCGCTCCTGCCCGCGAGGCCCAGGTCAGCGCGCCCCCGCCCCCGCGGGGACATCTCGGGGCCTCTGTGGGTCCCCAGGATTTCTCCAGTCCCCCCACTGGAAAGCGGCCAAGGCTTCCGGGCTGCTGTGGTGGACATCGTTAGATCATCCAGTGGCTAGTGGTTTTGTAGCAGACAAGGAGTGCGCGCCTCCTAATTAGGGGGACGAGGAGGACTCTAAGGATTTCTTTTTGCAGGGGGGCTTCAAGTGTTTGTTGGCAAGATGGCTCCTCCCTTGCCTCCCTCCCCTCCATCTGGAAAGGTCCTGGCTGAAATGTGCCGAACCTGGGTTTCTTCCCCCAGGCATGTGTGTGTGTGTGTGTGTTGGAAAAGTGGGGAGCTGAAGGGGATAAGGGACGGATCAGAACCTAGAACCCTGAATTATGTACCTGGAAGACGTTTAGTTAAATGCCATTGAGGTCATAGCCATAGAACACCCCACTAACTCAAACCTTCTGGTTAGAAGCATTTGAGGTGTCCAATACCCCAAAGCCAAAATCGCACTGGCCTCATCGCGATGTTTGCTCAGCAAAGGAATCTCGGTTCTTTAGTTTTGCCCCCCAAGTGACCCGAATTGCCGTGCTGTTGGGCTGTAGTTTGGGAATCAGTCTCCCAGATCAGTGCTGATTGTACTACAAAGTGGCTCCCCTTTCTCTGAGAGATATGAGTGCAAGACCAACAGTCCTGAGAGAGCCCCTCAGATCAAAGTTAGTGAACAGAAATGGGTTTTGGTCTTTTTCCCTTGTTGTACAACTGATCATTTTTCACAATAGGGACGAATAACAATCTCATAATCACCCACTCTGACCACCTTTGAGGTGTTCTGAGGCACAAAGGAACTGCTGCTGTCCCTGAAAAAAAAATGCTTTGAAATTTATGAAGCACTGTATAAACATCAGTTACAGTATAAAAGTGTGCGATTGCCACAAGAAATATTTGCTGAGCGCCTGTGTGTGGAGCATGGGCTAGAAATAAAAGTACAGTCACCAAAGCTGAATCCTTCCCACCCATTAGGGTGCTCCCAGTGCAAGGGACCAGAAATAACGTGCTGAATTCACAAGCCTACAATTCACCTATTTAAGGTATACAATTCAGTGGCTTTTTTTTTTTTTTTGTATATTCACAGTGTTAGAACATGAGTAGATATTGGAATATTCATAGAGAAAACATGAAAAGATGCTCAAAAACTAATTAGATGAAGCAATACTATTAAAACATTTTTCCCTTAAATAAATGCTTGAAAACCGGGTCTAGCTCAAGATGCCACTATGAGAACCATGACACTGCCCACCTCAGTGGGCCATCCCCACCCTCCTTGCTGCTGACAGAATTCGGCTTGTGTACTGGTATGTCCAGCCTCTGAAATAAGTCATAATCTTTCTGTCCCATCCTGGTCTGACAGTTAGTGGTCAGGTGTGACTCAACTATAAGCCAATAAATTTTAAGGCGAAGTGGGAGGCTTCAAGAAATATTCACCTCCTTGATGAGACAAGAAAGAAAAGAAGGCTCTCTCATTCTCCCCTCTCTGGTCAAACCCTGCCTCCTGCCTTTGAATGTACTCAGATCATGATGGGATGTCTTTAACAGTGGCAGGATCTCAAGGCCATGAGAGACAGCCCTGGAGAAAGAAGCCATCATGCAAATGCTGCACTTACCCCATAAGGATGACCGTTATGCACTTAAGTGCTTCCCAGCTGGCACTAGTGGTAAAGAACCCACCTGCCAGTGCAGGAGACATAAGAGACAGGTTCGATCCCTGGGTTGGGAAGATCCCCTGGAGGAGGACGTGGGAATCCACTCCAGCATTTGTGCCCGAGAATCCCATGGACAGAGGAGCCTGGCAGGCAACTGTCCATAGAATTGCAGAGTCAGACACAACTGAAGTGACGACACACAACATATATGCGCTTAAAAAGGTAAATCCTTGTGGTCTGGGGACCAGGAACAATAGCATCACCTGTGATCTTGTTAGACCTACAGAATCTCAGGCCTCAGACTGACTGTATCTAGTTTAACAAGCTCCCCAGGTGATTCAGATGTATTTTACAGTTTGAGAAGCACTAGCTAAACTCCTGTGGGGTGAATTTTCCTTTTACTTCAGTCAAATGCATAGGAATTTATGAAGAGAAAAAGTAGTGGGTGATCAAGGGATTGAAGATTCTGGAGAGAATTCAGTGAGTATGGAAGGATGAGATCAAGAATACAAATGAAGTTGCCAGATGGCCTAGGTGTCCAATAAGGAGAGAGCAAAAATCATCTGTTTGGAGCGGATATAAGAAAGAGGAAACGGTGAGGAGTTTCTTAGCAACTCAACAAGTGGTGAATATAAAAATTACTGAATAAGAGCTTGGGTGAACTGGATGGCTTGAGTAAGAGGTACATGGATCTAACTTTCCCTGCACTCTAGAAGCCCCGAAGCAGAGCACATGGTTGCAAATTAGCACAGTGGGAATTTCAGGGGGATCAAGGTCACAATTAAGACCATCATTAAAAGGTTGACTGTGGAGTATGCATTCGATTAAAGAATGCAGTGGACAAATTAAATAAATGGCCTGAGTTCCATGGGAGAGTTTCAAGCATGTAGTCCTGGGTTGGCCCAGGACTTCATGGAATGGCCCTGAAAAGTGGCTGCAGAGAAATATTGGGGGGAAAAAAAAACAGGTAAGAACGTCACCATTAGAGAAGGGGGCACCAAATATGAAATCTCAGAACAATGACTTATGATTATGTGAATGGCGAAAGGAAATGTCCTTAGTAAGAAAGGCAAGCAAACTGCATCAACTATGTCTTCTTGATAATTATCCAAAAGGCAAAACTTAAAATCTATCTTTAATGATGCACACTCAGTTGCTTGAGTGGCGCCTGACTCTTTGAGACCCCATGGACTGTAACCCACCAGGCTTCTCTGTCCATGGAATTTTCCAGACGAGAATACTGTAGTGGGTTGCCATTTCCTTCTCCAGGGAATCTTTTTGACCCAGGGATCAAACCCATGTCTCCTGCATCTCCTTTATTGGCAAGTGGATTCTTTACCATTGAGCCACCTGGGAAGTCCTTAAATCTTAATCAAAAAGGACTCAAACCTTAAATGATAATAAATATGGGCCTTTACCTCAGGGTTTATGATAAAAATTGACACCAACTAATATAGTTTCCTAGGCTGCCATAACAAATTACAAACTAGAGGCCTTAAAACAACAGAACTTTATTGTCTCACTGTTCTAGAAGCTAGAAAGATGAAATCAAGGTGTCAGCAGGGCCCTGCTCCCTCTGAACCTGTCGAGAAGAATCCTCTCTTTCCTCTTCTAGTTTCTGTATTTGCCAACAATCTTTGGTTTCCTTCACTTAGAGGTGGATGCACCAATCCAATTGCTGCTGCCATGGCCACGTTCTCCCCATATGTTTTTGTGCCTCTCCCCATCTTCTGAGGACACCAGGCATATAGGATTAAGGGCCCAGGGCCCACCCTACTCCAGTAAGAGGGCTTCCCAGGTGGCGCTAGTGGTAAAGAACACACCTGTCAATGCTGGAGACAGACACAGATTTGATCCCTGGGCTGTGAAGATGCCCTGGAAGAGGGCATAGCAACCCACTCCAGTGTTCTTGCCTGGAGAATCCCTTGGACAGAGGAGCCTAGTGGGCTACAGTCCATAGAGTCACAAAGAGTCAGACACAACTGAAGCAACTTAGCATGCACACCTGCAGTCCAGTAAGACTTTGTCTTATATATTACATCTGCCAAGACCCTACTGCCAAGTAAAGTCACAGTCTGAGGCACTGGGGGATAGGATTCAACATACCTTTTTAAGGGACACAATTCAAAAATATCAGCCCAATGAGATGACTATTTTTAGGTTAATTATTTAGATTGAAAGACTTTTCATGCCTGAATTACTTCAAGCAAAAAGCAATGGCATATTAAACTCCCAGGTCCCAGTCTGGGACCTTTCTGGGTGAGGCAGGGGCTGCTGGGAAGGGTAACAGGATAGAAACACTAGGTGAGGCAAGCGTTCTGGGCTCTGGTCACAGCACTCCTGTTGGTTGGTCCTATGTGGCCATCACCCCGCATTCTCCATTCATAAATTCGGCAAGGGACCAGGCTCAGCCTTGATTCTGTTCATCTCTGCTCAATGGTCAACAAGAACTGAGAAAGCAGAAAGGAGCCCTGAGGTCCTAAGCTATATCTGTACATGAAACCATGACTAATATTCTGTATTCACACTTTTCCATTAACCTGAATTAACCTGAAGAGAGAATAAAGAGAAACCCTATTCAATCAATTCCAAGACCAAAGAGGTAGATGTTTGTATACTTTTTAAAGACTCCAAAAATGAGTGGAAATCAAAATCAGAAGTCCTGATAGAGTATACAGTACTTTCCAACTTTTTGATATAGAGTACAAATTGTTATTGTATGAAAAGGCTAATGGTTGATAAACTCTTAGTATCGCTTACCAGTAGGGAAAAGAGCAACGAATTATCATCATGTGAAAAAGAAACAACAGGCACAGTGGGTGTACCATGTAACATTCTGTCCATGAAATACTGCAGTTCATGTGGCGGATTTGCCAACTGATAGAAATTTCTACCTAGCCAGTTCGGAGACTTCTATGAACCCAAAAGAGTCTTCCGCTTTTAACAAAAAATGGCAGGCAAGTGGTAATTTTCCCCAAATTAAAAATGGCACTGGTCTTTGATTAGCCAGAGAGATCTTCTTCAAATGCAATTCTGATTATGGCCCAAAAACCTTCAAAGCTTTTCCAAAATCTCTAGGATTACCCTTAATAAGGGGCTTAAAGCTGTGAGGGTGTGGTCCTGCCTTTCTCTCCAGCCCCTGTTTCCTGCTTCCACTCTCCCAGCCACTTAGTCCTTACCTGTTAGTTGGGTGGGTTGGATGTACAAATTCAAAGTTTTCTTCAGTTAAAGATCTCGCCTTCCTTTCCCCTCCCCTACCTCGTCTCCTCTTCATAGTTACCTTGGTGCCCCCTTCAGATGCTCACTCACATCACTTCCTTGACTAAGCCTGCCCTCACCTCCCCAGCCAGATAGGGTCTGCTTTAATATCAGGTACCGTACTCCCAGAATACGTGAGAGTTTGTATTTATATATTCAGGTTATTTTAAAATAAATATGTATATTAGTCAGGGCTCTGAAAGGAAATAAATCAACCTCAGATACTTCAATTAAGAGAACTGAATCAAAAGACAATATTACAGGTGTGAGCAGGTTAAGAGAGGCAACAATGGATGTCGAAACCCCCAGGGACTAGTCTTTGGGCCACCTGGGTTTGAGGGGTGTCAGGGGAACACCACCCTGATTCCCCTCCAGGACTGACCTCATCCATTAGCAGCTGGGATTACTGATGGCCAACCAGCATTAGCCAAATCTCTCTTTGGGACTTATCCTCCAGTAAAAGAACCTTCTTACTGAAGACACGTCCTTTAATACACCCAATAACTGGTCTACTTGGAGTTACAAAGACCCGCCCACTTGGCCCCCTTCCCTGCACACCCCCATCTGACAACTGCAGGGTCATCCCAGCTCATTCTGCCCAGTCCTGCTTCCCTCATCTCCCCACCCCCAGTGGCAACTCCAAGAGCACTCACTCGCCAGGCCTCCTACAGACAGAATGCTGGAGTCTGTTTCTCATGGAACCTGACCTGAAAAAAAAGCCAAGGGGAAGGAAGTGTTCACCAAGCACCATATGAGCTGGGACCATGAAGAAGAAGAGGTCCCCTGCAACCTAAAAAAGTGCATTAACTGCCAAAATATAGCCCCTGACCAGGAAGGAAGCAGGGGAGAAATAGCTCAACCTCTCTTCTCCCTCCCTGTCAATTTCTTGCCTTACTTCCCATTGCTGGGAAGCCAGCCCAATATTCCAGGCTAGAACAGATCAGGTAATAGATGGGGTGGGCAGAGGGGAGCAGATGCATATGGAGGTTAATCAGAACAACCCACATTTTTGCTCCTCAGTATCCCTTTTTACTCATCCCTCAAATGAAGAAACTCTGTCCCCAGTGTGGAAAACACCCCTAGCTATTATCAGCCTCAGGGTGATATCAATTCAGGTTTGTTCTGAGCAGGATCTAACCTGCAGTGTTGTCTAACTTTAGTACCTCATATGGGGAAGCAGGAAAGGAGGAAGATAAAGACAAAATCAGTATAAGTTATGCAGCCACCTCTATAGCTAATCATGGGGTCTAACTGATAACTGCAACTCCCATCTTCTACCATCCACTCCCTGTTCTCTTTACTCTTGGTCAGCATATGTCAGGGCAAAACAAAACTTCATCCCTGCAGCATCCTGTTGTTCTGATGACAACAGTTTTCCATTGACTGTTTTGTGTAGCAACAACCAAATTTCTCCTTAGTAAGTGACCAATAGCTCCAGTGGCAAGAGGAGCCCTGAATAACCAAGAAGGTCACCTTAGCTTCCAGTATAGTGGAATCACGGATGTGTTCTCCAATAGAACATTGGCCGTTTTCCCCCCTTGTGAATGAAGAATTACAATGAGGAGCCAGTTGGCAAGGGAGACGGAAAGATGCTGAGAGATGCTCAGGTGAGGGGATAGAGAGCAAATAGAAAATAACCAGCACAGTGAGAGGAAAGAGAAGGGGCTGCCACCAGGGAAAGTAGGGGTCAGGAGAAAGAGTTTGCCAGCTATATAAGATATGAAGGAGATCATAGATGAGTTGTGACTATAACAAGTTAAAAATAATTATGCCTGTTGGCAGATGATCCAGACAACATCCAACAAGTAGTTAGAACCTAATGCTCAAGTGAGAAGAGGCTGGAAAATATGCCTGGGGCAGATGTTCATAGGGGGTGAGAAGTAAATCTCAGGAAGTAGATAAGATTTAGAGTCAACAAAAATTGATGGTGCCGCCTCCAGAAGCTTCCTCAGGGCCATTTTCATCCTCACAACACAGGAGCATAGTAAGATTGCTTCCATTTTTTGAGATGAACAAGTAGATTCAGCAAGATGAGTGACTTTCTCAAAATTGCACAGAAGCAAGGAGCCTGGGTCTCTAGGGAATCTCACCAAGGGAGAGAAAAGAGACAGAGCATTGTATTTCTGAGCATTCTGAGCACTGGGGCATGTGTGCCTATTATCTCACTTGATCCTCATGTAATCTGAAGGCAAGTTTTATTGTACCCACTTTACAGATGGGCACAGTTAAGTACTTTGCCTAAGAACTCAAAGCTAGGAAGCAAGAGTCAGAGTCTGAGTCCAGGTCAGACACAGGATCCCTAATTGTTCAACTGTGTCATACCACAGGTGGGCCTGGAATACATTTAACTGATGAGAGAAGAAACAAGATTCATAAAACCAGAAAAGAGTTCCTCAATCTAAAAATAGCCTAGTATCTTACAAGTCAAGGGGAGACATTTTCACTGGGAGAAGATAGAATACCATGGAAAACACAGTGGACTCTACGAGTTCCAGAAATGCTACAAGCTGGCTGCGAGACCCCATACCAACCTCTTAGCTTATCTGGGCCACTACTTCCTCACAATGAACAGTACAGAGACTTCTCCTCTACCTTCAGTGTGTGTGTGAAAGTCACTCAGTTGTGTCCAACTCTTTGGGACCCCGTGGCCTGTAGCCAGCCTCCTCTGTCCATGGAATTCTCCAGGCCAGAATACTGGAGTGGGTAGCTGTTCCCTTCTCCAGGGGATCTTCCCAACCCAGGGATTGAATCCAGGTCTCCTGCATTGCAGGCAGATTCTTTACTTGAGCCACCAGAGAAGCCCTACCTCCAGACCTCCCTGTATACATATTCATCATTTCCTGCATCTCCAGGTGAACAGTTTACTTAATTGTTCTTAGGAAGGATTCATCTGTTCCTGCATCTCTGTCACTTTGCTCCTACAATCACCACACTTCAGAATCTTCGTTCTCTCTGTCTCTCCACTTGCCACTTGAGCATTTAAAACACACTCAAATCTTGCAAGAATATCAGAGTGGGTTACCATGCCCTCCTCCAGGGGATCTTCCAGACCCAGACCCAGGGTTCGAACCTGCAACTCCTGCAGCTCCAGCATTGCAGGCAGATTCTTTACCACTGAGTCACCAGGGAAGCCCACATAGTTTGTTGGTACTTAATAAATGTTTACTATGTAACTAGATCTCAATTTCTTTATTTCTTCCTTCTTTCCTTTTCTTCTCCTTGTTCTTCTCTCCCTCTCCCCTCTCTTTCTTCCTTCTTCCCTTCCTGAAACCGATTTGCGCAACTGATAAAGAACATTTCAACCTGAAAGTCTCACAGAACTGTCTAGAACTGAGCTCATCTACTTCAGCACCCCAACCTGCTCTTCCTTTAGCATTTCTTACACCTGAACTCCTCCTTACAACATGCCATAGAGTTCTCCGTCCAGAATAACAGCTATCTATTAACATCATTTTGGGGATATAGATGTTCAACTATGGTGGCTACAGATCTGCCACCCAAATTATATCCCTCGACCTCATCTTCAAGGATATCATGGGAGTCTTCCAAAGGCTTTACCAAAATCACACTGCCATTCTTCTGTACCAAGTAACCACCTCAAGAAGGAATGAAGGAACTGTGACTCAGGGAGAGAAAACAGCTACAGAAAATGAAATGCAGCAAATAAATAGCCTTTAAAATCTCAACCAGAGCAGTTAGAAATACTTCTTTAAAGTTATTTGACTGTACTGTATGAATTTTACAAAAAGCAAGATAAAAGAAAACCTGAACCAGAATCAGGGCAAAAACGTCCCTCTTAGCTAATGTCAACATGTTATTGAGAAGAGATTGGAAGTACCAGAACTATACTACATATTATTTTGGCTTGTTGCTTTCATGTTTATACTTTGGTAAACTGGTTAGTAAATGGTTTCAGGTTCTTTCCATAGTCTGGATCACTCCCTGCAGAGCTGTTTGGACCCTGCAGCATTTCAAAAATTCAGCTGGGCTTCATCAACTGACAATTCAAGAAACAGCTTATAAACCCATTATTTTTGTTTTCTATGAATATTGTTTGCTACAGTTTCACTTGAGAAATTCATTTTAAACCTTGTGTTAGGAAAAGCATTGCTTCCTAGAAGAAATGAGTACTTTTTCCTCTCACAGTTACTTTAGAAAACTGTTAACTGACTATAGGTTCTTTTAGGTTTCTTTAAAGCTTCAAGACAAATTTATTGTCCTATTATAGGATCTGTGCCCTCCTGGCCAGATGCGTGCATGTGTGCTAAGTCCCTTCAGTCATGTTTGAGTCTGTGTGACCCTATGGACTGTAGCCCACCAGGCTCCTCTGTCCATTTGATTCTCTAAGCAAGATTACTGGAGTGGGTTGCCATGTACTCCTCCAGGGGATCTTTCCAACCCAGGGATTGAACCCAAGTCTCTTACTTCTCCTGCATTGGCAGGCAAGTTCTTTATCACTAGCGCCACCTTGGAAGCCCCCCGGCCAGGATATATGTGTTATATTTGCTCCCAATCTCACCACCACAATTATTAACTTTCCACTCTATTTTCCATAACTGTACTTTAAAAAAAAAAATTCTATTTATTTACATTTTTACATGTGTATCCATTGAGCTGCCTCAAATTCTTGGTTGAAAATTATGAAGTGTGCATTAAATTTTAATTAATTATGAATTATTTAATATGAGTGCCATTATTCCCAACTAACCCATTATTATTTTTATATTTTTATTAAAAGTTAAAAAATTTGTTGTTCCAGTTTTGAAGTGAGGTGAAAGTCACTCAGCCATGTCCAACTCTTTGTGACCCCATAGACTGTAGCCCCATTGGCTACTCTGTCCATGGGGGTTCTCCATGCAAGGATACTGGAGTGGGTTGCCATGCCCTCCTCCAGGGGATCTTCCCAACCCAGGGATCAAACCCAGGTCTCTGGCATTGCAGGCAGATTATTTATCAACTGAGCCACCAGGAAAGCTCCA
The DNA here is from genome assembly GCF_027580195.1 of Bos mutus. Lineage (NCBI taxonomy): Eukaryota > Metazoa > Chordata > Mammalia > Artiodactyla > Bovidae > Bos > Bos mutus. Next base: position 76,456,100 of record NC_091625.1, read on the forward strand.
ATGAGAACATAATTGATATACACCACTGCTAAGTTTAAGGTGTACAGCATAATGATTTGACTTACATCATGATGAAATGAAGACCACAATATGTTTAGTGAACATCCATCACCTCATATAGATAGAACATTAAAGAAATAGAAAAAAATGTTTTTCCTTTTGATGTAGATTCTTAGGATTCACTCTCTTAATAACTTTCATGTAGAATGGACAGCAGGGTTAATTATATTTATCATGTTGTACATCACATCCCTAGTACTGTCTGTTTGTACTTATCCTCTTATTATTTTTAATGTTCTTAGGTTGTAAAGATAATTTATGCATTATCAAGGAGGGTTGCTGCTGCTGCTGCTGCTGCTAAGTCGCTTCAGTCGTGTCCGACTCTGTGCAACCCCATAGACGGTAGCCCACCAGGCTTCCCTGCCCCTGGAAATCTCCAGGCAAGAACACTGGAGTGGGTTGCCATTTCCTTCTCCAATGTATGAAAGTGAAAAGTGAAAGTGAAGTCGCTCAGTCGTGTCCAACTTTTAGCAACCCCATGGACTGCAGCCTACCAGGCTCCTCCCTCCATGGGATTTTCCAGGCAAGAGTACTGGAGTGGGGTGCCAGTGCCTTCTCCAATCAAGGAGGGTTACCTGAACCAATTGCAGAAACCACCTTGCTACCCAGTCTGGACAGACCTAACGAGTCCTGTCCCATCTGAGGGCAACAGATCATCTTATCCACACAGCTGACATCTCTCTTTTCCAGTGTCCCTGCTCTAAATGTGGTGTCAAAAGATGATGAGATCAGTGAGATTAATTTATTATTCAGTAAATTCACATTATTTTCTTTCTTCAGTATCCAATTGAAAATCCTAATTTATGCCTCTTTCCTCCCCTTCCTCCATTATCTGATCATTTAGTTATTTCATTCTTCACCTTCAAAAAGGACAAATGGGTTGGAAATAAACTAAATGTCCACCAACAGATGAATGGATAAAGAATATATATACAAAGGAATACTACTCAGTCATAAAGAATAAAATAATGCCACTTGGATGGACCTAGAGATTATCATACTAAGTGAAGTAAGTCAGGAAAAGACAAATACCATATGGTATCACTTATATGGAATCTAAATATGAGGCTAATAAACTTATTTATGAAACAGAAACAGGTTCACAGACTTACAGGACAGACTTGTGGTTGCCAAGGATGGAGTGGGAGAGGGATGGATAGGGAGTTTGGGGTTAGTGGGTGTGAATTATCAGATATAGTATGGCTAAACGACAAGGTCCTACTCTATGGCACAGGGAACTATATTCAACATCCAGTGATAAACCATAATGGAAAAAAATATGAAAGAGAATGTATATATTTTAACTGAATCACTTTGCTGTACAGTGGAAATTAATACAACATTGCAAATCAACTATATTTCAATAAAATAAAAATTTAAAAAGAAAATGGAAAAGCATGAACAATTATTAGGCTATTAAAATCATGTACCTGAGACAAGAAAAAATTGAGAGACCAAATCCTTATAGTCAAAATGGGAAATTAACAATGTTCTTATTTCAGGTGGTTCTGAAAAGAAGTTTCTTCTAGAATTATCTACAGAGATTACTTGTATTTCCTACATGCAGTAATATCTAAATTGTCCACTTCTTTTTGATCTTGGAGATCTAAGAAGCATGGTCAGGAAAATTGTTCTTTCTCTGTTGTAAAATTATTTTAAGTTTAGGCTCCTTGCTTTACTTTTTTCTTTCCACTTTCAACCACTACTTAAACCTAATATATTAATGGAATGTTCTTTGAGAAAGTAATTATGTAAATAGTAGCAAGATAAAATTATCTTGAGAAAATCTATTCCAAGGGAAAAAATGCTTTCATTTTTTCATTTCCTTTGTTTCTATTTCCTCATACTTGTGAAAGTGATATTGGCTACTTCCTTTAAAAAATGGTAAAATTTTTAGTTATTGTATCATGCTTCAATAAATAGACATAACAAGGGACATTGTCAATAATAGAATAATTCATCATCTTATGTAGGTAACTGATTATTTATAATATTACCTGTCCCCAGGGATCAAACCCAAAGAGCCTTTTCATGAATTTGGGAAAGTGGAGCATTCTCAGAAGCTTTCACAACAATATACATTTAGTCAGAAGTGAATTTGCTGTGAAGGTAACAAGGCTGAGGCCTAAGGGCTCCTACCTTGATTTTTCCTTGACCTTGTGAGGGAACCTTTCCAATGTGTTCATAAGGTCATATATTTTTGTAAAGTTTGTAAAAATCAATTGTTTGGTCTTTTTTTGTCTCAAAGAGGAACTCCAAAATTGCCTAAGTTTTGGACTGCATAAAATCTGGATCTATGCCTCATCGCAATGGAAAGCAACCTAGCAATCTGTTTTTCTCCAAAGTAAGATTTTAAGTACAGCAAACCAACTCTCTTCTGTAAAATACTGTTCTAAGTGCATGGTGGTGGTGGTTTAGTTGCTAAATCATGTCCGACTCTTGTGACTCCATGGACTGTAGCCCGCCAGTCTCCTCTGTCCATGGGATTTCCCAGGCAAGAATACTGAAGTGGATTGCCATTTCCTTCTCCTGGGGATCTTGCCAACCCAGGGATAAAACCTGTGTCTCCTGCTCAGCAGGCAGATTCTTTACCACTGAGCCACCTGGGAAGCCCTTTAATTGCATAAGACTGAAGGGGAAAAAAAAAATGTGTGCTCATTTGAGTCATTATACTAGACTATTTTGAAAGTAATATTTGGGAAAAAATGCCCTATTTAATATTCAACCAAGTCCAACTGTAATTTAAACCATTAGCATTTAGCTTCTATTAATAATTTAGCCATAACTCACACTTCCTAATAAATTAGGAGAGCTTGGCAATAATTCAATATACAATTAACATTTCACAGACATGCAGATTTTTCTTTTAATGTATGCCCATAAAGAGGTGAAATAATATGTCTCCTCTAGCATTTCCCTTTTGAGAAAAACTATATTTTTTAAAAAGCTTACATAAAAAATTACATGTCCATTATAACCATTTCATAAGGGAAGCTAATATTTCATCAAATCAGGATAATTAGGACATATAATTATCTTTCATCACAGTGTAATCTTTCTGTCACTGAAATGCAGCACTTATAATCTTAAACTATGCTTGCTAATCTTGGCCACAAGGAAGTTAGAGGAAAGGTAATTCATAAAACAACTCAGAAAGGTAATTCCTAAGACACCTCAGTACACCAAACCACCTAGATTACTGTGGGCCACAGTCAACACCCCAAATTATACTGAGAAACAAACAGGCAACCAAAGGGAAATATAAAGTACAATTCTGAGCAAGTTATAATTTTATCCCTTGTAGTCTCTGCCTCTCAGCCATCAAGTGGCCTAACTGTGCAAGATCTGTAGCTTCCCAATGGCTCCTTGAAGTGCGTTGCAGGCATCCAGCCTCAATCTCACAAAGGCCACCGAGCACAGTGCCCTGAAGCTCTCATAAGTCCTACCCATGGGATTTTCCTCTGGAGCGAGTTGCCATTTCCTACTCCAAGGCATCTTCCCATCCCAAGGACTGAACCCCCCATCTCTGTGTCTCCTGCATTAGCAGATTCTTTACAACTAGCACCACCTGGGAAGCCCCTCTTTAGAGGGCACTTAGACCTGAATTATGGTCGATTCTACAATTACAATAAGATTCAGTGGTGTGTTTCTGTACCTTGAGAGTGAAGAGATTAAGTCAAGGTCAAGCACAAGGTCTCAACTTGAGGTTGGGCAGAGGGAGAGGAGAGAGCAGACAATACCAGAAAGCATCCTGAGGTCGGAGTTGAAACAGTGACTTCTCCTTTAAAAGTTGCTGACGTTTTCGAGGCAGATGTGTTGTGCTGGGCATTATGCCAAGAACTGTGCATGCGTATCTCACTTAAATAACTAGATAGGACTGTGAAAGAGGCTTTATTATCACTGCCAGTCTACAGGTAAGGAAGTAGATTTGGTGAATAGCTAGTGCATGGAGAAGAGACTCCGGGTTTATATTCAGCCTGATTCAAGAGCCTGGATTTGAAAACATGCCAGTGTTTCCCAAAGTCAGAAACAGAGTCTCTGCAATCTGTGACAGGATTTTACTTGGTGCACAGATGCTTCATTAAATATTGAGAAAGGCATGACTTTCCTTTTGAAGGTCTTTCAATCCTTTTCCTGTCAAGGAGAAAGGCTCAATTTGGTACTGAATTGTCAACACCTCTCTACTCTTGCTGGTCCGCTTTTGTAAACAAGGAGACCAAGCCACAGGCTTAGCCTTCAGTAGGCAGTGAGTGGTATCTAGCTGGAATTTAGCGAGTATTTTCATAGTATTTGTTTCCATATATTTTATATCTGTGGAATTAAATATGGGTTTTTCATCATGTAAAACAAATTTTTTTTCAGTAAGTGTATTTAAATAGTGTGCATATTTAAAGAAAATATTAAGTCACTGTGGTGACCAGCTTATGGCTATCTCCCTAGTAATGCCATCAAACACAATAAGTATTGCTGTGAAGGTATTTTGCAGATGTGACTAAAATTCATAATTGCTTGATTCTAAGTGAGGGAGATTATCTTGGAGTATCTGGGTGGGCCCAGTGTAATCAAAGGGTCCTTAAAGGGAAAGAAGGAGGTATGAGAGTCAGAAGGAGATATGAGGACAGAAGCAGGAGTCAGAGTGATGCAGCCAGAAGCCAAGGAATGTAGACAGCTGCTAAGAGGAGGACAAGGCAAGGGAATGGATTCCCGCTCTGTGTGCTGAGTCACGCTCAGTCATGTCTGACTCTTTGCAACCCCACGGACTGTAACCAACCAGGCACCTCTGTCCATGGAATCTTCCAGGCAAGAATGCTGGAGTGGGTTGCCATGCTCTCTTCCAGATCTTCCCAACCCAGGGATCAAAGCCAAGTCTCCCACATTGCAGGCGATTCTTTACCAGCTGAGCTACCAGGGAAGCCCCAGTTTCCCTCTGGAGCCTCCCAAAAGATGCGGCCATGTAGACACCTTACCTCAGCCCAGATTTCAGACTTATGACCTCTAGAACTGTAAGAGAGTCATTCTGGTTGTTTTAAGCTACTAAGTCAGTGGTACTCTGTTTCAGTGGCAGCAGGAAACTAACACAGTCAATGGTGTTTGCTAGGCCACAAATGACACGGTGAGCCAGGTAGTATTAAGTTACAATACCTGTCTAGAAACCAAGGGCCAGGTTGCTTACTAAACAGTTTAGAGAGAACAGTGCTCTTCTCTGTAAACTTTGAAATATGTTAGTTTATGCCTCTTAGGAGTTATTGGTGTATAGCAGGTGCTCTGTAAACATCCAGGGAATGGATGGTTGATGAAAGGTGAGTGAGGGAGAGAGAGAAGTATTTCCCTGGAACATGCTGTGGGACTTGCTCTCCTCTACAAAGCCTGTGTCTACTAAGTGAGAATGGCCATGTGCCTCAACAAGAAAAATAAAAACTTTCCTGGGTCACCATTAGGAAGCCATTAGGAAGCAGTCTTAGGGCTAAACGTTGCTGCTTGTAAATGTACCATTCTGCAGATACCAGTCAGTTTCCAGGACTTTGACAGTCTGCTCTTTTTGTGTTTAGGGGCAACATCTCTTTTTACAGAGGGTCCGTCCTTTTTTCTTACAAATTCTTCAAATAAAGACACATTCTCGAATGAATTTTTTCTCCTTTAACCCTCGTATTTTGCCCTAATCTCTGTTTCATTATCTAGTTGCTGGTTTCCTTCTTGTCTGGACCTTCCATCATTATTTGAACCTTATGACATCACTCAAGTAGAAAGTTTAACCCATCTCAAGCATTGACTTCTGGGTATGCTAATACACTGCTTTTTCTGAGTGTCAATTTCAGAGCCAAAAATATTTTATTTTTTAGTTTTATACAGTATGCTGCTGCTAAGTCACTTCAGTCGTGTCCGACTCTGTGCGACCCCAGCAGCCCACCAGGCTCCCCCGTCCCTGGGATTCCCCAGGCAAGAACACTGGAGTGGGTTGCCATTTCCTTCTCCAATGCATGAAAGTGAAAAGTGAAAGTGAAGTTGCTCAGTTGTGTCCGACTCTTAGTGATCCCATGGACTGCAGCCTACCAGGCTCCTCCCTCCATGGGATTTTCCAGGCAAGAGTACTGGAGTTGGGTGCCATTGCCTTCTCCTATAGGCTCAAATTATTTAGATCTCCTTGAGAAGTAAATGGTAACTCACTCCAGTATTCTTCCCTGGGAGATTCCATGGACAGAGGAGCCTGGTGGGCTACAGTCCATAAGGTTGCAAAGAGTTGGACACAACTGAACAATGAAACAACAACAAAAATAATACATGCATGTTGGTTTTTTTAATGACATAGTAACAAAAAAGAATTGAACTCATGTTGAACCCCAGTTCCCTTCTTGATAGGCGTGTGTGTGTGTGTGTGTGAGAGAGAGAGAGAGACACGAAGATACAGAATTATTCCTCCAGAGATATTCAAGGCATACACAAGGCTATCTGTATTCTTTAACAGCAGTAGCATTCTGTACACTGTTCTTCACCTTGTTTTTTTAACCTAAAAATCTATAGTAGTAATAATACTTCCTAGGGTTGCTGTAAGGATTAATCAGTTAATCCTTAGCTCATCCCTGGGCACTAAATGAGACTTTTGTTAAACAAAATGCATACTCTCTTTAAAAACAAAATTTCTAAAGGATGTTATTTAAAATCAACACACCCCATCATTAATTTTTATTATTTCATATTCTTTTAAAATAATATGTAATTAAACATATATTATACTCCTACAATCAATAAAAACTTGCAATCTTGATTGTTTTTTTAAAAAATAATTTATGTAGAGCTTGTCATTAATGACTCAGCCTGTAAACTTCTAATTTTATATATTTAAAAAGCAAATAAGTCATAGTTTATATAATCTGTCCCCTGATGTTGAGCATCTGTAATATTTATAAACTTTCACACTACTGAAATAAAGGAATCTTAAAATGAAGAGGGGGGAGGGTCTTAGAAGTCACATTTCCTAGACACAGATATATCCCACAACAGTCTGTATTACCTAACTTCTGCTGAGCACACCTAGCGAAACTCACTGCTTCAGAAGAGTCCATTTTGTGTTCCCATTTTGAATTGTTCTAATACAAAGTTCCATATCTTTAACCCCATCTCTTGCTTTTGTCCATGTCAAACCCTAAAAGATGGTGCTGTGAAAGTGTTGCACTCAATATGCCAGCAAATTTGGAAAACTCATCAGTGGCCACAGGACTGGAAAAAGTCAGTTTTCATTCCAATCCCAAAGAAAGGCAATGCCAAAGAATGGTCAAACTACCACACAATTGCACTCATCTCACATGCTAGCAAAGTAATGCTCAAAATTCTCCAAGCTAGGCTTCAACAATACGTGAACTGTGAACTTCCAGGTGTTCAAGCTGGTTTTAGAAAAGGCAGAGGAACCAGACATCAAATTGCCAATATCCACTGGATCATGGAAAAAACAAGAGAGTTCCAGAAAAACATCTATTTCTGCTTTATTGACTATGCCAAAGCCTTTGACTGTGTGGATCACAATAAACTGTGGAAAATTCTGAAAGAGATGAGAATACCAGACCCCCTGACCTGCCTTTTGAGAAATCTGTATGCAGATCAGGAAACAACAGTTAGAACTGGCATGGAACAACAGACTGGTTCCAAATAAGAAAAGGAGTACGTCAAGGCTCTATATTGACACCCTGCTTATTTAACTTTTATGCAGAGCATTATGAGAAATGCTGGGCTGGATGAAGCACAAGCTGGAGTTAAGATTGCCAGGAGAAAGATCAATAACCTCAGATATGCAGATGACACCATCCTTATGGCAGAAAGTGAAGAACTAAAGAACCTCTTGATGAAAGTGAAAGAGGAGAGTGAAAAAGTTGGCTTAAAGCTCAACATTCAGAAAACGAAGATCATGGCATCTGGTCCTATCACTTCATGGCAAATAGATGGGGAAACAGTGGAAACAGTGTCAGACTTTATTATTTTGGGCTCCAAAATTACTGCGGATGGTGACTGCAGCCATGAAATAAAAAGACACTTACTCCTTGGAAGGAAAGTTATGACCAACCTAGATAGCATGTTTGGAGAAGGCAATGGCACCCCACTCCAGTACTCTTGCCTGGAAAATCCCATGGACGGGGAGCCTGGTGGGCTGCAGTCCATGGGGTCGCTAAGAGTAGAACAACTGAGCGACTTCACTTTCACTTTCCACTTTCATGCATTGGAGAAGGAAATAGCAACCCACTCCAGTGTTCTTGCCTGGAGAATCCCAGGGACGGGGGAGCCTGGTGGGCTGCCATCTATGGGGTCACATAGAGTTGGACATGACTGAAGTGACTTAGCAGATAGCATATTGAAAAGCAGAGACATTACTTTGCCAACAAAGGTCCGTCTAGTCAAGGCTATGGTTTTTCCAGTAGTCATGTATGGATGTGAGAGTTGGACTATAAAGAAAGCTGAGCGCTGAAGATGATGCTTTTGAACTGTGGTGTTGGAGAAGACTTTTGAGAGTCCCTTGGACTGCAAGGAGATCCAACCAGTCCATCCTAAAGGAAATCAGTCCTGAATGTTCATTGGAAGGACTGATGTTGAAGCTGAAACTCCAATACTTTGGCCACCTGATGTGAAGAACTGACTCATTTGAAAAGACCCTGATTCTGGGAAAGATTGAAGGTGGGAGGAGAAGGGGATGACAGAGGATGAGATGGTTAGATGGCATCACCAATTCAATGGCATGAGTTTGAGTAAACTCTGGGAGTTGGTGATGGACAGGGAGGCCTGGTGTGCTGCAATCCGTGGGGTCACAAAGAGTTGGACACAACTGAGTGACTGAACTGAACTGAACTGAATTCTATCCCATCTTGCATTTCCCCTCTGGCTTCTAGATCTGAGCTCAAGTCTCACCCTGTGCCCTAACCTGTAGGCACCCATTCCAGCATGAACTCTTAAATTTCTAATTCTAATGGGACATCTCTTTAAAAGGTTTATAATATGCTTAGTTTAGATGCTTTTATATTTGTGTAAAATGCCATACAATTACATTTGCTAGCTGAGCAAATGTAAAACAAAGCTGTAATTTTACTTCTCATAGGTACCATGGGCAAACTGGACTGAATTTCTGAAACAAAGTCAGATTAATAAACCATCAGCTAAACAAAGTTCCATAGAGACCCGGAAGCTGTCAGTTGATGACTCAGATAAGAACAAATGTGTTACACAGTGACTACAACATATCAGAAAAATGTGAAAACTAGATGTTGTACTTTGTTTTTCTGATATTCTTTGTACAAGAATTTTTAACTTTGGAAACTCCAGACAAGTTTCAGTGAATACTGAAATAGCAATTGAATAATTCCAAATTTCACGAAGAAAAGCTGAAAATAAAGCTTTCCTAGGATTTAAAATAAAATGTTATCTTGGGATAATATAAGCACAATTATAATAAAATGGTGATTAGGAACTGGATGCATTGAATATGAAGTCCCATAGCTGAATTACAGACTCCGTGAGGCCTCAGAACTGGTGTTCTTTGTCTCTGGGACAGCCCTTTTACCTAGCAACAGAGCCTGGCCCATTGTAGGCATTAAAACAAACAAACAAAATTCCAGTTAAAAATAAGACAGACACTTCCCCTGGTGGTCCAGTGGTTAAGAATTTGACCGCCAATACAGAGGACATGGATTCGACCCGTGGTCTGGGAGGATTCTGCACGCCACGGGACAACAAAGCCCTGAGTCTAGAGCCTGTGCTCCTCCACAGGAGAAGCTCCCCACACTGAGAAGACCGTGCATGGAACGAGTAGCCCCTGCTTCCAACAACTAGAGAAAGTCCATGTGCAGCAACGAAGACCCAGCACAGCCATAAACAAATAAAAAATTTTAAACTAAGACATCATTGTGCTGAAAGATTGAAATGTAAGCATGAATATATACTCCACATTCAAGCCTGTAATAAATCGTTAATTAATCCTGAGAACAAAGACTAAATCATTTTAACCACAAAGTTCCTATTTTGCTGAGACATACAAACGCTGAAAGAATTCATTACTAGCAGATCCATGCTTTAAGAAATAGTAAAGGCGAAAGAAAATATTCAGGCAAAAGAAAATAGATACCAGATGGAAATATAGACCTAAACAAAGGAATAAAAAGCACTGGAAACTGTAACCACATGGGTATATTCTATGATTATTTTCTCTAATTATTTAAATATTTTTAAATGATAATTGAATGTTTAAACAAATATAATTAAAATGTGTGGCAAATAGCATTTAAACATCACTAGGGGGGAAAAGGTCATTTTATAATGATAAAGAGCTTAATTCATCTGGAGAACATGCCATCATAAATGTTTATGCTCTTAATAACAGAATTTCAAAATATATGAAACAAAAACTAATAGAACCACATGGAGAAATCAATAAATCTACCATTATAGTCAGAGATTTCTACATCCCTCTCTCAATAATTAATAGTACAAGTAGACAGAAAATCAAGGAAGATACAGAATGGAACAGCACTATCAATTTGATTTAACTGACATTTATAGAATTCCTCAATTCTTCAAGCAGTGGCAAAAATAATTTTTTCAATTGCACATGGAGCATTTAACAGACCATATTCATGGCTTAAAAAAAAAACATGTCAATAAATTTTAAAGGATTCAAGTCATACAAATTATGTTCTCTGACCACAATAGAATTAAATTAGAAATCAATAGCAGAAAGATCTCTGGAAAATCTTCAAATATTTGAAATAAAACAACATACTTCTAAATAATCCTTAAGTCAAAGAAGAAATCAAAAGGGAAACTGGAAAGCATTTTAAACTGAATAAAAATTAAAACATAATTTAGTGGGAAATTTATAGCACTAAATATATATATATATTTATATTATATATATATATATAATATAAATATAGCACTAAACATAACTATATAGTTATGACCAACCTAGACAGCATATTGAAAAGCAGAGATATTACTTTGCCAACAAAGGTCCGTCTAGTCAAGGCTATGTTTTTTCCAGTGATCATGTATGGATGTGAGAGTTGGACTGTGAAGAAAGCTGAGTGCCAAAGAATTGATGCTTTCGAACTGTGGTGTTGGAGAAGACTCTTGAGAGTCCCTTGGACTGCAAGGAGATCCAACCAGTCCATCCTAAAGGAGATCAGTCCTGGGTGTTCATTGGAGGGACTGATGCTAAAGCTGAAACTCCAATACTTTGGCCACTTCATGCGAAGAGTTGACTCATTGGAAAAGACCCTGATGCTGGGAGGGATTGGGGGCAGGAGGAGAAGGGGACGACAGAGGATGAGATGACTGGATGGCATCACCGACTCAATGGACATAAGTTTGAGTGAACTCCGGGAGTTGGTGATGGACAGGGAGGCCTGGCGTGCTGTGATTCATGGGGTCGCAAAGAGTTGGACACGACTGAGCCACTGAACTGAACTGAAGGGCTTCCTAGGTGGCACAGTGGTAAAGAATCCGCCTGCCAATGCAGGAGACTCAGGAAACTCAGGTTTGATCCCTGGGTCAGGAAAATCCCCTGGAGCAGGGCATGGCAACCCACTCCAGTATTCAGAATTCCATGCACAGAGGAGTCTGGAGGGCTATAGTCCACGAGGTCGCAAAGAGTCGGACACAACTGATCATGTATGCACACGCCCGCGCACACACACACACACTATAGCACTTAACACTTATATTTTAAAAAAGAAATGATACCAAATCACTGCTCCAGCTTCTACCCTAAGGAATTAGGAAAAAGAAAATGAATGAAAACTATAGTAAGCAGAAGAAAGGAAATAAGATTACAGAAGAAATAAAATAGAAAGTATGAAAGCAATAAAGAATATCAATGAAATTAATATACAAAAGTCAATTGTATTTCTATATATTGTCTATGATCAATTGGATATTGAAATTTTAAAAAAAACTTTTAACAATGTCAAAAACATATGAAATACTTCAAAACAGATCTAACTAAATATGTGTAAGAATTCTATAGTAAAATCACTATATTGTACACCTGTAACTTATATAATATTGTAGAGCAGCTGCAAAGATCCCCTGGAGAAGGGAATGGCAACCCACTCCAGTATTCTTGCCTGGAAAATCCCATGGACAGAGAAGCCTGGCAGACTACAGTCCAAGGGGTTACAGAGTTGGACAAGACTGAGCGACTAACACTTTCACACAGCAGTTTTAATTCAGTTTTTAAAAAGCTATACTATTAAATGCAAGCATATTATTTTTAAAAAGCACTAGACAAAATATAATAATCTAATTAAGGAGGCCCCTGTAATAATGGAACCAAAGGATCAGGATAGTAAAAAGGTTTGCTTAAAACCAATTTGTTAAAAAATAAAAACAAACAAAAAACACTACAAAACACTGCCAAGAGAAGTTAAAGGAGACCTAAATAAATGGAGAGATATCTCATCATGATTTAAAACACTTGATACTCTTATATTCTTAAGAGGCCAATTCTCCAAAAACTGAGCTATGAATTCAATGCAGTCCCAATCAAAATCCCAGCAAGAGATAAAACAGGAATGACTCTTGCATACAGTATGCTAAGGGAAAGAAGATAGACACAAAAAGGCAAATATTGTATGATTTCATTTACATGAAATGTCCATAAGAGGCAAATCCATAGAAACAGGAAGTAGATTAGTGGTTACTAGGAGCTGGTGGGAGAGTAATGAACAATGATTGCTAACGAATACAAGGTTTCTTTTAGGGGTGATAAAAAGGCTCTGGAATTAAACAGTGGTGATGGTTGCACAACTTATACACTTTAGAATGGCTGCTGCTACTGCTGCTGCTAAGTCGCTTCAGTCGTGTCCAACTCTGTGCGACCCCATAGACGAAAGCCCACCAGGCTCGCCCATCCCTGGGATTCTCTAGGCAAGAACACTGGAGTGGGTTGCCATTTCCTTCTCCGATGCGTGAAAGTGAAAAGTGAAAGGGAAGTCGCTCAGACGTGTCTGACTCTTAGCAACCCCATGGACTGCAGCCTACCAGGCTCCGCTGTCCATAGAATTTTCCAGGCAAGAGTACTGGAGTGGGGTGCCATTGCCTTCTCCGTTAGAATGGCTAAAATGGTTAATTTTATGTGATGTGAATTTTACCTCCATTAAAAAAAATCTACTTAATAAAATCCAGCAGGCATTTTTATAGTAATTGACAAGTTGATTCTAAAATTCATGTGAAATGCGAAAGACATGACATAGCCAAAACAACTTTGAAAAAGTAGAACAAATTTAGAAGGCTAACTCTACCTGATTTAAATGCTTACTATAAAGGTACAGTATTCAAGACAGTGTGGTACTGAAGTAAAGACAGACAAATCAATAGAACAAAACAGACGGTGCAGAAATAGACCCACACATAAACAGACAACTGCTTTTCAACAAAGTTGCAAAAGGAAATTTAGTGAAGGATTGTCATTTCAACAAATGATGCTGGAATAGTCAGATATCCACATACAATAATAACAGTAATAGTAAAGTTCTATCCATGCTTTGCACCATATAAAAAAAAATTAACTCAAAATTGATAATTGCCCTAAATGTAAAATCTAAAACTACAGAGCTTCCAGAAGATTTGTTATTATTGTTCATTTGCTAAGTTGTGTCCAATTCGTTGTGACCCCATGGACTGCAGCATGCCAGTCTCCTCTGTCCTTCACTTTCTTCCAGAGTTTGCTCAAACTCTTGTCTATTGAGTTGGTGATGCTATCTGACCATCTCATCCTCTGCCAGCCTCTTCTCCTTTTGCCTTCTATCTTTCTCAGCATCAGGGTCTTTTCCAATGAATCTGCTCTTCATATCAAGTGGCCAAAGTACTGGAGCTTCAGTTTCAGCTTCAGCATTAGTCCTTCCAATGAATATTCAGGGTTGATTTCCTTTAAGAATGACTGGTTTGATCTCCTTGCAGTCCAGGACACTCAAGAGTCTTCTCCAACACCACAGTTCAAAGCATTAATTCTTTGGTACTCAGGCTTCTTTATGATCCAGCTCTCATACATTTGTACATGACTCCTGGGAAAACCATAGCTTTGACTATACAGACGTTTGTCAGCAAAGTGATGTCTCTGCTTTTTAATATACTGTCTAGGTTAGTCATAGCTTTCCTTCTAGAAGATAACATAGGACAAAATCTTTCTGATCTTGGGTTAGGCAAAGATTTCTTACATACAACACTACAATCACAACTCATAAAAGAAAAATACTAATATATTGGACTTAAAATTTAAAAATTCTGCTCTTTGAAGGATATTGCTAAGAGATTTAAAGGATGAACCATGGATTGGGAAAAAAATATTTGCAAAGCATACATTTAATAAAGGATTTGTGTCAGAAGATAAAGAACTCAAACAAAGAAGTTGACCTGCAGAAAAGGAGTGAAATTGAGAAGCAAATGTGTCTTGGCAGTGTTCTGGCTTCAACTGTGGGTTGCCCTGAGATACAGCTAGACTGGGGTCTTTCCTACAGTTTGGTTACATGAGTCAATGTGTGTGTGTGTGTGTGTGTGTGTGTGTGTGTCTGTGTCTGTGTCTGTGTGCACATTCACATGTTCAGTCGTGTCCAACTGAAGTGACTCAGCACACACAAAGTGCTCCTTAGCGCTGAGAGGAGCATGAATGCCTGCTCAGTCATGTCTGACTCTTTGTGACCCCATGGACTCTAGCCCCCCAGGCTCTGCTGTCCATGGAATTCTCCAGGCAAGAATAGTGGAGTGGGTTACCATTTCTTCCTCCAGGGGATCATCCTGACCCAGGGATCAAAACTTCCTCTCTTGTATCTCCTATATTGGCAGTCAGATTCTTTACCACTAATGCCACTTGGAAAGCTCTCACATGAGTCAATAAGTTATCCCTTCTGTCTAAGTAGGTTTGAGTAAGTTTCTCATTCCTTGCAACCAAAAATGCATCTTTAATATGAATCATTTAGAGGAATGGAAATATGAGAGAGGAAGTGGAAGAAAGAATATAAGAATGATGTTCTGTAAGAGTAACTGTTGAGAAACAAATGATTCATTGTGATCACAAGGAACTCGTGGTATATGGCCATGTACTTGGCCATGAGTTCATATCTTACTATTTATTGAAAATTTTAAAGCACACATTTCAATTCAAGAAATCGACCTGGTTGTCCAGTGGTTAGGACTCTGCACTTCTACTGCAGGGGACACAGGTTCCATCCCTGGTTGGAGAACTAAGTGAAGTGAAGTGAAGTTGCTCAGTCGTGTCCGACTCTTTGCAATCCATGGACTGTAGCCTACCAGGCTCCTCAGTCCATGGGATTTTCCAGACAAGAGTACTGGAGTGGGTTGCCATTTCCTTCTCCAGGGGATCTTCCCAACCCAGGGATCGAACCCGGGTCTCCCGCATTGTAGGCAGATGCTTTACCGTCTGAGCTACCAGGGAAGCTTGGAGAACTAAAGTGTTGCCAATAAATAGCATAAAGAAAAAGAAAAAAAAATTGACTGCTAGATATCCATCCTAGAAGAATACTGCACCTGTGCATGAGGGGAAATGTATAAGGGTATTCACCACAACTTCACTGTAATAACCAACAGTTACAAACAACTAAATTGTCCATCAGAAGAAGAATAGTAAATAATCCCTTATAGATCCACATCATGGATTACCTGGCAGCAGCTTAAAAGAATAAGATAAATCCATAATGTATTGCCATGGAAAAGAGCTCTAAGACAAGTTGTTATGTGACACAAGCAAATTGCATTCTTTAGCATGTTTAAAACATAAAACATACAAAGCAAACCTCTATATTTCTATAGATGGATATACATGTAGGTAAATGTATAGAAGAGAACCAGAAGGTTTCACTGTCAACTGATAATTGAATTCACCTCTAGTAGGGCTTGGAGATTGTGAGGCGTTAAAAGGAGACTTTTAGTTTGCCTTTTTAAAAATAATTCCAGTTTTGTTTAAAAGTATTTATCAGCTGGCCTGTTTTGTTTGAAGTTTTTACATATGAGTAAATTCACTGCTGCTGCTGCTGCTGCTTTTAATTAAAACAAATGAAAGAGGATGAATAAGTTTTACTGTGCATAGTGTACTAGCTATTATGTAAAATAGGTAAGGTCCACACCAAGTGGAAAAGGCTAAATATGCACAATTTTAGAGTCCCTATATGAGGGGCCTGTGTATCTAACGTCCAATAATAAAATGAACAAATAGTACTAAGAAAGAAAACCTTTCAAAAGGTCAATTAGGATAGACTGTAAGGAACATAAAATGTTTTAAATTTATGAAAGGAGTATCCGACTTTCTAATGGATTGTTTTTAAGACATTCAACTACAGATTTCTTGTTGTAAACAGTGCATTTCCCCATGGGAAAAATGTTTAGATTTTCTAGTTAAGTCACAAAACTTACTGTATTAGTGTTCTTTGAAAGGAAGCATGGGAAAACTCTGGAAATGAAGGCCAAAATGTATTGACTATCAGGGAGAGGCTCACAGAATCTAAGGATCCACGAAACATCAGTCCTCAGGAAGAACAAGAACCAAGACAGCTCTCAGATCTAGGCTCCTGGTACACAGCTGAGCCACCAGGCTTCCCTAGAAATCAGAGTCTCGCACCACATGACACAAATACACCAAAGCAACGGCGAGTCCTCGAGTCTCTTCCAGCCTCCCACATACCCAGCAAGGCCCATTCAGGTCTGGAGAATTTTGAGGTTCTGAAGACTTTCTGAGTTGACTTTCCAGCTGTGTTACTTACCTACCATATGACTCTGAACAAGTTATTTAACCATCATTATCCAGGAGTTGGTGATGGACAGGGAGGCCTGGCGTGCTGCAGTTCATGGGGTCACAAAGAGTCGGACATGACTGAGCGACTGAACTGAACTGAACTGATCCTCATCTAGGGACTTCCCTGGTGGCTCAGATAGTAAAGAATCTGCCTGCAATGCAGGAGACCTGGGTTTGATCCCTTTGTCAGGAAGATGCCCTGGAGAAGGGAATGGCAACCCACTCCAGTATTCTTGCCTGGAAAATATCACAAAGGAGCCTGGGGGGCTAATAGTCCATGGGGTTGCAAAGAGTCAGACACATCTGAGTAACACTTCACACTTCACATCCTCATCTATAAAAATAGGGGTAAAACTGTACCTAGCTCCTAGAGTTCTTGAGAGGATTAACTTATATAATACATCTAAAATTATTAGAGTATGTATTCAATTAGCACTGGCTATTACTACTTCCTATTCATAAACAGAAATATATCAAAATGTTAAGTACTCTTAACAGAGGATATACGAAGGGTTCTTCTCTCTTTTTATCAAGTTTCTCTAATGAGAGTGTTTTATTCTAACTGTAAAAAGAAATATTTTAAATCTGCATTGTAATAATCTAATGATTAGAATTATAGTAGGATCTGCTATTCAAAATAGATACTTTTATGATCAATCAACAATATTTGGATGTCTTTACAAGAGTTTAAGAACAACAGGGTGAAATTTTATCCATGGAAATTAGTAAACTTTTTGCCTCCAAAGAAAAAGATAACACAGTTCTTTAATTAGAACTGTCTTAGTTCAACAGACTCAAGTGAATTTCTTGTTCATTTGTATATCTCCTTGTTTGGCTCTCTTTTCATACAGTCATTATTCGTGATGGTTCTGTCTTGGTCTTGAACAAATAAACAGCAGAATATTTAAAAATACTGGACTGTCTGTCCTGGCAAGAAATTCATCCCAAATGACTGAAACCAAAAGGTCACAAGATGTTTCCCTTCATTTTGTCATTTGATCTTAGATATGCTGCTCTCAAAACACAGGCTACAATAAGTAGCTATTTAGAGACAAGACAGCCCAAATCTATCATTTAAAAGAGGAAATAAGTGGTGAGGACATTGCATTCTTAAACTAGAACTTCTGAACTGAAAACTTTTTGTTTGTTTAGAATAATTCCACACGACAAGGAATCAGTGAGAGAACAATCTCCAGTCCGTGGTGGCAAATACTGTAAGCTGGCTCCCTGACCAGCCATTTCACCACCTTTCCATCCAGCCTTCTCTACTAGGATGCTGAGTGGGAAGAAAGATACTTCTTTCCTCTACTTGGCCAGTGGAAGCTAGGTGGCCATGCAATCCAGTTCTAGCCAATGCAGTGTAAACAGAACCTCTGCTTAAGGTTTTTAGAAAAGTTTTTTAAAGAACTAGGCTGACAATTTCCTTTTCACTTTGCCCTTCCTTCTTATGCCTTCTTCTCCCTTGCAACTAACATGGTGTCTGAAGTGAAGCTATCTTTCAACCATGAAAATGAGAGCCACATGAAGACACTGCTAAGCCACCACCCTAATCTGGAAGCTTGCCCCCAGATATATTGTTGTTTGAGGCAAATAAACCCCTTACATGATTAAGCCTCTCTTCCTTGCATTTTTGGTTGCTTGCAGGCAAACACATTTACATCTGATCAAATATAATATACCAAGGAAAATAAGTTACTCTCTGATATTAGTAACTTATTTTTTGACAGACTATAAAGGACCTAAGAAAGATGTTTTATCAAATTACACTAGGAAAATGCCTGAGAAACTTGATTTACATGATGTACAATGTGAATTTTGCATTCCTGAGCTTATCATTAACTTAGTGGGAAAAAAAAGGCAAAGTTAACATTTTAAAAAATTTCATTTTCATGGAGACTATATAAAGAGAATATCAGTGAAATACTGGCATGTGAATATACAATACAGTCTCTGTAGTTGTATATTCCTAAAGAAATTTAAAACATTCTTCATTATTAAGTTGAAATATCACAACATAACAATTACATTACATTTCCATTCTGTGGCTGGGGTGGGGTAGCTGAAGTAAGAAAACTGGGGTAACTCTTGGAACAAAATAGAGTTACCACAGAGAGCTCAACCACTCCCTTCCCCAAACCTCTGCCCTTGAGATGATGTGAATTTTGGAGATAGCTAGCTCTTGGTTATTTGTCTAATTTTTATAATCAAAATGACATCATTGGACCTTAAATTGGAGAAATTTTTTCCTATCTAGATTAGGTCAATCTCTTCCAAAGGAAAGAGGCTTGTGAGTTGTAGGCAAGGTTTAGTTGCCATGAAGGTCTCAGAGTCCACATATAGTGTATATACTTGAAGACCTCTAGAGATCTACCAGGTTAGCGCTCTCGACCCCTTGGGATGAGTATGGGGTTGGTCATTACATGTATACCTCTGAGTACAGAGTTCCATTGGAGTTAGTCAAGGGTAACCATGAGGAAAAAAATAAATGGAGGAAAAAATGATCTTGCAAATCCACCCACTACCTCCCCACACCATCTCCCATTTGATCCAGAGCTGCTGTGCTTTAGGTTCTTCTATTTAAGGGGTTTTGGAGTAAGTTTTCATTTGTAGCAAGTTTATATTGCTTAAAAAAAATAACCGGGTTAAGATAGATCCTAATGCCTATTTACAGATACAAACATATTACTTGGGAGTGCATGCGTTCTAAGGCACTTCAGTCATGTCTGACTCTTTGTGACTCTATGGACTGTAGCCTGCCAGGCTCCTCTGTCCATGGGATTCTCCAGGCAAGAATATTGGAGTGGGTTGCCATGCATTCCTCCAGGGGATCTTCCTGACCTGGTGATTGAACCACATTTCCTCAGCTCCTCATTGTAGGTGGATTCTTTACCACTGAGCCATGGGGGAAGCCCATATTACTTGGGAGAGGTAATATTAATTCATCAGTATCCCCATACACATTAAAATTTAGCTGAGCTAGTGAATTAGAGCAGCAGACCATCTTGGAACTATTTATTTGACTCGCAGGTTGCTAATTCTTCAATTATTAATACTTTAATTTAAAAAAACTAGTGCAATCCGTGAACCTGTATTTATACCCCAACAAGTGTCTCATCAATTAGTCACTTAATAGTTTCACAAATATGGGCAAGTTAACCTCTTTAGTCTGTTACAATGGAGCTACCACCTCACCAGTTAATATGAACATTTGTGAAGCACCTAGAAGCACAGAAAACCTCTGACCTCAGGTATCCTGCATAACTAGTACTGCCAACTTCTGGAGCAATGGAATAATCATCAGATTTTTTTTTTTTCCAGATTCTCCATTTAACTCTGTTGAAGTCTTCTGGACCTCTCTCAACTCTAACTGCTATACTTAGAACAGCTATTTTAGGGAAAATATATTTTTTTAATTCCCAAATCTAAGCCCTTTGCCAGTTTTTATTGCTATCCTGCCTGATTATTGTACAAGGACTCTAGAGAAATAGGACACTGAGCTCTTTCGAGGGAAATGCACATTTGTTATTCTTCTGAATAGACGTTCTGCCTGAGATTTATCTCCTACTCTGTGAGCTGGGCCAGACAAGATAGAAACCACAAATATGTCTTCCCCTTAGGCCCAGAGCAGAGCCAGACCAGCTTTTCTCGTAAGCTCAGAGCTCTGAGAGTGAAGTCATGGACTGGGAAGAAAGCAAACCCTCTTCAAGTTCCACAGGGGGAGAGGGAAGATGACTCAGCACAGGAGAAGGAGTATGTGGATGCCTTTGTTCCTCCAGAATGGCAGCCCCATTGTGCTCCTCTCATCTTTGATGTGTCTGTTAATGCAGGCTAGAGCGTGATGTTAGACTTGGGTGGGGGACCTCTGGTCAACAAGCCCTTTCAAGGCCAGCTCTAGTCTCAGCTCCCTGAGAACCACAGTTCAGGTTCCTCCTTCCCTCCCAGGAAGTCTCTTACCACTTACTGTTTGTAGTCATGGCTCTTTTAGGGCAACTTTTATTTTTATGTAAATAACTTTTCCCCTTAGGTAGATTACACGTGCTTTGAGGGGACAGGATGGAAAGATTAGTAGCAGATTATAAAGACCACAGGCACTAGGGGACTTGTGGTCCGGTGGACGAGGTGGTAAAGGCTCTGCGCTTCCACTGCAGGGGCTGCAGGTTCAATTCCTGTTTGGGAAACTAAGATCCCTGCCTGCTTCATTGTGCAGCTAAAAAATTAAATTAAAAAATAAAAGACAACAAGTACTAGTTAAATGTTATAATCGATAATCAAGGAAGGATAAGTACTTGATAAAAAGAGATACCTTTGCCTGGATTAGATGGAATTTGGAAGCCTTCTTCTAAATCAAGAAATGTCCAAACAGAATGTCTGGAGGCCTCAACAAATTAGGAAAGTGAGTCTGGAAGCACCAGGACAACGAGGCACCGCCAGAAGAGGAGGTGGATTTGGAGGCGAGGGGTAAGGTCAGCATTGCAGACACAGCAGGGATGACCACAAACAGAAACTCCAACCAGGAGGAACCAATGTGTCAACTGGAGTCCAAGCCTGGGGAGCATTTAGTGGTTAGATTCATATCTGAACCATTCCTCAGGGCCTCTTATGTGGCACTGGGGGATACCCACTGCAGGACTCTGGACCACTGCGATTTGTCTAGTGCAGAACACATGGAATACGTGTTTGTTTATCTCTAAACAAAACTTGGTTTTACTACACTGCAATTATTGAACTTGCGAGTGGAGTTCATGCCAATTGACCACACCATCAAATGGATGGTTTTCTCCCGTTTTGGCTCATGCCAAAGAACATGATTTTGGGGTCAAAAAACCCTGACATTTAAACTTTCTGAGCCTACTTCCCTCTTTTCTGAAATGAAAATATTTTTCACCTTAACAAATTTTTGCTTCTAACACCTTACCAGGCATATAGTAGACACTTCATGAATATTAGTTTCCTTCCTTTCTTTATGCCATAAGTGTATCTGGCAAGATGATTACCACCCAAGACATTCGTGCATGTTTAAGCTATAATAAATGTTTCCTGTAAGAAAGCAAAGGAAATAGCCTGAACTTTCAGAATCATTGAAAAAAACCCAAGAAGGCATTTAATTACTTCAGTCTTGCTCTTCTCCTTAAGCACATGACCTACTATAAAAAGCAAACTATCTTTCAATTAAGCTCATTTTGTTTTACGATGTGTTCAGTTTTCATAAAATCAACTCCAGGAATTACTTTACTTTCTTCTAAGAAGGAAATAATCTTTCAAGGAGCATTTATTCTTTTTACTACCTTCTTCTGCACTATGATCCCTTTATATCATGCGTAATTTGAATTTTAAATGCTTTTTTAAAGCAATTTAAAATGGCATTTTCACTGGCTGATATTTGTAAACTTGAAAGTTAGTAGATTTTGCCTATATTGGTACATATTTCCAAATACCCTTTTAGATCTTCTTCAAAGGACTCTTAGCACATCAAAAGGATATGTAAGTGATTTTTAAAACAAACCTGAGAAAATCCACAATCAACAATTTGTATTAGTCCTGAAAAATACAAACATAAACTCATCACTTTCCTATATATAATATAATTACCTTTTCGGTACAGTTAACACATGGATGAAATTAATTATAAATACATCATTATATTGAAAAAGAAAATGTCTGTTCAAGTACAAGTTACTACTTACTGATCAGTAACAACCATTAACAAATAAGAAAGCAATGTACTTCAAGTAACAAGTATTTATCAAGCATACCTTACGTGCCCAGCACCGTGCTAGGTCCTACAAACCTGGCAGTGAATAAGACCCCTTGTTGTCTTACTAGTTATATCGTATATTTAAGGATACATCAAATAATAGAATCATGTACATTTCTTTACTGCATTAAAACACAAAATTAAATCAATATATTCTAAAATATTAACTTTATCTTAGAAATAAACCAACAAAGCTAGAGGTTTGAGCCAAAATGGAAACTCAGCTGTAACAGCTACTGGATTTATAGCCATTAAGCTATCTGGAAACTATTCTCTTCCTTTAAAATCCAAACTAGCTATAGAAAACCCTCTCACTCCCACAGGGTATATTAGCAATAGAAATTGAGATCAGAGGGTTGGAGAAGCAGAGACAGAATTCATACAAAGTGAAGCCATATGTACTAGATTGGATTATTGTTCACAATTCTTCCCCCCATCCCTCAGCCGTGTAAACCTACAGCACACTAGAGTGGATCAGTATATTTCCTCACTCTATTGACGTTGTGCCATGAAATTTGCTCTGGTCAATGGGATGTCAGTGAACACGACATGCACAAAGGACCTGAATGTCCTCGCATTCTTTGGCTCAGTCTCTAGCACTCCTATTATTGCCATGAAGAGGCATGTGCCAGTTAGCTGCTCCCCATCAGTGTGGGCCCCAGAGTAAGATACCCAGGCTGTCCTACACTTGACCTAAAGCCAAGAGCCAGGACAAGGTGAACTGTGACCTAAACCAGAGCTGTCTCTGCCAACCTGCAGGCCTGTGAGAAAGAATATAAATGCTTCCTGTTAGAAGCCAGTGTTTTTGAGATCTTTGCAGGATTTTTAGAGCAATAAGTAATGCACCATTGCTGGATAAAATAAGTAGCACAAATATAGCAGTATGAGAAGTAGTCTGAGGACTTCATGCAATTGTAGACAATTGTGCAATTAGTATAAAACACCTAACAGACCTAATAGACCACACCAATGATGGGAATCATGGGACGGAAGTGGGAGTCAGTGGAAGGTGCAGAAAAAGGGCCACAAATTAAGCAAGTCTAGACATCATAGGCTTGCCTACTTACCAAGAGTTGGCATGTCCTAATGGGCAGTTGACAAAAACACCACAGTTGAATTTGTCTCTTGTTATAAACACAAAGCTTTATTTTCCATTCATGGTTTAAAATATTTTCATATATCAAAGACTTTGACTTAAGTAATTTAATAAAATGAAACTTTAATTTGATATCAATATAATTTGAAAGGCAAGTACAATGATATTCTTCTTTGACATAGTGACTAAGAAGAGTAAAGAGGCTGACTTATTGTGTAAATTATATATCTGTCCCAAGAGGAGACTGAATGCTGTCACAGTAAGCTCTGTGAATAAAAATTTTGCAATAGTTCAAATAGAGAAAAGCAATGAAGAAATGATTCACTGCATAGCATACACCTTCTGTGTAGGACACAAAGGCAGGCAGAACTCCCACAACATATTAGCCAACACCGCATTCAAACTGAGAAATGAAATTTAGTCTCAGTAAAATGAGGTCTATAACACTGTTGATTTGAAATTCTCTAGTTTGGTAATTAAGTTAGCATCTAATTTAAAATTTTGTTTTTGTTTTATAGTTATAATAAACACTTGAGGTAAAAGATTTTGCCTTGGTTAGTATCCTGTTGTTGTGAGTAACAGAGAACTCAAATGCAAACTCACTTAACTAGGAAAGAAAATTTATTTATTCATGTAGCAGAAAAGCCTTGGGGTTGTTTAGTGTCATGAGTGGCTTGATCCAGGGGTTCCAAAAATGTAATCAAAATTCAGTTTCTCTTTATTTCTTGGCTCAGCCTTCTGCTGTGTCAGCTTCATTCTTAAGATTCATGTG
This sequence comes from Bos mutus, assembly GCF_027580195.1. NCBI lineage: Eukaryota > Metazoa > Chordata > Mammalia > Artiodactyla > Bovidae > Bos > Bos mutus. Next base: position 76,480,560 of record NC_091625.1, read on the forward strand.
GTAGCCTCTGGCATCTCCAGGCTTACAATCATGTCCTTATTGCTAGGGGTTTCTGTGGAAAGAGAAAGTAGACTCCATACAACTGCAGTATTCACTCTGGTTGAACCAATCCCTAGCTGCTGCTGCTGCTGCTAAGTCGCTTCAGTCGTCTCTGACTCTGTGCGACCCCATAGGCAGCCCATCAGGCTCCCCCATCCCTGGGATTCTCCAAGCAAGAACACTGGAGTGGGTTGCCATTTCCTTCTCCAATGCATGAAAGCGAAAAGTGAAAAGTGAAAGTGAAGTCGCTGAGTCTTGTCCAATTCTTAGCGACCCCATGGACTGCGGCCCACCAGGCTCCTCCGTCCATGGGATTTTCCAGGCAAAAATGCTGGAGTAGGGTGCCATTGCCTTCTCCGGGCAATGGCCTAGGAATATTAAAAACCCTCAGAGATAAGCTGGGTTACTGTTTGCTATAATTGCCATGACAAATTACCTCAAGCTGGATGACCTAAAACAGAAATGTATTCTCTCACAATTCTAGAGGCCGGAAGTCTGAAATGAAGGTGTTCGCAGGGTTGGTTCTTCTGGAGGCTCTAAGGGAGAATCTATTCCATGTTTCTCTCCTGGCTTCAGATGGCTGACAATTCCTAGCATTCCTTGGCATGTGGCCACCATCTAATCTCTGCCTCCATCTTTACAGACCTTTACCCTCTCTGTGACCCCATTTCTTCTTCTTTGCCTTTCATAACGATGCTCATGATTGGATTAGGGTTCACCTTATTCTAGGATGATCCCATCTCAATCAGTCAGTTCAGTCTCTCAGTTGTGTCCAACTCTTTGCGACCCCATGAATCACAGCACACCAGGCCTCCCTGTCCATCACCAACTCCCAGAGTTTACTCAAACTCATGTCCATCGAGTTGGTGATGCCATCCAGCCGTCTCATCCTCTGTCATCCCCTTCTCCTCCTGCCCCCAATCCCTCCCAGCATCAGGGTCTTTTCCAATGAGTCAGCTCTTTGCATGAGGTGGCCAAAGTATTGGAGTTTCAGCTTTAGCATCAGTCCTTCCAATGAACACCCAGGACTGATCTCCTTTAGGACGGACTGGTTGGATCTCCTTGCAGTCCAAGGGACTCTCAAGAGTCTCCTCCAACACCACAGTTCAAAAGCATCAATTCTTTGGTGCTCAGCTTTCTTCACAGTCCAAATCTCACATCCATACATGACCACAGGAAAAACCATAGCCTTGACTAGACAGACCTTTGTTGACAAAATAATGTCTCTGCTTTTGAATATGCTATCTAGGTTTGTCATAACTTTCCTTCCAAGGAGTAAGCACCTTTTAATTTCATGGCTGCAATCACCACCTGCAGTGATTTTGGAGCCCCCAAAAATAAAGTGGACACTGTTTCCACTGTTTCCCATCTATTTGCCATGAAGTGATGGGACCAGATGCCATGATCTTAGTTTTCTGAATGTTGAGATTTAAGCCAACTTTTTCACTCTCTTCTTTCACTTTTATCGAGAGGTTTTTTATTCCTTTTCACTTTCTGCCATAAGGGAGGTGTCATCTGCATATCTGAGGCTATTGATATTTTTCCCGATAATCTTGATTCCAGCTTGTGCTTCTTCCAGCCCAGTGTTTCTCATGATGTACTCTGCATATAAGTTAAATAAATAGGGTGACAATATTGACATACTCCTTTTTCTATTTGGAACCAGCCTATTGTTCCATGTCCAGTTCTAACTGTTGCTTCCTGAGCTGCATAAAGGTTTCTCAAGAGGCAGATCAGGTGGTCTGGTATTCTCATCTCTTTCAGAATTTTCCACAGTTTATTGTGATCCACACAGTCAAAGGCTTTGGCATAGTCAATAAAGCAGAAATAGATGTTTTTCTGGAACTCTCTTGCTTTTTCCATGATCCAGCGGATGTTGGCAATTTGATGTCTGGTTCCTCTGCCTTTTCTAAAACCAGCTTGAACATCTGGAAGTTCATGGTTCACGTATTGCTGAAGCCTGGCTTGGAAAATTTTGAGCATTACTTTACTAGCATGTGAGATGAGTGCAATTGTGCGGAAGTTTGACCATTCTTTGGCATTGCCTTTCTTTGGGATTGGAATGAAAACTGACCTTTTCCAGTCCTGTGGCCACTGCATCATCTTTCAGGATTTGAAACAGCTCAACTGGAATTCCAACACCTCCACTAGCTTTGTTTGTAGTGATGCTTTCTAAGGCCCACTTGACTTCACATTCCAGGATGTCTGGCTCTAGGTCAGTCATCACACTGTCGTGATTATCCGGGTCATGAGCTCTATTTTGTACAGTTCTTCTGTGTATTCTTGCTACCTCTTCTTAATATCTTCTGCTTCTGTTAGGTCCATACCATTTCTGTCCTTTATCGAGCCCATCTTTGCATGAAATGTTCCTTTGGTATCTCTGATTTTCTTGAAGAGATCTCTAGTCTTTCCCATTCTGTTGTTTTCCTCTATTTCTTTGCATTGATCGCTGAGGAAGGCTTTCTTATCTCTCCTTGCTTTCTTTGGAATTCAGCATTCAGATGCTTATATCTTTCCTTTTCTCCTTTGCTTTTCACTTCTCTTCTTTTCACAGCTGTTTGTAAGGCCTCCCCAGACAGCCATTTTGCTTTTTTACATTTCTTTTCCATGGGGATGGTCTTGATCCCTGTCTCCTGTACAATGTCACGAACCTCCATCCATAGTTCATCAGGCACTCTGTCTATCAGATCTAGTCCCTTAAATCTATTTCTCACTTCCACTGTATAATCATAAGGGATTTGATTTAGGTCATACCTGAATGGTCTAGTGGTTTTTCCCACTTTCTTCAACGTAAGTCTGAATTTGGCAATAAGGAGCTCATGATCTGAGCCACAGTCAGCTCCCGGTCTTGTTTTTGCTGACTGTATAGAGCTTCTCCATCTTTGGCTGCAAAGAATACAATCAATCTGATTTCAGTGTTGACCATCTGGTGGTGTCCACATGTAGACTCTTCTCTTGTGTTGTTGGAAGAGGGTGTTTGCTCTGACCAGTGTGTTCTCTTGGCAAAACTCTATTAGCCTTTGCCCTGCTTCATTCTGTACTCCAAGGCCAAATTTGCCTGTTACTCCAGGTGTTTCTTGACTTCCTACTTTTGCATTCCAGTCCCCTATAATGAAAAGAACATCTTTTTTGGGTGTTAGTTCTGAAAGGTCTTTGTAGGTCTTCATAGAACCGTTCAACTTCAGCTTCTTCAGTGTTACTGGTTGGGGCATAGGCTTGGATTACTGTGATATTGAATGGTTTGCCTTGAAAACAAACAGAGATCATTCTGTTGTTTTTGAGATTGCATCCAAGTACAGCATTTTGGACTCTTCTGTTGACCATGATGGCTACTCATCTCAATATCCATGCCTTAATCGCATCTTCAAAAGCCCTTATCTCAAAGAAGGTCACATTCTGAGGTTCTGAGTGGACATGAATTCAGGGGGACACTACTCAACCACATCCGGATGAAATAAAATCAGGAGTTTGAAAAGGGAGAATAGAGATGAGGCAACTAATATTGGGAGCTGAAGTTTCAAAGATGTCCTAGAAGGAAACAAGGGCAAACCAAACTTACAAGCAAGCAGAAGGCACTAAAAAAACCCGAAAGTATAGATACACCAAGGGCTATGAGGAAGAGAAAAGGTACAAAGAAGACTGTAGGGAAGCCAGATGGTAGCAGAAAGAGAAGCGAAAAGACACTAAGAGAAGCAGAGATCAAGACTATTAGAGTCATATTAACACCAGGGCACTTACAACTCTGTGTGACCACATGTAACTGTGTCTGTACTGCCTTGGGCATGTTCCAGAATCTGAAGATATCTATTGGTCTTAACTGCCTTTGAGAGTCTATCTCTTTTCATCAATTACATTTTTATAATCATCACCATTGCTAAACTTTGCTGAAAGATGTCCCTTTTACTTATCACCTAAAGAGCTTAATATCTTGAGTATATTTAAGATAACTACTGAATAAAACTTATGTGGTACATGTTTATGGTGAGGTTCCCAGTAAATCTAGTTAATCTTATCCCTTTATTTATTAATTTAATTTATTAATTTATTAAAAATTCTTGAGTTAAAGAGCTCCCTAGATAATTATAAAAGATATCTGAGTCAGATTGACCCAGTTGATAACTGTAGTCAAAACATGATTATCAGCAGTCATAATGGTATGTGGATTAGTCAACATTTACTAGTAACAATTCCCAAATCACAGCAACTTAGATAATAAAAGATATATTCATTGTTTATGAGTCACGGGTTTATGGCAATTTTTTTCTGCCACAAATTTCTTCTTTAATATTCTCATAGCAAAGGGAAGAGAGGGTTGGCAAAAACACACAGTGATGATCAACACTTCTATTCAGACATAGCGTAAGTTATATCTGCTCACACTGAATTTCAGGGAATTTGAACTCGGAACAAAGAGCTTTGTTTCAGTCTGGTGGCAATATTGAATATGGAACATGTAAACACGAAAGACATGGATGGTCATTTCCTACTCACCCTGCATTTGTGAATCAGACAAAACTATACAGGAGCTGGAAATGAAGGAGATGTACAGAAAACAGCAGATGTGGAGGGAGTACCTAATGAGATTTTAAGTATTGACTGCAGATACATTTGATATCAGCTGCATTGTCACCCTTGGGTCCCATGAACTATATCAACCCATGCCTTGGAAACCTTTTGTGTACATTTCCAATCACATCTGATTGTGATATGACTGCTTTCACACAGGCTTCCACTCTTTTTTTTTTTTAGCATCTCACTTGAGAGTGTACACACACTCTTGTTTCCTATGCAGGGTTTCTCTGGACCAGTGGTATAGGGCAACATGGGAGCCCACTGGGACTGACACAACACACCCAGAAGTACAAACCGGCAGTGAGAGGCAATGCTTCTCTTCTGATCTAGTCCCTGTGACAGAGGTCTGCAGAAGGTCTCAGCAGGAACAAGTACCAATCAATCTCCTAATAACGCAGCCCTGTGTGCCTTTCTCTCCTCCCCTGGTTCACTTTCTTTCATCCCTCCTTTCTGCTTCCTTGAATCACATCCCAAATAAACTACTTGCATGTAACTCTAGACCCAGGCTCTGCTTTGGGGAAAACCCAGAATAAACAAGTTGACACCAGAAGTAGCCATTGAAAGAAAGCCCTTAAGACAATTCTAAACCTGGATCACCCACTGGTCATGCAGCAAGAAGAACCTCATTGTTGGTAGTATGTGAGATGGTTATGGTCTCTGGCAATAATGGCTTCATAAACTGTAATCGTCCCTGTTGGATTGGAATGTGGCGAAAGTAGAAGGCATAGCATGGGTTATGTGGTAATTTGGGACTGGAACAGATGGCAATAGTAATTACAAAAATTATAGAATGGTTTGGCTTCTGTTAACTGCTTTTAAAGTCTTGATAAAAGAAAACATATTCATGTAATTCAAATATAATGCAAAGTCCACTATAAAAATAAAAAGTCTTCCAGGTGAGTGTCTTTTCCATAATTGGTGCTGGATCTACTAGACATCCATATGGAAAAGGTGAACTTTGACCTCTTACTTCACACTATATTCCAAAAGTAATTCTAGATGGATCATGGACCTAAATGTAAATATTAAAACAATGAGGTTTTAAGCACCAGGAACTCTACTCAATATTCTGTAATGACCTAAATGGGAAAAGAATCTAAAAAAGAGTGGCCATATGTATATCTATCACTGATTCAACTTGCTGTACATCTGAAACTAATACAATGTTGTAAATCAACTACACTCCAATAAAAAATTTAAAAATTAAGGAAAAAACAAACAATAAAGCTTTTAGAAGAAAATAAATGAGAACATATTCATGACCCTGGGGTTAAAGAGAACTCAGAGAGCGTTAACTATAAGAGACGATTGATAAATTGGACTTCATTAAAACAAAGAACTTCTGTTCATCAAGATACCATTAAGAGAGTTTTTTAAAAGGCAAGCCAAGGACTTGGAGTATGTATTCAACAAAGTATGTAGGTTCAGAAACATAAAGAATTCCTACAAATCAATAAGAAAAAAAAAAAACTCATATAGCTGGATTTTTTAAAACTGCCTCCATTTGGTATACATGCACAATGGAATACCACTCAGTCATAAAAAGGCTTGAAATAATGCCATTTGCAACAACACGGATGGACCCAGAGATCATCATGCTAAGTAAGTCAGAAAGAGAATGACAAAGACTATGTGCTGTCATTTATATGTGGATCCAAAATGTGACACAGATGAGCTTGTGTATGAAACAGAAACAGACACACAGACACAGAAAATAAACTTATGGTTACCGAAGGGGGAGGGAAGTAGACACACAGACATAGAAAATAAACTTATGGTTACCGAAGGGGAAGGGAAGTGGGGGAGGGGTAAATTAGGAGTTCGGGATTAGAAGATCACCAGCTACTATATGTAAAATAGATAAACAACAAGGTCCTGCAATCTATTACAAAGAACTAGATTCAATATCCTATAATAAGCCAGAATGGAAAAGAGTATGAAAAAGACTACGGATACGTATGTACACTGAATCACTGTGCTATATATACACCAGAAGCTATGGAAACTAATACAACTATACTTCAACTGAAAGAAACCTGTCTCCAAAACACTTTTTACAAGGGTAAACAAATGGCAAAAAGCATATGAAAGGATGATTAATGTCATTATTCATCAAGGAAATGCACATTAAAAACCTACAATTTAATACAACTACACTCCCACAAGAATGACTTAGAAGAAAAGAACTGTCGGTATGAAGTAAATACCTGGTAAGGATGTGCAGCAACTGGAATTTGTTGCTGGTGGGGCATTTAAATCAGTACAACCACTTTGGGAACCTGCTTGGCACTATTTAACTAAAGTTATATGTACATATGGTCCAAAAACTAAGCAATTCTACTCTGAGAAAATTGTACTCCCAAAAGAAATGAACATTCATGTTCACCAAAAGTCATATGAAAGAATGTACATAGCAGTTTTATCATAATAACACAAACTGGAAATAACCCAAATATCCATCAATAAGAGTATGGATAAATGACCTGTGTTGACTATGGAATGCCAAACAGCAATGAACAAGAGCAACTGCTTCCCACAACAACATGAATACACCTCACAGACATAGTGATGAACTGAAGTACAAACCACAAATCCATTCATACAAAGTACATAGGAGAAGGACATGGCAACCCACTCCAGTGTTCTTGCCTGGAGAATCCCAGGGACGGGGGAGCCTGGTGGGCTGCCGTCTATGGGGTCACACAGAGTCGGACACGACTGAAGCGACTTAGCAGCAGCAGCAGCAGCAGCAGATAGGAAAAATGCACTTGTGATGAGAGAGATCAAACAGTGATGACCTTGTGGGGAAAATGTTGATTGGGTGGGGGTATGAAGATGCCTTTTAGGATGTTGGAGATGGTCTGTATCCTGATTGGGGAGCAGTTATAGGAGTGTATGTAAATATAAATGTACAGCAAGCTCTACATCTAGTATGTATCTACTTTGTTGTATATAAATTGTACTGGGCTTCCCTGGTAGCTCAGCAGTAAAGAATCTGCCTGCCATGCAGGAAGATCCCCTGGAGAAGGGAATGGCTACCCACTCCAGTATTCTTGCCTGGGAAATCCCATGAACAAAGGAGCCTGGTAGGCTACAGTCCATGAGGTTGCAAAGAGTCAGACATGACTTAGTGACTAAGCAACAACAATATAAATTATACCTTGATAAAAAAAAGTGAATAAAAGGAGACAGAGGAAAAATTTTTAAATGACCCTCATTTCCTATAGCTGTAGGGCAAAATATGGTTACAAAATCAGGCCCCAGATTTAACAGGAAAGGTGGCAAAACTGCAAAGGAGAGTGAAGGCACAACCTCAAAAGTCTTCTATGCCAAAGTCAGAGCCCTGCTAGGGAAAGCTGTACCCTGACATCTGGGATAGTGACATTTGGGTGGATACACCAAAATATCTTAAATCCCCAAATTTCCATGAAAGTTCTGCCAGAAGCAGCAATCCTTTCCCCCTTGCTAGAGAAAAATTCACAATGGCTGGAAGCTTTGCAAAACCTCACCTGAGTTAGGCCTTTTGTAAGACAATGCTTTGTCTATTTAAGATCTGCCACCACAACCTTCACTGCCTCAAGAATAACAAGGGTTTACTGGGAAAAAAACATTTCCTACTCTGGGAGGAAATAGCTTATACAGTCAAAACAATCACAGGACCAGAATAATAAGTGCTGGCAAGAAGTGGAAGAACACGTGTGGAAGTGTATCTTGACAGTGGTCAATCAGGGTGACAATAAGGGCAAAAAATATAAATCTCTAAATCTGCATAGTGGAGAACTCGTCCACACTGGAGCACTCTCCTGTGTCCTGGGGTTATGCCTCCTGCAAAGGAAATCTGGAGTTACCCTAACATGCTGCTGAGATGGACTCTTGAATTGTGGCCAGTGAAATGTCTTACTGAAAGCAAGGTCAAGATGCCAGAACTGCTTTTGCTGAATAGTGAAGAAGAGCTCCTAAAACTCAGGGGGGATGAAAATGTTAAGATAGATTTACCACACTTCTTACAAATGATTCGAGAATCCACTATCTGACCATACTCCCCAGGAAGTCCTAAAGAACACTTACTTCACTGAAGGGATAAGAAACACATCAAGAAGGTTGCATTGGGGCACTTCCCTGGTGGTCCAATGGTTAAAACTCTATGTTCCCAATACTCCTGGCTTCGATCCCTGGGTCAGGGAACTGGATCCCACATGCTGCAACTAAGTTTGCATGCTGCAAGTAAAAGATCCTGCATGCCACAACTAACACCCAGTGCAGCCAAAAACTTTTATAAAAAGGAGAAGTTTGCATTGGGATCTTTGAGAAATTCAGTGACACATTTCCTCTACGTGTTGAAGAGGTGCTGCCTTGAAACGAGCAGAGATGACAGAATTCTACAACAGCATGGTCCTGGGAATGGCACTTGACAGAGTCAACATGGACATAATTCCTGTAATAGACAGCAAGGCTAGGATAGCAAACATAGTGTCTTTACAGAAATCTGCGGCAATGGTTATAGACTATGACCTTCCTAGGAGCAAGACAGAGGGATACCCAATCACAGTCTTTCTTCAAAAGCCTTTGCAGCCATTTATGATAGAAACTTTACAGTGGAGAAAACAGTCTTTCTACACTTTTTAAAAATTAATTAATTACTTTATTTTTGGTTGCACTGGGTCTTTGTTGCTGCACAGGCTTTTCTCTAGTTGCAAAGAGCGGGAGCTATGCTCTGGTTGCAGCGCATGGGCTTCTCATTGCGGTGGCTTCTTTCTTTGTGGAGCACAGACTCTAGGGCTCTAAGGCTTCAGGAGTTGTGGCTTCCAGACTCTAGAGCACAGGTTCAATAGTCGTGGTGCACAGGCTTAATTGCTTGGTGGCATATGGGAGCTTCCTGATCAGGAATCAGACCTGTGTGTCCTGCGTTGGCAGGCAGATTCTCCACCACTAAGCTACCACTAAACCACAAAGGAAGGCCCTCTTCCTAGACTTTGTGAGGACGGTTACATAATGGGGTCTGAACTGACACAAACAGAGTCAAACAAGATGCCATCATAGACCTCTGCATGGGTAAGGACTTAATGGGTGTCAGGTAACGTCTTTATGCTTGGCACAAGTCCACTGTTACTATGATCCCCCAAACTCTGCAGAATAGAATAGAATCCTAAAGGTAGGAAATAACCTATTCTGTGGTTATTTCTCCAGTCCCCAAGAGTGAAATTTGAATGGACATACTTATCATTTGGCAGAATTTTCACATTCCATGACCTACTATGTAAAAGTTAACATGGTAAGAAAGGCTACAAAGAAATCCTTGAAAATGTCCCCCATTGTAGTCAGTCTAAGTGCGAAGATAGCAAACCAAACACATCTCAAAAGGAATTTCGAGAATTCACACAACTCAAATATTTAGAGGATTCAGAGTGTTGGTTTCCCTGTTTAATTCACCTGTGTGGCACCTGCAAACACCAGATAGATCGTGTTGGTTAAACATCAGATAGATCATGTTGGTTAATGGTGATATTTTAAACTTTAACCACTTGCTAGCTCCAACTGAAATTGATGGACCGGATGTAGTTTGGTTAATAGAAATGATCAATACAAGCTCTGGTATACAGTATACAGCTCTCGCCCAACAATAAAGAGGATCCAAAAAATTTATGTGAGAAGGACAGCAGTACATTTTACTGTCTTGACTCACAGCTTTTAAACACTTCTGCTTTCTTTATAATATTGTCTCCAAATTCCTGATCATCTTGATATTCTCCAGAAAATCAAGCTGGTCCTCTATAACATCATGCTAAGTAGACTTGGTGAATAGAAAGTGACAAGTATTCTGGATGCCTTAGTAAGAACCTTGCTTGCCAGAGAGTAGGAGATAAACAATACAAAGATTCACAGGCTTGCTACTTCAGTGAAACTTTTAGAGGGCCAGCAGTCTGCAATGTCACAGACAGGCCACCTATGGAATAGAACAAGTTTTTGTCCTTGCACCACCACCACCAAGGGGCAGAGCTTGGGGTCTCTTTAGATTTTGGAGGCAATATAATACTAAACTTGGGAATACTACCCCAACCCATTTATTAAGCAGTTCAAAAGACTGCAAGCTCTGAGTGGGGCCTAAAGGAAGAGAACGTGCATCTACAATTTTAAGTCACTCAAGTCATATGCTAACCAAGAACCAGTGAGATTAGATGTATCCTTGATATTTAAGGATTTAATGATGTTAAGACTCAGGGGCTTCCCTGGCAGTCCAGTGGTTAAGACTCTGAGCTTCCACTGCAGAGTGGCAGATTTGATTCCTGGTCAGGGAGTTGAGATACTGCATACTTTGCGGCCAAAATTAGAAGAAGAAGAAAATTTCTTGGACTGAATAAAAATGGACATACAACATATAAACTTAAAAAATTTTTATTTAAAAAGAGGATGTTAAGGATCACTGGAGGACCTCAATAGGAGAGTTGCAACTCAGACCCTAGGATTCTGGTAGAAAGTGATGTCTTTGGCAGCTGAGAACAACTTGCCATTTGAAAAGCTAGGCCCCAGTAGAGACTGTCATGAGACATCAAATGACTGTGTGATCTAAGCAACCTACACATCATGAATGAGAGTTTAAAAGACCCATTAAGCCATAAATTCAGATGGATGCAGCAGTAACCCATCATAAAACGTAAGTGGTATATAGAGGATCAGGTCCAGCATGGCCCAGGGCTCGAGTAAATTACATCAACAGGTGGTCCAAGCACCCATACCTCCTACTTTTATTGCACTGATGCCTCACCTTGTACCTATGACCAAATGATAGAGGAAGATAAAACACAGCCTTGGTTGTCAGACATGTTCATTCAGTACGTTGATGTGAGCCAAAAATGGAATGAGGGTACAGCTAATTCCACCCAGGAGGTGCCCAGAAACATGAAGGCAAAGGGAAATTCTCCCAAAGGAAGAGTTAATTTATGCTAAAGAAATCTAGCATTTTCTTTGATTATGTATATAAACAACAAACCACACTAATATTGATAGCATTTGGGACATTGGGATGAATAGAAATCATAAATGTTTTCATTATTATTTATGGCTAGTTATTACACATTTAATTCATTAAAAAAGAAGTATTCCTTTTGTAACCCCATGTATTTTATCTTATGCATTTAAAAACACATTTTGAGATGAGTCTACTGGCTTCACCAGACTGCTACAGAGGTCACAGCACAGAAATGGTTGAGAACCCTGTCCCAAAGACACTCACCCAGTGGTGTCCGTGGACATATACCGGCATAGTCACACTAACACCATCTATCACAGAGGAGAGCTAGTGGCGAGTTATGTCTTCATCATTAGAAGGAATAAGTTAAATGTTGTAGCTCTATTCTATGGAATACTGTAGCTTCAGATACTAAAACATGGGTTTCCCTTGTGGCTCAGCTGGCAGAGAATCCACCTGCAATGTGGGAGACCTGGGTTCAATCTCTGGGTTGGGAAGATCCCCTGGAGAAGGAAAAGGCTATCCACTCCAGCATTCTGGCCTGAAGAATTCCATGAACTGTATAATCCATGGCGTCACAAAGAGTCAGACACAACTGAGTGACCTTCACTTTCAATATCCAGTATTGTCAAGAGAAGGGGAAATCTAACCTTTCAAACACTATTAGTGGGGAAGAGAAAGGTAATACAAAGTTTCTGAAAGGAAATTTGGCATATGTTTAAAATTCCATGAAAATTTGTTCTAAAAACCTGCAAATCCTTGGCATAGAATTTTCACATTTAGAAGTGTATCTTAAGGAAATAATAAAAGGAAAGTACATAGATATTTAGTTACAAAGATGCTTACTGTGGAATTTTTTCTCACAACAGAAGTGTGAAAAAAAGATGATTAGATACCGGCAAAGTAAACTGTAATATCTACATATTAAAGAATAGGATGGGGGCTTCCATGGTGGTCCAGTGGTTAAGCGTTCACCTGCCAGTGCAGGGGACATGGGTTCAATCCCTGATCTGGGAAGATCTCACGTGTCCCGGAACAACTAAGACTTTACACCACAACTACTGAAGCCTGTGCGCCCTAGAGCCTGTACTCCACAACAAGACAAGCCACTGCAGTGAAAAGCCCCTGCACTGAAGCTACAGAGTAGCCCCTGTTTGTCACAAGTAGAGAAAGCCCTTGTGCAGCAATGAAGGGCCAGCACAGCAGCAAAAATAATATTAATTATAATATAGAATGTATAGTATATACATATATAATATATATGTATATTACATGTATATTATATATGCATAGAATATAGAATATAGAATTCTATAATTTAATATAGAATGATGTCACTGAAGTAGTATCAATAAGATAGGAATATATTTTAAAGTTACATAGAAGAAAAACAGAACCTATACAGTATGAAGCATTTTGTGATCTAACATTTATATGGCAATTTTTCATTATAAGAGTTTCACATTCATGAAGCGAATTTGGAAAACAAAGATCAAAGAACATAAAAGTCGCCCAAAATTTCAACCAACCAGATATATTCACTATTTATTTCTTGGTGGATATTATGTTATGGATAAAACTCTAATGTAAACAAATGGAATAAAAACATATTTTTTAGGAACCCAAATATAAAATTGAATTACAAATCTAAATGTTCATCCTGTATGTAAGTAGAATGAATTATGCTATACCTATCTGAACTTCCAAAAGAGCTAATAACTCAGAAATGTTAGGGATACTCATTGGGTAAATTTTCCAAATTCTGATCAGGAAACAAATCTGATTGGAAAGAGGTAGAAAAAATGAATAGGAGCCACCTATAGTTAACATTTGTTTTTTGAACTTTTACCTAAACACCACAGGCCTTAGGTATGAAGGATTTTATGATAAACTGCTATGTTTGCACAAGTTAAAATTCAAAGCTTGGGTTCTGAAGACCGTCTGCCTAAGGTTAAATCACTGCTCTGCTACTTACAAATTCTGTGTTATTAGGCAGTGTATGGTCTCTGTCTCTCAGTTTCCTCCAAATGGAGAAGATCACAGGCCCCACTTACAGGGTTATAAAATGAAATGAGATGATATATATATGTAAAGCACTTAGAATCCTACCTGGCTCTTAAGCACACTATAAATGCTGACTACTGGCTTTGCAGGCATTAGTGAAGCAACAGAAGCACATTTTTAACAGCAATCTGAAGCCCTTCATATCATGTGCATTGAATAAACGACTCATTAGGAAGCTGCACAAGCTACAGCCTCCCCTTCCCCATTTTGTTCAGGAAAGCTGTTTAATACCACTGTAAACACTTATGGCCACCATCAGAACTAGAAAAGCTGAGAAAGATTTCCCTGTGAATAGAGCCGGTGTGTGCAGATGGGACATCTAAAAACCAGTACATAGTTTCTTAGGGGGTGAACTCTCCCCTCTCCTCCCTGAATTCTTAGAATCAGATTATGATACTTTCTGTGCTCAAGACCATGCTATAAAGTTGGCCCATAAAGATATTTAAGGCTTGGTACCCATCTTCTCAGAACTTAAAATCACTTAAGAGGATGATGTCAAAATACCTAAAAAGATAACTAAGTAATCCCAGCACATTAGTTTCCTAACGTTGCTGTAACATATTTTCACAAACTTAGTAATTTAAACAATACGAATTTATTATCTTACAGTTTGGTAGGTAACAAGTCCTCAGTGGATCTTCAGTTCAGTTCAGTTCAGTAGCTCAGTCGTGTCCAACTCTGCGACCCCATGAATCACAGCACGCCAGGCCTCCCTGTCCATCACCAACTCCCGGAGTTCACTCAAACTCATGTCCATCAAGTCGATGATGCCAACCAGCCATCTTGTCCTCTGTCGTCCCCTTCTCCTCCTGCCCTCAATGCCTCCCAGCATCAGGATCTTTTCCAATGAATCAACTCTTCGCATGAAGTGGCCAAAATATTGGAGTTTCAGATTTAGCATCAGTCCTTCCAAAGAACACCCAGGACTGATCTCCTTTAGGATGAACTGGTTGGATCTCCTTGCAGTCCAAGGGACTCTCAAGAGTCTCCTCCAACACCACTGTTCAAAAGCATCAAGGGCACTCAGCTTTCTTCACAGTCCAACTCTCACATCCATACATGACCACAGGAAAAACCATAGCCTTGACTAGACGAACCTTTGTTGGCAAAGTAATGTCTCTGCTTTTGAATATGCTATCTAGGTTGGTCATAACTTTCCTTCCAAAGAGTAAGTGTCTTTTAATTTCATGGCTGCAATCACCATCTGCAGTGATTTTGGAGCCCAGAAAAATAAAGTCTGACACTGTTTCCACTGTTTCCCCATCTATTTGGCATGAAGTGATGGGACCGGATGCCATCTTACTGGGCTAAAATCAAGGTGTCAATACGGCTTGCATTCCTCTTAGACACTCTTGTGGGAGTATCCATACCCTTGTCTTTTCCAGCTCCTAGAAGCTATCCACATTCCCTGGCTCATGACCTCCTTCAAAGCCATCAATGTCAGGTTGAGTCCTCACACTGCATCTTTCCGGTTCCCTTTTCTGCCTCTTCCATTTTTTAAAGGACTATTTTATGATTATATCTGCATAATCCAGGATAATCTGCCTACTTTAAGACCACCTGATTTATAACTTTAGTGCCATCTGCAATCTTAATGCTTCTTTACCATGTAACCTAACATCCTCTCAGGTTCTGGGTATTAGGATGTGGATATCATTGGGAGGCTGTTATCCTGCATTCTGCTCCTAGTAAATGATAATGATCAAGTGAGATAAAGAAATGGCACATGATAGGATTTCGGTGGAGTTTAAAGTCACTGCAGCTGGGAACAGTCAGTGAAAGCTTAAAGGAAAAGGAAGATCTATTCTGGCCATTTAAGCAAAGTTTTAAAAGTGGAGTGGGAGGAGTTCAAATGAGAAAAGGAATAAGAACAAAGTCTTGAAAATGTAAATGAAATGAAAAGGAACCAGGGACAAAGGACAGAATACTTTGGCAAAAGGAAGAGTCACAAAAGGGGGAAGCAGAGTGGCTGGGAAGCAGCTTGACAGGGGTCAAGAGTTGATCCCCTGAGAAAGCAAACTGACCCCAGTGCGCTTTTTAACATGATAATGTATTCACAGATGACCATCAGGATGTCAGTGCTTTTTCATGTAATAACATCTCAGTGTAATACCATCAGAAAATCCGTAGTTACAGTTCCTGGCCAAATTAAAGTAGGCAGCCAAAACTGTCCCCTCAGATGAACTATAAGAAATGATCAAAATTGGATTTTGTCCATTTTTAACAGGGCCACTCATAGAAATCAAAACATTTTACTAAGAACAAATGATGCCTGTTAAGATCTCTCATATTGTATCTTTACTCTACAAAATAACATACAAAAATATTTTTAACTGTGAAAAGGACTCTTTTTTTCTCCCCATAATGTGGCTGTTTGGTGCTAAAGGTAATGTTACAGGTCTGGTTCTCATATCAGGTGCCGCATCAAGCCTGTTCCTTCATTTTGTTTTCACAAAACAAAAATGACATTTTACAAGGTACATCATAGCAAAAGGAGTACTGCATACGCTGTAATGTCCAAGTACTTGTGAAATAGACTCTTCCAAAAATCACTGAATATTTGCAATAGTCCACCTCTAGATTGTTAATTTCAGGAAAATGTATTATGTATACTGGCAAAAAAAAAAAAAAAAAAAAGTAACTGTACAAATCAAGAGTGAAAAAAAAATTCAAGAGTGAAAGCTAGTTTCCCTACCTCCTACCCTTGAGTCATATTATTCCAGTCCTTGCCGCCCCATCTCAGACAACTACTGCTTGCAGTGTCCTTGTACAGAGTATCTTTACACCCGAATGGTAGTGAGACAGAAGGGAAGAGGGCAGGCCACTACATTCAGAAGAATGGCACAGCCCTCAAGAATACAAAACAAACTCCTTAGAATCGATTAGGTCCAAGATGGTGGATGATTCGACTTCCAGTGGACCCTGAGCCTCATTATACACTCATTATAATACATTAACACATGCTAAATGACACACCTCATCTATGGAACAGAGCTAAATATCCTCAAAAGACTTAAGAAAACTATGAACACAAAATAACAAAATATATGTAAAAAAACTGAGAATGGTGTTCAGTAACTGAGTGCCCCACAGATTACAGCAGCGGTCTTCAAAGTGGGCTCAAATTACCTGTTTTGAGGCACGTGCCAACCCTCCACTCCACCAATGCCATTTCTCAGATACACCAGGAATCCTCCTGCCTTGAGGATTCTGTGAAGGTCACCAGCAACCTTGTGTGCCTCCCATGCTCTTTCCCAGACGTCTGCATGGCTCACTCCCTCACCACTCTGGCAGGGCTTGCTCAGATGGCACTCACACCAGTGGGAGCTACCTGACCATCCAAGAACTCACTCTGGCCCCTCCTTGTCCTTTGCTTTGTTTTTCTCCACAACACACCTCACCATCCCGCTTCCCTGCCCCTGTTGTTGTTGTTTAGACACTAAGTCATGTCCACCTCTTTTGTGACCCCATGGACTGTAGCTCACCAGGTTCTTTTGTCCACGGGATTTCCCAGGCAAGAATACTGGAGTGGGTTGCCATTCCCTTCTCCAGGGGATCTTCCTGATCCAAGGATCAAACCCAAGTCTCCTGTATTGGCAGGTGGATTCCTCACCACTGAGCCACCATAGCTCAGTTAGAAAAGAATCCGCCTGCAATGCAGGAGACTCCAGTTCAATTCCTGGGTCAGGAGGATCCCCTGGAGAAGGGATAGGCTACCCACACCAGTATTCTTGGGCTTCCCTGGTAGCCTAGCTGGTAAAGAATCCACCTGCAATGCAGGAGACCTGGGTTCAATCCCTGGGTTGTGAAGATCCCCTGAGAAGGGAAAGGCTACCCACTCCAGCATTCTGGAGTATTCAGAGTCGGACATGATTGAGCAACTTTCACTTTCACCATGAAAGCTCTGTATATTACTTGTAATTCTTGCTATTACCATACTGTGATGAACATTTTTGTGTCTATTTTCTTGTGCATGTTCTTGTACTTAGAAGCAAAAATATTGAAACATGAATGAAGCACATCTTTAATTTACTAGATAGTGTCAATCAACTCTCCAGGGTACCACCTGTTGTTTCACATTCTTCACAGCACTCAACATCATCCGACTTTTCAGTTTTCTGCCAATCTGAGTATGAAATGGTATTTTCAGTTTCAATTTGCATTCCCTCTATCACTAGTGAATTTCAGCATCTTTTCATATTTATTGATCATTTTAATTTTCTCTTCTGTGAATGACCTGTTCATATCTTTTGCTAATATTTTTATATATTCTTGATACCAATCTTTTGTCACTTAAATGTGTAGCATGTAACTTCTCCAGTCTCAATGGTCTTTTAACTTTTTCTTATTTACAGTAAACTTTATTTTAATCAATTTTAACATAATTTCAAAGTAGGCCTTTGCTCTAAGATAAGCAAAAGAACAGATATCCTAAATCTCATTAAAAGATCCTTTTCACACTGTTTGTTGAGTAGGGCATTGAGCTTTGGGGGTTGAGTAGGGCACAGAGCTTTGGATGCCCCACCGGTGACACCCTAACATTCTATCCCTAGAGATTTTACCTAGAGATACAGAAAGAACAGATAACACCAACATACAAGAATCAAATTGTACGGGGGTATGATAGGAAGGAACTCTTGTGTTACATTCTACCCACCTCCTTAGGGTTGTCATGATAATGACTGATTTTTTTCTCTGCAAAGTTCAGTGCTGTTTTCTTGTCTTTGTTTTAAGTAAAATGTCAGAGTATGTGAAATGGCTATACTTATTTATCTTAATAATAAAAAGAGTGGAAGTTTACAAATTCTTCATGAGTCCAAGCTGGGCCATAACTATTACTGATGGAGTTACCCAAGGCACTAACTCCAAGTTTGGCAACCATCAGCAAACTGGCACAGTGGCTGAATCTCATTCCCATAACGCCAGCCAAGGTTCCAGAAGTAACTAGGAAAAGCGAAATGTTCTCAATCCTGAGACAGCTGATAGGTACGCAGGCCCACTAGGCCACTGCAGAGGAGCCCAGCAGCCAGGGACAGGACACTGCCTGCTTTTGCATAGCCAGTGATCCCACCAGGGGCAACCAGTGCTGCATAGCCGAAGTCAATCCAATGTAAAGGCACAGTGGGCTGGAGTCCTGCATTGTTCTCTTTTACTTCGTTGGAACAGAATTTTACACTAGGCCTGCACCTCCTTCCCGAAGGTCTGCATGGGCCGACACCTGTCCTTTAACTTTTTTAAAGTGTTGTTGTTTAAAAAAAAAAAAAAAATTAATCCAACTTTTACAAATGTTTATTTATTTGTGGCTGTACTGGGTCCTGTTACTGTGCACGGGATTTCTCTGGTTGTGGCTAGTGGGGGCTACTTTCTCTCTGCGGTATACAGGCTTCTCATTGTAGTGGCTTCTCTTGTAGCGGAGCACTGGCTCTAGGCAGGTGGGCTTCAGTAGCTTCTGCTCACGGGCTCTGGAGTGCAGGGTCAGTAGTTGTGCATGTGGCCCCTCAGCATGTGGGATCTTCCTGGACCAGGGATTGAACTGGCATCCTTTGCATTGCAAGGCAGATTCTTAACCACTGGACCACCAGGGAAGCCCTTAAACTGGGTTTTGATGTACAGAAATTGCCATTCCATTTCTTAAAGACAGATTATTTCATATTAATGATTTCTTAAAGGTGTTTAGAGTTTTTCTTACATACATAGAATCAAAAACACATTTTAGAATTCTTTTTTTTTCCCATAGGCATCTATTTTTCAGCACAATCTATTACTATATTTTAGAATAGCAGTGTTCCCATGGCACAGATTTGGGAGACACTTCTCTAAAAAAGAGGAAAGGACAGTGGGCTTTTGAGGGCAGGGACCTGATGGGAAGAGAGTTGAGGAAGAAAGAACACTGTTCTCTCATTGTTTTATGTGGGAAAGTTTGCCTCTGCCATCGTGAGTTCACAGTCATTCAAAAAGTCTTGACTGACTTATACAATGGCTAAATTTATCCTTCCCACGAAAGGCTTGTTTTTTCAAAACATCTGACTAGGCTGACATTATTTCACATGTTACTCTGCCAAGAAGGTTCATAGGTCCTGGGGAACTTCTTTCCTGAAATATATTATTGGGAATTTTATATACCTAACTTCATATTTGAAAGATTTAGTGTAGCTGTAATACTCTAATTATTCTAAAAACTTTAATCTTCTGTAACTGAAGTGATGGGATTCAGTCAGTTATTTTCATTTTAGTTTACCTAAATTCCTGATGATTATCAATTATCATTAAATGCCTAAACTCCAGTGTGACTGAGGAGACTCTGAGCCCCAATTGTCAAGGGAACATTCATCCTTATCAAGTTCGATCCTTTAAAGATAGAAACAGTAAAAGGCTACGTGTAACTCAATTCTGATTCCCTCCTTCTCTCTCCATTACAGTCTCAGGTAGACAACGCTGATAATTCAAATGACGTTTAACTTCTTCCTATTCCTTATTCTTTTGACTTCTATTTATCCTAACACATTTCTCAATTGTAGATTAGGAGTTAATAGTAAGGTTGTCTAGGCATGGTTAGGTGAATAATAAATATAACATAGCAACAAAAACTATGTCATTAAACATAAACTAACTTAACTTCAATAGAGACTGCTACATCTTCAAATATCATTATTATTCACAATGCTTCAGTGAAAGGAATTACTGGATGATTGTTAAATAACCAAACTAAGACAATTAGTAAGAGAAATTACTAAAGTGAAAGTGAAAGTGAAGTTGCTTAGTCGTGTCCGACTCTTTGCAACCCCATGGACTGTAGCCCACCAGGCTCCTCTATCCATGGGATTATCCAGGCAAGAATACTGGAGTAGGTTGCCATTTCCTTCCCCAGGGGATCTTCCCAATCCAGGGATCGAATCCAGGTCTCCAACATTGCAGGCAGACACTTTAACCTCTGAGCCACCAAGGGAAGCCTGAAATTACTAAGGACATAAGAAAAACAAACTAGACATAATTTTAAAACACTGAACTTAAATGCCAGTAGCTCTATATGTATATATAGGAAAAATAATTTTGTTGTAAATTAATTAATGAACACAAAAGACAATGGTTTGGTTTGTTTCACTACAAAATGCTTGTTTTGATATTTTATCACAGTCTTGTAAACCTGTCTCTTTTATGTAATAAAATTGCATCAGTTATTTTCTTCTGCTGATAGATTTAGCTACTGAGATTTATTATAGACCATAAAAAGATTTAAACTGTAAAGTTAATTTTAATACTACAGCATTTCCTACTCCAGGAACCTGTCTAGATTTAAAAAATTTTTCTTCATCATGTCCTAAGGATGACTGTTCTCTTTTTTTCATCCTATCTTACAACTTGCTGTCAGCCTCTTGGCCAGTCTAGACTGGAAGAACAGTAAGGGCACTCCTATAACCCAGAGAGGTTAAGTGATAACTGGGAGGAATGGTGAAGCTCCTGTGAAGAATATAATGGAAAGTCTTAGATGTGAGAACTCTTTAAATAGCACCACCTTAAGGAAATCTCCCACTGATAATGAAAAATTTAATAATCTTAGGAGTCCGATGGGGACATCCCTGGTGGCTCAGACGGTAAAGAATCCGCCTGCTATGCAGGAGACCCAGGTTCAACCCCTGGGTGGGGAAGATCCTTTGAAAATAGAATGGCTACCCACTCCAGTATTCTTGCCTGGAGAATTTCATGGACAGAGGAGCCTGGAAAATTCCAAGGACAGAGGAACCTGGGGGGGCTATAGTCCATGGGGTTGCAAAGAGTGGGACATGACTGAGTGACTAACACTTCCATTTTCACTTTTAGGAGTCAGATGAATTACCATTAGGCTCAAAAACATTGTTTATTTTTTCAGACCCTCCTAAATGAGTCAATCTTGCAAAATTAGAAAACAAAACTAAAAGTATTTACTATGAAAATGCAGATTCCTTTCCTTTCTGTGTAGCATCCTCTTCTAGTAACGAATAGAAACAATGACATTTATTAATATCATTAAGGCTACACAATACATTTATAAGTGATATCAAGATTTAGAATAGCAAAGTATGGGAAAGAGGAGAAAGTCGAGGTTTGATAAGAAAAGGTATGAATCTGGGAGATTATGGAGAACAGGGGAGCCTGACTTGCTGCAGTGCATAGGATTGTGAAGAGTCGGACATGACTTAGAGACTGAACAACAATAACATAAATAAACAAATAAATAACATAAATAAACAAATAAACAGAAAAAAAGGAGAACAAAATTTTTGGTAGCTCTGACTGCTAAGTAAGGTCACAAATACAAGATACTATGACTAAAGTTTTTCTTTTTGCTCTGGAAATCACAACTATCATCTAAGTGTTTTAAAAAGCTGTGCTATGTAGTGCTTTAATAGCATTGCAGCTTAAAGGAACTATCAGGAGATCTTCCCTTTTTAGAGTTGGTAAAATAAATCCCCAGCCATAGTGCTTGTTATTTGAGGAAAACAGTGAGATCCTGATACCTTATTTTGGTCTAGTGTAGACTTCTCTCCTTCCTGGTCTGAAGCTGACACTATTAGACTCACACCTTTTGTTTACATAATGCACACAGGTCACTGGCCCAGAGGATGCAATTGCACCCAAGGATGGTGAAAACCCTTGCCCTCCTTAGCATGGATTCTCTTGTCAGATCACATCCCCAACTTCTTTCAGGCAGTAACTTAGACTCTAGTGAAAGTCACTCAGTTGTGTCTGACTCTTGCGACCCCATGGACTGTAGCCCTCAAGGTTCCTCTGTTCATGGGATTCTCCAGGCAAGAATACTGGAGTGGGTTGCCATACTGGCAAATGAAGAAGACATAGTCTTTTTCCTTTAGGAGCTCATTGTCTAGCAGAAAATAATATACAAATATAATGCAACATGATACATTTTCTGCTATAGTTGACAGAGGTTGAAAAGAATAATAAATAAATAGTCAAATATAATAAATAAAGATTGAAAAGAATAATAATCAGCATTACCTAGAATGTGGGGAAACAGAGCACTGAAACATGATTGCTAGAAGTTCAAATTAATAAGTATTCTGGAGGGCATTTTAGTATTATGTATAAAAAGCATTTTTAAAAACTAAGAAAAAGTGAATACCATTTACCTTAGCAGCTCCACAGCTCAGGACTTAACCTAAGGAAATCCTCAGACAAATTTGCAAGGATGTTTGTACAAATATCCAGAGAGAGTAGCATTTGTTGTAATAGTGAAAATGCTACAGTTTCCAGTAAGAGGTGGTGATTAGTTAAATGAATTTTGCTATTATCACCAATGGTGGTGATAATCTGTTATATGGATGTAGCAAAATTCATTTTTTGAGTGAAAAATAGGTTATAAAGCATAATAAATACGATGAAGATGGCATATAATTTCTTCATCTCCAAAACTTATAACCCCTGTCTAATCATGAGAAAAACATCAGATAAATTCCAATAGTAAGGCATCCTTCAATACACTGACCTACTTCACAGCTGTCAAGGTCATCAAAACAAGGAAAGTCCAAGAAACTGTCAAAACCAAGAGGGGCCTAAGTAGTGTGTTAGTCACTCAGTCATGTCTGACTCTTTGCAGCCCCACGTACTGTAGCCCACCAAACTCTTCTGTCCACGGAATTCTCCAGCAAGAAAACTGGAGTGGGTTGCCACGCCCTCCTCCAGGAGATCTTCCTGATCCATGGATCAAATCTTCATCTCTTAGGTCTCCTGCTTTGTCAGGCAGGTTCTTACCACTAACGCCACCTGGGGAACCTATGTATTTTACATGTATACACACACATATATATTATATATATAAATTGTCTTTCTTATAGTAGCTTCATCTTTCATGCCTAGTTAGCTGCTTCTTTTCCCCCCATGCCTACCCCATGCTCCCAAAGCATTCCATTCCTATCTCTCTCTTAGCATTATATTTATAGTGTGACATTGTGACCACTTGCTTAAAAATCCCACAATCTCCAGTTTGACAGGAGTTCCTGTAGATTCTGTGCCCTACTTTACACTATATTTCAGAGAGGTAGAAACTCCTTAATAAATATTTAGTGAGTGAACAACTGTATTTCCACATGACAAAGAAGGAAGAAATCGCGAGAGGCAGCAATCCATGGCAGATATGTTTCTATAAGAAGAAAAAGAAGAAACTAAGAACTGAATGATTAGTAGGATGAAAGGAAAGACAGACCTAAAGCTCAGGCAGAGGCAGTGGTGGGGCCTCTCCAAGAAAAATCACTCGACAGTTTTGACTGGAATGACCTGGGGTGCTGACACATCAGTCTTAATATGCTACTACATACACAACATACAAGTTCTACACACATCAATATGGACAGAATCTAAGACATACTGTGAAGTAAAAAGAGAAAGTGACAGAACAGTGTGCATATCCTAAGTGTGTGTGTGCATACATGTGTGTACACACATACATACACATTCATATACCACACACGTGTGTGATGAGACCAATAACAAGGCTGTGTAGAAGAGACAGCTCCTTTTCATCACAAACTTTTATTACCCTTTATTTTAATATCACATACATGCATTAATCTACTCAAAATTTATTTTAGAGGGATCTACAAAGTGAAATTTTGGATTATATTTCTAAGTGAACTTTTAAAAAAGGAAGCCATTATGCAGCAAGGAAAAAAATGTCTGGAATAGGATATACTAAAACGTTAATGGCATACCCATTGTGGTAATTTTTAATTTTCTCCTTCTCTAGTCTTTTCTGTCTCAGTCTCCTAGTTTTGCCAGTTCCGTTTTTCCCAAGGCTCACTCCTTACAAGTGTTCCCTCTCTGGATTCTCTTGGTGATCTCATCAGGTTTCATGGCTGTAGGTACCATGTATGTAATGGACAAATATATACATCCAGGCTAGATCAGAGCTCCAGACTTAAATATACAACTGTTTCCTCAACATTGCCACCTGAATGCCTAAAACATCAACTCCTAAAACTTACTCAACAAGTGTAACATATCTCCAAATGAACTTCCTGCCCTCCCTGGCCTCCAACATACAAGTCATGCCATCTTAGTCTATGGCAAATCCTTCCTTGCAGTTGCTCAGGCCAAAAACTAGACTCATCTTCCCAAATCCCATATCCAATCTCTCAGTAAACCTTGTTACTTTTACCTCCAGAATGGATCTAGGTTTTGATCACTTCTCACCTCCTTCCAGCTGCCCTCCTGGTCCAGGCACCATCTCCTCTCACGTGGATCACCTGGATGGTCTCCAGATTGGTCTCCCTGCTCTTCCCCTCCACTCCCACAGTCTCCCCCGAGGTGGTGATCTATCCACATGAAGGCCAGATCATGTTACTCCTCTGTTCAAAACTCCCCAGATGCTTCCATCTCTCAAAGGGAAGAAGTCCAAACCATAAAAACAGGTCAATGGGTCCCACATGATCCATCACTCCTTCTGATGCTCCCATCCACAAAGCTTTATCTCTCTCACTTCATCACTTGCCCTTTCCTGTGCTCACCCCTCTTAAACCAGCTCAACCCCCTTACCGGTCTTCTTTACACACCAAGCCTGCTCCTACCTCTGCCACGGCGCTGTTCCTTCCTCTGCTCTTATCCCAGGTGTTCTCATGACTCACCCTCTCCCTTTCTTCAAGTCTTTGCTCAAAACTCACTCGCTTAATTAGTCCTTCCCTTGTGCACCTCCCTACCCAAAATTGCAACTGCCCATCCATTAACCTATACCCCTTTCCCAGGGCTATTTTTCCCCATAATACTCATCCTTCCTATTCTATAGAAGTGATTTGGTTATTAGGGTTATTTTTACAATCTGTCATGTCTACGTTTGAGTACAAGCTCCATGAGAATGGGGACTTTTGTCTGTATTGTTCACTGAGCCTAGAAAAATATTTGTAAATACAAGTTGAATGCACAAGCTTGTATTACTTGCATAATAAGGAATGATTTAAAAATAAAAGTTACTATAATGAATGAAGGCTACCACTGTCTACTTATTCATAATTTGAAAATTTTGGGGGGGGTGTTACATTGTATTTTGCTCTGAAAAGATCTTTCCATTCTTGTTGTCTTAGGAAAGAATATTTTATTTTTAAAGAAATGTTTTAAAATATTTTTTTTATTTCTCAGGGCTAAAGTAGAAAAAGGTTTTATTTTATTTTCACCATGGGGGGAAAAAGTAATCCATTTTATTTCAGTGGTTGCATTTTCTACTGCAGGCAGCACTACAGAGGAAAGAGCAACAGCAATCAGGGCTAAACAACAGGGTTTTACCCTGTCTCCACCACAGACTCACTTGCTTCCAAACAAGGACCTTAACCTCTCCTGAACCTCCTTTCCCACATCTGTAAAATGGGAATGATACTTATGTCATAGAGTTGTGAAGATTAAATGGGGTAACAGCTAATATTTGCTGGGTGCTTACTTCACAGAGTGGGTAATATCATGCCTGTTTTCCCAGCTTAGGAAACAGGGGCCAAAGGTTATCCAACTAGTCAGGTAGCAAGGTCAGAGGCCCTGAATGCTAAGTCTGGGATTCTTTCCCTTCCTCTCTCCTACCTCTTATCTCTTTGGGAGAGGATAAACAGTGGAAAGAGCATCTAAAGATGACTAAGTGGGGACTGGAGTTTAACTCTTCCCTTGGCAGTGTCCTTTGGGAAGTGCACCATGGATATGAGTGGGTCATGCATGAACCACCTCAGGCTGTCACCAATCTGGAGGAGTTACATAGAATTAGCAATAATCCAGGGCAGCATCTCTTCCTCTTCTTTCTTGTTTCAGGTAGATAATTATACAAAGTTAAATTCTTCTACTTTTGATTTTTCTTTTTGGGTCTCAGTTATTTCCACTCCAGAAATTTCTTCTTCACACATGTGCTCCTTAATCTTCTTTCACCTTTTATTAACTCTTATCCAGTTACCTCAGGTAAATCTTCTCCTTACAGATATTCTTTATTGCACCTATAAACCCCAAAACAGCTATGTTCAGGTTGGTAAGCATAAAAAGAGTATTCAAAATACAACTAAGTTAAGGAAAAGACCAGCCCTTCACTTTGAACTGTTCCAGGCTCAGTGAACAATATGGTGTACTACCACAGATGGAGATCAGATATTCACTTCAGCATCTTCTCTTACGGTCCACTGGCCTCTGTATTCACATCAACGTAGCTGTGGTGAACAGGGCTTAATGCAGCCGTGGGTGGGCCCAAGTCCCAGTTCTAGTTGGCAGCTGTGTGACTTTGGGCAGTTACTTAACCCTCACCCCACTTTCCTCATCTGTAATGTGTGCGCTAAGTCACTTCAGTTGTGTCCGACTCTTTGTGACCCTATGGACTGTGGCCACCAGGCTCCTCTGTCCAAGGAATTCTCAAGGCAAGAATACTGGAATCGGTTGCCATTTCCTTCTCCAGGATCTGTAATGTGGGATCATAACAAAATCTACCACCTAGGATTACTATGGAGAAGGCAATGGCACCCCACTCCAGTACTCTTGCCTGGAAAATCCTATGGACAGAGGAGCCTGGTGGGCTGCAGTCCATGGGGTCGCTGAGGGTCGGACACGACTGAGCAACTTCACTTTCACGTTTCACTTTCATGCACTGGAGAAGTAAATGGCAACCCACTCCAGTGTTCTTGCCTGGAGAACCCCAGGGATGGGGGAGCCTGGTGGGCTGCCGTCTGTGGGGTCGCATAGAGTCGGACACGACTGAAGTGACTTAGCAGCAGCAGGATTACTATGAGGATTAAATGGGTTAATTCATTTAAATCACTTAGAATGGCTTCTGGGACAGAGCAAAGGCAAAACAAACAGGTTAACAGAGATTTCCTCAAATATGAATATTCAATATTAAATTTTTTCTATATTTATTACTCTTTAAAATACTATTATTATGAAAATGAAAGTGTGAAAGTGTTAGTTGCTCAGCTGTGTCCGAGTGTTTGCAACTCCATGGACTGTAGCCCACCAGGCTACTGTGTCCATGGAATTTTCCAGGCAAGAATACTAAAGTGGGTTGCCATTCCCTTCTCCAAGGGATCTTGCCAACCCAGGGATCGAACCTGGGTCTCCTGCACTGCAGGCAGATTCTTCATCATCTGAGCCACCAGGGAAGCCCCAACTATTATCATAACCACCCTTAAAAAAAAAAAAAAAAACTTTTAAACTACAAATACAGTTAGTTGTTCAGCCACATAATTTTTTTTCTGTCACATAATTAAATACACTTTTACTAGGTAAACTGAAGATCTACCACTCATAGTATTGTTTCTATGGAAAGCTTAAATTCAGAAATTTTAATAAATGACATTTTAAAGCACATTTTATCTAGAAGATAGGGAATGCTCATATTGAAAATGCAAATATACATAAAACTGTAACATATGATTGAATTTACCAGAACAGTCTTTACTTTTTTGAAACAGGATTTATTTCATAAGCAATTTACCTATTTCTGTTGCCAGAGCTGCTGTAAATCTGGTACCTCCGAAAAGTATTAGAGGTCACAGGATCTAGAATCTCACTTATTCACGGTTTGGCTATTGCAAACAGAATCACATGTGCTATTAAAAAAAAAAAAAAAAACAGTGTTTGTATAAAATCACCACTTCAGTTTCTACCATCTGTACTTGCTTGAGGGGTCAATTTCCTGCAGATAAGTCACCCAGCTGAGGAACTCAGATCTGCATGGGTAGAGTACAAACAGTGGTGAAGTTAGACTTAAAGTGAGGAAGCCCGCCCGACCAAGCTACTTCCTTTTTATCCCTCCAAATAAGGAAACACTGCAGCACCCTGCAGACTTGGAGAGTTCTGTTTATTTTGGAATGAATGACAACAACAAAATATCTGTTGGTAAGATTGTCAGATTTAGTAAAGCAAAATATAGGATGACCAGTTAGATATGATTTTCAGATAAAGAAATACCCTTTCAGTCCCCAATATTGCATGGGATATACTTATATGAATAAAGTATTCTTTATCTAAAATTCAAGTTTAACTGACCATCCTGTGTTTAATCTGGTCACCTTATTTGCTGGAAGATGAATTATTTCCAGACATATAACTGCCCCCTCCAACACATTTCCAACTTTAAAGAAATACATGTGTTTTATATGCAAAGTATACTAATTTGAATATATCTTCAGGGTTTTGGAAACTGCTTGAACTAGAGAACCACCAGTAATCCTCATTTGTGTTGAAACTGGAGAAGAAATCTATAATCTTATGTTAGTATATTTTAATTCTAATTTTGGCTCAGTACAATTACAGAAATAAACTACCTAACTGATTTGTTTTTTTCCCTCAAAAGTTAAATGCAATTCACAATTTAACATGAGATAATACCGCCACCTGGAGGCCAGAGGTAGGTATGTCTAAGAATCAGTGTGATTTCTAGTTCATTAGTTATCTGAGTTATGGTGACACTTGATTAATAATACCATTCTGCTACTTGCCATTATATAAGTCCAGTTTTCTCACATTTATTCATTCATTATTGAACACTTTCTAGGTTTCTACTGTATGACAGACACTATGCTAGACTTTGGGAATACATAGTTGTATAAGACCTAGCTTCTTCCTTCAGGCATGTAACAAACTAATGCGAGAGAGCAGGGGATTACCCAGTGTCATCCGAGCTATTCTTGCCCTTTAAGGTTAAAATGAAATTAACATAAACCTCCAATCTTCAGATGGTGGAAAACTTGTGTCTTTCTAAGATTGTAGGGGAAACTGTGGCTTGCAGTGTTCTTGTTCACCTCGGACTCATAGCTCCTGCTTCATCTGACATAGTTCAGTTTATGGACTGCTTTAGTGTCCTCAAACCATTCAACATCACGGTAATCCAAGCCTATGCCCCAACCAGTAACGCTGAAGAAGCTGAAGTTGAATGGTTCTAGGAAGACCTACAAGGCCTTTTAGAGCTAACACCCCCAAAAAATGTCCTTTTCATTATAGGGGACTGGAATGCAAAAGTAGGAGGTCAAGAAACACCTAGAGTAACAGGCAAATTTGGAGTGCAGAATGAAGCAGGACAAAGGCTAATAGAGTTTTGCCAAGAGAACTCACTGGTCATAACAAACACTCTTCCAACAACACAAGAGAAGACTCTACATACGGACATCACCAGATGGTCAACACCGAAATCAGATTGATTATATTCTTTGCAGCCAAAGATGGAGAAGCTCTATACAGTCAGCAAAAACAAGAGCAGGAGCTGACTGTGGCTCAGATCATGAACTCCTTATTGCCAAATTCAGACTTACGTTGAAGAAAGTGGGGAAAACCACTAGACCATTCAGGTATGACCTAAATCAAATTCCTTATGATTATACAGTGGAAGTGAGAAATAGATTTAAGGGACTAGATCTGATAGATAGAGTGCCTGATGAACTATGGATGGAGGTTCATGACATTGTACAGGAGACAGGAATCAAGACCATCCCCATGGAAAAGAAATGTAAAAAAGAAAAAGGGCTGTCTGAGGAGGCCTTACAAATAGCTGTGAAAGAGAAGTGAAAAGCAAAGGAGAAAAGGAAAGATATAAACATCTGAATGCAGAGTTCCAAAGAACAGCAAGGAGAGATTAGAAAGCCTTCCTCAGCAATCAATGCAAAGAAATAGAGGAAAACAACAGAATGGGAAAGACTAGAGATCTCTTCAAGAAAATTAGAGATACCAAGGGGATATTTCATGCAAAGATGGGCTCGATAAAGGACAGAAGAGGTGGCAAGAATACACAGAAGAACTGTACAAAAAAGAGCTTCACGATCCAGATAATCATGATGGTGTGATCACTCACCTAGAGCCAGACATCCTGGAATGTGAAGTCAAGTGGGCCTTAGAAAGCATCACTACAAACAAAGCTAGTGGAGGTGATGGAATTCCAGTTGAGCTATTTCAAATCCTGAAGATGATGCTGTGAAAGTGCTGCACTCAATATGCCAGCAAATCTGGAAAACTCAGCAAATCTGGAAATCTGCAAAACTGGAAAAGGTCAGTTTTCATTCCAATCCCAAAGAAAGGCAATGCCAAAGCATGCTCAAACTACCGCACAATTGTACTCATCTCACACACTAGTAAAGTAATGCTCAAAATTCTACAAGCCAGGCTTCAGCAATACGTGAACCGTGAACTTCCAGATGTTCCAGCTGGTTTTAGAAAAGACAGAGGAACCAGAGACCAAATTGCCAACATCCTCCAGATCATGGAAAAAGCAAGAGAGTTCCAGGAAAACATCTATTTCTGCTTTATTGGATATGCCAAAGCCTTTGACTGTGTAGATCACCACAAACTGGAAAATTCTTCAAGAGATGGGAATATCAGACCACCTCTTGAGAAACCTTTATGCAGCTCAGGAAGCAACAGTTAGAACTGGACATGAAACAACAGACTGGTTCCAAATAGGAAAAGGACTATGTTGAGGCTGTATATTGTCACCCTGCTTATTTAACTTATATGCAGAGTACATCATGAGAAATGATGGGCTGGAAGAAGCACAAGCTGGAATCAAGATTGCCGGGAGAAATATCAATAGCCTCAGATATGCAGATGACACCACCCTTATGGCAGAAAGTGAAGAGGAACTCAAAAGCCTCTTGGTGAAAGTGAAAGAGGAGAGCAAAAAAGTTAGCTTAAAGCTCAACATTCAGAAAACTAAGATCATGGCATTTGGTCCCATCACTTTATGGCAAATAGATGGTGAAACAGTGGAAACAGTGTCAGACTTTATTTTGGGGGGCTCCAAAATCACTGCAGATGGTGATTGCAGCCATGAAATTAAAAGACGCTTACTCCTTGGGAGGAAAATTATGACCAACCTAGATAGCATATTCAAAAGCAGAGACATTACTTTGCCAACAAAGGTCTGTCTAGTCAAGGCTATGGTTTTTCCAGTGGTTATGTATGGATGTGAGAATTGGACTGTGAAGAAAGCTGAGCACCGAAAAATTGATGCTTTTGAACAGTAGTGTTGGAGAAAACTCTTGAGAGTCCCTTGGACTGCAAGGGGATCCAACCAGTTCATTCTAAAGTAGATCAGCCCTGGGTGTTCTTGGAAGGAATGATGCTAAAGCTGAAACTCCAGTACTTTGGCCACCTCATGTGAAGAGTTGACTTATTGGAAAAGACTCAAGCTGGGAGGGATTGGGGGCAAGAGGAGAAGGGGATGACAGAGGATGAGATGGCTGGATGGCATCACTGATTCGATGGACATGAGTTTGAGTGAACTCCGGGAGTTGGTGATGGACAGGGAGGCCTGGCGTGCTGCGATTCATGGGGTCGCAGAGTCGGACACGACTGAGTGACTGAACTGAACTGACTGTTCTATACATGCTGCCCCTGTTCTCCATCAAACCTCCTGAAGATGTAGAATACAATGCTTTCCCCGTGGTTTTCATAATGATTAATTTACCCAAAGCTTTGAGCTTGTCTGGGATTCATTTTGATGTCTTTTTAAAAGATTTTATTTTATTTTTGGCTATGCTGGGTCTTCATTACTGCATGTGGGCTTTATGTAGTCGCAGCGAGCAGGGGCTACTCTTTGTTGTGGTGCACAAGCTTCTCATTGCTTTTCAGGGCAGACTCAACCACTAGACCACCAGGGAAGCCCTATTTTGACATCTAGAAGCATGGGGGGGTTGTGTGTGTTTATGTAATTAGAGCCACACTAACAATGATAAATTGAATAGACTTCCTTGCTCTTTTTAAAGTCCTTCTTCCCATCATTTTGACTCTTCTTCCCACCTTTTTTTTTTTTTTGCTGTCCATTTGCAACACTTCTCCATCCCCATCCTCTACCACAGTGGAAAATCTTTCTCCAATTTATTATACAGGATGGTTCAACTTTCTCAACTTCATATTCCCAAACTCAGCGTTGTGTCCACCTGTGCATATCCAACATTCATTATTGTATTATGACACATATGGGCCACCTACCTAGAGTCTCAACCTTTATTTTTTGCCCCTATATAAATGTTTATCTCCCCCATTAACAGGAATTACAGCAACTCCTTAAAAGAGAATGATAACAGTTTAGGCCTCATGTAACATTTTAAAATTTCCTTGTTGCTTTACTACCTTCTCCTGCCCCACCCTCCCTTCCTCCCTCTTTTCCCTTCTTCATCCACCGCTGCAGGTATTTCTTAGCAATCTTGTGGTTTGTTGTTGTTCAGTTGCTAAATTGTGTCTGACTCTGTGACCCCATGGACTGTAGCACTCCACGCCCCTATCCTCCACTATTTTCATGGAGTTTGCTCAAATTTATGTTCGTTGAGTTGGTAATGCTATCTAACCATCTCATCCTCTGCCACCCCCTTCTCCGTTTGCCTTCAATCTTTCTCAGCATCAGGGTCTTATCCAATGAGTCGGCTCTTTGCAGGTGGCCAAAGTACTGGAGCTTCAGCATCAGTCCTTCCAGTGAATATTCAGGGTTGATTTCTTTTAGGATTGACTGGTTTGATCTTCTTGCAGTCCAAGAGACTCTCAATCTTCTCCAGCACCACAATTCCAAAGCACCTATTCTTTGGCTCAGCTTTCTTTATGATCCAACTGTCGCATCTGTACATGACTACTAGAAAAGCCACAGCTTTGACTATACGAACCTTTGTCGGCCAAGTGATGTTTCTGCTTTTTAATACCCTGTGATTTTGGAGCCCAAGAAAATAAAATCTGTCATTGCTTCCACTTTCTCTAACCCTAACCCTAATCTTGCTTCATGACAATACTACTGAGCCTCAACTAAAATTCAGCAACAAGAGAGAAAACTGATGGAATGACTGTAATACAGTATAGCTAATTACCTGGTCCATTGTATCCTTTGCTTTCTGGTTGAGTCTATAATACAGCGCTTCTTCTAAAGCCTGAGTGCTCCTATGACAAGACTTGGAGAGAGGATACTGGAAGGATGCATTGTTCTCATATCTTGCAAATGACCACTCACTAATCCTGTTAACTGCTCCTGCCCTTAAAAAGGACATGTGAATATGAAACTGGATTAAAATCTTAGTTTTGTAGAATCACAGGAAGAAACTATCCCAAATATTAGGTTTTTAAAATAATCACTCAGGCAGACAACAACTTCCCAAAGTGTCAGAATTAGCTCCTTCATTAGATCCCTTGGTATGAAGACTTCAGTACCCAAACACAAACTGCCCAGCTGGAAAACGAGCAATTGCTTGGGCATTAGTGATTCCATCTGACTGGTATTATGACTGGGCCTAGATCTATGGACTTTGGGGTTTAAAGAAGGATTATTTGAATGACCTTACCTTCAGAAATAAAACCAGTGAGCTTCATTTGTTTGTAACACATACATTTGAGTACCTGCCTTATGTCATGTTCTATGTAATGCACAAGGCAAAGTGTTTAAGATACAAAAATAAACTAAAAAATATCTGTCCTTAAGGAATGTAAAGCCTACTGAGGGAGACAGATAAAGCAAAGGCCATATATGTGAGGACTTTGTAAATGTCTAAGTCTGTAACTTTTCATGTCTGTTGTTTACCTTCTTGTTGTTTTACAAAAGTAGCTAGCAGTAAAATACTTACAATTTAAAGGATCTCTGTGTTTACTTTGGGAACCTATACTAATGCTTAAGATGTACATCTTAGAGTAGACCAAAGTCCAGAACACCCCCACTGGCATTCTTTCAGTTCCATGAATATGGCAAGCTCATTTCTGCTTTAAGGCTTTTTTTACTAGCTGTTTCCTGAGCCAGGCATGCAAAGAAGCATTAAGACTGATCTATCTTGGCCTGGGCGTTCTGGCATGGGAGGAAAAGGAGACAGAGGAAACTTTAGAAAAATCACAGATAGGTTTCTAAGTTAAAAAATCTCTTTCCTAAAAGAACCACAAGGGACAATAAAGCGGTGACTATTTTCTAGGTAGAGCAGCCATTTGATTTGGATTGAGATACCTTTTCCTTTGGAATGTAATCTCAAGGGGAAAAACGATGCTTGACTGCAGCTCAACAAAGATGCACAACAGTGGCTTCCAAACCCACTCATTGCCCATGACCTTACAGAAAAATATTCCTGAGTCAATAAAATGTGGAAAAAATTATGACCCATGATGCTATGGGAAATTTGAACACTGACTGCATATTTGATAATATTAAGTAATTATTGGTGTTTTGGGAATAATGGTGATATTGTGATAAAGTTTTTAAAAGATCATACTGAAATATTAGAGATTCAGTCATGTCTGGGATTTGCTTCAGTGTATTACTGGGGAGAAGAGAATGTCATGGGAGGAATATAAATAAAACAAGATTGGCCATGAATCAACAGCTAGATGTTGGTTGCATGGGGATTCATTATACTATCTGTCTTCCTTAGTATATGTTCAAAATTTTTATAAGAAAAAGTATTTTTGAAAATATGCTATAGAGTACATTAGTGGCAGGTGAGGGGATTGGTCTTGTCGATCACAGCTCCTATTCTGGAAATATCTGCTCTCTTTAGGAAGAAAGTATCTGATTAGAGTAATTTACACAAGGTGTGCATTTAACAATCCAAAGCAGAGATTTCTGAAGTATAAAGGAAAATCTAGTAAGTCTCAAAGAACAAGATTTCTTTCAAGCCTCTATATTTCAAATAAAAGAAATCACACTCAAAATTGTACTTCTATGACTCTACCTCATGTCACTCTGTCCCTAAGTCAATACAATCCAGGCACACTGACCACTGCCCTCCTCAAATGTGCCAAGCTCATTTGTACCTAAAGACATGTGGTTTTAGTATCAGATCAGATCAGTCGTGTCCGACTCTGCGACCCCATGAATTGCAGCACGCCAGGCCTCCCTGTCCATCACCAACTCCCGGAGTTCACTCAGACTCAATCCATCAAGTCAGTGATGCCATCCAGCCATCTCATCCTCTGTCATCCCCTTCTCCTCTTGCCCCCAATGCCTCCCAGCATCAGAGTCTTTTCCAATGAGTCAACTCTTTGCATGAGGTGGCCAAAGTACTGGAGTTTCAGCTTTAGCATCATTCCTTCCAAAGAAATCCCAGGGCTGATCTCCTTCAGAATGGACTGGTTGGATCTCCTTGCAGTCCAAGGGACTCTCAAGAGTCTTCTCCAACACCACAGTTCAAAAGCATCAATTCTTCGGCGCTCAGCCTTCTTCACAGTCCAGCTCTCATATCCATACATGACCACAGGAAAAACCATAGCCTTGACTAGAGGAACCTTTGTTGCCAAAGTAATGTCTCTGCTTTTGAATATGCTATCTAGGTTGGTCATAACTTTCCTTCCAAGGAGTAAGCGTCTTTTAATTTCATGGCTGCAGTCACCATCTGCAGTGATTTTGGAGCCCAGATAAATAAAGTCTGACACTGTTTCCACTGTTTCCCCAACTATTTCCCATGAAGTGGTGGGACCAGATGCCATGATCTTAGTTTTCTGAATGTTAAGCTTTAAGCCAACTTTTTCACTCTCCACTTTCACTTTCATCAAGAGGCTTTTGAGTTCCTCTTCACTTTCTGCCATAAGGGTGGTGTCATCTGCATATCTGAGGTTATTGATATTTCTCCCGGCAATCTTGATTCCAGCTTGTGCTTCTTCCAGTCCAGCGTTTCTCATGATGTACTCTGCATATAAGTTAAATAAACAGGGTGACAATATACAGCCTTGACGAACTCCTTTTCCTATTTGGAACCAGTTTGTTGTTCCATGTCCAGTTCTAACTGTTGCTTCCTGACCTGCATACAAATTTCTCAAGAGGCAGATCAGGTGGTCTGGCATTCCCATCTCTTGAAGAATTTTCCACAGTTTATTGTGATCCACACAGTCAAAGGCTTTGGCATATCAAATAAAGCAGAAATAGATGTTTTTCTGGAACTCTCTTGCTTTTTCCATGATCCAGCGGATGTTGGCAATTTGATCTCTGGTTCCTCTGTCTTTTCTAAAACCAGCTGAAACATCTGGAAGTTCATGGTTCACGTATTGCTGAAGCCTGGCTTGCAGAATTTTGAGCATTACTTTACTAGCGTGTGAGATGACTGCAATTGTGCGGTAGTTTGAGCATTCTTTGGCATTGCCTTTCTTTGGGATTGGAATGAAAACTGACCTTTTCCAGTCCTGTGGCCACTGCTGAGTTTTCCAGATTTGCTGGCATATTGAGTGCAGCACTTTCACAGCAGCATCATTCAGGATTTGGAATAGCTCAACTGGAATTCCATCACCTCCACTAGCTTTGTTCATAGTGATGCTTTCTAAGGCCCACTTGACTTCACATTCCAGGATGTCTGGCTCTAGGTCAGTGATCACACCATCGTGATTATCTGGATTGTGAAGCTCTTTTTTGTACAGTTCTTCTGTGTATTCTTGCCATCTCTTCTTAATATCTTCTGCTTCTGTTAGGTCCATACCATTTCTGTCCTTTATCAAGCTCATCTTTGCATGAAATGTCCCCTTGGTATCTCTAATTTTCTTGAAGAGATCTCTAGTCTTTCCCATTCTGTTGTTTTCCTCTATTTCTTTGCATTGATCGCTGAGGAAGGCTTTCTTATCTCTTCTTGCTATTCTTTGGAACTCTGCATTCAGATGCTTATATCTTTCCTTTTCTCCTTTGCTTTTCATTTCTCTTCTTTTCACAGCTATTTGTAAGGCCTCCCCAGACAGCCATTTTGCTTTTTTGCATTTCTTCTCTATGGGAATGGTCTTGATCCCTGTCTCCTGAACAATGTCACGAACCTCATTCCATAGTTCATCAGTCATTCTATCTATCAGATCTAGTCCCTTAAATCTATTTCTCACTTCCACTGTATAATCATAAGGGATTTGATTTAGGTCATACCTGAATGGTCTAGTGGTTTTCCCTACTTTCTTCAATTTAAGTCTGAATTTGGCAATAAGGAGTTCATGATCTGAGCCACAGTCAGCTCCTGGTCTTGTTTTTGCTGACTGTATAGAGCTTCTCCATCTTTGGCTGCAAAGAACATAATCAATCTGATTTTGGTGTTGACCATCTGGTGATGTCCATGTATAGAGTCTTCTCTTGTGTTGTTGGAAGAGGGTGTTTGTTATGACCAGTGCATTTTCTTGGCAAAACTCTATTAGTCTTTTCCCTACTTCATTCCGTATTCCAAGGCCAAATTTGCCTGTTACTCTAGGTGTTTCTTGACTTCCTACTTTTGCATTCCAGTCCCCTATAATGAAAAGGACATCTTTTTTGGGTTTTAGTTCTAAAAGGTCTTGTAGGTCTTCATAGAACCGTTCAACTTCAGCTTCTTCAGCGGTACTGGTTGGGGAATAGACTTGGATTACTGTGATATTGAATGGTTTGCCTTGAAAACGAACAGAGATCATTCTGTCGTTTTTGAGATTGCATCCAAGTACTGCATTTCGGACTCTTGTTGACCATGATGGCCACTCCATTTCTTCTGAGGGATTCCTGCCCGCAGTAGTAGATATAATGGTCATCTGAGTTAAATTCACCCATTCCAGTCCATTTCAGTTCGCTGATTCCTAGAATGTCGACATTCACTCTTGCCATCTCTTGTTTGACCACTTCCAATTTGCCTTGATTCATGGACCTGACATTCCAGGTTCCTATGCAATATTGCTCTTTACAGCATCGGACCTTGCTTCTATCATCAGTCACATCCACAGCTGGGTATTCTTTTTGCTTTGGCTCCATCCCTTCATTCTTTCTGGAGTTATTTCTCCACTGATCTCCAGTAGCATATTGGGCACCTACTGACCTGGGGAGTTTCTCTTTCAGTATGCTATCATTTTGCCTTTCATGTTTTGTCAAAGAATGCTCATCCCACTGGCTGGCTCCTGTGCTTCATTCATATCTCAATCTCCCCCACCAAAGTTGCCTTTTAAGGAGGGCTTCCCCAGCACTCCACCTTTAGTACCCCAACCTTTACAATAACTATGACCTTAAGCTGTTATTTCAGAGCACTTATCACTAAATGAAACTGTCTTATTTGCCTAATTTATTGTCTGTCTCCTCTATCAAGGATATAGGATTTCTGATTCTAGGGCTCTTGTCCATCTTGTTCATGGATGTCCCCTGATTTTTCACAAGTGTCCAGCCAAAATAGATATTAAATACAGAACTTTGAACATGGAACTATGTGATTTGAAAGAATACCTTCTTGTGCCCTTATGTTATATCTGGGGTTGCAAATACAAATGCCACATGGCTTAGATGGATACTAAATGCATGGGTCTTAGAGAAAAATAGAGACCATCTGAACTTATCTAAAGAATCAGCTGCTCTTGACTACTACTGTTGCCAGGCTACGGTGCAGATCTAGTGTGGTCAGATCTTCCCATTTATTATTGGGATGACAAATAATAGATGGGTTGACATAGCTCAAAATTAAACCTGTTTATAAGCTCTGCTCATACAGATAAGACAATTCAGAGATAAGCTGAGATATTGAGAACAGATATTGAGAAGATCACACTCTACAGCATTGCTTGTAACAGCAAAAAATGGGAAACAACAAAAACACCCATCATTATGGGAATTCTCAAATAATTTGGAGCAAGCCTATTTGATAGAATACAGTACAATTAAGACAAATGAAATCTAGCCATCTATATTCATGTAAAAAGATCTCAAAAACATACAAGTGGGTGACAAGTCAAGTTGTAGATCAATATACAAAATATAATAGTATTCATGTAAAACCAGGATAACTGCGTTTATCTTTGCTTTGCGTATCTGGCATGGATATGATGCCAGATATAGTTTCGTCACTAGCAGTGCTGGAGAAGTACGTGCTGCTCTCTCATCTCTTCAGTCTAACCGTTTATGAATCTAAAATCTCCCCATCCCCATCCCCACCCACGGAGAAGGCTATCCAGACTAGGGAATGAAACAGGGATTCGCCCCTCACTTAGGAGAGTTCGATCTCTCCCAGTTCTCAATTCCTTCTCCAGAGGCGGTATGTGTAGAGACGAACAGCCTTGGCGAAAGAGAGACGTGGATTTATCAGCCCTTTTCAGTGTCATATTCTTCATTTTAAAACGCAGATTCTAACACCTACCTTATAGACTTTAGTGAGGTTTACAGTTAACGTGTCAAATGACAGTAGCTATTTATAGTACCAGTAATAGAATTTCATTTAAGGGCTCAGCATCAGGGTCGCTAAACAGAATCACGGTTTTTCACGCTGCCTTCCAACCAAAACTGATTTACTTTGCTTTATCCTGGTGATGTTTCAGAAACAATCCAGAAGAGTTGCTATGGCGACACTCTGGTTCCGCCTCTAAGCTCGTTCGAACAGCTTGCTGGGAATTGTAGTGCGTGGGAGATTACACTCACGGAGGGAGCCGGGCAGCTTCCGGAAAAGGTATATTTCCGGTTCTTGCCTTCACGCCTACCTTCCTTATCCTCCCCGCTTCTGGGTCATTGAGCCCAAAATAAAAGCCCATCTGTGTGTCTTCCTTTCCATGCTTGTCGAACTTACAGTTGAAGACAGGATAAGGGAAGCAATGTGATGCCAGGGCCGTAGAAGGGAGCCGCACAGGTGGTACAGGAAGAGGCGGGGCGCCCGCCCAGGGCACGGAGGCTCTGCCTCCTACATCACTTCCGTAAACAAAGAGCACTGTGGAGGCGCAGGGTCCGGGATGTGAGCCCGGCTCGAGCTGCAGCGGTAGCATCGGCGGCTGCGGCGGTGGCTTCAGAGGCCCCGGGGTCTTTGCAGGGTGAAGAGAACCACGATCCCCTTTCTCCTCAGGTACGAAGTGGAAACAAAGGCACCTCCGCAGTGTCCCTTCTAGGCCCCTCCCATCACTCTCTCTGGCCACTACTGTATTCTGGGCGGTGAAGGGTCTCCGTGACGGCTGATTCAGTTCAGTTCAGTCGCTCAGTCGTGTCCGACTCTTCGCGACCCCATGAATTGCAGCACGCCAGGCCTCCCTGTCCATCACCAACTCCTGGGCAAGGGAAATGAGGTGAAGTCTAAAGAGACTCTTAGTGGTCTTTCTTGGAGGCTGTGAGTTCCTGGCTCTCAAAAGACTACGAGCTGTATTCTGTGAAGGTCTTTTCTGAAAGGTTCCTTGCTGCTTGATATACAGGAGGAATTTCGGTGTTCCTGTAGTAGTGATGTTACTTCCCAACATGGGTAATTTTCGAGCCCTTCCCCCTCAGAACATCTTAGTTTAGACCACTCTTGGTTTATTTGCGTTGCTTTACTTCCTAGTTTTCTTTTCTTTTTTTTTTTTCGTCTTGTATCACCAACTGTATATAAGCGTCATTAAATTAAAAAACCAGCGTGTTTATGTGTAGCATAAATGTATAAGATCCTTGCCTCTGAAGAACTGATATCCCATCTTCTGTGTTGTTATTTTTTAATTGTTATAATTTAATTTGTGTTGCATGCCTAACCAACTCCAGAAGGTCTGTTCTGTAACTGAGAATGCTTCTTAAAGGAAAAAACTGTTAACCAAGATTTAAGCAGTTTGTTCTCTGCAGTGACAGACTGGGCAGTACAGCCTTTCCTTTACAGCCTTTGGTTCTTTGGCAGTTTAGCTCCAGTTATGATTGTCTAGAGTCAGCCGAATAAACTGAATTCAGTAGTTTAATAACAGTGCTAGTAGCACACACACATAAAAGTTGTTTTCATTAAAATTCTCAAGTAATTACTTTAGGAGTGATATCAATGTATTTGAGGCTTTTTGAAAGGTCATTGTTGTTTAGTTGCTAAATGGTGTCAGAAGACTCTTTTGTGACCCCATAGACCATAGCCCACCAGGCTCCTCTCTCCATGGGATTTTCCAAGCAAGAATACTGGAGTGGGTTGCCATTTCCTTCTCCATTGAATGGTCATAGAATGATTAAATTCAGCACAGCACAGTCAAGACCTAATGCTGCTAAGGCTTTTTGCCATCCGATGAGACAAGTAATCATATAAATTTCTCATCTTATGATACATGAAACAGTATAATTAGGAAGAGTTGAATTTATGCATAAGTAAAAAGGAAATGTAGAAGGATGTTTTTAGATAGGTGGCTGTTAAGAAAATAAAGCTGGTTAATACATAAAATTAAGGGATAGTACTGGGTAAATTCCCTTGTGGCCCAGCTGGTAAATAATCCGCCTGCAGTGTGGGAGACCTGGGTTCGATCACTGGATTGGGAATATCCCCTGGAGAAGGGAAGGGAAAGGCTACCCACTTCGCAATTCTGGCCTAGACAATTACATGAGTCCATGGGGTCACAAAGAGTTGGACACGACTGAGCAACTTTTTCTTTCATATATATTCTCTCTGGAAAAACCGACTGTAATTTCATAGTGTAACTTTTTAAATGAAAATTCTTTGGCATTGCCTTTCTTTGGGATTGCCTTTCTTGGAAGTACGTGAACCATGAACTTTCAGATGTTCAAGTTAGATTTAGAAAAGGCAGAGGAACCAAAGATCAAATTGCCAGCATCCATTGGATCATTGAAAAAGCAAGAGAATTCCAGAAAAACATCTACATCTGCTTTATTGACTATGCCAAAGCCTTTAACTATGTGGATCACAACAAACTGTGGAAAATTCTTAAAGAGATGGGAATATCAGACAACCTGACCTGCCTCCTGAGAAATCTATATGCAGGTCAAGAAGCAACAGTTAGAACTAGACATGGAACAGACTGGTTCCAAATTGGGAAAGGAGTATGTCAAGGCTGTATATTGTCACCCTGCTTATTTAACTTACATGCAGAGTACATCATGTGAAATGCCAGGCTGGATGGAGCACAAGTTGGAATCAAGATTGCCGGGAAAATATCAGTAACCTCAGATATGCAGATGACACCACCCTTATGGCAGAAAGCAAAGAAAAACTGAAGAGCCTCTTGATGAAAGTGAAAGAGGAGAGTGCAAAAGTTGGCTTAAAACTCAACATTCAAAAAACTAAGATCATGGCATCCGGTCCCATCATTTCATGGCAAATAGATGGTGAAACAGTGAAAACAGTGACAGACTGCAGCCACGAAATTAAAAGACGCTTGCTCCTTGGAAGAAAAGCTATGATCAATCTGCTCCTGCTGCTGCTAAGTCGCTTCAGTCATGTCTGACTGTGTGCAACCCCAGAGATGGCAGCCCACCAGGCTCCCCCAACCCTGGGATTCTCCAGGCAAGAACACTGGAGTGGGTTGCCATTTCCTGCTCCAATGAATGAAAGTGAAAAGTGAAAGTGAAGTCGCTCAGTCATGTCCTACTCTTAGCAACCCCATAGACTGCAGCCTACCAGGCTCCTCCATCCATGGGATTGTCCAGGCAAGAGTACTGGAGTGAAGTGCCATTGCCTTCTCCAATGATCAACCTAGACAGCATATGAAAAAGCAGAGACATTACTTTGCCAACAAAGGTCCGTCTAGTCAAACTGACCTATGGTTTTTCCAGTAGTCATGAATGGATGTGAGAGTTGGACTATGAAGAAAGCTGAGTGCCAAAGAATTGATGCTTTTGAACTGTGGTGTTGGAGAAGACCCTTGAGAGTCCCTTGGACTGCAAGAAGATCAAACCAGTCAATCCTAAAGGAAATCAGTCCTGAATATTCATTGGAAAAACTGATGCTGAAGTTGGAACCTTGGCCACCTGATGCAAAGGACTGACTCATTTGAAAAGACCCTGATGCTGGGAAGGATTGAAGGCAGGAGGAGAAGGGGATGACAGAGGATGAGATGGTTGGATGGCATCACTGACTCGATGTACATGAGTTTGAGCAAGCTCTGGGAGTTGGTGATGGACAGGGAAGCCTGGTGTTCTGCAGTCCATGGGGTCACAAAGAGTTGGACACAACTGAGCAACTGAACTGAACTTTTTTTATATTGGCAAAACTAAATGTATATAATAAAATTTCATGTTTCCTTGGAAATAGAGAAAGTAAATTCAAAATAGTCATGGAACAAGTTTAACTTTACAGAACAGTTTTTGTCAAGGAACCAGAATCAGTATTATGTCTTGGGAGAAACTGAATTTCTATGTGATAGTTGAAATAAGGTTTCTGGTTGCTAGTTAAAATGCAGGTACCTATGTCAGCTGGGAGGGATTGTGGGCAGGAGGAGAAGGGGACTACAGAGGATGAGATGGCTGGATGGCATCACTGACTCGATGGACATGAGTTTAAGTGAACTCCAGGAGTTGGTGATGGACAGGGAGGCCTGGCGTGCTGTGATTCATGGGGTTGCAAAGAGTTGGACACGACTGAGCGACTGAACTGAACTGATGTCAGTTATACATCTGTTTAAATCTAGTTCTTTTTTCAAAGGATACATTTTAGAAGGGAAACCTAAAGACTACCTAAGGCTTGAGTCAGGCTGAATGATTTGTTTGGTGTTTAGGTGTCATACCCTTTCTATAACGATATAGGTTTTTTGAGGGCAAGGACTTTGTGTTGCTCAGAACTGTCTCACCAATGCCCAACATAGTGTCTGACATGTGGAAGAGAGTAAATATTTATGGGATGAATTAGTAAAATGATGAACAAAATTTCTTGTCTAACAGGCAGTTTTGGTTAGGGCTTCTGTGTATTTCGTACAGTAAATTAAGCTCAAGGATCCTTGTTCTAACTTTCTTTAATGACCTCTGAAATTCTTGATCATCTTTCAACCCATAAAGTGGGTCTTTGAACCCCTTTCATTTTGGCATCTTACAGCATATGTGTATAAATCTGCTGTATTTCCTTAGGTCATAAGAAGCTGGCCTGGGTGCAGTAAGGAACTTAAAACAATGGAGGAGCGCAAAGTGAAGAGGAGAAGTCCTAAGTCCTTTAGTGCCCACTCTACTCAGGTTGTTAATACCAAAAAAAATGCCATTCCAGTTAGTAAAAGCACGGGGTTTTCAAATCCTGCATCCCAGTCAACTTCACAGCGACCAAAGTTAAAAAGGTGAATTCTTCTCTTTTACATTATTATAGCAAAATGCTATTAAAGGAAATACTAAATCCACTCAGTCTTATAACATTTTTTTTTATCTTGGTTTGACTTTTGAGGCACATACTATATGTGATTTAGAAAAAATTTTATGAAGGTTACAGTGTACAGAGATTAAAAAATGCAGAACGAATGATTGGCTTTAAGGCTCTTTGTCTCATATTAAAATATACAGAGCAAGAGAACTTGTAGACAAAGTTGATGAGTTAGCCAGAAATGGAAAAGAGG
Source organism: Bos mutus (assembly GCF_027580195.1). Classification (NCBI taxonomy): domain Eukaryota; kingdom Metazoa; phylum Chordata; class Mammalia; order Artiodactyla; family Bovidae; genus Bos; species Bos mutus. The sequence goes on from NC_091625.1 coordinate 76,525,303, forward strand.
TATGTGGTGGTGGTTTTTTAAACTGAATATTTGTGCTTTAGTTTTTTTTTTTAATAATAATAAATTCATTGTTTTAATAGAAATGATTTGTATTTATTGTAAATATTTAAACACAGGAAAAATTCAAAGAACAGAAGAACACTAAAATTCCACCACCTGGAAGTAATCACTATTAACATTTGGTGAACATCGTTTGTCTTAAAACTTGAAAGGAAATGGGACAAGTTTGAATGTGTTATGTATTACTGCTGCATATATGTATTTTGTAGTGTTAGATATTTGGAAAGCAAGATAATATCTTTAGAGGAAAAGCACTTTGTAACCTCCATCCTTTAGATAGTTATGATTACATAAAGTTCCAGTTGCAAGTTCATCATGAGAATCAGTTAAGGAAGTAACGCTGTGACACTTTGTAGCCGCTAGATTTACACAAAAGACAAGAGGGCTGTCTTGGTGGTGATCTTACATTCTTTTTGAGGAAGCCGAAGAGACATAACCAAAGACACTTGGAAAAGAACATTCCAATAAGGACTAAATGAAAAACAACAGGAGTTATAAGGGCTTCTTTTAAGTACGTTGTCCTACTGGAAAGGAGTTTTCCTCCTGGAGGAGTTTAATTTGGAGTCAGATTTTGAATATGGTTATGGTTGGTGGAAAAAGAGGGCCAAGAGATTTGTAAGGAGATTACTCCTTTTTCCAAATTTTTGCATCACTTTATTTGTAGCTCATTGTCATTTTCTACCTGGTACTTTTATTCCTATACGCCATTCTAGAATGTAGGCTTCCTGAGGCCTGGGGCTTATGTGCCAGACAGTATTTAGAGTGGCATTGGCACAAAGTATAATTTCAGTGGGTACTTTTTAATTGAATTATTTTAAAATAAAGTGAAACAGCATGACATGATCAAAAAACTTGAAGTAGGAAGGGACAGATTTATATTTTCTTTTTTGAGAGGGTTATTAAATGATGAACTGACAGTTATTTGGATAAAGCTTCCAGTTTGAAAAAAAAAAAAACAATTTGCTACACCAAGACCTTATATTCTGTAGTAGTTTATCTCAGATTTTAATGTGGGTATGAATCTCCTGGGGATCATAAACTACATAAAATGTAGTTTCTGAATCAGTCAGTCTGGGATGGGGCTTCAGATAAGCAATTCTAGTAAGCTCACAGGTAATAGGGATGGTACAGGTCTTAGACAGCACTAGAGTAGCAGTCTAATATCATATACATATAAAATTACAAATCTTGCTTTGTGAAGAACTGTTACTGACCTACTGTCAACAGCCCATGTGTTCTAAATTGATTTCAAGAGAATTAGTTTGTCTTGCCACCTTCCCCCTACAACCCACAGCCCACCCTATTCATCTGACCCAAACTGTAGTGAGTACAGCTGTGGGGAAGATGTCTCCACACAACATTATGCAGAAACTAATTGAGTACTCAGTATATGTGTACTTCAGGATCTGTAGTATGTGTTGGGGTTATAAAAGTAACCCCTGTTCCCAGTTAGTCTTTGAGCCTTCATTCACATACCACCTTTAGGAAGTTTCTTCTGCTGTCCCTAGGCTGAATGAACTGTTTTTTCTCTTTGTTCCCATATCTCAATGTGTGTAGCACCATCACTCAAGTGTTTGGGAGCCTGGGATATGCTAGACATGTATAATAAGAATCAATCTCTACTAAGGGTTCTGAAAGGGCCTTCCTGAGGAAATCACATTTAAAGGATGCGTGGGAAGTAGCCTGGCAAAAATGGCAGTGGCGGGGCAGGGAAGGATGCTAATGTAGGCAAAGGATTAGCTGAAAGTAGATGAGAGAATGGATTTCTAGGAAGCAAAAGAAATTCAGAATGTCTGGAGCATTGATAGAACAAGAGAGAATAGGATTCCTGAAGGTTATTGGACTACTGAAGGGTTTGAATTAAGTCAATTATATGATCTGATTTTACTTTTTAAAAATTGACTTGACTGCTCTGTGGGCAAGGAAGCGGGACTCAGACAATACACAGAGGCAGGGAGACCAGTTGGGAAGCTGCTGGACTCGTTCAAATAAAGAACAGTAGCAGTGGAGAAGGAAAGAACCAGAGAGCTTATAGAGAGCTTTATGGATATAATCAACAGGACTTCCTGCCTGCACATGGGAACCATAGGAAGCTGGAGGAGTCAAGGGTGATAACAGACTTTAGCACTCCATAACATCATGATTGTGAATTTATGTTTGTCTTTCTCCTTAGACTGGGCACGCTTCAGTACAATAACTGATGTCCTGTGCATGTTCATGTACTCAGTATCTGGCACCAAGTCAGCTACAGAGTGGGGGCCCCATAACTGCTACTGGACAACCCATAGTTCGGGGAACAACTGGGATAAGGTTTAGATGAGAAAGCAGAATGTTTCCTGAGAAATGAAATATGAAACTTAGGCTAGTAAGAAGACTTACTAATTCTCTTTTCAGTTATTTATTTATTTATTTGCATATCTAAAGAATTAGCATACTGGAGGAAAAGAATTTCTGGCAACCCACTCCAGTATTCTTCCCTGGAGAATTTCAAGGACAGAAGAGCCTGGCAGGCTACAGTCCATGGGTTGCAAAGAGTCAGACACGACTGAGAGGCTGAGCATGAAGATGTATTACTCAAACTTTTTATATATCTTAGTAGTTCTAGTTTACATTTGTTTGAGATTTTCACAGCCTGTTCTTCTGGTTTCTGCCTTGAAATGACTGGTTTTATTTTGTATTGCTTTTATCCTTATGTCTTGTTTTTATGGAAAAATCCATTTAACTCACTAATTTTGCTGAATGTAGAACAACCTGAAAAAATAGAATGATCTCTTTTTAAAGATAATCACATGCAGTTGATTTTTTCATTGTCTCCTTTTAACAGAGTGACAAAGGAAAAGGCCAGACCTCCGGGTGGAGAAGGGAGAGGCGCCCAGGCAGCCCCGATCCAGCACTCCTTCCTTACCGACGTCTCCGACGTCCAAGAAATGGAGAGGGGCCTGCTCAGCCTGTTAAACGACTTCCACTCTGGCAAACTCCAAGCATTCGGTGATCCACAGTGTTTCTGTCCACTCTTTTCCTTCTCAAGATGTTTGCATCATATTTTCTGCATGTATTTGTCATTCCTTTTTTTAAAGTGTCAGGTTTTTTTTTATTAGAAAAGTCCAGAGGCATAAAATGCAATTATCCTAGATTTCCTTTGTCATGGGATATAATTTGCCTTTTAAAATTTCAGGAGAAAAGATTTTTTTTAACAAGGGTTGATTAGTTGAAATGTTAAAGTAGGATTGCTGTTGATGGATTAAGTCTCTTGAAAGTGTAACAAACAATAGGGACATTCTTTGTCAATTAAAATATTTTAGATTTAGTGTTTTCAATTTGGAAACACTCGATTATTTTTCTTTGAAGCCTAAACTTATTTCTTGCTCACGAGTCCTGATTTTCAAGAATTTCATGGCTGAAGTTCTTATAAGACTGTTAATTTCACTCAGATTATTATAAAATGCTGGGTTACTTAATTCTAATGGCATTTGTCAACTAGGACATGAATTAGATGGTATTAACACTCCTATATATGATATTAATATGTCTGGATTCTTTCACTTAGTGTAACGTATACTGTTTTTTAAAGAAAATTTATTCAAAGGAAATTTATTCAAAGCTAAAAGCATTCTTATATTTAAAAAATTTTTTTCTATATAATTTTTTAATGCCTGATCATGTTTTAGATTGTTGTTGTTTTCTTGATCAGGGATTTGATTTATAATTTTACGCAGAAAATATGCAGTCATTACAATGTAATTTACAAAAGAAAGAAAACTGATTTATCTTATGTACCTAGACTTTAGAAGTTTTTCCTCAAGACAGTTAGTTTAACCTATCCTAATCTTTATTAATGTTCTGGAATGTTCCCCCAGGAAATGAATGTTCCATTGAACAGATGGAACATGTTCGGGGAATGCAGGAGAAATTAGCTCGCTTGAACTTGGAGCTCTATGGGGAGTTAGAGGAACTTCCCGAGGATAAGAGAAAAGCAGCCAGTGACTCTAATCTGGAGAGGCTTCTGTCTGATGTGAGTACTGTCCTCTTTTTTTTTAATCTTTTTATAGTCAAAATTTGTATTGAGATAAAATTCACCATTTTAATCATTTTAAAGTATAAGTTCAGTGATTTTTAGTATACTTACAAAGTTGTACAGATATCACCACATCTAATTTCAGAACATTTTCATCACTCCAGAAAGAAAGCCTATACCTCTCCATTCTCCCCTCTCCCCGTCCCACAGCAACCACCAATTTATCTTCTGTCTCTATAGATTTGCCTACTCCGCACATTTCGTATAAATGGAAATTATAAAATATGTGACTATATATGTCTGGATTCTTTCACTTAGTGTAACGTATACTGTTTTTTAAAGAAAATTTATTCAAAGGAAATTCTATTTACATCTAAGCATATTTTCTGAGATGCTGGCAAATCTAAAAGTAAAAATATTTGCTTCTTTACATATATAAAGGATCTTAAGATATAAAAGTATCTCAAAAGATCCTGGCATGATTAATACATTTCGCATTAATTACTCAGGTGGTAGTTGCATATACATTTGGTGTTTATTGTAATTTAGTCCAGGGTCTCCATAGAACTGTATAACTTTAGGCAATTTAATGTTTTTGTAACTCAGATTTTTCTCTCTGTAAAATAGGGATGGTTAATTCTACTTGCTACTAAAAGCTGAGTATCATGTGAAATCTTTTTGTAATCCATAAAGTTTTTAAAGATTTTGATCATTAAAATGGCAACTTTTTTCTTTAAAAACCTATCAGAGATGATTATAGTTAAGAATGGTTTTAAGAATACTTATAAAGCTTCTTTTTTTATCATATGGTTTTAACTCTTTTCTCATATTCTTATTTCATAAATACTAAAGCTACTTTATTATTATTTTAAGTGATTTTCTCAGTCTAAAAAGTTTTGGAAAGTTCTTTAATACTTTGCTTTTTTATTTAAAGAAAGTTTAAATGAGAAATAATTTATTTAATATCTGATTAACAGTTATCTACTTATGATATTTATGTTATAAAAATGAAAATTAAATTTGTTGCTTTGTGTTTACAGCTAGAAGAATTGAATTCTTCCATGTATCCTTTGCTTAGTATCAGCAGTGAAAAGTTTATAGATTGTAATTTTTGGTGAATAGTACTAATCAAGTGAAGAAACCTACTATTATTTACTGGGGCCATTTCTTTTTCCTTTTGGTTTCTAAATGGAATTTCCTAATTGTTTTGTATGCTTAAAATTTGTTTTTCTCTCATTTGTGCCTTACTTTGTGTTGTTTTTAGAATTTTAAAACAAAATTTTAAATATTTTAATCAAAAGAATTAAGAATTAGCCTAGTTGCCATATACATTATTTTGAATCTTAGATTCTTAAGGTAAATGGAATTTGGATGGTGGACATAATAGACTACACTAAATTTAATATTAGAATTAGATGCATTAAAAAAGGTGTATTATGGGGTTAACTTAAAGGAAATCACCCAGGCACATGTAAAATATTCATGTTTTGACATTCCAATTTAGAGCATTTATTTCAAGAACTTTTTAAAATGTATTTTTGAATGTAGTGGTAGGCACAATATGAGGTATGTAAGAATAAAAAAAAATGATCCCGTCTATATAGAATAATTTTAGAAGTAAGGCATCTCTTTGAACCAAATAATGAGATACTGGTAAGGATACTGGTTATAGAGTCAAGAGATTTGATTTTCAAAATTTGATTCCACATTTTGCTAATGTAAATTTTGGTAGATTGTTTAACATCTTAGAGTGTCCTCTGTAATTTGAGATAATTGCTACATGTAATGATGTGTATATGAAAATTTCCAAACTATATGTTATAGACTATATATTTTAAAAATATTTTGCTATTATTGCTATAAAATATACTATTTCTAACTGCTAAATTGTACAATAACAACAATGAAGAAATAGGAAGATATATATATAAATCCAGTAGTAGTAACTAATATCTAACCTTTATTGAATACCTATTATTCGCCAAGTATTATATGAAGCATTTTACATGCATTATCTCATTTGGTCCTCCCCATGAAAGTAGGTGGTTCTACCCTTCATTTTACAGATGAAGAAAATACACTTTTAAGAAGCCACATAAACTGTAGGGAGATATGGATGTGAGATATCATTGTCAAGAAAGACTTTAATACAGCGGTAAGATATGAGTTAATTAGGAGGTGTTTCTCAAGGGATAGTTCCTAGTTCTTTTTTTATATTCTTTTTATAAAAATATTTTTATCTATTTATTTATTTGGCTGCCCTGGGTCTTAGTTGCAACATGTGGGATCTAGTTTCCTGACCAGGGATTGAACCCAGGTCCCTGCGTTGGAAGTGTGGAGTTTTAGCCACTGGACCACCAGGGAAGTCCCTTTTATATTTGTTTTAAGCTTCATATTCTGTGCTTTATATTCTTTCTTATATGCTTATGACACATAATTCCTATCCTCTTATCTGAGTTTTTGTTAAATATTTAGACTTATTTGTCTCACCAACTTCCTCAGTTCAACCCCCACATTTAAACAAGGCATGGTGGTAGAGTACAAGAACATGGGCTTTGGATTGCCTGGTTTCAGATCTTGGTAAGCAGCCGTAAACTTGAGCAAAGCCTGGCAACCTTAGTTTCCTCATCATTAATAAATGTTCTCTCTGTAATCATACTTCCCCCTCCTAATTTTCCTCTCTATAATCAGTTGTTTTTGTTCAGTCACTAAGTCATGTCAGACTCTTTGCAATCCCATGGACTGCAGCATGCCAGGCTTCCTTGTCCTTTGCTATCTCTCAGAGTTTGCTCAAACTCATGTCCATTGAGTCAGTGATGCAGTCCCACATTCTTATCCTCTGTTGTCCCCTTCTCCTCCTGTCTTCAATCTTTCCCAGCATTAGGGTCTTTTTAATGAGTTGACTCTTCAAATCAGGTGGCCAAAGTATTGGAGCTTCAGCTTCAGCATCAGTCCTTCCAATTAATATTCAGGATTGATTTCCTTTAGGATTAACTGGTTTGATCTCCTTGCTGTCCAAGGAACTCTCAAGAGTCTTCTCCAGCACCACAATTCAAAAGCATGAATTCTTCAGTGCTCATCCTTCCTTATGGTCCAACTATCACATCTGTACATGGCTACTAGGAAAACCATAGCTTTGACTATACGGACCTTGGTAGGCAAAATGATGGCTCTGCTTTTTAATATACTGTCTAAGGTTTGTCATAGCTTTCCTTCCTTCTTTTAATTTCATGGCTGCAGTCACTGTCCTCAGTGATTTTGCAGCCCAAAAAGGTAAAATCTATCACTCTTTCTACTTTTTTCCCCATCTGTTTTCCATGAAGTGAAGGGACCAGATGCCGTGATCTTAGTTTTTTGGATGAGTTTCAAGCCACCTTTTTCACTCTCCTCTTTCACCCTCATCAAGAGGTTCTTTAGTTCCTCTTTGCTTTCTGCCATTGGAGTGGTATCATCTACATATCTGAGGTTGTTGATATTTCTCCCAGAAGTCTTGATTGCAGCTTGTGATTCATGCAGCCTGGTATTTCACATGATGTACTCTGCATATAAGTTAAATAAGCAGATCGTCTTGGACATCTGAGTGCCTCCCTGAGCATGTACACTTGGACATTTGGGTAACCCTGAGCCCAACTCATGAATGACAAAACCAGAGAGAGACAACTACAGTTAAAGACTCAAAACCAGTGGGTCTCATTGGCAGAATGCATACTACTTCTACCTTAAAGTGACTGGTCACCCCTTCAGATCAGATCAGATCAGTCGCTCAGTTGTGTCTGACTCTTTGCGACCCCATGAATCGCAGCACGCCAGGCCTCCCTGTCCATCTCCAACTCCTGGAGTTCACTCAGACTCATGTCCATCGAGTCAGTGATGCCATCCAGCCATCTCATCCTCTGTCATCCCCTTCTCCTCTTGCCCCCAATCCCTCCCAGCTTCAGAGTCTTTTCCAATGAGTCAACTCTTTGCATCAGGTGGCCAAAGTACTGGAGTTTCAGCTTTAGCATCATTCCTTCCAAAGAAATCCCAGGGCTGATCTCCTTCAGAATGGACTGGTTGGATCTCCTTGCAGTCCAAGGGACTCTCAAGAGTCTTCTCCAACACCACAGTTCAAAAGCATCAATTCTTCGCGCTCAGCCTTCTTCACAGTCCAACTCTCACATCCATACATGACCACAGGAAAAACCATAGCCTTGACTAGACAAACCTTTGTTGGCAAAGTAATGTCTCTGCTTTTGAGTATGAGGCCGAGCTGAATGGGGGAGACAGAAGTTGGTTAGTCTTAAGTATGGGTCACCCATTAGAGATGGTTCTCAAAGTGAGGTGTGAAATGATGTTTCATTGTTACAACTTTTAGGAGCACCAGAATGAGGTACATTCAACTATTTTGGGGCATTAAATAGGGGAAGGTGGGTGCAATGCAGTGTTCTTTTTATCCTTTATATTAGGTTCCAGTTGTTAAGCTAAACTTAGGACACATTTGAAAAAAAAGTATTGGGATTTGGACATGACATAGAAAAACTGGTTTCTAATCTACAGGGTATTGGGCTTTGGAAAAGAGAGAAGGAGAGGGAAGAAAACAATTTTTATATATTTCTTTCCCCCATATATATTATGAAAAAAATAATTAAAATATCTTCCCAAAGATTTTAGGTAATTGAAATATATCCCTGGATATCTGTGAGCAGTGTTTTCTGGAATCTACATACAGAAGAAAGAGCAGTTTATTATCTGCTGAGCAATAGATAGGATTGAATAATTTTTATTAGTTATTTAGAGAGCCTTAGAAAAGGCTACAGTCCCTGACAGAACAAGTAGAAAAGTCTCTGCCTGCTAAGAATGATGATGAGTGGTCAAACATAGCCCTGTTATCAGTGCCCCTATTTTTTTAATGTTCAAGATTATTTAAAAATCCTTTCTATTACTATAGCAGATATTGCTAATCAGTCATGGCACTGTCTGCCATTTAACTGGACAGGGACATGAAATTACTTGCTCTCTCTTAATTACAGTTAGTTGTCAGGCATTATCAGTTCTGTTTTATATTCTTTCATTCTCTACCCTCATCACCTGATTCTATAATATTTCAAATTTCTGTTCTCTGGAAACTCTAGAGTTGCACTGTTGAATATGACAACCACTAGCCAGGTTATCTACTGAGCACATGAATTGTGTCCAATATGGATTGAAATATGCTATAAGTATAATGTGCACACCTACTTTCAAAGATTTAGACTGAAAAGAAGAATGTAAAGTATCTTAATGTTTTTATAAAGATTACTCGTGAAATGATAATTTTCTAATTATTAGTATAAATAAGTATATTTTAAAACTGTATCTGTTGCTTTCATTATATTTCTGCTGGACAGTACCGCTGTAGACTTTAGACATTGCCACTAAGTTATTCTTCCTAAAACATCACTTTTATCTTGCCATTCCTGTTTCTTACCAAGTTTTTCACTGTGTCAGACTTTTTAAAGGCTCTCAATAATTTGATCGCAACATATTCGTCCTGTTATGTTTTTCATTATTTTTCATTCCCATCAAGTTGATTCTCTGGATGCTCAAATTTATGCTCACCTTAATGCCTTTGTTCAGGTTGTACTTTCTACCTAGAGTTACTCTGGCCTACCCTTTCTCCTTATCAAATAACACTCAAGCTGATCACATTCATAAAGCATTTTGTTTGTACCTCAGACTAGCATTCTGCCTTGTTTCATCTTATATGTGTTAAATTTCAAGCTTCCAACCGAATGAGAATATCTTTGACAGCAGAGCTCATGTCTGTACATTTTTTGCAAACATCTGCTACACATGTATTGCTAGCATTTAGTTGTCCCCGGTATATCTAGATCATTGTTTGAACTGGGTCTTGAAAAACAGGTGGTAAGTGGATCATATAGGTGAAAGAGGAAAATGAAAGGCAGTGATTAGAAGGATAGGGAATAAACTTTGCAGGAATTCTATCCTATTTCCAGTCTTCTTGAAGAATAGTTCAGAGGATTATAGGAAAGGTTTTAGAACTATGATGATTTTCTTCTATTTTATTCTTTTGGACTTTCAAAAAGAAATTATCTTCCCAAGGATCATAAAGTGGTGTTGTCTTCTCAAGTGAATTTTGTTAATCCAGTAAGTTTTCATATTTTCATATTTACCATGAAGATGATTCTTGCTGCATTAAAGTCATTTTGTACTCTGTTAGAACCAGGAACACAGTCTTGAATCAGTGACTTTAAGTCTTCAAATTCTAGACATAGTAAAATACTTCACTACATTTAAAGACCGTCTTACCACATCCAAGTTTCTCAATAACAGCATAGGCACTTTCTCTTTAAACATATTTCTTTTTCTAATACCTCTGTCTCTTAGCTCTTGAATGTAATTTCCAGAAATGTAAAAGAAGTACTCATTAGAGAATGAAAATGTTCTTAACTGATGACTTCAGACAAAAACTCCATTTGGCAGATGCACAAGATGTTCCAAATACTTCCACCAGCTAAAATAAAATTCAGTTGCTGTCTCGTGGTTTGAAGAAAAGCAGCACTATTTACTTTTCCAGCTGAATCCAGTAGCAGAATCATCTTCCACAATAAGGAATTAAAGTAATTAAAGTGCAAATACAGTGATTGCTTTCACATGCTGCTTTTAGTAAACTTGACTTGCCATAATTCACCTAACTGGAGGTCTAGGCCTTGTTGAAGGCTTAATCAGGAAATGTGATACAGAGCTTTTGCTGCTATGCTTAATATTGTTGCCTTACGGGTTTATACTTGAAATGCACTGTGCTAAATGTTGATGGGGCTGAAGGATTTATCCTTCCTGAGCTCATCAGACTTATTCCACTGTTGATAAGTTGATGATGCACAGGCTTTTTGTGGCAGCCCAGCTTCAGTTTACATTAGACAATCAGTACACACACCTGGTGTGTTTTCCAGTGGCCAGTGACAACAAAATGTTGAATGAATATTTGTGAAATTTGCTATTTTTAATAAAGTGATTGTTTTAAATTAAAAACAGTCTCTCTGTTTTAGATAAACTTACAGTCTTCAGTCTGGGAATACAAGGGCTGGCTCAATCCTCAAAGGGTAAACTGTATTTAGAAAATTGAGGTTCTGTACCTTTCTTGCAAACCTTGTACCTTGTGCACATTTAAATATTGATATAGTGAAAAAGAGCCTAGGCTTTGATCTTACTTAGACCTTGGTTTGAATCTCCATTCTGCCCCTTAGCTTTAGGTTCATGTGTGTTTACTCAGTTTGTGTTTTTTTTAACCTAGAAAAATGTGGTTAATAACCAGCTTGTAATGGCTGTACTGAGGAAGTAAAACATGTACATATAAGATCTTTAGCACAATAGTTGACACCAGTAATGTTCAGCAGTCAGTACTTATTAATATTAACATTAGCTTTTAAACAATATGTGAACCGTGAACTTCCAGATGTTCAAGCTGGTTTTATTTATTTATTATTTTTTTATTATTATTATTTTTACTTTACAATACTGTATTGGTTTTGCCATACTCAAGTTGGTTTTAGAAAAGGGAGAGGAACCAGAGATCAAATTGCCAGCATCCACTGGATCATCGAAAAAGCAAGAGAGTTCCAGAAAAACATCTATTTCTGCTTTATTGACTATGCCAAAGCCTCTGACTGTGTGGATCACAATAAACTGTGGAAGATTCTGAAAGAGATGGGAATACCAGACCACCTGACCTGCCTCTTGAGAAACCTGTATGCAGGTCAGGAAGCAACAGTTAGAACTGGACATGGAACAACAGACTGGTTCCAAATAGGAAAAGGAGTACATCAAGGCTGTATATTGTCACTCTGCTTATTTAACTTATATGCAGAGTACATCATGAGAAATGCTGGGCTGGAGGAAGCACAAACTCGAATCAAGATTGCCAGGAGAAATATCAATAACCTCAGATATGCAGACACCACCACCCTTATGGCAGAAAGTGAAGAAGACCTAAAGAGCCTCTTGATGAAAGTGAAAGAGGAGAGTGAAAAAGTTGGCTTAAAGCTCAACATTCAGAAAACTAAGATCATTCAGAAAACTTAAAGCTCAACATTCAGAAAACTAAGATCCTAGTCTCCAGGTCCCATCACTTCATGGGAAATAGATGGGGAAACAGTAGACACAGTGGCTGACTTTATTTTTCTGGGCTCCAAAATCACTGCAGGTGGTGACTGCAGCCATGAAATTAAAAGATGGTTACTCCTTAGAAGGAAAGTTATGACCAACCTAGACAGCATATTAAAAAGCAGAGACATTACATTGCCAACAAATGTCTGTCAAGGCTATGGTTTTTCCAGTGGTCATATATGGATGTGAGAGTTGGACTATAAAGAAAGCTAAGCACTGAAGAATTGATGCTTTTGAACTGTGGTGTTGGAGAAGACTCTTGAGAGTCCCTTGGACTGCAAGGAGATCCAACCAGTCCATCCTAAAGGAGATCAGTCCTGAGTGTTCATTGGAAGGACTGATGTTGAAGCTGAAACTCCAATACTTTGGCCACCTGATGCGAAGAACTGACTCATTTGAAAAGACCCTGATGCTGGGAAAGATTGAGGGCAGGAGGAGAAGGGGAAGACAGGATGAGATGGTTGGATGGCATTACCGACTCGACAGACATGGGTTTGGGTGGACTCCAGGAGTTGGTGATGGACAGGGAGGCCTGGTGTGTTGTGGTTCATAGGGTCACAAAGAGTTGGACACAACTGAGTGACTGAACTGAACTGATTGAAATAATTCATATGCCATAAAAATTTTCCCTTTTTAAAGTGTATAATTCAGTGGTTTTTAGTAGATTCAGAGTTGTGCATCCATCACCATGATTTAATTCTAGCTAGAACATTTTCGTCACCTCAGAAAGAAACTCATTAGCAGTCACTCCCTATCTCCCAAACCCTTCAGCACTTGGCAACAGTAATCTACTTTTTGTTTCCATGGATTTGCCAATTCTGGACATTTTCTATCAATGGAATTATACCATACACAGCTTTTGTGACTGGTTTCTTTAACTCCTATAATGTTTTCAAGATTTCAAGTTTCATCCATGCTGTAGCATGTATCAATACTTCTTTTCCTGGCTGAATCATGTTCTATTGTATTGATATGCCACATTTTGTTTATTCACTTGTAGCTCACTTGCCTTCACCTTGTAAAATAGGCCCATGCTTCTTCCACCTAGTCTCCAGGCCACAGAAACAAGCACCTAAATGGAGATGGGGGAGGGCAGGGACCCACTGGACACTATTTTTAAAAAATCTCAATTTCAGTAAATTTTGGCATTCTGAGTTGAAAGAATTTTGGTCAGTTTATCTAATCAGCTTTTTAATACCCCTTTTAAAAATGAGAAAGTCACCAGAGCATTAAATGCAACCTTCAAAACTTTTCTGTTGGGATTAGTGGATAGGGATTCCAGGGGCAAGAGCATCCTAGGTCTGACAGAGCAAAAGGAAACTCTGTCATTTGACATGTTTTTCTTGGATGAGTCCTGAGACAGAGTAAAGAAAAAGCTGTTTCCTGTGGCTTAGTGACAGAGCAGTAGATTGACCTTGTTTGTTCAGTTGGTTCATTGGTCCTTTGTGTCAAGGAACTCCATGTGGGTCTCAGGTGACAGATTTTTAGTTTATCTAATTTGTATCCTTTCACACAACTTAAACATGTTAAAAGACAACAGGAAAAAAACATGAGGTACTTGGATTAGAACAAAACCTAATTATAATAAAATTTATTATACAGATGTTAGTATTTACTTTCCCAGGTGGCGCTAGTGGTAAAGAACCTGGGTTGCCAATGCAGGCGGTCCTAGAGAAGCAGGAGATGCAAGAGACAAAGGTTCAATCTCTTGGCGGCTGGAGAAGGAAATGGTAACCCACTTCAGTATCCTTGCCTGGAGAATCCCTTGGACTGAGGAGCCTGGTGGGCTACAGTCCATAGGGTCTCATAGAGTCAGACACAACTGAAGCGACTTAACACACATGTTTACTGTAGAAAATTTTTACTTAAAATTGGATTTTTTTAAAGTACTACCAGAGCAAACCATTTAACATTTGTTCACATACTTCCCGGAGAAGGCAATGGCAACCCACTCCAGTACTCTTGCCTGGAAAATCCCATGGACGGAGGAGCTTGGTGGGCTGCGGTCCATGGGGTCGCTGCGAGTCAGGAACGACTGAGCGACTTCACTTTCACTCTTCACTTTCACTTTCCTGCATAGGGGAAGGAAATGGCAACCCACTCCAGTGTTCTTGCCTGGAGAATCCCAGGGACGGGGGAGCCTGGTGGGCTGCCGTCTATCGGGTCGCACAGAGTCGAACACGACTGAAGCGACTTAGCAGCAGCAGCAGTAGCACACACTTCCAGAGTTCTTAAACATTTATTTACAAAAATTAAAGTGAAAGAAAATGTAGTCCCCCAGTAGTATCCGACTCTTTGCGATCCCATGGACTGTAGCCTGTCAGACTTCTCTGTCAGTGAAATTCTCCAGGGAAGAATACTGGAGTGGGTAGCCATTCCCTTCTCCCTGGGATCTTCCCGACCCAGGGAGCCAACTCAGGTCTCCCAGATGGCAGGCAGATTCTCTACCATCTGAGCCACCAGGGGACTCGAAAAATTACAAAAATTAGGTGGCACAATTCATATAGTTTTCTAACATAGTTTTCATGTGAACATCTTTCCTTGGTGGTAACTGTTCATCTACATATTAAAAAAAAAAGCTTCACAATAAATACTTAAAGGCATTTTGACCAGAATCAATAAAAATTTATCAAGAAGGATATTGTTCAGGCTTTGGTATCTCTTGTATAATGTGAAAATTGGCAATAGGTATTAAAATAATCGGACGATTTGCTGAAGATTAAGAAATCCCACCGTTTGTATCACACAGCCTTAAAGTTACTGACTTTCTTGGAGACCAAGCAAACATGGGTTCAATATCCAAGTCTCCTGTTGGGGTTTGGCTCCTCTGCTCTTCGTCTTCAGGGGCTTCTAGGACTATAGCGATTCCTGGGATCCTGTCACAAATTCCCTGGAGAGTGACAAAGGAGCAGGATCGCCGACCTGGCCAGAATCCGGTGCAGCCCTGATGATGGGGGTGTTGTTCGCCCGGCTTCTAGTTCCCCAGCAGGGACAGCTGGCCACCCGGTCCCGATACCGGTGCTGCCGGGCCGCCTGCGGGACGGGGCGGGGCCGTGTTGTTGGGACTCTATGGAAACGGCGCGCTGCCGGCCCCCGCCCCTTCCCCGGGCTGCGGCCGGCGTCCTGCTCTCGCCCCTCCACGCGATCCAAAGAGGAGGCAACCGCCAGAGGCCGGGTCTTTGCGCCACCGCCTGGAGGTAAAGCCCTTGCCTTCCGGGCCGCATAGCTTTTGCTTGGGGCCGTCGGGGTTCAGCGCCTGGGCGGTTAAGTTCCCGATGCAGCCTCGGGAAGACCCTAAGCTGCGCCCTCTCTGGGCTCCCCTTCCGTGGCCTTGGGGAACCAGCGCCCAGAAGTGGCGCTTGGGAGGAATGAAACTATCCCTGCCTATGGTCAGGTTTGAACTGGGCCGTTGTCAGTAAACTCTTAGCTTCTGCAGAGCACGCATTTGGGGGTAGAGATGAAGTCACGTTCTTTAGCACTTCGGAAAACACTGATTTTCGTAGGATTCTGAACTCACTCACAACGACTCCTACCCTTCGTTGGCTAGTTCTCGCCCTCTTCCTTCCGCGGAGTCGGAAATGTGGAGAGTGGAAGGGGTGGGCGTGGGGTAGCAAAGGAGAAACACAAAGAACCTGCGAGTACAGTTCATGGTTAGAACTGCATAGTTTTGAAAAGTTAATATGCTGAGATTTGATGAATAAGATTATATTCGTAAATAGGTCAATAGGATCAAATCATGGTACTTAATATTTATCCTTTTAAAAATACTTATGCTGTACTTATTAATAAATCTTGCCATATACCAGAACAGAATATCCAGACATCGCTTGTATTCAAGTGCAGCTCAACCCGTGTAATTGTTTTCAAGCCCATCTTGACCTTTGTGCACCATAAGAACCTCAAAAATCGTGCTCCAAAAACCATTATTTCCATGAAAGAAAGTAAGGCTTGAGACGTGAAAGTTTTAGAACAACAATAATTGTTTTTTTTTTTTTTTCCTCAAATGAATTTAAATAGTACAGTCGCTTGTTATAATTTTAATGTTTATAACTGTAAACTTCTCTATCAGTGAGCAAATTCATCATTTGAATATGTCCAGTTTGGGCTCATGGGTTTCCCCGGTGGCTCAGGGGTAAAGAATCTGCCTGCAACTCAAGAGACGTGGGTTTAATCCCTGAGTTGGGAAGATCCCCTGGAGGGGAGTCCATGGCAACTCACTCCAGTATTCTTGCTGGAGGATCCCATGGACAGAGGAGCCTGGCAGGCTGCAGTCTATAGGGTCGAAAAGCATAGGACACTACTGAAGCCACTGAGCAGCAGCAGTTTTGGCTCACAAGTATGGTATTTCCTATCCCCTTCTATGCTATTAATAGGGCAGATTTCCTCAAAACATGCTGTTATTTTCATCATTTATTTGTGCATTTAATAAAAATTATATACAAGTTGACATTCAAGTGTCTTGTTTTTACATGCCCTGCATATTGGACATTTAACTAGAATTATCTTTCATTTCTATTTTTTCATGAATCACACTCTTTCTCTACACCTGTTCTTTTTGCAGTCTTTAGAACCATACAACCCAAGAGGAGGCATATTTAAAGAATCAAAATTTAGATAATAAATGAGTCATTGTACAACTTGCAGTGTGAATTGACAAAGTACTCAAATGTAGGTACCTCTGTGCCAGGGAACAATGTTTTGTTTCCAGTTTCCACTCCAAGTCAGTGTCTTGTCCTGTGGAGCAGAACCAGAGTAATTTACATTCCTCCAACTGTGTAACCAGTCACCTGTGGAAACATAGTTAAGACAACATGGTTCTGATTTAGCCCAGTGATGATTTATAGCTCTCTGTATGGACTGGTGATTGTCCAGCCCTTTCACCCTTTAGTCTGACTTTGATTATCATATGAATCACCCCCTTTTCTTTCACTAAGCATGGAGGTACCAGTGTCAATTGCTAAGTTTCTAATAGATATGTCAGTTATAAAGAATAGTCAGTCACGGAATAGAAAGTATGTTTCCAAATTAACCCATAGTGGTCATATATCAAATTAAAGTTACACTCACATATTAGGAAAAATCCAGTATAATCTTTAAATTTGATAGCCAATTACTGCCTGTGTGTCCATAGATGATTTTCTTTACCCTGTTCTTCTTGTCTGTAATCAAACTCTCAAGGTGAATATGAGAAATATATGAGCTTATGTGTAGGAAAGAGTGACTAGCACCGTGCCAGAGTAGCTGTTCAAAAAAAGGATAGTAAATACAGTATTTATGACATGTTCCCCTCCCCACTTTGGTTTTGTTACTTATTATGTTTGTTGGATCCAGTTACACACAAGAAGAGGTACAGACTCAGTTCAGTCACTCAGTCCTGTCCGACTCTTTGGGACCCCATGAATCACAGCACGCCAGGCCTCCTGTCCATCACCAACTCCCGGAGTCCACCCAAACCCAGGTCCATCGAGTCGGTGATGCCATCCAGCCATCTCATCCTCTGTCGTCCCCTTCTCCAGCCCTCAATCTTTCCCAGCATCAGGATCTTTTCAAATGAGTCAGCTCTTCGCATTAGGTGGCCAAAGTATTGGAGTTTCAGCTTCAGCATCAGTCCTTCCAATGAATATTCAGGACTGATCTCCTTTAGGATAGACTGGTTGGATCTCCTTGCAGTCCAAGGGACTCTCAAGAGTCTTCTCCAACACCACAGTTCAAAAGCATCAATTCTTCAGTGCTCAGCTTTCTTTATGGTCCAACTCTCACATCGATACATGACCACTGGAAAAATCATAGCCTTGACTAGACGGACCTTTGTTGACAATGTCTCTGCTTTTGAATATGCTATCTAGGTTGGTCATAACTTTCATTCCAAGAAGTAAGCATCTTTTAATTTCATGGCTGCAATCACCATCTGCAGTGATTTTGGAGCCCAGAAAAATAAAGTCTGACACTGTTTCCACTGTTTCCCCATCTATTTCCCACGAAGTGATGGGACCGGATGCCATGATCTTCACTTTCTGAATGTTGAGCTTTAAGCCAACTTTTTTGCTCTCCTTTTTCACTTTCATCAAGAGGCTCTTTATTTCTTCACTTTCTGCCATAAGGGTGGTGGTGTCTGCATATCTGAGGTTATTGATATTTCTCCTGGCAGTCTTGATTCCAGTTTGTGTTTCCTCCAGCCCAGCATTTCTCATGATGTACTCTGCATATAAGTTAAATAAGCAGGGTGACAATATACAGCCTTGACGTACTCCTTTTCCTATTTGGAACCAGTCTGTTGTTCCATGTCTAGTTCTAACTGTTGCTTCCTGACCTGCATACATATTTCTCAGGAGGCAGGTCAGGTGGTCTGGTATTCCCATCTCTTTCAGAATCTTCCACAGTTTATTGTGATCCACACAGTCAAAGGCTTTGGCATAGTCAATAAAGCAGAAATAGATGTTTTTCTGGAACTCTCTTTCTTTTTCCATGATCCAGAGGATGTTGGCAATTTGATCTCTGGTTCCTCTCCCTTTTCTAAAACCAGCTTGAACATTGGGAAATTCACGGTTCACATATTGCTGAAGCCTGGCTTGGAGAATTTTGAGCGTTACTTTGCTAGCATGTGAGATGAGTGCAATTGTGTGGTAGTTTGAGCATTCGTTGGCATTGCCTTTCTTTGGGATCGGAATGAAAACTGACCTTTTCCAGTCCTGTGGCCACTGCTGAGTTTTCCAAATTTGCTGGCATATTGAAGTACAGCACTTTCACAGCATCGTCTTTCAGGATTTGAAATAACTCAGCTGAAATTCCATCACCTCCACTAGCTTTGTTCATAGTGATGCTTCCTAAGGCCCACTTGACTTTACATTCCAGGATGTCTGGCTCTAGTTGAGTGATCACACCATCATGATTATCTGGGTCGTGAAGATCTTTTCTGTACAGTTCTGTGTATTCTTGCCACCTGTTCTTAATATCTTCTGCTTCTGTTAGGTCCCTACCATTTCTGTCCTTTATCGAGCCCATCTTTGCATGAAATGTTCCCTTGGTATCTGATTTTCTTGAAGAGATCTCTAGTCTTTCCCATTCTATTGTTTTCCTCTCTTTCTTTCCATTGATCACTGAGGAAGGCTTTCTTATCTCTCCTTGCTATTCTTTGGAACTCTGCATTCAAATGGGTATATCTTTCCTTTTCTCCTTTGCTTTTCACGTCTCATCTTTTCACAGCTATTTGTAAGGCCTCCTCAGACAACCATTTTGCTTTTTTGCATTTCTTTTTCTTGAGGATGGTCTTGATTCCTGTCTCCTGTACAATGTCACGAACCTCCATCCATAGTTCATTAGGCACTCTGTCTATCAGATCTAGTCCTTTAAATCTATTTCTCACTTCCACTGTATAGTCATAAGGGATTTGATTTAGGTCATACCTGAATGGTCTAGTGGTTTTCTCCACTTTCTTCAATTTCAGTCTGAATTTGGCAATAAGGAGTTCATGATCTGAGCCACAGTCAGCTCCCAGTCTTGTATTTGCTGACTGTATAGAGCTTTTCCATCTTTGGCTGCAAAGAATATAATCAATCTGATTTCGGCCATCTGGTGATGTCCATGTGTAGAGTCTTCTCTTGTGTTGTTGGAAGAGGGTGTTTGCAATGACTGATGTGTTCTCTTAGCAAAACTCTATTAGCCTTTGCCCTGCTTCATTCTGTACTCCAAGGCCAAATTTGCCTGTTTCTCAAGGTGTTTCTTGACTTCCTACTTTTGCATTCCAGTCCCCTATAATGAAAAGGACATCTTTTTTGGGTGTTAGTTCTAGAAAGTCTTGTAGTCTTCATAGAACTGTTCAGCTTCTTCAGCGTTTCTGGTCAGGGCATAGACTTGGATTACCATGATATTGAATGGTTTGACTTGGAAACAAACAGATATCATTCTGTCATTTTTGAGATTGCATCCAAGTACTGCATTTCAGACTCTTTTGTTGACTATGATGGCTACTCCATTTCTTCTAAGGGATCCCTCCAAGAGGAGCTACCCTGTGCCCAAGGTCAGGGGCAGTGGCTGCACTTTGCTGGAGCAGCGTGAAAAGATACACCACGTCCAAGGTAAGAGAAACCCAAGTAAGACGGTAGGCACTGAGAGAGGGCATCAGAGGGCAGACAGAGTGAAACCACAATCAGACAACTAGCCAATCTGATCACACGGACCACAGCCTTGTCTAACAAAATGAAACTAAGCCATGCCGTGTGGTGCCACCCAAGATGGACAGGTCATGGTGGAGAGGTCCGACAGAATGTGGTTCACTGAGAAGGGAATGGCAAACCACTTCATTATTCTTGCCTTGAGAACCCCATGAACAGTATGAAAAGGCAAAAAGATAGGACACTAAAAGATGAACTCCCCAGGTGCCCAGTATGCTACTGGAGACAGTGGAGAAATAACTCCAGAAAGAATGAAGGGATTGAATCAAGGCAAAAACAACACCCAGTTGTGGATGTGACTGGTGATAGAAGCAAGGTCCGATGCTGTCAAGAGCAATATTGCGTAGGAACCTGGAATGTTAGGTCCATGAGTCAAGGTAAATTGGAAGTGGTCAAACAGGAGATGACAAGAGTGAACATCGACATTCTAGGAATCGGCAAACTAAGATAGACTGGAATGCAATTGTCAGACGCTAATAATCAGTGAAGGAATTGGGCTTTTTCTTGGTTAGCAACTTTTAGAAAATTGGTAGATGTGGTAGAATTACTCATTTACTCACTCAGCAAGTACTTATCAAGTCCCTAACAGTTGGCAGGCTTCCCAGGTGGTGGTAGTTGTAAAGAACCCGCTTGCCAATGCAGAAGACATAAGGGACGTGGGTTCGATCCCTGGGTTGGGAAGATCCCCTGGAGTCAGAAAGAGCAACCCACTCCAGTATTCTTGCCTGGAGAATTCCATGGACAGAAGAACCTAGTGGGTTACAGTCCATGGGGTTGTGAAAGTCAGACATGACTGAGCAACTCACACTTTCTACCTGTTGGCAGGCACTATGTAATAGGCAGCTTCTAAAATGACTCCCTACAACCCCAGCCTCCTGGTATTCCTGTCCTTGTGAAACTCCTCCCCTCAAGTGTGAGCTAGAATTGTTTCTAATGCAGGTGTTGCTAAACTTTTTCTGTAAAGGCCTGGTAGTAAATATTTTTAGCTCTGCGGGCCACATCGTTTCTTTCCCAAATACTCAATTCTGTTGTTATACTACAAAAGCCGCCAGAGCTGATATGTAAATAAATGTGATTAGCTGTCTTCCAATAAAACTACAAAAATAGGCTGTAGGCCAAATACGCCCTGCTGACCATGTTTACTGACCCCTGCTCTGACTAATCAAAAGTGATGGTGTATTACTTCTGAGATTAGTTCTGGGATTTTGTCACAGACTCTGGCTTCCATCTTGCCTGCCCTCTTTTACCCTCTAGCTTGCTTACCATTTTGTGAGCTAAGCTATGGAAAACCCAGCTGGAAGGGGAGCCTCCAACATACAAGGAACTCTTGTTCCAACAGTCTGTGAGGAACTGAATCTTGCTGACAGCCCTCTACCAAGCTTGGAAGTGGCTCCTTCCACAGTTCAGCTTTGCGATGACAAAAGCCCCTGCTGACACTTGGGTTGTGAGAGATCCTGAACCAGAGAACCTAGTTAAGCCAGCCATGCTTGACCCCTGACTCATGGAAACTATGACAGAATAAATGCTTTTTTTTAAAAAAATATGTTTATTTATTTTTTGGTTGCACTGGGTTTTGGTTGCAGCACCCAAGATCTTCACTCTAGTTGTGGCTTGCATATTCTTAGTTGGTACATGTGAATTCTTAGTTGGGGCCTGTGGGATCTAATTCCCTGACCAGGGATCGAACCTGGGCTGCCTGACTTGGGAACTCAGACTCTTAGCCACTGACCTACCAGGGAAGTCCCATAAATGTTTTTTTAATGCAACTAAGTTTTGGGACCATTTGTTACATAGCACTAGATACCTACCATGTTACCCACATCAGATAACTAATACTCTTCATGATAGGCTCCTATAACAATGAACAAGGGAAATGCTACATATTGTATCCTTTTCCTGGAGGCTGACTATGGACATCAATGTACTAAATTTCTAAAACGTCCTGCAAAAAATAATAATAATAATAATAAAACAATTTTAATTTTGTTCCATCGATCATTTCCAGGCATATTAACCACATATCCTCTTTTTCTGGGAAATACCTATTAATATCTTATGGAGCTACTACTTGGGGAGATTTTAAATGCTAGATTGTGAAAAGAAATCATTCAATTTAAAGAAGTAGTGATTGCCAGCATGCTGTCTCCCTCGGTCAAATAACTAGTCAAGAAGTAAAATATTAATCTAAGAGAATGAATATAATCCTGTGGGAATTTGCATCTGAGTCTGTATTTATATATACATATGATGTACTATATCCACATATTGAAGCACACCAGCAGAGATAGTAACTATTCTTTCTGCAATGTTATGCTCATTTTGTAATTCAGCAAATCCCTTACCACAGAGGATAATAATTCTGAGGACTTGCTAAATAAAAATCCCTTATGTTGACTCTTTAGAGACATTTCACGTAACAACAGCTGGGCATCTTATGAAACTAAGGATTTGTTTTCATTTAATGTTGATTCAGAGGGAGGTATTAATTTTCCACATTGCCATGAGGATTTTTCGTGAATATTGTTGTAGTGTGGTTTGCCAAGACACATCACTGCCTTGCTTCACACATGAGACTGAGGCCCAGAAATGAAATTATCTGTGAAGCTTCAATTTTTTTTCCTTTTGGCTGTGTCCACATGGCACTTGGGATCTTAGTTACCAGACCAGGAATCAAACCCATGCCCCCTTCAATGGGAAGCAAGGAGTCTTAACCACTTGACCACCAGAAAAGCCTCTAAAAGCTTCAGTTTGGGGGAGATCAGAGCAGGAGTCCAAATTTGGTGCTCACCATGTCATGCTGCCCTTCCTAATATGGTGCATGCCTTTCTGAGATACTCATTTTTAAAATATGCTTCTATCTGACTGAAGTGTAATAAGTGTAGAGGCACCACCAGTGTTTGTCTTATTTTCAGATTTTTCTGACTTGCCAAAAAATTTTCCTCAGCTACTCCAGGCTAAAGAAATTCACATTGTTCCCTCTCTTCTTCGTATTTATAGCAACAGAGGTTGCTTAGAAACTTAAACATTTCTGATGCTTGAACCTCAGCTATAATTTCACTGAGAAGCAGTCATCCAATTTGTGTTTTAATGCCTTCTGTAATGGACATAATCTCCTGGGACAGCTAATGCTGCTGAAGTGATTGTTTTCCTACTTAGACTGAGCCAAAATCCATCCCTCTGACCTCATCCATTGTTCTTAATTTTGTCTTCTAGGCACTCACAAACCATATGTAATTGATTTTATATATAAAAAGCCTCCAGATTCTGATGTGTGTGTGGTATGGTATGAGAAAGGGGTCCACTTGCTTTTCTCTTTTTAAAATAGATATTCTATTTTTCTATAAATGAAAAAATCTCTCTCTTCCTCTTTGATTTGTCATCTAAGAAGTGTCTGATTTACATGAGGCTATTTTGGATTTTCTCTTCTGCTCCTGTGATTAGTTGTCTGTCCCCATGCTAATACCATGTTATTGTATTACTGCAGCTTTATAAAGTCTTTTTTATATTAATTTTTTATTGAAGTATAATTGATTTGCAATGTTTTCATTTCAGGTGTATAGCATAGTGATTCAACAGTTTTATAGATTATACTCAATTAAAAGTTATTACAAGGTAATGGTTGTAATCCCCTATGCTATACAATATATCCTTTTTTTAAAAAAAATAAGATATAGTTGTGATGTAGTGGTGATTGTGATTTAGTCACTCAGTTGTGTCCAACTCTTGCAGCCCCATGGACTGTAGCTCCCAGGCTCCTCTGTCCATGGGATTTCCCTGCAAGATTACTGGAGTGGGTAGCCATTAGCCATTTCCTTCTCTAGGGGATATTCCTGACTCAGGGATCAAACCTGCATCTCTTGTGTTGCAGGCAGTCTCCTGCATTGCAGGCAGATTCTTTACCATCTGAGCTACCAGGGAAGCCCATAGTTGTGATACAGTTTATATATATATATATACACAAAACTTTGCTGTACACCTGAAACTAACATAGCTTTGTACATCAACTATAATTAATTTTTTAAAAAGCTCCACAAGGGCTTCCCTTGTGGCTCAGTCAATAAATAATCTGCCTCCAATGCAGGAGACCCAGGTTTGACCTCTGGGTTGGGGAGAGCCCCTGGAGGAGGAAATAGCAACCCACTCCAGTATTCTTGCCTGGAAAATTCCATGGACAGAGGAACCTGTCAGCATACAGTCCATGGAATCACAAGAGTTGGACACGACTTAGCGACTACACCACCACCACCATTCTTTTTCAGGTTCTTTCCCACCATAGGTTATTACAAGACAGTGAATATAGTTCCTTGTGCTATTAAGTAGGTTCATAGATACAATAAGAAATACTGTATGTATTTTATATACAGTATTGTGTGTATGTTAATCCCAAACTCCCTATTTATCCCTCCCTATTATAAGTCTTGATATCTAGAAACACATCTCCTTCTCTTGCTCTTCCAGACTATCTGGACTACTTTAGCCCTTTATTTTTTGGACATGCCACGTGGCTTATGGGATCTTAGTTCCCCAAAAAGGGATTAAACCCAGGCCCACAGCAGTGAAAGTGTGGAGTCCTAACCACTGGACTGCCAGGGAATTCCCAACTTTAGTCCTTTAAACTTCCATGAATATTTTAGACTCAGCTTTTCAAGTTACACACACACACACACACACACACCCCACAATATCTCTTTGGGATTTTTTTTTTTTTTTTAAGATTCCATTGAATCTGTAGATCAATTTGAGTGAATTAGTTTCTTCATTTTTCTGAATCTCTAATACATGAATCAAACATGTCTCTCCATTTATTTAGTTCTTTAAAAGTTGTTTTTCAGTAAAGTTTTCTAATTTTCTTTATACAGTTGTACTTTTATTTTTTTCCTAGGAAATTAGTAATGTTTGATATTATTTTTTTTAAACTTAATTGAAATAGAAGATAGAAAAATATGTAAGTCCTAAGGGTAAATACTCAATAAATTATGAAGTGGATTCACCTAGGGTCCCACTCTTCGATCAGTACCATCACCCCAAAATCCCTTCTCATATCCCTTCTAGTCATTCCCATCTCTTTCCTCACTAAAGGAAAAGGACAGGAAAGTGAAGTTGCTCAGTCGTGTCCGACTCTTTGCAACCCAATGGACTGTAGCCTATCAGGCTCCTCTGTCCATGGGATTTTCTAGGCAACAGTACTGGAGTGGATTGCCATTTTCTTCTCCAAGGGATCTTCCCGACCCAGGAATCGAACCCAGGTCTCCTGCATTGTAGACAGACTCTTTACCGTTTGAGCCACCAGGGAAGTCCTCACTAAAGATAACCACTATCCTGACTTTGAACACTACAGTGTAGAACTTCGTATAAATGAGACTACACAAAATGTATCATTTTGTTCCAGCTTCCTTTTTTTAATGTCTTATGATGTGTGATTTGTGCATATTGATGTGTGTAGCAGCAGTCTGTTCATTGATCTATAGCATTTTATTGCATGAATATATGACAATATATTTATCCATTCAACTACTGATGGATGCTTGGGTTGTTTCCAGTTTGGAGCTATCCAGTGCAGCTATGAATACTCTTGTGGATATATTTGGTTTATATGTGCATGTTTTTCTGTTGAGTCAACTGTATCCATATTTTCAACTTTAGGAAATAATGCCAAACAGTTTTTCAAAGCACTTATACTAATTTACACTTCCACCAGCTGTAGAGTTTTGGATGTTCACCAACAGCTTTGTCAGTCTGTGCTGGATAACAAAGCATCCCCAAATTTGAAACAGGAATCATTGTCTTTCACAATTCTCTGGGTTCACAATTCATCTGGACAGGTACACTTCCTCTTTTTCACGATTAATTATTTATTTTTGGTTGTGCTAGGTCTCATTGCTACTCTTGGGCTTTCTCTATTTGCGGCAAGTGGGGCTACTCTTCATTGTGGCATGTGGGCTTCTCATTGTGGTGGTTTCTCTCGTTGCAGAGCACAGACTCTAGGTACACAGGCTTCAGTAGTTGCAGCACAGGCTCAGTAGTTGTGGCTTCTGGGCCCTAGAGCTTGCAGGCTTCAGTAGTTGGAGCTCTATAGTGAGGGCTTAGTAGTTGTGGCACACAGGCTTAGTTGCTCTGCAGCATGTAGAATGTTCCCCGACCAAGGATCGAACCCATATCCTCTGCACTGGCAGGCAGATTCTTATCTACTGTACCACGAGGTAAGTCCTCCACTTCTTTTATAGGCTGGAGTCATTCATATGGTTGCATTTACCTAGGAGCTCAATTGGAACTGGAATGCCTGAGTTAGCTTCATTTACACACCAGGTACTCTGACTTGGGTGGCTGAAAAGCTGGGGGCTGGGTTCAACCTCTGTCTTTTCATGTGGTCTTTCCTTACTCAGTAATCTAGCCTAAGCTTATTTACATGGAAGCTACATGTCAAGAGTACAAAAAGAGAAAGCAAGTCTTAAGGCCTAGGACCAGAAGTCATTAACCATCACTTCCACAACATTCTAGTGGTTAAAATAAGGCAGTGCTAGTTCAGATATAAGGGGAAGAAGGTCAATAAGACTCTACTTCTTGATGGAAGAACTGGGATGGGAGCAATTATTCTTGGCCACAGCTACAGACAATATACGACCCACCCTCTGATCGTGATTCACATGCCTTTCACAAGCAGAATACAATTACTCCATCCCAGTACACCCAAAGTTTCATCCAGGTTCATCCAGATTGGTAAGACTTTTATTGTGGTGAAGAATGGGAGTTGGAGCTTATCAAATGCACTTTTGGAGGAGTTCCCTGGTGGTTCACTGGTTCGGGCTCTGTGCTTCCACTGCAGGGGCACAGTTTCGATTCCTGGTTGAGGAACTAAGATCCTGCATGCCACATGGAACAACTGGAAAAAAATGCACTTTCTGTATTTACTGAGATTTTTATGATTTTCTCCTTTGTTTTATCGATGATTGCTGGGAGCCATCTCCCGGCATATTGAGTGCAGCGCTTTCACAGCATCATCTTTCAGGATCTGGACTGGAATTCTATCACTGCCGGGAGCCAGCGTGAGGAACTCCGCCCGTGGCAAAGGTCCTGAGGAAGGAGGCTCGGCATACGCAAAGGCGGGATTGAGCCTCAGGAGTCCCTCTGGAAATTCTCGAGCATCTACCCCCCAAACCAGAGTCTGCCTACTTTCTGCTTTGTGCTCTCACCTACACCTCTGACTTTACGGGGGGCTGTCCCTCACTACCTCTCTCTGAAAAAAAGAGTTAACTTACAGCTCCAGTTAATAAAGTTCCTGGGTGTGATAGTGTTTCAACCTACAAACTCCTTTGGAAGTCCTCTAGCCTGCCTCTGAATAGGTTTTTCCGGCCACATGTGATTGCTCAGAGCCTCCCAACTGTGAGAACTGTGAGAGGCATGAGATGTTCTAAACTGTCTAAATACAGATTCCTTTGAGCAGTTAAAAGATTGATTAGAAATTGTATTGGTGAAGGTTTTTTCACTTGTTGGGCTAATGTTTGCTGCTAAATCTCCATATCCCTTACCTGCTGTGTCCCTGGCAGTGTATTGATTAATATAATTGGTGTAAGTAGTAGCTTTAATGTTTGTAACCTTGGACCCTTGAGTTAATTCTTTTTCTTGTTACAGCCCACCACACCTTTGCCCTATAGGAATGCAACTTTAATGCTTTTGGAGGGTGGCGCCTGACTAATCACCTTTAGAGAAAAATAAGTTTTCTGAAGAAAGGGTCTTAAAATGTTAACAGGCCTCTGGGCCAGAAGATGATGCAAATCACCTAAACTTTTGCATATGATAAGTTTGCAGGAAGAAAGCCTGGCTTAGTGCATGACTCTACCCCTTCCGCCATTATCCTCTATGCATAACTTAAAGTATAAAAACTACTTTGGAAAATAAAGTGCAGGCCTTGTTCACCGAAACTTGGTCTCCCCATGTCGTTCTTTCTCTCACCTTCTGGCTGAATTATTCAGCCTCTTTTCTCCACTGAATTTCCTCACTGAGCTATCCTTATTTAACCACTCTTTATATCCTTAATTAACATTTAATTAAGCAATTGTTTCCTGATCCTCTCTGACGCCGTCCCCGCTTCAAATTTCCTGGATCCACCGGGGCTGGACCCCGGTAGATGATAAATACATTGATTTTGTAATATCAAACTAAATTTATGCTCCAAGAATCAGTCCAAATTGGTGGTGATATGTTAACTTTTTCATATATTGGTGTGTTTGGTGTTCTAATATTTTGATGAGGATTTTTATTTTAGGATTATGTTTATGATAATAAACCTATAATATTCCTCTCTTGTAAGGTCTTTGTTGGGTTTTGGTGTTAAGATTATGTTGACTTCATAGAAGAACTTGGAAATAATTCCCAATTTTCTATTCTCTTTAATAAGTTCAATTGATATTTTTTTCCTTAAGTGTTTTGTAGGTACAAATATTGGATCCAGGAGTAGGGTACTGCCATACCAGCATCAATATATTCCAAATTATGTGGCATTAACATCCACTATACCAGCATGAAATTGTTATTGGGAACTTGGACTGTTAGCAATCCATGTCACCAAAAAAATTTGTAGGACTATATTCTAGAATAGCTTAAAGAGCATGTTATATAACTAATACGCTTATACTTTATGCAAAGAGGTAGAAATGACTTATTATAATGAGTCTGTATTACTGGCTGCATTTGCCAAGGTACTACCAGAATTAAAGGAACTCAGAAGAAAAAATTTGTCTGGTTTGCAAGCAGAAATGAAAAAACATTCAGAGACAACAAAAAAACTCAGATACCTGTAACTGAGTGGAGGTGTAACTGAGTCACACATTCAACTAGCAGAGAAGCAATAGAGAAATCCTTTGAGAAACAAAGGCTGCTTAAAACTCGGCATCACAGCAAGACCAAGTCAAGAAGAAAATGGCTGTCACACCACTGTTAGGATCTCTGAATGGAATAAGGTGGTACCAGCAAATACTTTCACAGTTGGGAGCGTATCTCAAGAAGAGGAGACTTAGAGTTTGGTTCTTCCTAAGGAAAGTCTGATTAGGCTCATAGTTGTTGTTCAGTGGCTAAGTTGTATCCGACTCTTTGCAACCCCATGAACTGTAGCATGCTGGGCTTCCCCATCCTTTACTATCTCCCAGAGCTTGCTCAAACTCACGTCCATTGAGTCAGGGATGCCATCCAACCATTTTATCTTCTGTTGCCCCCTTCTCCTCCTTTCTTCAGTCTTTCTCAGCATCAGGGTCTTTTCCAGTGAGTTGGGTCTTCACATCAGGTGGCCAAAGTATAGGCGCTTCAACTTCAGCATCAGTCCTTCCAGTGAATATTCAGGATTTATTTAATTTAGGATTGACTAGTTTGATCTCCTTGCTGTCCAAGGGACTCTCAAGAGTCTTCTTCAGCACCAAAGTTCAAAAGCATCAATTCTTTGGCCCTCAGCCTTCTTTACTGTCCAACTCTCACATCTGTACATGACTACCAGAAAAACCATAGTTTTGACTATACAGAAAGACAGAGACAAGTCTCTAAACAGTTGTGAACATAGCACTTCCTGAATTCAAATAATTTTAAATAAATTATTAAGAAATCAGTATTGTCAAAGGAGTCACCTACATGGTCTAAAAGAGAATGTTATTGAGACTAAAAATGACAATCGAGATCCAGCCTTTACAGCTGGATCTCAGAATTGCTATGGATTAACTCTTTTATATACCATTCTTATCCTTTACAAATGGGAATACTTTTTTTTTAAATTTTATTTTATTTTTAAACTTTACATAGTTGACTACTTATTGCAGTTGTCCTTTTATTGTTCTACCATTTCATATGTATCTTGTATGTATAGGGGCTTCCCAGGTAGATCAGTGGTAAAGAATCTGCCTGCAATGCTGGAGACCGGGGTTCCATCCCTGGCTCAAGAAGGTCCCCTGGAGTAGGAAATGGAAACCCACTCCAGTATTCTTGCCTGGGAAATCCCATGGACAGATGAGCCTGGTGGGCTACAGTCCATAGTGTCACAAAGAGTCAGATATGACTGAGCATGCATGCATAGTGTGTGTATGGGCTAGGCTAGATAACTTTTCTTTTTAGTTCAGAGATCTGTAGGTCAAGAGTATATCTTGGTCTGTCATGACTGTTATGAATCATTTCTATCTCCTGGAATCTAAGCTAAAAATATTGGTGAAAAAAAAAGAAAATATTGTTGAGATGTAACTTTAGAGTTGTCTGTTTTAGGGAGTAGATGAGTATGTTCTGCACATAGGAAAGGAAGGAGGTTGACCCAAAGGGTTAACTGTGGTAGACTGTATTACTCTTTTTTTTTTTTTTTTTATTACTCTTGTATAATCCACTCCCCTTGAATGTGGCCTGGACCTAGCTACTTTCTGTTACCTAATAGAATAGAGCAAAAGGATACCGCTTCTGAGGTTACAAAGAACCTGTGCTTCCCTCTGTGTGTCCTCTCTTGCTTTTTCATTTGCTTACTCTGATGGAAGCCAACTGCCATATGAATTGCCCTATGGAGAAGCCCATGTGGCAAGGAAAACAAGGGATTCCTCCACCCAACAGCTCATGAGCAACTGAAACCTGGCTTCAACCACAGGAATGAGCTACCAATCCTTCAGATGAGGGACTTCCGTGGTGGTCCAGTGGCTACTCCATGCTCCTAATGCAGGGGGCCTGGGTTTGATCCCTGGTCAGGGAACTAGATCCCCCATGCCGCATCAAAGATTCCACGTGCTACCGTGAAGACCTGGCACAGGCAAATAAGTTTAAAAAACCCTTCAAATAAGACTGGAGTCCTGGCCAACACCTTGATTGCAGCCTATGGGAGACTGTGAAGCAGAGGGACCCCTTATGGACTGAATTATGTCCGCGCAAAACTGACATGCCAAAGCCCCAACCCCCATTATGACTATATTTGGAGATGGAGCCTATAAAGAGGTAATAAAACTTAAAAGAGTTTATAAGGTTGGAGTCCTTAATCCAATTGGACTGATGTCCTTATAAGAAGAGGAAGAGATACCAGAGTGCACCCCCACCATCACCCCAAACCCACATGTGCTCAGAATGAAGGCCTTGTGTGAACACAGCAGAAAGGCTGCTGCTGCAAGACAGGAAGAGAGGCCTCACCAGAAACAGCATGTAGATCTTAGACTTTCAGCCTCCAGAACTGTGAGAAAATAAACTTCTATTATTCATGCCCCATTTCCACCCCAATCTGTGGTATTTTGTAATGGCAGATCTAATACCTTAACAATACTATACCCAACTAGGTTGTGTGTGGATTTCTGACCCCCAGGAACTTTGAGATAATAATAAGTTGTTTTGAGCTGTTAAATTTTAGGATAATTTTCCGTGCAGCAATAGATCATTAATATATTAATCTATTTTTTCTCTCCTTATCCTCTGACTTATGCCTTTAAAAGCTGGGTAGGGGTAGGGGACTCGTGGGATGCATCCTCTTTGAGCTTTTCAGATTGCAGGGGAAAAAAAAGTTAGTATTCATGGCTAGTAAAGAATCATTCCACTTTTTGAGTCAGTTTCCCAGCAAAGTAAAAAACAACTCTGGTTTGGATTCATATTTCAGTCCAAGTAGTTGAGGAGAGAATAATTTTAATGATTTAGAGTTCATGAACTCCCTGTGCATATTTGTATGGACATATATATATATAGTTCTAATTATATTTATATAAAAATATATATGGATGAATTGCTGTAATTCTATTATTCCTATAAGGACAGCATTGATATACTGGATCTAGGTGATCTTAATTAAACATTTATTGAAATCAATGTATATTTTCTAGGATTGGACAAAAATAATTTGCTGAGATGTCAGCTGGGAATTCTCCCAGCGAAAGCCTGGAAATGGAGAGCTTCCACACAAGATTCAGTGCCTGGACACCTTTCAGCAACAAGTCATTAAATCGACAGGTGAGTCACATATTCTAGAATAAGATAAGATTAAATTCTAGGGTGACTTTTACTGTGATATATTGGGTCTCCTGTTACCATATTTAAATTAAATGCTTGTAAGAACTTAGTTTTTGAGTCACTTGAAACAGAAATGAACATACATTTGTCTGCCCCAAAGATAATCTCTCTTTAGCCCAGTTCACAACTCCAGTTTTATGGAAGGCACAAGACCTGCCCCCACTTTTGTCTTGTTTATACCTCAGGAAACAAAATAGAAACCTCCAGGACACACCCTGATTGCTGTAAGGGTGGTGTTTTGGTGTGTGTTTGCATTTGGTGTGTGTTTGGTGGTGAGAGCATTAGTGTGTGTGTTTCTTTAATTTTCTCTTCCCTCTTGTGCCTACTGCACAGTTTCCTGGGGCCTGAGGATTCCCCGTCCTTTGAAAGGTAATTTGAGAGGTAGTCACTGAATGGCCCAGGCAGCTCTGCCAGACCTCCACAGGGAAGGAGGCTGCCTGGGTACTCAGAGCTCAAACGTGGCCCATGCTCGTTCACAAAAGAAAGAGACCAGACGGGCTGGGACCAAAGCCTGACTAGTAATAATACCAATGAGTTTATATATGTCATCTAAGCCAACCTGGACTGAGGTCCTGGTTTGGGGGCACACTGGTCCTGGTGTGTCTTTTGTGGAGACACTCCTAACAAAGGCTATTCAGTAATATTTATTAACTTTCATTTTGGTGGGTGTTATAAAAATGTAGGACTCTGGCTTAGTAAAATCACACCTACTCCACATGGCCCTGTTTTCACAATTAAGCAAGTAACTGGTATGTATTTTCAAGATGAAATGTTTGCGATCTGTTTCTCCGGACCACACTAGTTTAGGTAGAGACAAGAGTGAGGATTCATTACTTCTTTGTGCCCTCCTTGGGCACCTCTGTAATTACGTCCCCTCCAGCCTTTCCCACCTGCCTACCCAGCAAGCCTGGGCTTGCCTGCATCCCTGGATAAAAAGCAGTTTAAGCTGAAGGGAAAGACCCTTACTAATGTGAAAGTGCTTTATGAACTGTAACGTGCAAAGCAAATATTAGCTGTGAGATTGTTAGGTTGCTTATGTCTTGCTTAGCAACTTAGAATATGTTGAAATGTCATTTCTCCCCCAACTTGTAGCTCTTTCAGGAAAGAGTTGCTCTTATAAGTCACTGGTTTGATCTCTGGACTAACAAGCAACGTCAAGAATTCTTATTCACGATTTTTTTACGATGCACTAAATCACAACTAAGGTAAATGTAGCCTAGTGATGTAATTATCTTAAAGAAAATATTATACAATGATCATATAACCTTAAAGAGTTTCTCTTTTCCCTAAAGAAAAACAACACAATTGATATTTTAAGGTTTATAAACAATCTTTTCTAGTGCTGCTTCCTCTTTGAGGATGAAATGGATACTTAGGGAACTTGAACACCTTCATACCATAGTGGGATATTTGGTTTTTGCAAAAAACTTTTGCAAAAACTTATAAATAGCTTCAGCCAGTGAATCTTTAACAATCTCTTATTATATTAAGTTCTCCTTGAAACTATCAGATAAGGTATTTCAAGTAGGTGCTCCAAAATATTTGTTACATGAGTAGATGGATCTAAAAAATACCTGAGAAGTGACAGTGGCAGCCACATTTAGAAATATAGGCAGGACTTGTACAGCAGTGATTACCGATGACTGATAAGTCTTGGTTTTTAATTGTTTCCCTTACATCCTATTATATCTGTAATTTATTTTAAAATACTCCAGCACGGCTGGTG
This sequence comes from Bos mutus, assembly GCF_027580195.1. Lineage (NCBI taxonomy): Eukaryota > Metazoa > Chordata > Mammalia > Artiodactyla > Bovidae > Bos > Bos mutus. The sequence continues at coordinate 76,559,417 of NC_091625.1, forward strand.
TGATATGTGAAAGTGTTCACTGCAATTACACCCAGGGGCAGCTAGTGTTCTAATCAAGAGTTAGTACTCTTGGGTTGGTTAGCTAGCCACTATATTGAAAAGGTTAAAATGCCTTAGTTATTACCAGATACATTGCTAAGTAGCATATCAAATATCAGACATTAGTTTTTCTCAGAGCAACTTGTGGCATAGCTTGCCAGATGAATGCTAGAAATGGCCTGTCTTTGGTGAAATTAAAGGTATTCAGGTATGTGAACTGACCAAGATATTCTAGAGCGCCCTCTGGCACGCCTGGACCTGGTTGAAGAATCCAGCCAGGCTTATAAGGATGGATTCATCTCCCAAAATATGGCCTTGTCTGCCTGTGGAATCTCTGAAAGCCTTAGGGCAACAACAAGGGTAGTGATAGAATCCTGTTTCTGGAACACTGTTATTTCTCAGTTGAGTGAACCTTTCACCCAAGGGTCAGAGAGCTGGGATTTCATCAAGCCCACAGAGGCGGCTACATGAAGTGGTGAGGTTGGGAGGACAGGCAAACCTTTGAAATTCTTAGGTAGTTACCAGAAAGTACCTAAGAGTTGTACAAGACCAAGCTGGCTAATTTTAGTTTATAGCATCTGCTTCTCACTCTTTCTAACCCTTCTGCCTGCCCCATTTCTTTCAATCAACCATTTCTTCTCTTCTGCCTATTAACTCACCTTCTCCACTGTCAGCTTTCTGTGCATCCTGGGCCCGAAATGGATTATCCCTGAAAGAGTCACTGGAGGGAGACAGCCATCTTCTCCCATTAACAGACTGTGTTGAAAGAGGCTGCAAAGACAGGTCACAATAAAGAGGATCTTCAGTCAATGCTTAAAAATCATGGGTAAGGGACATTCTTATGGTAGTCATTGGCTAGGTTTCCTTTGGCTCCAGCTTTGCAGCTTTCAAGATAAGAAAATAATAGACCAAACCCTTATATCCATAATTGCTTTGTGAGCCATCGTGTTCTAGCCTCATGCATCACAAAGTGAGCAATTTTAGTTGTAACCACTGGAGGTCATTAGTGATCTTGTAGTATATTTTGAGGCTCATTAACATTAGGCTTGACATTTTTTCTCTGGAAACTTCATCCATTGTCTGGTACCTGAATTCTTCTTTCTCTAGGACAGGGATATAGAACTAACAGGTTCATTGAAATTTCTCTGCTTTGTTGGACAGCAGTTTCTGCAGAGCTGTGTGTATTTCATAGTCCCGTGAAGCTGTTATTACATGCTCTGGGCTAGTGACTTCAGGGGAAGTTGTATATCAATTTCTAGTCTCTGGGTTTGGCATCTTGAAACCAGAATCTTTAATTTGCAGTGGTGGTTTTTGTTGGTGAGCATCAGTCAGTTCATTCCCCACAGTCTGGATGAAGTCTCTCTTACACTACTTCCTCCCATCTTTTTTGGTCAGTCATTTCTTCTCTCTTCCAGACAGCTGCAGATACCATGTGCGGATGGTCTAATCTAATTTGAGCTATGCTTGATTTTAAGTAAATCTAAAAGCCCAACTCATTTTCATTTTTAGCCTAAAGTTAATGCAATAAATTTTAAAGCATCATTATTGAAATGTAATCCACATACATAAAACTCATCCATTAGAAGGGCACAATTCAGTGGATTTCATACATTCCCCGAGTTGGGCAACCATCAGCACAATCTAAGTTTAGAACATATCCATCAACCACAAAAGAAACCCCCTTTCTATTAGGAATCACTCTCCATTCTAAACCCCCTCCAGTTCCAGCCAATTCCAATTCCTCCAATTCCATATGCAACCACTAATTTCTTTTCTCTATAAATTTGCCTATTCTAAACTTTTCATATGAATGGATTCATACAATATGTGGCCTTTTATGACTGCCTACTTTCATAAATTATAATGTTCTCAAGGTTTACCTATTTTATAGCATTTATCAGTACTTTCATTTTTATCATGAAATAATACTCCATAATATGGATATGCCATATTTTATTTATTCACCAGTTGATGGAATTTGGGTTGTTTCCACATTTTGACTGCTGTAAACAATGCTGCTGTAAATATCACTTTATAAGTTCTTCTCTATGGATGCTTATTTCTTTTAGGTGTATAGCTAGAAATGGAATTGCTGAGTCAAATGGTAACACTGGAATCAACTTTTAACTATTGCTTCTTCTGAATTTTGTTTACTCCTCTAGTCTCTATTCTCTCGTAACTATGAATAAGCTTGTGACTAAATGAGAGAATTTAGTGTTATTTGAATGCCTGAATACTTTGTATGTAAGCTCAGTTATTTTTGTGTAATACCTTGTTTTCAAGACAGAGAAGCCAAAGTTTGAGATGCTTTGTTTTATAATTTCTGAATAACTTTGTTTTAATTCAGGCAGTTATAAAACTTAAATAGGCTATTGCAGTATTGGCCAGAAATATGTTGTCACAGTTTTTATTAAAAGTTTATTCTTAATCTCTATGAGATGTATTCACATATCTAATATTTTTCTGTCCTAATAAATATTCCATGTTGTTAAGAGTTTAGAATTTTTCTTATAATATTAAAGACATTTTTCAAAGGTTCACCTTCTTAAATCTTCCCTCTGTCACGTTTTCCCTCTCATCTCAACTTAAATGTCATCTCTGCTGGGAAGAGATGTCCTCTTTGTGCTCAACTTTCACCTCCATGATTTTTACAAACCTCTATCATGGCATTTTCCCCAACTTCCCATACATTATGCTTATCTGGCCACATGTCTGATGATTCCCAGTGGTGGTGTCCCCCTGCCTCTTGCCTAGGCTGACCTTTCCTGTGACTCCTTGAAGGAAACTTGGCTGTTTGTGTCTGTCATGCTTGGAGAAACCTATGAGACTTTTGAATCTGTCTCCTAGTCACACTGGTAGGACCGGTTTCAAATTGCTTCTGTTCAGCCAAAGGTAATACCTCCTACAAAGACCTTTCATTCTGGGGTTGGAGCTGTTCAAGCTTGTAGCTTTTCCTGGTGGGTGGGGCAACATTCATGATTCATGTAACTGCATTCCCAAGACTTGAGAGTCACTTGGACAGCAAGGAGATCAAGCCAGTCAATTCTAAAGGAAATTAACCCTGAATATTCATTGGAAGGACTGATGCTGAAGCTGAAGCTCCAATACTTCGGTCATCTGATGTGAAGAGTTGACTCACTGGAAAAGACTCTGTTACTGGGAAAGATTGAGGACAAGAGGGGAAGGGGGCGACAGAAGAGAGATAGTTGGATGGTATTACCGACTCAATGAACGAGTTTGAGCAAATTCCAGGAGATAGTGAAGGACAGGGAAGCCTGGTGTGCTGCAGTTCATGGGGTCACAAAGAGTCAGACATGACTTAGCTACTGAACAATGACATTCCCAAGACATGGATGGAGTGTGTGTGTGTGTGTGTGTGTGTGTGTAGGGAGAGGGAGATCACAACCAAACAAAGATTAGCTCTTGTCACTCATCTCCATCATCACCTGGAAATGGGGCTGGAGGGCAGAAAAATGTACCAACCCATGTATAGATAAGAGGGAACATCCCCTCTTACTCTCATCTCAGTACATCGCACCGCCCCCCGCCCCCGCCCCCGCCCAAGGAGTTCCTTGAAGGACTCAGTTTAGGTTGTTTGTTTCAATTGTAATCTCTGAGGAAATTTAGTGCATAAACTTTTTCAAAGACAACATACTTCTAGATTATCCTTAAATACAGAACAGCTATATCATGCTGAATTACTGCCGTCCATTTGAAAGGAGGATATTTCTGTGTGGAGGTGGTGGAGAGGAGGCAGGAGTATTCAGAGATACATTGTTTTCTAAATATCCAAGACAGGTCTAGAAATGTGGGTCATTCTGCTTCTTCCCTCTCATCAGCCTCATATTCTGGATATACGGGGTTGGCCAAAAGTTCATTTGGGTCTTCTAAAAAACCCCAAACAAACTTTTTGGCCAACTCAATATTTCTACCCTTTCACATAGATCAAATGGTTATGGACAGCCACAGGAAATATCAGTATTTGTTTTGGGGGTGGCTTTTAGGGGTGGATGAAACAAAGAAAGAAAATCCTGAAGTTTAAAAGGAAAGGAGAATATGAGCTATACAGTCCATGGAATTCTCCAAGCCAGAATACTGGAGTGGGTAGCTGTTCCCTCTCCAGGGGAATCTTCCCAACCCAGGAATCAAACCCAGGTCTCCTGTACTGCAGGCAGATTCTTTACCAGCTGAGTCACCAGGGAAGGCCAAGAATACTAGAGTAGTAGCCCATCCCTTCTCCAGGGAATCTTCCTAACCCAGGAATCGAACTGGGGTCTCCTGCATGGCAGGTGGATTTTTTTTAACCAGCTGAGCTACCAGGGAATCCCTCAAGAAAGAAAATCCTGAAGTTTAAAAGGAAAGGAGAAACCTAAACCCAAAGCTTTTTTACCAGATAGAGGTGGGGACAGAGTAAGAGTGTGTGGTAGAAAGTCACTGGCTTACATTAGGCAAAGCCCCTGCACTTGAAGTCCTCACTTCCTGTTTCTCCTTTTGTAATGTTTCACTTCTCTTTACAGCGTGTAGCTCCACCTGCCATTCTTTATACACAGTAGTACTTGCTTGTTTATTTACTGTCTGCCTATTCCATTAGAAGGTAACTCGATGAGTGCAGGGACTTATTCTGGTATCTCTTTCCATCCCTAGTACTTAAAACATCAGGTTCATAGTAGCCACTCAACAAATACTTGTTTGAATGAATGGAAATGTGTTAGACGCTCCTATTACAATGATAATAAAAAGATAATCAGGAAAAAAAAACTTTCCTTTGGTAATTCTTTAGGAGGAAGGACTTTTTTTCAAGATATTACAAGTTCTAGAATATAGGATATTATTAATACTTTGCTTCATTGAAGACTTTTCATTTTTAATCAATTCAAGACTTCTATAAAGCGATTCCAGAAGGAATTATGCATAGTAATAATACCTAAGGGTATTACATATTGCTGGAGAAGGGTATGGCAACCCACTTCAGTATTCTTGCCTGGAGAATTCCATGGACAGATAAGCCTGGCTGGCTACAGTTCATGGGATCACACAGAGTCAGATATGACTGAGTGACTAACACACATTACATATTGCACACCTCCAGAGGGTGCTGTTTCACTCTGTCATCTGTGTGAATGGCACCTGCTAAACTTGTTTACTGTACAGCTTTCCAAATGTAGCAGCCCTGATAATACTCCAGTCATTTATAAAGTACATGATATTAGCTTCCAGATTTACCAAGTACCATTTACCCCTTGCATAGGAAGAGTCAAATCCACAGATAATTTACTGGAAAATGGAGACAAGGTTTTAGGAGACTATTTTTCTCTATCCTGTATTTAAGAATCTCTTTAAGAAATTTTCAGGAGGGTTGTGGCAGAGTCAGAGTAGAAGTGGGGCTTCCCTGGTGGTTCAGTGGTAAAGAATGCCTGCCAATGCAGGAGACATGGGTTCAATTCCAGGAAGATCCCACATGTGGCAGAGCAACTAATCCCATACACCACAACTACTGACCCTGTGCTGTAGAGCGTGGGAGCTGCGACTACTGAGCTCACGTGTGGCAACTTCTGAAGCCCACAAAACACCCTAGAGCGTTTTCTTGCTCCACAGCAAGAGAAGCCACTGAAATGAGAAGCCCAAGCATCGGAACTAGAGTAGGTCCCACTTGCCACAACTAGAGAAAAACCCACACAGCAACAAAGATACAGCACAGCTAAAAATAAATAAATTTTTCTAAAGAGTAGAAGTGGCTGCCTATAAGACTTAAATGGCTAAAAATCTTAGAAGCAGAAGGAGGATGCTCTTATTACATACATAATAAATGTTCAGTGAACACCTGTAATCTTTCTTCCTGCCTTCTCTGTGTCATGATCAGAAGGCTTTCAAGTGCAAATAATAGAAATGGAATTCAAACAAGACAAAGAAGAAAAGGAAATTTAATGACCTAAGATTTGACACAGCCTGTCAAGTTATAGGCTGTGCTAGATCCTGAGATTCAAGCAATGTTACCATGGCTCTTTCTCTCTCTCTTCTCCCAGCTCTGCTTCCCTTGTGTGCTGCATAAAACTATAAAGATAAGCACAAGACCTTTATGAAGGAAATTAGAAATCTGTATTAAAGAACAGTAGGAAAAAATGTGGGAAAATAGATAGATATGCTATATTTAAAGATACCAGTTCTCTCCACATAAATCTTTCAATTCAAGTCAATCCCAGTACAAATCCCCAAAGAGCATTTTCTTATGAACTTTGAGAAACTAATTCTAAAGCTAATCTGGAAAAGAGAATGGACTATTACAGCTATGAAAAATTTAAGGATAAAGAAAAAAATTAGTGAGTTGTACTGCCAGATATTAAAACCGCTTTTATCCATTTATGAAATATCTCCATGTAATAACTCAAGTGTAAAGAGAAAAAGGACTGAGATAAGTGCTCTGAAGGGGAGGAAAAAAATAGGCAGCTATAAAGTTTGGGTAGATAAGGCATTTGGGCAGCTGGATGGAGATCCTTCCTCTTCTTGCATCAATTCCTGTTTAAAGGGCTAGAAACTGTCCATCACACACCCTCCCACCCACACCATTCCCCACTTCCTCTTCATCTTCCTAAAAGCCCTTCCCCCTCCTAGTTATCCTGTGCTTCAGGGGTGGTGGGTCACCCCGACACCCAAAGAGTGAGTCACAGTTGGACAGAATCATGGCCATTCCCTCCTCCTTGAGGTGTCTGGTTTAGGAAAGGGCATGCAGATCTTGGCTCTGCTGAAGGAAACACAAAAGAGTGGCTACTAGAGTTTCTGGGAGAATTTTCTTCACTCTCAAAGGGACCTAAAAAGGAACTTGAGGAAAGGACATGCCTTCATCTGCCCTATAGCCTGTGGTCTCTGTTGTGTGCAAAGCTCTGCTCACAGTAGTCAGTCATTTGGGAACAACTTGAGAACAAGCTTGAGGAACACAGCAAACTACTAAGCAGGCAAAGTGAAAATACAGAAAATCTTGACCCTTGCCTACTTTGAGTTCTTGAATTCACCAACTCTGGAGCTGCCCTGATTTTCCTTCTCTAAGAAAAGAGAAGGGAAGATAAACAGGTTTTAAGGTGGTCCATAACAGTCCATTTATCTGCTTGTCACTGTCTTGTCATATCAACTTTCCAGGATCTAGCAGAGAACCAGATAGATTTGGAAAAACAAAAAGCACCTCGTTGTCAAACTGATGTCCTTTACACAGTAGGAGAGAGCCTGTCAGACCTTCCTGTAGAGTTTAAGTATTTAATTCAGGGCTTCAAACAGGATTTTACATTCTTCTAAGTACATCATGCATGTATTCAACACTTTGTACCTGATTGGCATCACCATCAACATCTGCTAGGCTGCCTCTTCTACCAACAGGAAGTCTAGTTCACCAACAATGAGGAGGGTGACCCCATTAGAGTCATTTGGAATTTGTTAAAAATGAACTGTGAGCCTCACCCATAGACATTTTGGCTCAACATACCTGGGGTGGGGCTGGGAAGCTGTTTTTACTAAGTTCCCAAGATGATTTGATTTATAGTCAAGTGTATAACATAAGGCCTGGGATCAAACCAGTCAATCCTAAAGGAAATCAGTCCTGAATATTCATTGGAAGGACTGATGCTGAAGCTGAAGCTCCAATAGTTCAGCCACCTGATGTGAAGAGCCAATTCACTGGAAAAGACCCTGATGCTGGGAAAGATTGACGGAAGGAGGAGAAGTGGACGACAGAATGAGATGGTTGGATGGCATCATTGACTCGATGGACTGAGTTTGAGCAAGCTCCGGGAGGTGGTAGTCGAGAGGGAAGCCTGGCGTGCTGCAGTCCATGAGGTCACAAAGTGTCAGACACAACTGAGCAACTGAACTGAACTGGGTGACCTGAAGACCCCAAGGCTTCTTCCACCTCTTTATCTATTCCTTCTTGGAGGCAGAGATACAGACCATGAGTGTCCTGTCTTTCCTATTATCAATTAACAAAGCAAAAGTTCAGTTTCTGTAGGTTTTTCATCTTTCATATCTGATACTTTTTAGCAGTTTTAGAATATTTCACTGTAAGTAACTTTCAACTTGACACAAATAATAAAAGAAATATTTTACTCTCATGTAATTGGAAAACTCAGACGTAGGTTTGGCTGCAGTTGAAGCTTGATCCAGAGGTTTAGTAATAAAACCAATGATGTGTTTTTTCTGCCCCACTGCTCTACCTTTAATGGTCACGGCTTCAACTGTTATGGTTCCTCAGTTGTGTCCAGAAGAGAAAAATTCTTATTTTGGTTTCACTCTGATTGGATTAGTTTGGGCCCATGCCCATTTCTGCCAGTGGCTGGCTGTGGCCTTGGGATTGACCCACATGAATTTAATTAGCCTTGACCATGTAATTTTTGGACTCAGCTTCTGTAGAACTATATGGACCACCAAATAGGAATTGAGGTTATTTTATCAAAAGAAGAGGAAATAAATGATAGATGCCAGAAGCGAAAGTGAAGTGAAAGTGTTAGTTGCTCAGCTGTGTCCAACTCTTTGCAAGCCCATGGACTGTAGCCCCCTAGATTGTTCTGTCCATGGGATTCTCCAGGCAAAGAATACTGGAGTGGGTTGCCATTCCCTTCTCCAGGGGGTCTTCCCGAACCAAGGATTGAACCTGGGTCTACTCACATTGCAGGCAGATTCTTTACCATCCAAGTCAGCAGACAAAGTCTATTCATCGAACATTCAATGAATCTTTACCAAGGGTCTACTGTATAACAAGCATAGTTCTGGGTACATGAGATTCAACACTAAACAGAGTGTAAAAGACTCCTACCCTCTGAAGTGCATATTTTAGTAGACTAAAACTTGTCCTAAAATGGGAAAAGAAGAATGTCCATAAGTCTCACTGGATATTTGATAATACAAAATAGCACCCCTGGAAATATTTGGGAGTATTCTGCATATCTTAGAAGCTAGAGCACTGTGGTAAACTGGATAAATGTCTCAAAATATGTCCAGGCCCTAATCCCTGAAACCTAGAAATGTTATCTTGTATGGAAAAAGGACTTCACAGATGTTATTAAGGATTTATGATGGGGAGATTATCCTGCATTATTGGGGCTCAACATAATCTCAGTGGTCCTTGTAATGGGTTCAAGAGACATCATAATCAGAAGAGAATATGATGTGATGATGGAAGAGATGAAGCGATTTGAACATCTCATGCTGCTGGCTTTGAAGGTAGAGAAAGAGAATATGAGTCAAGGAAAACAGGCAGCAACTAGAACCTGAAAAAGACAAGGAAACAAATCTCCCCTTAGAGTTTCCAGAAATAAACCAGTCCTGCCAAAACCTTGTCTGTAGCCCAGTGAACCTGATTTCAGACTTGTGATCTCAGAACTCCGAGAGGATACATGTACTGCTTTAAGCCACCAAGTTAGTGGTAATTTGTTACAATGAAAAGGAAATTAATACAAGCAGTGATTTTTGTCTTCCTTGTTTTTCAACTTTTTTTCTCATCCTTTATTCTAATTTAAACATATTTATTTACCCCCTGCTAAGCTACAAGCACCATTCAGGTGCTGGGGACAGAGCAGCCAACAAGACTGCTGCTATGCCTTTTTAATTTTTTTATGGGGCTTCTAGTCCTGTAGAAGAGAAAGACTTTAAATGGTGAATGAGTCAAAAAAAAGGACTAAAATATTTGAGGGTTAGCTAGAAAAGAAACACAAAAATAGTGCTTAGCTTACACTATAGTGCAATTCAAGTGTAAAGGATACAGGTTTTGGCAAAGAATATGAGATGGAATTAAGTATGAGAGGGAATTAAGTAGGCAGGGCTCAGTGAGCAAACAGTAGCCTCACAAGGGGAAGTGTTTGGGGAACAGAAACGGTCAGCCTATTGGGAAGGTGAGAGGATTCTGGCAGTACCCCAGAAATATCACCCCCCAAACCCACTTTATATGCTCACCTATATGTCACAAAACTAGCTTTTTACAAGCCATGTGACTTTGATCTGCCATTTTGGTTCCAGAGAAAGTTTTGTGCTCCTGCCTCAGAACCTTATTTTGCTTCATTGGTCACAAGTCATATAATAATAAGAATCACACAAGGAAAGTCATCCTGCACTCACATAGTGATATCAAGTCCAAGTACATGCATTATCCTTTATTTTCCATAACTCTCGGCAGGTTTGGTCAACCCAATCAATATCAAGGAAATAGCTACGGTTGTGCTAAGTGACACAGGAAAAGTAACTGGGATCTCACCTAGTACAGGGGCTCAGGGAAGCCTTCCTTGGGGATTTGACACTTCAGCTGGAATCTGAAGGATGTTTAGAGATAGACAAGCCAAGACTTGGAGAATGAGTGTTCCATTTGGAGGGGACCACTTGTGTGAAAGCCATGGGCCTTCTCTCTCTATTCAATAGTTCTATAAAATCAGGCCTTTGTAGATGCATTAGAAACTGTGAATAAGCAAAAAGAGGAAAATACCATAATCACCCATAATTGCACCACTTAAAATGTGACCTTCTACTTTTTATGCTTTTATGTATCCATTTAACTATTTATGAATTTGCATATACAAATTATTTAAAAATCTTTTAAAAATCTTCAGTCAGCCTCCTTATTGCTGTACCCACACCTAGGTTTGCTCTTTTTGCTACTGGAGACCTCAGCACATGGTTCTCCATTTTCTGTCCACCCCAGACCCAGTGGTTATTCTGTGTGACACTCGCCTCCATGTGAAAACCCACCTAGCACAGACCTTACCACCTCATCAAGTGTGTATGAAGCTGCTAGATAAGACATGGAGACGCTACCTAAACCACTAGAAGGCAAGGAGCTCTGCCAAGTCCGCTCAGCCCTCTCCAGACCACCTCTCCAACCTGCTTTCTCAGCTGCTTCATCATGATTGTGGCAGCTTATTTCTACTTCTTATCAGAAATTTTAGAACAGAGAATTAGATTCAAGTTCCATATTACTAAGGCTGGTTATTTTTGCAAAGCACACATTGTGCATTGAACAGCACACTGCGAGGCATTATCATGAATTATTTAAATGAAGCTATCCCTGTCACAGCAAATGAGCAAAGCACATTTTGTTCATTGTCTCCTCACATGTTGTTATTTCTCTTCACGGATTTCTTACTTTGCGACATTAACTAAAATGCAATGAGCCACAGTGTCGTTACTACAAACCACCCTATTTCTCTGCTCCTCATGCACTGATTCTTTTTTTAATGTGACTGAAGCATTTTCTTTCCTTCATGCTTAAGATTCATTATACTTGAATGTTTCCTTGTAACAGCGAAGACTAGGAACAAATATAAAACATGTGTAATTAAGGTTTACTTTAAAAAGCAACTCAGACTTGATTCTCCTTTACTTGACTGGGATAGAACAGTAGTTGCTAACGTGGCTGGGAACAAAGACTCCGAAGATACTGAGACCTGTCTTTGAAAAGGAGGCTGAAAACTCCTGTTTTGCATTTATTTTATTGATCTATTTTAGAATTCCAAATGAGAGCAAATTGTCTCTCAAGGGCCCGTGGAATGATTGTGAAGCCTACCTCAGACAGTGAGGAGTTAAGGTCATGAATCCACTGGGATTAACTGTGCTTGTTGTTGTCACAAGTCTCATTCAGTTTGAATGTTAGTCACTGTCACTACTGAGAAGATCCCTATGAGACACTTCTGTCTGTGGATACTCTGTGCTGCCAGGAGGTACAGAACTCCATCTTTTGCCCTCCTGCTTACCCCCAGTCCCCATCCTTTCCAGACTGCAGGTTCATTTTAAACCATTCTGTTCTATCTCCAGTTATGATAAAGCTGCATGGACAAGGATCAAGAAAAAGCAGTGACATAAAGTCAGGGGAGTAGAACACACAAAAATAATAGGCAATCATTAAACCTTGGAACTAAAGCAAATAGTTGCTTCTTAAAAAACAAAAACAAAACAACTTTTTACATAAATTTGACTTACAGAGAAAAGGTGCAAAGCTAATGCAAGTAGTTTCTTTAAACTTTTCACCTGGATTGCTTGTTAACATTTTACCATTTTTTCTTTATTATTCTGATTATTTGAGAGTGAGTTGTAGACATAATGCCCCACTAACCCTAAGCAGTTCAGTATGTTTCCTAAAAATCAAGTGTACTCTGCTGAAAAATCACAGTACGTCCTCCAATGTCAGGAAATTATCATCAATTCAACACTAGTGTCCAACGCACAGATGCCATTCAGTTCTCCTGATTGGTCCAACAATGTCTTTTACAATCATCCTTTCCTTCTCAGTCCAAAATCCAACCAAGGCCATTGGTTGTATTTAGTTCTCAAGTCTATATATCCACCTTCAATATGGCAAAATTCATGTTTTTCCTTTCTTTTCTTACTTGACACTTGAAGAGCATAGAGCTGCTACTTTGTTGAATGACCTTCAGTTTGTGGTTGACTGATATTTCCTCAAGATTACTTTGAGGTCATACATTCTTGGCAGGAATAACACAGACTTGATGCTGTGTTCTTCTCAGTGGATCATACTGGGGGTATAGTATATCAGGTTATCCCACTGTTAATGATCTTGACTTTACCACTTGGTTAAGATGGTTAATTATAAAGTATTTTGTATTTATTAATAATTTAAAAGTATTTGAGTGATTAGTTTTAAATTAATTAAAAAGTATTTATGCAAGTATTTTTTTCTCATCAAAGTTTTACCCACTAGTCTTCAGCATATGTTGTTGATTCTAATCTGAAGTACTTATTACTGTGATAGCTGATTTTCTCATTTCTTAATTTCTTCTATATGTACGAAATGGTGTTCTATTGCAAGGTAGAACATTTCTTTCTCCCAGGACTTGATAGGAGGCTCCAGTTAAGCCATAAGTTTGTTATTTCATGGTCAAAACTGTCTCTGGGTCTAATGGATATTTAACAATCTGTTGGTGAGGGTAACTAAGGTCTTTTTTTTTGTCCCTCACTGGAGGTGCCATTTTCATTTTGCATTGAAACTTTCTGAGGCTTGGCCCGCTCTATGGACATTTAGGTCAGAGAAGACCCACTGAAGAATGAAATCTGCTCAGAGTCATCACTGTTCTTTCAGTGAGTTAATCTGTGTCCATTAGGACTCAGTAATAGGGCAGCAGCAGCCACTTAGTGAGAAAAAGTCTTGAAGTCCCAGTGGCGTTAGGTAAATGAGTTCTGGTAGGTTCTTATACCAAAGTTTCCAATTAGCTGTAAGATTAGTCACAAAATGTCAGTGATTCTGCAGAGTTTGGAGGAAATCAGGGAGTTTAATTTACTGATAACTGGATTGCTTAATTTACTGATAACTGGATTGCTACCTGGAGGCTTGGAACTGTAGCAGATGTTTATTGCTAATATATAAAGAGAACAATCAGGTATTAAGTGTCTTTTTTTGTGTGTGTAATTGTTAGCTGCAGGGCCAGCAGAACATCCTTCATGGACCATGAAATGTTTTTTGGCCTAAGAGGGCCTCTAAGATGATCACTTTAGTAGGGCCTTGGACTTTGTATTCCTTCAAGATCTATCTGTGCTTAGGTGGCATGCATGTAAGAAGTTTTCTTGAAGGGTATTGTATTTTAGAAGTTTTCTTTGTGGATGTCATATTAAGAAGTTATTGTTGAATGTATTAACATATGATATAGTTTATGCTTAACTTTTCTTTTTTAGTGATAAACACTGAAATATTTATGGATGAAATTATATAATGTCTTGGATTTGCTTTAATATAATATGGGGATGATTGAGGAAGATGAATAGGATATGGCAGAAACCAGGTTGGGTACAGGATGAAATTATTTAAATTAATTACTGGAGTCATAATAGTGGTACAAATATTAATGTAAGATAAAGACATTTTCAAATAAAAGGAAACTGACAAAATTTGTTGTCAGAAGACCTTCAATAAAGAAATGCTAAAGGAAGTTCTCAGGCTAAGGAAATTGATACCAGATGGAAACTTGGATTTAAAAGCAGGAATGAAGAGCACAGGAAGTGATAAATGTGGAAGAAAATATAAAATTTTAAAGTTATTTTAAAGATATATGACTAAAGCAAAACAATGTATTGTGGGGTTTATAACATAAATAGATGCAGTAGAGATGACAACAAATGCACAAAGGATAGTGAGAATTGTATCGTTGCACTGGTCTTTAATTTTACATAAATATTAGCTCTATGTAGACTATGAAAAGTTAAAGATGCATATCATACTTCCTGGAAACAGCTTTAAAAAGTAGTGCCAAGATACCCTAAAAAACAAATAAAGGAATTAGAATGGAATACAAAAATGTTTATTAATTCAAATCAAGGCAAGAGAAGAGGAATAAAGTTTCATAAAACAGATGGGACAACCAAACAACAAATAACAAAATTGAGATTTGGGTTCAACTATCACCAATCAATCCTAAAGGAAATCATCTCTGAAAATTCATTGGAAGGACTGATGTGCAAGCTGAAGCTCCAATACTTTGGCCACCTGATGTGAAGAGCTGACTCATTGGAAAAGACCCTGATGTTGGGAAAGGTTGAAAGACAAAGGAGAAGGGGGGCGGCAGAGGATAAGATGATTAGATAGCATGACCAACTCAATGGACATGAATTTGAGCAAACTCCGGGAGATAGTGAAGGATAAGGAAGCCTGGTGTGCTGCAGTCCATGGGGTTTCAAAGAGTCAGACATGACTTAGCAACTGAACAACACAGCAACAATAACAATAATTCCCTAGAGAAGGAAATGACAACCCACTATAATATTCTTGCCTGGAAAATCCCATGGACAGAGGAACTTGGTGGGCTACACTCCATGGAGTCACAAAAGAGTTGGACATGACTTAGCAACAGAGCATATAACAATAATTAAATTAAATATAAGCAGACTAAACCATCAAATAAAGACAATGTTTGTCAAGTGAACAAAAAGATAATCTCACTGTATATTGACTACAAGGAACACTTTTAAATATGACCTTTTTTTTTTTTTTTTTTTGCCATGTCATGTGGCATGTGGGATCTTAGTTCCCCAACCAGGGATCAAACTCGTACCCCTTGTAGTGGAAGCATGGAGCCCTAACCACTGGACCACCAGAGAATTCCCTACATTTTAAATATAAAGGCACTTATTGGTAAAGTATAAGAATGCTGCTGCTGCTGCTAAGTCACTTCAGTCATGTCCAACTCTGCGTGACCCCATAGACGACAGCCCACCAGGCTCCTCCGTCCCTGGGATTCTCCAGGCAAGAATACTGGAGTGGGTTGCCATTTCCTTCTCCAATGCATGCATGCAAGCTAATCTCTTCAGTCATGTCCGACTTTTTGCGACCCTATAGACAGCAGCCCACCAGGCTCCTCCATCCACAGGATTCTCTAGGCAAGAATACTGGAGTAGGTTGCCATTTCCTTCTCCAAGTATAATAGGAAAATATATATTATGCAAATAGTAAGCATATAAAAGTAGGATGGCAACATTAATATCAGACAAAATGGACTTCAAGACAAGGAATGTTACCAGAGCGATAAAGATGGGCATTTTATAGTGAGAAGAGTAACAATTCATCAAGAAGTCACAACAATTATAAATGTTTATGTACCAAATAACAGAGTTTGAAATTACACAAAACAAAAACTGACAGAATAGAACCAAAGAAAAGGAAATTAGTTTGAATATAGAAGACCTGAGCAATCTTCACATTCTCCTAGAACTAACATTTATAGAAAACTAGACACAACAATTTCCAAATATATGTTTTTTATGAGCAAAGTAACATTTATCAAGATGCATTATTTCCTAGTCCACAAACTAAGACTCAAACATTTCAAAATTCTTGAAATTTTATTAAGTATATTCTTTAACAACAATGTAATAAATCTGGGGATTGATAAAAATAAGATATCTAGAAAATCCCCAAATATTTAGAGATTAACATCACTTATAAATAACCTATGGTCAAATAAAAATCACAAGAGAAATTAGAAAATATTTCAATGTTGAATGACAAAGAAAATACGACATGGCTAAAGTGGACTGCAGTACAGCTTAGAGGGATAATATAATGTAAATATTTTTGTTAAAGAAAAAAACAATTAAAAATTAACAATCTAAATTTCCACCTTAAGAAAAGGGGGGAAAAATATAGCAAACTATACCCAAAGTAAGTAGAAGGAGAGAATTGATGAAGAATGGAAATCAGTATAATAGAGAACAAACAATAGAGAAAAACTATGAAAACAAAAACTGGTTTGTTATAAATAGTAACAAAATTGATGAACTCCTAGGAAGAGTAATCAAGGAAAACAGAGAGGAAATGTAAATTAGTAATATCAGGAATATAAAATTGGATGTTGCTATAGATTCTATAAACATCTAAAAAATATAAAATTATCAATAATTTTTTACTAATAAGTTAATTTAAAGTTTTATAGATTATATATACATGGTACATGAATTGAGACAGTTTACTGCTCTCTTTCCAATACATATACCTTTTATTATTTTCTTCCCTTATTGAACTAGCAAGTATCTCTATCCCATGTTAAAGTAGTGAGTGTAGACAATCTTGCTTTGTCAAGAGGAAGACATTTACTATTTCACAATGAAGTGTGATGGAGCTATAGGTTTTTATTCTAATTGCACTGGGAAATCACTGCAGACTTTTACTTGCATGAGTGATATTATCTAATTTATATATTTAAAAGGAGAAGGCAATGGCACCCCACTCCAGTACTCTTGCCTGGAAAATCCCATGGATGGAGGCGCCTGGTAGGCTGTAGTAACCATTTGGGCTACTGTGTGGAAAATGGGCTCTAGGAAGACTGGATTGGAAGCAGTGAGGTAATCAGGAGGTGGCTGCACTTGCCCAGGAGAGAGGTGGTGGTTCTCTGAACAGAGAAAAGGCAGTGGAGGTTGAGAGAAGTGGCTGTGTTGGGGCATATATTTTGGGGGATGTCTATTTGTAGAGCTGGCAGGACTTGTTGATTTATTGAATTTGGGTAAAGAAAAAACCCAGATTTACATTGTATACAACCATGTTTATTTCAGAATTTTTTTCCCCTGTGAATTTTAGATATTGATTTATATTGATAATATATAATTTTGTATTGATAATTCATTTTCCTCTTTAGAATGGACCATTGAATGTGGATACAGTATTCTTAAAAATCTAGCCATATGTTATTTAGGACTTAATTTTTTTAAAGGTAGAATATTAGAGAAAGAACAGTGACCAATATTTATACAGGATTTTTAATCAATTTAAAATTTTAGTGTTCTGAACTAAATTTCTGTATTTTTCTTTTTAGGGTTATCCAAGACTGGTTTTCAGAAAGGATGCAAGTGGCCAAAGTGGATTTCTCTACAGTGTTACCACGCTTCATTTCTCTATATATCTTTTCCTTTCTGAATCCAAAAGATTTGTGTGCAGCTGCACAAGTCAGCTGGCCCTGGAAATTTTTAACTGAACAGGTTTACCATTTGTCACTTCCTAGTAATAGGACTCAGATATAACTGTCATCTGTAATGAGGCAATGAGGGTAGCTCCTGTCCCTGAAAATAATAATTGAGGGTGTCTGAACCATAATTAATTTATCCTTAAGAGAAAAAATAGGGAATTTTTTTATGGGGAATTATATTTAATGGGGGAATTAAATACAGTAATTTATTTTATAAGTCAGGGGATATACACTATTCTAATAATTCATGTAATTCTGATAATCTTTAAATAGTCAATTTAGTTATTTAGAAAATAATTTATCTTGGTTAAGAAGTTCAATATTTTGTGAAAATTTATTTAAGATTTGGTTTTAAATGATGTTGTTTTAGTCATGATAACCCACCTTAAATTTGCTCTACAACCACAACTTTAACTGCTCTTTCTTTGGCTAACCTCTGTTGAAGAATATAAAACTAGATCTTCTACATCTGCTGCCATTAATTCTGCCTCTGGGATGTTTATCTCTTTACTTTTAAAAGACTTAATGGAATGTAATAATTGGCATACTTTAAATACAAATCAATAATTTACTCTTTTAACTTGTACAAACTTTGCAGGACGGACTTACGTTGATATTCTGATCTCACAGAATTCCTGGCTCTCCATGGAGGGGCCACATGAAAAGCCAACTGTGAGCCCTGGATTTATAGCATTTGTGAATCCAGGTTTAGTGTTCCCATGGTATACTGTTTCCTCTTTTTTTGCTTTCAACCTTTCTCTGTCCTTACATTTAAGGAACATTCTTATAAGCAGAATATGGTAGTGGTTTTCTTTTACCACTTGACAATCTTTAACTTTTACCTGGAATCATTTAGTCTGTTCATGTTTATGTAAATACTGATATATTTGGGCTTAAGTCCACCATTTTACTATTTTTATTTACTATTTTATATTTTGTTTTTCTGTCTTCCTTTAGGATTAACTTAAATATTTCTTAGATTTATTGTAAATTCTTTAGCAGTTCTTTCATGGCTACCATAGAGATTACAGCACTTATCCTAGGGTTTTTTACTACCTCTGAGGTAATGCAAGCATAGAACTCTTTAACTCCATTTGCTTCCCTGCTCAGTTTCTATGCTTTTGTTCTCAAACATTTAAGTTTACACATAAACACATATAAAATACACAAATATACATTAAAATATATATTATATGTAAATATATAATAAATATAAATATACCTTATAATATCTCTATTGTATATAAAATATATGCATACCTCATGAATATTTATAACTGTTTAATAGTCAATATTTATTTACAAGTAAACTTTTTCTGTTATACTTCATACCTTTCTGCATCTCTGATTTCCCTAACGGGGTTCAATTTTTTCTGAATTCTCTTTAATATATTCTTTTAGTACAGCTTTCTACTGATAGATTCTCTTAGTTTTTGTCTGAAAATATCTTTATTTCACCTTCAAATTTGAAGGATATTTTCACTGGGAATTTGAACTCTGGGTTGGTAATTAATTGTTTATTAGAAATTTGAAAATGTTCCATTGTTCTCTGGCTTTCATAATTTTCTTGAAAAGTAGGGGGTTTTATTGCTGGTCCTGAAAGGTAGTTTGTTTTCTCTAGCTTCTTTTAGGATCTTTTTCTCTGTCTTTGGTTTTCTGCAAGTAAGATCCCCTGGGGGAGGAAAGGACAACCCACTCCAGTATTCTTGCCTGGGAAATCCTATGGATAGAGGAGGCTGATGGGCCACAGTCCATGGGGTTGCAAAGAGTCAGACACGACTTAGTGACTAAGCAACATGTACAGAGGGGTGTGTGCATGTGCATGTGTGTGTGTGAATTTATCCTGTTTTGTATTTGGCACTGATTTATAAATTGGGGATTTTATGTCTTTTATCAACTTTGCAAAGCTCTCAGATTCCGTCTGTTCGTATATTGCTTTTGCTCCACTTTTTCTTTTTTTCTTCTGGGTTTCAATTTATTACATTGATTCACCATGTCCCATAAGGTTCATATTCTTCTATGTGTCTTTTCCATTGTTCTGGCTTTCAGTGTTTCAGTCTGGATTTTTCTTCTGGCTTAGCTTTCAGTGTACTAATTATCTTTTTCAGTTCAGTTCAGTCACTCAGTCCTGTCTGACTCTTTGCGACCCCATGAACCGCAGCACGCCAGGCCTCCCTGTCCATGGCCAACTCCCGGAACCCATGTCCATCGAGTCAGTGATGCCATCCACCCATCTCATCCTCTGTCCTCCCCTTCTCCTCCTGCCCTCAATCTTTCCCAGCATCAGAGTCTTTTCAAATGAGTCAGTTCTTCGCATCAGGTGGCCAAAGTATTGGAGTTTCAGCTTCAACACCAGTCCTTCCAATGAACACCCAGGACTGATCTCCTTTTGGATGGACTGGTTGGATCTCCTTGCAGTCCAAGGGACTCTCAAGAGTCTTCTCCAACACCACAGTTCAAAATTATCTTTTTAGCTGGACTCTAATTTGCTTTTAAACTTGTCCCTTGAGTTCTAAATTTGTTATTATATTTTTCAGTTTTAGAGTGTTGGTCTGATTACTTTGCCAAAATTTTCCTCCCAGCCATTTAATTTCTTAAGTGTATTAACTACAAGTTTTTTTTTTAAAGTTTGTGCCTGATAATTAACAACTTTTGGATCTCCTGAGGGTCTCTATTTACTAAAAAACAAGAAACAAACAATTCTTGTCTTTTTTGTGTGCTTGCTATTTTTGGTTGAGTACCAAATATTTCATATAAAAAACTGATACAATAATTTGAGTATCCAGATGATGTTATCTTCCTTCAGAGAGAACTTGCTTCTAGCATTTGGTTAGGCTAGGAATAGCTTATTTAAATCCAATCAGAGAATGAGATATTTCAAAGCTAGTTTCAACCTATTTCTTTGTCATTCTTACTGAAAAGGATCTCAGCTAAAAGCCAGGTGTCGTTACCAAGGCTATTCCCCTTTGTGAGCTCTGAATGTTTCCTCTCTTCCTTGCAAGAATCCTTACATCTTAAGATGTTAAGAAGTTCTTAACCTCTTCTAAATCTTTCAGTCATAACTTCCTGCTCTGCTTCTCAGCCTTAGTTTTGCTTTGGAACTGTCAAGTGTCTTGAAGTGAAAAGTGAGACCGATCAGGATATTACTTTTCTGGGTTTCCCTCCTCTAAGGTCTTGGTTTTACAAGTCCTTATTGAATTGGTAGCTTAAGTAATTGTTTTATAGTATTTTGTCTATATATTTGATTAGATAAAACCACGTGAAATTTGCTGTTTTCATATCTCAAAACTGGTTGCATATTGGCAGTATTATATGGGTCAATTAAAGTTGTTCCCAGCGCAAAGGTTGGTGTTAAACAAATAACCATACCATCGCTAGAAGCAGAATTCTCAGAATCTGGTGCATATGCTATGGGAGCATTGAATAAGTGTACAAAGATGACTAATACATATATTCATATAAAATATACATGTTCATCAAATAATATTTTTCCTGTGGAGTAAGGTATGCATCTTATTTCTCAGAATCAAGTTTAGATGGCAAGTCAACTGCACTAAAAATCTCAATGTAATAAGAAAAAATTATCTATGTGCCTAAAAAGATTATTACTAGGAAACGGTCCTTGCAACTCATCTTTCTCATTTCTTTTTCTGAAGGATTGCTTATGGATGCCCAAATGCATTAAATTTGGATGGTTTCTGCCCTATACACCAACAGATAATGAGTACGGTGCTTGGAAACACCATTACATTGCTTGTGTGTCCAACTTAGATTGGCTAACCCCTAGGGAAGCTGCTGCTGTTTATGGGACTCTGAATGAACCCAAAACAGAAGATGAAGAGCTACAGGAGAGGCAAAGAGAAAGGTGCCTAAGGAAAATAATTTGGGAGAAAACTGCACTACATAAGAGTGAGTGGCATTTTACAACTTTATGTCTTAGCCGAGTATTGTAGAAACCAATGGATTTACATACAAATTCCCACAGAAGAGGATAGCACCATCTTTTTGAAATAGCCTATAGGAGGCATTCTTTAAAGTATGTCAGGGAAAGCTCTCTGTTCTTTACTATTAACTAAGAAAGCAAAAAGATTTCCAATGAAATATGTAAAGTTAAATGCCAGTGCCTCCATGAGACTAAAGATAAGGAGAGAGAAGCACAAGCACAGGCAAAAGCAAATAAATACATTCAGGACAATTCAGAAGAATTAGTATTGATGACAACATAGGAAAAATAAAAATGGAAATGGAAGCAAGAAGAATGACCTTTTTTTTTTTTTAAGGTGAAAAGGGAGTAGGGATGAGACATGCTCTTAGCTAAGCCCTCTGATCTGCGCAGTATGTAATTAGCAAACCTGATCTGAGTTCTCCCATCTTGCTTTTTCACTGACTCACCCTCTGTGAGACTGTAACAAATGGGAAATTTACTTGAAGCCAAGAAGAAAGGCAAAAATGATGTGAAGCCTACAAATTGATGAACTGGTTTCTACAAGAAAAGAGTTGCTTATTCTCTGAGCTTTGTTTCTTGACCTGAAGTGACTGGTAACTTGCAGCTACAGAGCGGAGAGGATAAGAGAACCAAAGAGAGTCTGTAAAATGGCTGTAATTACTGCCATCTGGAATACTGCCCTGGTACAGCTTTAATTTTGATGGCTTTATCTGTGTAGACTTGGCTGGGAGAAGCTTGAAGTAAACAGCCAAGCCTGCTGCTATTTGTTTTTCAGAGGAGTTGTTCAAAGTTCGACCCCCTTGGGTGAGTGGAACACACTGCTCTAGATTGTTCAAATCCAAATGCCAACCACGTCTCTCCCAGACTGCGAGGGATCGAGTGGGATTACACGAAACTTTGGAGAAACAGCTTGTTTTGTCATCTTTAGAATCTTTGCCCAAGCGGTAAGCAAACCTTCATCTGCTGAAGGTTCAGCACCTTCCCATGATACCAAGAATTCATTCTAGAATAATTTAGCTAACATGCAGTGGTCTTGTATAATTAAATCACTCTTATCCTATAAAATAGCAATAAAAATAGTTCCTTAATCTTCAACAACAGTGGTCTTAAACATGCTTTCTGAAGTAAATATGTAACATTCAAAATTTACATTTCACATATTCTTAACTCTGCAAAGAAGCTATATTGTGGATGTAGCAGTTTTTCTGTGTAAAGTTATTGAGCAAAAATAATATTTTTCCAGAATTATTTTTTTTAATGGAGTAAGTATATCTGAATGGTTGTGGGGATGAGGTGGCTGTAGAAAATAATAGACATTATTTGAAAAAACCATGAGGCCCAGGTGATTAGGGAAATTTAAAATATCATGGCTGCTTCCTTTTCAACTGTTGTTTTGAACCCTTTAGTATGTCAGTACATTGGTTTTAAGTGCCCTACAAAATTTCCAAGAACACATTCTAGCATCCCATGAAGACAGGAGGAGACACCCAGTGGGCACCTTTGACCCCACTCACCCAGGAGTCCCCTTTGCTGACATCCCTGAAAACCACAGGGAGAGACCGAGCGCCTGAAGCCGCTTGCCTTGTACAGAGAACTGATGCCCAGAGGACTCAATGGTGCTCACTTATCAAAGTCAAACTAGAGAAAATAAAAACTTCACTTTTCCCCCCTCTTATCCTTATAGAAGCAACATTTCTGGATGCCATTCCTACCCTTTATTATCGAAGAAAAGTTGGCGTGGAGTTTATAAAAATGACAGCGGTTCTTCAAATGCTCTCCAGCCACACTTCATATTAATATCATCTCGGATTCCTGCATATGAGGTACAGTGGGTTAGGAGGCCAGTCCTTCTCTGAATTGGGTTTTTTAATCTCCCCTAGAGTAGACGTATGGCAATCTTTTGGTCACCATGTGTATGAAAATGATTCATCTCCTAAAAGGAAAGCTGTCTGATCTAAGTGGAAATGTACAGACCCAAACAGTTTTAAAACTCAGAAGCAATAAAAATAACCATAAATCAAAATTATTTTTTAAAAGTATTAAAGGCCCAACTGCCTTGCTTTTAGAGGTCCAATAAATTTTTGTTAAATTCAATTTTTTGCCCCTAATCCACAAAAAAGCAAAGTGATACAAATTATTTTAAAATTTCTTTGGAATGACTAAGGAATTTAATAATATCCTGTAACTAGCATCTCTAAAAAGAAAACTGTCAGAAATCTATTTTGTGATCTTAATGAAGGTGACTTAATGAATGACTTAATGAAGGTGACTTTAAATGAAAATATGCTCTTTCTATAATGAAGTTATATATTTTAAATTTTAATGTGAATAAGAAAAAAGAAGCATAAAGAAGACATAGGAAGCATGTATACTGAGTATGCATGTATATGTACATATGCATTCACTGATACACATATATGTAAAGCATGGCATTAGTAGACTATTTGTTGGCTTACTTAGAAAGTTCTTGCAAAAAATTCTTATTTGTAAGAAAATGGTTGCTTTCAAGGTATTAAATCACTTCACTGTTGAACATCTAGGAGTTGACTTTGATCATTTACAACAGGCTAGCTTAATGGATCCATATGAAAGCAAGATCAGAGTTTGATCTCCATGTGGGCCGTAGATAGTTTCTCTAATGTTTAAAAATACCTCATGCTGGGCACAGAGGATAACTGATGACAGAGTAAGAGTGAATAAAGTGGAATTGAATAAATCCATGATCCCGTTTGTCTTCTTTATGTAAGACTATGCCAGACTCATGAATGTAATGGAGGTTTAGGTAAAAACCATGAAACCATGTGGTAGTTCTCTATTGAGTTGAACTGTGATCTCCAGAAAGTGGCATGAGGTTTTGGGAAAAATCAGTGCCTTCAATGACTTTCCAACCTGACTGCTGCTAAGGAATTAACTTTATCAAAGTGAAAATTTATCTGGTTGGTTGTTGAATTCAAAGAACAGTGGTTTTAGCATTTATTTAATACTAAATAAATATTTAGTATTGATTACTATTTATAAATATTTAGTATTTAGTATTAATACTAAATATTGATCATTCAAAAATGTATAATTAAGAGGAAAACAAAATCTAAGAAGTCCATTACAAAATTACATAAGTTTTTTGCTTTAGTGTATGTGTCACTGTGCATGGGTGTGTACAAAGATAAAAAAACTGGAAGAAAATAATTCATTAGTGTTTCTTTGAGTGGTGGAGTTACAAATGCACTCAAATTTCCCGTTAGAAAAGAAAGAAAATTTTAAAAAGAAACATGATGGGGAAAACTTATCATCTTCCTCCTATAATTTCTGAAGAAAAACAATAGTCTTCAAAAATCACAGATTACATAGTCACTGTTTTTAATTTATTAAGAAGTATTCTAAAGTAACAGGCTTCCCTGGTGGCTCAGATGGTAAAGAATCTGCCTATAATGCAGGAAACCTGGGTTTGATCCTGGGTCAGGAAGATCTCCTGGAGAAGGAAATGGCAACCCACTCCAGTATTCTTACCTGGAGAATTGCACAGACAGAGAAGGCTTGTGGGCTACAGTCCATGGAATCGAAAAGTCGGACATGACTGAGAGAGTGACACGTTCTAAAGTAATGGGCTTTGGTTCCTACTGGTCTGGTTTTGTTTTCTAGATGGTGGCGAACAGTGTTAGAGCAGGTATCATTTCTGTGGTGTATGAACACAGTGGCCTAACCTTGGAGACCCTACTTTATCTCATAGAAAAAGCTCTGGATGGGCAGATGGCACAGAGTGTGGGAATATTCAGTGATGGAGATAGCAGAGAAATCAACTTACTCCAAGGTAAGACTGGGGATTGGGAAGAAAAATTTGCACTGAGGTAGTGTTTGTCCACAATTTAAGGAGGTTGATATCCTAGCTCAAAGCAAGCAGGCAGGAGGAGTTCCTTCTTACTCTTTTCTTTCTTTACTGGGGCTTAGGAAGGCAGTCTCCAGGACTCCTTTAGAAATCGGTGCAGACACATGCAGACTAGCTGAATCATCACATTCAATTCCCAGGAGGTGAAAGGTACAGTGAAGTTTCCCATGCCTGGGAGCGTTACTTCTGCTCTCTAGGACTTATTTATTGATTGACAATCATGGGAAACATTTCCACTTTGGAACTTGGTTGCAAAGTCCCAGGACTTGACTGGCCATTGACCAACCATGTTGTGAGCTGGTAACTCACACTGCTGCCCTACGGAAGCAGAGACACAATGTCCTTAACCTAAGCACTCAGTGTCTAATAAATCCAGGACAGTAGGAGAGTGTTGTCATGTTGGAGTCCAGTGGTACCTTCTGTGGTCCTAACATGGGGCCATCATTGAAGCAGAGATGCCCTGCAGATCTTGGCCTTACAAGCAGATGTTGGCTTTTTGAACCTCTGTATTTTCACAACACAAACTGCTAAGAGCTTCTGTTAATGTGACATTTTGATTTCCTCCCCCTCAGGCTATAAAATTGGTATTAAAAATTTATTGAGGCCTGAAGTGAGAGACTTCTGGGAAAAATTAGGAAGCTATGTGGCCCCAGAAGAAGAAGGGGGTCACGTGGACCTCTTTGTACCACTTGGAGCATCAGGTCAGTTTTGAGAGGTGGTGGTCATACCTACTTTGTGATGATATTTCATGGATTTATAAAATGTCCTCAATTCAAATAACTAAGTTACATTTATTTTTTATTTTTCTCCTTATACTTCACATACTCAGATACTTAGGGGGAAAGGACATCAAGGCTAGTGGTCAGAGTAACCTGTCCCTAAAGAAATAGTCATTAGTGGTAAAAGCTAACCAGAAAAATTATTTCTGTTTCTTCTGGAAAACACACTAAAATCAGCCTCCACAGTACAGGTGAAAATGCCAGACCAGCATTGGGACCATCATCAGCCTGTATGAGGAAACTTTCCCTGTTGGGTTCAGAATCTGGAAGGAGTGGGCATGAACTTGGTGACCAGGGACCTGGACTTGAATTCCACTCATGTGACTTGAGCTGTGTGGTCTTAGGCAAGTTTGTGGACCTCTGTTTCCTCATATGAAAGTTAGGATAATAGTACCTTACCTTATCGGACTTGTGAATATCAAAATACATATAAAATACTTAAATGTTGGAGTATTTAAAAATGGAGTATTAAAAAAATGGTGCCTTGTAAAGATGAGTGTGGTAACATCATTTTCAGTGCCTAATATCAGTCATATTTAACATAAAAGCTCTTCTTTCATGAATTCATGGGCTGTTTTTTTGTTTATTTCTTTGTTGTTGTTTTTTAGCCAAGCAGAACATGGGAAAGGAAGTGTGGAATTAAAGTTTCTTAAACTGTTTCTTGCTACCCATTCCTTAGGGAACTTAAACTTAGTTCTTAATCCTTAGATTTCACTGGACTATTCAATACATACAAAGCATGCCTCTGGCAGGATTTCTCTAGGCAAAGGAAGTATAGGAAGGAGTTTAAAAGAAAATGAAGTACAAATTATTGTAAAAAAATAGTTTTTACAATTACTACAAGTATATAATCTCAATTATGTAGAACATAGGGACAGACAACTCTAGGAGCAAATATAGCACACTATTAACCCTATCTCTAGATCTGTTATTTCAAATTTTCTTTTAAAATCAATTTGAAAAGGTAAGTTACAAAGAATGTGGAAGGTGTGACCCCAATGTTTAAAATCTGTGTATGTGACAGGGAGGGTGGTAGTGGGGTGTGTGTATAAGAAGGGTTTGGAAGCATATATACCATCATGCTGACTACAGTTGGATAATATTAGTGAGTTTTCCTTTCTTTTACATTTTTCTTTTTCTTTGATCTTTTTTTGGTCTCTATTTTCTGTAGTGAACTACTATTACTTTTAAAATGAGACCAAAACAAATTTTTTAATGGGAGTAGGGGAAAAATAGGATGTTAAAAAGTAACATATTGAAAGGCAAAGAGAATATGGGCAAAAGGGGAAAAGAACAGTAAATTTAGTGACACAAACATGGTCTCAAGTGAAACTTAATGGTACGCAAACAATAGATTTCCCATTGCCATTCTGGGCCCCCAGGTCATCCCTGAACTTCCTATCAAATATAATTTCTCCTGGGTGAACCATGGAGACCCTGGTTCAGTCAGAAGGCCCTGGCTTCTCAGTCAAAAATCTTCCACCACCTCAGGAATCACTCTGGAGCCTGTCAGCCCTGTAGCTGTACCACCTCTGAAATCCTGATCTTAAGCATTTTTCTCTGAGTACAACTTCCAAATTGTGTCCTCAAATATTCCCACTCTATCGGTTCTTTGCCTGAGGATCTCCAATCCACGTACTCCCACTTACTATCACCATGCCTTTGACCTTGGTTCCTTCCTCATTAAACCTAGATTTACTGGTTTTTCATTATCATCTCTCTTGCAAATAACCTGAACTTCTTTTTTGCTGGCCAAACCCCAGTTTATTTGGCTAAATCCCAATGCCAGTTGGAGAAGGAAATGGCAACCCACTCCAGTGCTCTTGCTTGGAAAATCCCATGGACGGAGTAGCCTGGTAGGCTGTAGTCTGTGGGGTCACGAAGAGTCGGACATGACTGAGCGGCTTCACTTTCACGCACTGGAGAAGGAAATGGCAACCCACTCCAGTGTTCTTGCCTGGAGAATCCCAGGGATGGGGGAGCCTGGTGGGCTGCCGTCTATGGGGTCACACAGAGTCGGACACGACTGAAGTGACTTAGCAGCAGCACCAGCAGCAATGCCAGTTAGAACACAACCTTCTGCGTAATCTATGCCTGCCAGTGCTGAAGCAGCTGAAGACTGTTGGAAAGAGTAATACAACTGTTCTTACTGATCTAACTTTAATGACATAAATACCAAATGGGATTGGAACTCTGATAAGCAATCCTACCACATTTCCTTGGTAAATTCACTTTCCCACTCTTTAATGACTGTCACCCCTTCTCCTTTTTAGTCAATCTTTCAATAACCTTCTCTCTCACTTGTTGATTTCACCATTTACTTCCCTAAGGAAACCCCTTAATATACCTCCCACCACAAAAACCACCATCTATCCAACCTTTTACATTCATCCTGTCTTCCCTTCTGTTACGGTGAAAGAAGCACCCCTACTTGAATCAAACATCAGCTACTCCACTTGGACCCTGGATTGCACCACCTTGCACCTTCTCAAGACATCACTCCTATGCTCAATCCACCTCCAGAGCCTCAATCCTCTATTGGATTAATCCTATCAGATCAAGAATACCTGTAGTAGCTCCTCCATTCCCCCTCCCCCCTGAGAGACCATAACTTTCTCTCACATGAGTTGACTATACCAATGGTTCTCAAGTTTTTGATATGTATTTGACTCACCTAGAGGACTTGTCGAAATCCACATTGCTGGATCCCACCCAAGTGTTTCAGATTCAGGTCTGGCATGGGAGCTGAGAATTTGGTGATGCTGATGCTGCTGATCCCAGAGCCACACTTGGAGAACTACTGGTATAGTTCAGAGGTCCCCAACCTTTTCGGCAGCAGGGACCAATTTTGTGGAAAACAGTTTTTCCATGGACCAGAAGTGGGGGTTTGGGGGTGATTCAAGCATATTACATTTACTGTGCACTTTGCTTCTAATCTAATCCTTTCACTGATCTAACAGAAGTTACCAGTCCACAGCCGGAAGGTTGGGGATCCCCCTAGCTGACTGCTTCTGCCTTCCTCATCTCTCACTTGCCCACCTCCCAAGCTCCTCGAAGTGGTCTCAGTCTACCAAAGCCACTTTTGGAAGACTATAAAAGACTCCCATGTGCCCAAATGCAGCAGTCCCTTCTCCATCCGCACCTTGCCCTGACCTCACAGTGGCGTTTGAGGTGGATGAATACTCCTCCTCAAAACTCTTCTTTCCTTGGTTTCCCTAATACCACCCATTCCTTGTTTTCCTCCTACCTCAGCAGTCTGTTCCCCTCAGTCTCCTTTGCCGGCTTCTCTTTGGTGAGGCCTGTAAATGTGTCCCAGGCTTGATCCCAGACTCACTTATTTTCCATGGCTACACTCTTCCTTTAGGGAGTCTCATTTATTCCTATGACTCTACGTTCAATCTGGATACTGAAGACTCCCAAATTTATGTCTCCATCTTTGAAATCTCTCAGCTGTAAATTCGTCTTGCTTTTACTTGACATCTTCATGTGGGTGTTTAGTTTGCATGGCTAAGAGGCATCTCAAAGTTCACACACCTGAAACAGATTCTTGATTCCCTTGTATCACAAACCCACCCCTTTCCCAGAATTTCTCACTTAAGATCGCATTATTCACAAGTTACTGATAAGCCAGAAACCTAAAACTCTTCTTTTTTTGGCGTTACTTACAAATTGTAAGCACTTTTATTAATGTATAGTTGACATGAAGTATTTAAAGTGTGTAATTTGATAAATTTTGACATATGTCTACACGCCATGTGAAACCATAAAAGTCAAGATAATGAACACATTCATCATCCCCCAAAGTTTCTTCCTGCCACCTTGAGATTTCTCACTTTGCTTCTCCACTCAAACCAGAGGCAACCACTGAGCTCACAATATATTAGTTTGTATTTTATAGAATTTTCTGTAAATGGAATCATACAGTGCATTTTTTTGGTCAGGCTTCCGTCACTCCAGATATTTTAGATTTGTCCATGTCATGCTAGTATCAATGGTTCATTCCTTTTTACTACTGGGAATGATTATATTGTATAGTTATACCATGTTTGTTTATCCATTCACCTGTTGATAGATATTTGAGTTCTTTCCAGTTTAAGACTTTTACAAGCAAAGCTGCTGTGAACATATACTTTCATTTCTCTTGGGTAAATAAATACCTAGGAGTGGAATCACTGGTTTATATGATAGGTGTAGGTTTAACTTAAAAAAAAAAAAAAAAAAAAAAAAAACCCAGCCAAATTGTTTCCAAAGTGGTTGTGCCATTTTAGATTTCCACTCCAGCTACCCAACACTCCGATACTTGTTTAAGGTCAGTCTTCTTAATTTGAGCCATTGAAGTGTGTCCTGATATCTCTTCATGGTTTTAATTTGCATTTCTCTAATGATCAGTGATGCTAAGCTTCTTTCCACTTGTTTATTTGCCATTTGTCCTCCTTGGTGAAGTGTCCTTTCAAATCTTTTGCTCATTTTAAAATTTAGGGGTTTTGGCTTTTTACTGAGATATCTTTGTATATTCTGGGAAAGTTGTTGCAAATATTTTCTCCCGCTCTATGACTTATCTTTTCCTTCTCTGAATAGTTTGTTTTGAAGACAAGAAATTCTTAATTTTGATAAAGTCTAATTTATCAATCTTTATGTTTTATAAATTATGCTTTTGATGTCATATCTAAAAACTCTACCTAACCAAAGATCACTTCTATGATTTCTCCAAAATTATTTCTAGTTTTAAGTTTGACATTTGGGTTTGTGATCCATTTGACTTATGCTTTTTTTAAAAAAATAGAATGCCAGGTAT
This sequence comes from Bos mutus, assembly GCF_027580195.1. Taxonomy (NCBI): domain Eukaryota; kingdom Metazoa; phylum Chordata; class Mammalia; order Artiodactyla; family Bovidae; genus Bos; species Bos mutus. The sequence goes on from NC_091625.1 coordinate 76,590,285, forward strand.
AAATTGAAGTTCTTTTTAAAAAAACACATGGCTATCAAATTATTTCAGTACCATTCCTTATAAAGACCATCCTTTTCCCAGTGGATTTTATTTGCATCTTAGTTGAAATCAGTTGACTGTATAGGTACCCTTATGAACTTGCTGTAATTTCATTGATCTATTTGTCATTGGAAACATTAGATACAAATAAATGACAGACATCCCAATCTTTCAGCCACAACCATCTTGCTGCAGCAACTGAAACAACTTGGAGTGATCCTTTACTCCTGGACCACAAAGAATTAAAGTACATTACTTATAGTTTCATTTGAAGTAGTTTGATCTATATGCTGTGTCACAGAAGAAGGGGTAAAATTAACACTAAAATTTGACCATTGTATTCCACTGTGTGTTTAACAGTTTTAAAACCAGCTCTTGCAGGAGACTTCGAGTCAGACTATTTTAGAAAATCTGTGTAGACTTTTCTGTCTTTGGCCTAATTCCAAATTTGAAAATAAGCACCAGGTCAAACTGCATCCCTCTTTCTCCACCCTGTTGTCAATCCTCCTGAATGAAGTGTCTGGACTTCAGCATTGAGGGATGAACTGTAAAGCGCTGATGGACTATTCCATGAGGGATTTGAATTGAAGACAAGACCTACAAGTGACCTTTCTTGGCCAGCTCATTAGTGCTTCTAAGTAGTGTTTAACTGTTATGGCAAAACCTGTGAGTGAACTAATGAAAGTATTTTTGACTGTGCAGAGGCAGGAATAGAAGTTCTTTCTCAGCTGTCTCAACTGACTGGCACATTATTTACTGCTCCCACTGGGATTGCCACTGGCTCTTACCAACATCGTAAGTGTGTATGGGTGCTGACTACTGTGTCCATTGATACCCACCAACTCCAGGATCACCAAGGACAAAACACAGCTAATAATACTGGTTCTGGCAATGTCAATTACTGCCTTTCATTCCTACTCTGAAGGAGTGCTGTCACTTCCCAAACTAGTTCATTTCTCATCACTCCGTCATTTGCTTAGAAGGGAATTATTATTACAAATATCTGCTTCAAACCATCATTTGAGAAAATACCAGCTTTAACAGTTAAACAAAGATGTAGCTGATCTAGAGAAATGATAAGTACAGAGCACAATTCTCTTCATAAAACATTATCAATGTGCTTTCATTTGGAAAAATGAATTGGAGCTATAAGGAGCTAGTGAAGGGGCTGGCTCAAATTTCATCGCAGTAGCATTAAGGGAGAGGAAGAACAAAGAGAAATTACACTTGAAAGCAAAATTTCATTTAGATACTAAAGCTGCAACTATTGGATCAAAATAACATTGTCTGACCAACAAGAGTGAAATTGCTTTGCTATAATAATGTTAATCATTTTCCCCTTTAAAACTCTCTCACTTCCTATCAAACAGGGATGGGAGTGATGTAAAACTATATAAAGCATTACTTCTCTAATCCTGAATGCTAAGTGCCTTTCAAGACAGGAAAGCTGGAATCATGGGAGACTTGTAAGGAAGAAGATTCATGATGATACAACAAAAAGCACACTGACCTAATACAGCTTTGTAGCAGAAGTTGCTTGTTAATTTTAGTTTACATAGCAGCAGCGTCCAATGAGAGCATATTTGGCCCCATTCAGGGAGGAAATCAGCCTCGCAGAGATAACAGGGTGTAGACACTGCAGTTATAAAATGGGTTTTCATCTTTTTCTCCTCTGTCTCTTCTTCCTCTTTTTCCCACTTTTTCTTCTCATTCTAGAACATGTTACAAATAGTTTCATGTTTATCAGCAAAAAATGTGGAAAGCAGAATGAAACTATCCATTTAGGACAGAAAATCGAATTTCCCTTGGTCCTGTGTCATTCAGTCACTGATTTTCAAGGACAGAAACTTTAAGCACCCATTTCAGTACATGTAGAGATATCTGTAGAGAGAGAGAGAGCAGCTGGACATGATATAAATAAGATGCAGGGTTGGCTCCAATGGAGATGACTTTTGGATGACATGATGGGGAAACCAGGTAAAGTGCGGTTTTCCTGTATTTTTACTTTTTAGGATGTGAACATAAAATAGTATATTCTTATTTGGAAGTCTATTCTGCTTTTGATGCAAAAATCCAGCAGCTATTTAATTTTACTTCAAATACAGTGTAAATGTCAATCTTATCAAAGAATAGATAGACATTTGAAATTATTCATTTTGTCCTTTTTGAGTTTCTAATTTTACCTTTGAAAGCAGACTATGGATGTTTATCTTAGTCTTCTAATGAGAAAGGGTAATAAGCCTGATATAAATACAATTAAGAGTATTTTTTTTCCCATACTGTAAACAAGAAGAACTCTGAGCTTAAGTCTGTGATACTAAATGCAGAAAATAATGTCAGTTCTTAGTGACTGGCTGGGACGACAGTGGGAAACGGCACCCCCTTCCATCTACTTCAGCGAATCAAAGCTGCAGACATGGTCCAGCCTCACCGACTTCCTGGAAGACACCTTGAAATCAGTAAGGAAACAACTAAGTCCTCTCTTCAAGGAGTTGCAGAAGAACATCAGTGGCAGGATGATAGGTAAGAACTGTTGCTGCTTCTGTTGCTGGTTAATTATGAAGCTTGTCACATATCCAAAGTGAATACAAATGTAGGAATGCAGAAGTAAAAAACTGTTTATTGTCTTTGTTTTTCATAGCTTCTTTCAGATATCATGAATATCCACTAAGAACAAATATATTCATCTTTAAAATGCTGAAGCTAGTTCCTGGTTTCAAATTTTACCATCTTATTAATTCTGTCAGTCAATTGTTTACCTTGGCAAAATTCACTTTGCTAAGCCAGAGAGCTCTGTCCTTTTCCCTCTTCAATTTGCTCTCAAAGTTAAGCACCAACATCCCAGTTAAGCATCTCTTAGACCACAGCACCCATTACTTAAATTGTTCTATAATTAAATTCTATGTATTTTCTTTCTAAAATATTTAATTTGGTGACGGGCTTCATGGACAGGCCTATTGGACATTATTGAATTTGTTTTCACATTTACACTTCTTACTCATGATTCAATTATCACAATAAAGACTCTTGGAAACAATGTCCTATTTCAACTTTAGATCTTCATCTAAACCAGTCAGTTCTTCAAAATCAAGTACTTTTTTAAAAAAAAAGTTAGGTTTTTCCTGCATCTTTAACTGCCAACTCATTTTCCTCCCTAACTCTTCACATGTCACTGAAGCACTGTACCAGTCAAGTCATTATATATCTATGTCTTACTTCTCTCTTCCCTTCCTCTGCCTTGCTCTGTCTACACAAGAGCTGTAACATACAAATATGCATACAGGTATTTCATCTGTCAACATATGCCCATCTCTCTCTGCATAAAGCAGGGATTTGTCTTTTTGGTTTTAACTCTACCACATTTAGTAGGTGTTCAGCTAATATTTAAAATTTCTTATGAGGTTATGTTATGGTTATGTTATGGTTCTTTCACAGATATTAACTACTAGAGAGATAAATGAAAAGATTAACAGTAGAAGTGTTTTTTGATCATGTATGTCATAAGGCATGAAAATCAAATGGAAAAAGGTTGCTTTTCAAATCAATGCAAGTTGCTCAAAATATTTTAAAAATATAGGTGTCTGTATGTATGTATGTTATTCCCTATGGACTTAAAATATTTATGGAATTGAGCACAAAGATAATGCAGAATATAGAAGAGCTTTTGGTGGAATTGAGAATCTAAACTTTATAAGGTTCATTTTTACATGTTCTTTCCCTGTCCAATTTATATATTTTATTCAATATCAACTTTGTCAGAGTGGTCACTTTTTATATGCTACACATTTAGATGCTTTTGCTCATTTTCTATTTTATCTTGATAGATAATCTTCATGGCATAATAGAATTTTTATTCTTAGTCTGCATTTTTATCAATTAACAAGCAACTGTAAGGACTGAGTTTTCTTCTTGATCACATCTCTTAATTAATTACAAAGCATATGGACTTATATTTACAGGGCAATTTGTATTTGACACCATGAGTGTGGCTAACATTCTGAATAACCAAGAAATCATACAAGCTCTGGCAGATGGATTGATAGAACTTTCAAAAGAAAATTCTGTAAGTGTTCCTTTGAATAAAATAAGCTACAAAAACCCCAAAACTTAAATTTTAGTGTGCATTTACCACTTTATCCTTTAGGACATAATTCCTCAGAGAAATAGCATCAGTTTATGAAAACAGTCACTGAAAGAGTCTGAACCCAAGATGTATTACACAAAAATAGGAAAATCTTCTCAGTTATTTGATATTAATCATATGGTACACTGTTCTATCTTGTGATTAATTTAAGTCAGAAGTGACTTCTTAAAGAAAAAAACATGTTTAGTGGCTTATATTTCACATAAACATTATTCAACAGTTAAAACAATTAATAGTATGGCAGAAAAACTGAGAAATGGTGAAACCAGCTATAATAGATGAAAGGCAAGGAAGGCTAGATGAGAGAGGAAGGAAAAGAGAAAACAGGACAGAAACATGCAAGTCAGTAATTTGGTTGGGGATAAGCTTAGGGAAAGCCTGAAAAAAATCAGAAGCAAATTTTGAATGCTCTTCCAGAAAAGTCAGTCCACACACTAGGACACAATGAGGGGAGGCAGAATAAAAACATACTCTGCTCTAATATCATAGAAAGGCTCTAGGAAAATAAAATACAGTCAACTCTATGTATCCTTGGGTTCTGCAACCATGGGTTCTGCACCCTCAGATTCACCCAACCACATGTTGAAAATATTCATTAAAAAAAATTCCAGGGACTCACCTGGTGGCTAAGACTTCATGCTGTCAATGCAGGGGACCTAAGTTCATTCCCTGGTCATGAAACTAGAACCCAGATGCTGTAACTAAGACCTGGAGTAACCAATTAAATACATATTTTTTAATTCCAAAAGTTTCAAAAGGTGAAACTTGACTTTAGTCATGCATTGACAACTATTTACATAGTGTTTATACTGTACTAGTACTATAAGTAATTGAGAGATGATTTAAAGTATATGGGACGGACTTCCCTGGTGGTCCAGTGGCTAAGACTCTGCACTCCCAATGCAGCGGGCCTGGGTTCAACCCCTTGTCAAGAACCTAAATGCTGAGAGCTGCAACTAAAGACTGAAAATCCCATGAGTGGCAACTAAGACCCGGTGCAGCCAAACAAATGAATAAATAAATGTGTAAAGTATATGGGGGTGTTTCCCAGGTAGTGCAGTTGTAAAGAATCAGCCTGCCAGTGCAGGACGTGCAAGAGACTTGGGTTCAATTCCTGTGTCGGGAAGATCCCCCAAAGTAGGAAATGGCAACATGCTCCCATATTCTTGCCTAGAAAATTCCATGGACAGAGGAGCCTGGTGGGCTATAGTCCATGGGGTCACAAAGTGAAAGTGAAAGTTGCTCAGTTGTGTGCAACTCTTTTCGATCCCACGGACTATAGATTACCAGGCTACCCCATCCATGGAATTTTCCAGGCAAGAGTTCTGGAGTGGGTTGCTATTTCCTTCTCCAGGGCATCTTCCCGACCTAGGGATCAAACCCGAGTCCCCCACATTGCAGGCAGACGCTTTACCCTCTGGGCACACACACCAAAGTATATGGGAGAATGTCCTAGGTTATATGCAAGTACTACACCATTTTACATAAGGGACTTGAGTATCTGAGAATTTTGGTATTTGCAGAGGTCCCGAAGCAAATCCCCATGCATAAGGAAGAATTGTTGCAGCCCTCAGTTCAGGGGAAGCTGAGAACAGGACAGGAATGGGGTATTATCAACATACCTGATGCTGTATAAGGCTTGTAGTTTTCCAAGAAACAGTTCTCAAATATTTCCCACTGTAGTAATTATACTTTGTGGGGGATTTAACATTGCCTTTGGACACTTTCTCCTTATCCATCATGGTTTCAACTTGGCTTCCTGGGTAAGCACCAGACATCTCCTGGGCTCATGGCCCATTGTAGAGCCCGAGGAGTTGCAGGTAGCCATGAATTTCTTTTCTGAAGACTCAACTCTCCAGTGCACTAGCCAACCCTCTCACAGCCCAGCAATAAATGCCCTGGAGAATTCAGCTGATAATATGATCAGGGATGTTCACAGGGATAATCCTGAGGCCCTGAAATTCTCTGCAGTATTCTCAAACACCAAAGAATTATTCAATGTCTGATGTTGGTTCATGGTACTTATGCCACCAAATTATTTTAAAATAACCTTGTATGATATAATTTTCATGGTGTTCAAACCTACAGCCTGAGAGGGAACCAGATTTGGGAGTCTTACCAGGGTGTTTTCCGCAAGAATTCTGCTGCTTGGAGGCTCTCTTCTTTCCCCTGTAACACACCAAAGTTGTCCTGTCCCCTTTCTTCCTCTGGCTAAGAGGCCAGTGTGGGTCACTTTGGTTCTGAAGACCTTGAGACCCTCCCACAAGACCTTGGCATCCTCACTGAACTGTGACAATAAGCTAAGAACCAAGATTAACCAGAAAGCCCCATTTACTGCCTCAAATAAGAGTGACTTTGTTCTAGACTTGTAAATTAGGTAGAAAGCTGAAAATGCTACTAGAAAATGTGTTCTCATATCTGCTGCACTCTTGTTGACCTGCATTTGAAATAAAAATTCTTTTTTGGGGGGGGGTTGGTAATCTTTCAGGACAACCCTCTGGAATTTTTGTCATATTTTCTGCTAAAGAAATGTAGTAAAAAGAGCAAGCATTTTGAAGGAAATGTCATTCTGACAAAAAGTGACCCAAAGGCAACACACAGTTTACTCACAAAGGTAAAATTACTGTGGCATTTTTATGCTGTTGCTTCACTGTACAGTTTGAGAAATGTGCTTAAGAAATTCATAATCAGTAATGATAATTCTAACCTTGAAAGCTTTCAATTTGTCATTTCTCATAAGAACTTCATTTTCATGGATTTTTATTTTTAAAAGGGTGTTTTGTAGTTTCATAATGTTAGTAACACTTAATCTACTTGATTAGTGGATTACATGGCATCATGCTGATGAGAGTAAACACTAGTTGACTCTTGGGGGAAGAATTGAATACTCGCATTCTGTCCAACGTAACTTAAAGAGATTTTTTTTTTTGCAGCCCAGGACACTTTTTTGGTGAAACTAAAAATGGTTCATTTTTCCTTTTTTCTTTTGGTTGAGATTCAAATTCATAAAAGAAAAAAAAGTGGGTTTGAAGCTAGTTCTTTAGTTGAGCAAAAATAATTTTGCCAGTACTATATTCAGAATATGTACATTCTTGGTTAAGTGAAGTAATATGGATTCAGGAAATACTGAAAATTGCACTGTCATTCAGAGAACTGATGTCTATGAAAATGCTATTTCATGCCCATTGGAAAAGCACCTATCTTTGATGATTGAAGGCTGGGGATGCCACCCCTAACACAAAGTCACCGTGGAGACTGTTAGGAGAAATAGACTTGTAAGTTCCCCTAGTAGCAAATGGTGTGTTGCCCTATTAACCTGATATTCTGGAAGACTTTGTTGCCCTGGCTTTACAGGACAGCACAGTGCAGGGAAAGGCAAATGGAGCACCACTGGGGCCACGTCCTCTCTGCCAAGCTGCCCTAGACTCACTCAGCAGAGTGAAAGGCCTGCAGTTATGCAGCCCCTGCCCTCTGTCTTTAGTAGACCATGCCTCTTAGCAGAACCCCCACTCCCTGAAGCAGCTTATTCTTCCCAACCACAAGCATCCTCTTCAGGAGGAGTCTTGATAAACACATTCCCAGGGACATCAAAGCCTTTAGATGTTAGAACCCTGCTTCCTTGTAGCCTGACCCCTAAATCTATCTCTTACAAAACTCACAGACCATGTACTCATCAGAGTTCTCCAGAGAATCAGAACCAATAGACCTGCTCTTGTTACATCACCTTCCTGTAGTAAAACTACAGAAATGTTAAACTCCTTAATGCCTGGGAATATCTTTGATATTTTCCTTTTTTAAAAATAAAATAAAAAAAAATAGATCTTAGATTATTATTTGGTTTTCTGTTATTTAAAACTTGGGAGCTTGTGCATAATGCCCATGAAACAAAGTTGGTGGCCCTAGGAAGGAAAACCACAGATTAAATATAGGTGCTGAATTCAGATAAAATGGAGGTGAGTTTCTCCACACCCTGGAGTTTATTTTTAAAAGTGTAGATATTCATCCAGAAGAGCACACAAACTCTCAACCATGGGAGTGGAAAGTAACGCCTTCTTCTGAGACAACTGTTTTATAGATTCTTCCACAAGGGTTTGTGTAAGAGGATTAGTCTGCCAAATCCAGGACCAAATACACATACATATATACATATAGATAGGTAGATAGCTCACTCTATTAATCTATCATCTTGCTGCCCAGTAAGTAGTACAATAGTAACTCCTGGCCTTGATATGCCCGCAGTGTTTACACTGATGCTATAGAACATGGTGATAGGTCACAGCCAGAATCATAGTTGTTCTTCAGCACTATCATTTTTCACAACTACTGCATGCATGCTCAGTCGCTCAGTCGTGTCCAACTCTCTGCGACCCAATGGACTGTAGACCTCCAGGCTCCTCTGTCCATAGGATTTCCCAGGCAAGAACACTGGAGTGGGTTGCCATTTCCTTCTCCAGGGGATCTTCTGGACCCAGGGATCAGACCACATCTCCTGTGTTTCCTGCATTGGCAGGTGGATTTTTTTTTTTTTTTTTTTTTACCACTTAGCCACCTGGGAAGCCTCACAACTCTTTCTGGACCCTAATTCAGGTAGTCAAGTGTTTTCTGGGAGAAGCACCAGCAATAAGTAGGTTGTTAGCAATAACTAAGATCCTAGAGGAAAATTCTTATTATGTGATCCAAAGTTTCCCTTACAGGCCATGGAGAATCTCAAGGCAAAGGCCCATTGACTCAAAATAATTGTGTTCTTAAAAATGTGTGAAGTTTGCTACTCTGTTACTTCCTTTGAGTTCCTCCTTCAAAATGAATAACAAATGGCATCTTAACCTAAGAACAGGTCCTAAAAATCCTAATAATTAGATAATATAAAATGAGAGAACATGTTTTTAGGTTCAAACACAATTACTATATCAAATTGACTTGCTATCCACAAAGAAAAATTTACATTTAAGAAATAGCTGTAGCTGGGAATTCCCTGGTAGTTCAGTGGTTTAAAAATTCTTAAAAGCTGTTGCTGAGCCAGAGGTGAAACAAAGCCCAGTCTGAGTAAGCAGGTTCTAAGATAGCCAGGGTGGTCCAGGAGTCCACTGCTGAGCTTCAGTGAATGAGCACTCATGGGAGCCTGTCCAAAGGGATGATATCCCAGATAATGGGGCCTCCGTCATCTGTGGAATCCACAATTAGAATCTGTATGGCTTGGGTTCTCTTAAACTCCAGTCAAGCAGGCTGAGTTTCATTTTCATTTTATACCTGCAACCATGTCTACCTACACAACTGCAGTGTCACTGCTAACTGGTTGAAGTTATCATTTCTCTATATGAATGATCAGCATTATTACATATTTTGAAAGAAGACAATATTCCACACATAGAAATTTTGAATTATTTTGTCAAAATTCAAACTAGATTCCCCCTGACCTGGCATAAATATAAATACTGGAGTAGGAAATGACAACCCACCGTAGTATGCTTGTCTGGAAAATTCCATGGAAAGAGGAGCCTGGTGGGCTAAAGTTCATGGGGTTACAAAGAGTTGGACCTGACTGAGCACACACGCACACAAGTATAAATACATGCCAGACTGGTGTGGGTCAGCCCCAAATGGGAAAGGACATGGTGAGAAGACTATGTGGAGCAGCCATGAAGTGCTCAGACTCAGGTGGGGGGCCTGCAGGCCCGGGAGAAACTGGCTGGTTGTGTGTGCTTCTGGGCCCAGGGGTCTTACACAAAGGCTTCAGGCAGCCATGAGGCATGTCTGCAGGTACAAAATAAAAGCGTGTTTTTGTCTGAATAGAGTAAGACAAAAGGAGTCTTGGTTATAAATTGATGTTTTTCTTCTAGTTTCACTCCTATATATCAAGGGGTTGCCATGGATAGTTTTATCTTTGACTCAGAAGGGCAGCAGCAGTGACCATTAATCATCATTAGCTTTCAACACAAACGTGGGACCAGTGTTCCATTTCTCAGCTGGACCCTGGGATGCTGCAGGGAAAGCGGAAGGGGCGCTATTTTTTAATGTGATAATTTATATGGAAGCCACAAGAAAAATTAACAAGGCAAAGTGAGGAAAGAATAAGCCATATTTAAATGTGGAAACAGATCTAGAAATGGCATGTGAATTTCTTTATGACAATTTTTCATTAGGTGAAAAAAGAGGTGAATTTTACAAAGTATTGTGAACTTTTCTTCTAGCATCTTGAAAGTAAGGTAACTTATGTGCGCACTGCTGCCAGAACACAGGCAGAGACCTATTTCCCAGGCATGTGTGAGGAGCTGTTCCCAGGGAAAACGGAAACTGCACTGAATTTAGTTTCTTAACACAGTTCCTAGGAAGCAAAAAGTTATTATTTTTTAAAACATAAAATTTAATTTTGTTGAGTGCTTAACTTATGTTTCTAGAGAACCCTGTGATTAGGGCCAAAGGCAGAGCTACTAAGAGCCTCCTGTGGGCTTAGCACTGACTGGGCATTTAGATATCCCAGGGCCTGCCTCCAAATAATCAAGTCTGCATTTAATCCTCAGGAAAGAGATGTTATAGAAGATAACCCTCAGGACACAAAACCAAGTCTCAGCAAAAATGATCCAAATTTTGAGTTGCTGGTTAAGCTGGTAAGCCAACTATTCTGGTTTGTTCTTTCTCTTTTCCTGAGAGTTTCTCTTGACAGGGGGAACCCCCAAATATAACTGGAGGAGATCCAGCCAGTAGCTTTTTCTTTTGAGTAAGTCCTGATCTAAAAAGAAGTTGAGCCAAGGGGATGGACATGAAACATCTTGGCAACAACAATCATCTCTGTGCTACTCCATGCTTTTCTAATAGGACGCTAGAAAGGCATTTAAAGAAATGGTCCGTGGACACAAAGGTTCACAGTTTCTAACCAACCCATCAACTGTTGATTGAGTATAATCAATCACAGTTTCTAACAGACTCATCATCAGCTACGGTCTGATTTCAAATGTTGAGTATAATGAATATAACCTTTAGGGTTGTCTTTCAACGGGTAGTGTGTGGAGGAGGTGTGGACCAGCAGAGGCTTGGTCCTGTGCTGCCGGTTAACACACAGCGCATGCGTGCCGTCTAGCATTTCTATAGCACACATCTACTTTTACTGTCATGTTTCAACCTCAGAATTCTGAAAGGCAGACATTAGAACCCGCATTTTGTAGAAGAGGAAGTCAAGTCAGAAAACTTAAGTGATTTCCTTAAGGTCAAGAAACAGGCAGAGAGAAAAGTTTGAATCCTGCAGAAGGGTGCTCGGCCCTGGGCTCTTTCCCAACCACCCAACAGCCGGGACCAGTCTGCCTAGAGTGGGTGGTGCCTACAGTCTGCCTACAGTGGACAGTGTCCCTGTGGACCTCGGCAGCTGCAGGCTGACTCAGCTCCACGCCATCCCAGGAACCACCCAGGAAGAGAGGGTTTACAAAAAAATAAATATGACAGTATCTCCGCTGACCATTGGTGATAATACTACACAATGGTTTTGTTACCCAAACACAACTCCATGTGCCCAACGTACAGTGAGGCCAAACATACCAAAATGTGGGAGTTTGGAGCAGAGAAAAGGTAATCGCAGAGCCAGGCAAGAGAAAGGTGGCTCAGGCCTTAAAAACCCCAAACTCCCTGAAAGCTCTCAGCAAAGTGCTTTTCTAGGAAAGGTGAGAGGGAGTGTGGTTAGTCGTTACAGACTTCTCTGTATCAGAGCCTTTGTTCTTGAGGTCAGGTCATGGTCAGGTAATGATGTTCCTATAAATTTCTACCAAACAAACATTATCCTCTGTTCTGACAGGAAAGGGCCAGGTTCCAAGGCACAACTTTCACCCTCCGAGCTCTGGTATTGGCTGACAGGTGGCTCCTTCACGGCCAGGTCCCCAGACCCTGCCCAGCCGTCATCACTGACGGAGGCACCCAACCCGACTGGCCCGCCCTCAGGCTCCTCAGGCCGCCCAAACTGCAGGGACAGGTTCTGGAGACTACCTACGTCCCAGGCAGATGGCCACTGCCATTAGGTCTCAGAGGTGGGGATGGGGGAGAAGCTCACCACTGCCTCAAGGCCTGGGGCTCGGCCAGTGGGCGGCCATGGTAGGAGCTCCAGAGCCCTGCAGAACAGGGTCCCCGCTGGCCCAAGGCTGGGTGAGCTACAGAACCCAGGGAAAAAGCTGAGATCCACCTCTTACCTCACTTTGCACCAGAAGACCACCACTCGGCTGACGGTTGGTGGAATGCTCCCACCAACGGAACCTTATTGACAGTTGGTGGTTTGTGGGAGGGGCCACTGTGGCACCAACCAATGGCTGAGCAGGAATGCTAACGGTCTCTCAGTAGCTGTTGCCTGGTAACAGGGTGGGGTGGGGAAGGTGGCTAGGGTGGGGTGGGGGTGGGGCTAATGGGTCACAGCAATCGCCCGTGCTAAGAGCTATTCTGGGCAGCGCTCTATTATAGTTTCAAGATAACAGCGGAAATTTGACAACTGAAACCTTAAATCAAAATCGTTATAAATATTAGATAACTCCAGTATTTTAAAGATCACTTCATGGCAAATAGATGGGCAAACAATGGAAACAGTGACATACTTTATTTTGGGGGCTCCAAAATCACTGCCCATGGTGACTGCAGCCATGAAATTAAAAGACGCTTGCTCCTTGGAAGAAACGTTATGACCAACCTAGACAGCATATTAAAAAGCAGAGACATTACTTTGCCAACAAAGGTCCATCTAGTCAAGGCTATGATTTTTCCAGTGGTCATGGTATGGATGTGAGAGTTGGACTGTGAAGAAGGCTGAGGGCCGAAGAATTGATGCTTTTGAACTGTGGTGCTGGAGAAGACTCTTGAGAGTCCCTTGGACTGCAAGGAGATCCAACCAGTCCATTCTAAAGGAGATCAGCCCTGGGTATTCACTGGAAGGACTGACGCTAAAGCTTAAAGTCCAGTATTTTGGCCACCTCATGCAAAGAGTTGACTCACTGGAAAAGACCTTGATGCTGGGAGGGATTGGGGGCAGGAGGAGAAGGGGATGACAGAGGATGAGATGGCTGGATGGCATCACTGACTTCGATGGACGTGAATCTGAGTGAACTCCGGGAGTTGGTGATGGACAGGGAGGCCTGGCGTGCTGCGATTCATGGGGTCGCAAAGAGTCGGACACAACTGAGTGACTGAACTGAACTGAAATAGGCTTTATATACAATAGGCATGTGTTTGAAAGATTAAAACTAACCAAGAACAGTGTTTATAGTATCTCAAACAGAATGAGTGTTCTGCTTCTTAAATTATTTTCACATTTTAATTTTAGATCATGAAATTATGGTTGACATTTCAGGTGCAGATCACATGGCATTAAACATTAGTATTGTCTTATTTTATTTGGAGCAGTGTGGGGCTGGAGGGGAAAGAGGAAATTGTGTTCTAAGAGTTTTAATCGTCCTAGGTACAAATACAAGGCTATTAGATTTTTTAAATTTGAATATTGTGATTGTTTTCTATTGTAAAAATACTAATTTTACAACTTCAAAAGTATAAATAGAAGGGAAAGAATCCTAATTCCAGTAAGGAAAATTAATTTCTCCAGTCATAAACATAGCACTCAATATCAGGGTGTGGGATTTCTTAACACCAGTGCATGGCTTTTCCCTCAGGATTGCTAAAACAGAACTTTGATATATAGAAAGCATAGAACATTGGGAAACCTAACTACCCAGGAGAGATAGTAGTTTTTCCTAAACACAGAAAGAAGAGCATGATTTTGGTATTTCATAATACATTACGGGAAATAACTATTGAATTATTTGATAACGAGAGGTCTAGCTCATTTCAGTCTTGTCTACATGATAATCAATAAAACGCTACTGGGGGAAAAAAAAAAAAAAGGAAAACAATGCACAACCCAAAGGCTTTCTCACCATCACCTCTGTAAGGGCAGAATTCTGCCTTAGCATCATTGTAGAAGCCAACACCTAGCACATGACACTAGATATCTATTTGGATGGATAGATGGATCAAAGTAAATTCTCAACCTGTACCTTCTCAAGATTCAAGAATCCAAGACCCATCTCATCTATGGCATCAGGCTGGCCAGTGTAAGGGACAGTTTGATGATGGGGTCAAGCAGAGTCCTCCATATTCCTTTATCAAGTTTCCCTTCAGCCCTGCATATCACGAATCAGAAAGGTACCCTCAGAGTGACCTCCTGACTGCTCAATACTTTCATTTCTCTGTCTCCTTTGACTGTCAGGCCTTTGGATGATGGAAGCCTGAAATGAGTAATTACACTTTCCTTCTGAGTTCTTAATGCTTTTCCACAGGAGAGAAAACTCCAGCTGGATTCAGCCGAAAAGCGAACCAGAGTCGTCAGGGAACTCGTACAGAGCGAGAGAAAATATGTGCAGATGCTGGAAATTGTGAGAGATGTTTATGTGAGGCCACTGAGAGCGGCGCTGTCATCAAACAGAGCCATTCTGAGTGCTGCAAACATCCAGATCATGTTCTCTGATATTCTGCAGATCTTATGTCTCAACAGGTAAACTCTGAATAGCTATATTTTGAAATATTCATTGTGGTATGGGAGGAACACACACTTGTTTCAAAAAGTTTTACAGAGGCTCAGTCATTCTCTGCCCTTCTTGGAGACACTGCCTGATCACCTCACAGAAGAGAGATGATTCTTGACACTGGGCTGCAAACAGTAGTGATGATTCCTGGGGTGTATTCCTGCCTGGACTCAGAGCTATAGGTCAAGGAGTGGAGGTTCAGTGCCTGGGGATTCTATATTCATTATGCTATTTATGCAAAAGACAATGGGAAGGGGAGCTATTCATAGTCATCAGTGTTTGGCTGATCAGTGGGAGAGGAACAGGAGGCTGTAATGGGACTAAGTCACTAGAACACTTTGCTTAGAGAACCAGAGGCTGGGGATTAGTTTAATAACAGTATATGTATATGGAAGGGTTGAGAGAGAAAATTGATCATTTGCATAAGACAAACAGAGCTTGTGTTTCTCTGCCAGTAACTCTTTAGATAACTTAGAACAATTTCCTTAGCTTCGGGGACCCCAGATTCTATAAAAGGAACTAGTGTGCTTCCAGTTTTGAAATTCCCTGATGGCTGAAGAATAACCTTTGATCCAAGGGAAATGGGCTTAGTGGTGGTGATGGCATTCAGCCATTGAAGTGAGTTGAGCACCCTCCTCTGAGGACTGTAAGAAACTGTCCCCAGGCAAAGGGGAGAGGGAACAGTCAGGGCAGACTCTCCAGGCCACCTTGGGATCCTGAGTCAGCCCCCAAGTCAACCTACTTCCTCCCTTTCCAGCTCTGTGTCAAGGCGAAAGGATCTGACAAAAGCCCCGCCCTAAATGACTGAGTACACATTTATATTTTATAAGTTTATAGGCTGTCGTTGGTCAATATTTCACAGCCATGCTTTTCTCATGTTCCAGGCAGTTTCTAGATGACCTGAGAGACAGACTACAGGAATGGGGCCCCGCTCACTGTGTGGGAGAAATATTCATAAAGTTTGGAAGCCAGTTGAACACATATACCAATTTCTTCAACAATTACCCTGTGGTTCTAAAAACTATTGAGAAGGTAACAGATGGAGGGACCATCCAGGCATTTATTAGACCTTCTGAACTTGCGAGGACTAGAAGGACTAGAATTCGTAGGAAAGACTTTTCTATTCTTGGCTTCCAGATCTCCTCCTCTGGTTTCCGAGAGCTCTTTGAGGATGAGGGCACTGACTGACTTAGTTTCGATCACTAGGGGCTGGCATAGTGCTTGACCCGGCAGTGCCTAGGACTTGGTTGTGGGACTGAACTAGTCCTCATGCAAATTTCCAGACTCCCACCTGCACCAGTTACCCTGGGGCTTGGTTATAGGAAGATAGTTCACAATTAGGCAGAAGCAAAACTGTGAACCTGCTTTGACACTGCCTCTACAGCCCGTGTGGTGAGTCCAGCTCTCTCATGGAGAAAAGGAATTCATAATCATGTGTGGAATAATGGCACTCAATGTGTGAAATCTCACGATAAAACAAGGAATTCCTTTGTTTTGAATTCCTCAGCAAGTGCGTTTTAAACAGTTGTCTTTGTTGCGACAATGTGTATGTAGTCTGAGCAGGACGATGCAGCTCTCATCTGTGCCCCTTGGTGCTCTCATTAGGATCTCTTCTGATGACAATAAGATACTCTTTCCCCTCCTCGGTTTGCATCAAAAGGGCAGCAGGAGGGCCACCTTGGGACATGGTGGTGCCCTCTCCCTGTGCCCGCTGTTGCCCTGCCCACCTGTCTGCCCTGAGGCCCTGAAGTGAAGTGTCTCTGAACACTTCCTGACCTCAGACATCTCCCTTTGTCGTCTTCTTCCTGCTCCACCCGGGGAGTTTAAGCTCTGCTGAGCAACTCCGATTATGTGAAAGTTGCATGAATAAAGCGGTGTCATAGAACTGACCTTTAGGACAAGAATCGGAGCAAAGCATCACATGTTATCATAGCAGATTGGTGCCAGCAATTTTATAGTTATGGATAATAATGTGTCTATTTCACTAGCATGGGGATACATATAAGTAAGTACTCAGTAAATGTTAGCTATTAATATTATTGAAATCAGTGACTATTTGATTTCTAGAAATTAGAATTACTGGCATCTGAGAAAAATGCGGTGACTTCCTGGGGACTGTAATGGTGATGAATAATGCATTTTAAAACAGATTTTAAGTACAAAGGAGCACCTTCATAATGTTATTGTGGAAAACATGCTTAACAGCAGAATTACACACCAATCCCTACACTTAACACTTACTGTGTGGCAGGTACTCTATGGATAGGATTTCCGCCCCCTCCCCAGCCCCTCACCAAGAGTTAGCTATGACATCCATGAGAAAACTGAGGCTCAGAGGAGCTAAGTAAGCTTGACAAAGTCACACAGAATTAGATAAAATTAAATTAGAATTCTAATCCAGGCTTACCTGCATGCAAAGTCCATTTTCATTTTTCTATACTGATTAAGTCCAATGACTAGGGTTAATTTATGGTATAATTAATACAGTATACTTAGGATATCAGGAAGCACCTATAGTATTAATACTGTGATTAGGTGTAGGTGTTGCCCTTTTGCTTTGAGCACTTCACAGATTATGCTTGTCTGGTAGAATAGAAACAACACTTCACAACTGTCTTACAGAATTTTGACAATATAACTCACATCTTTAGTGCAGAGAAATGATACCAGCCTTCCGAGCTTTCCTGAAGAGGCATGATAAGACCATTGTTACCAAAATGCTGAGGTAAGCTCTGAGGGAGAGCACAGCTAGGTCACCCCAAGGACTGGTGTTCTGTGGCCTCAGAAAGGGACCAGAGCTCCCTTCTCTCTGTGCCTTCTACAGTCTTCCAGAGCTGCTTTTGTACCCATCCCGGAGGTTTGAAGAATATATTCATCTTCTCTATGCTCTGAGGCTTCACACTCCTGCGGAACATATTGACCGTGGAAACTTGACCATTGCAATTGACCAAATCAAAAATTACAAAGGCTACATAGATCAGGTTGGTTGCTGGTAAGAGTCTGTGTCCTTTAAAAATGTTATGATGCTTTTGTGGTACTCTGACTCAAAGATTCTGAAATCCCTTAGCCTCTTGGGGTTCTCTTCAAACTTTTTCATCCTTTTAATGCTAAATCATTGTATTCAGTGATATTGAGCACTGAGGGCCTTTATTCTAAACCAAATAATGTTTTCAGATATCTCTTTAAGTACACTTATACAGATTAAAAAAAAAGAGCAAACCTCTTTGTTTCTGAAAGTACTTCTTAATGTATTAATCAACTTTCCTGCCTAAGAAAGTACAGCAATCACAATTATTCTCTGCAAGATTTGATCATCTTGGAGTATAGGACTACCATTCTGAACATGTCACTGTGATGGGCACACAGCTCAGGAGTCTGGGCTGAATGGAAACAATAACACAGTACACCCAGAAAAAAACTTTTTGAACAGAGTCTTGCCACTTGCCTCTTTGTTTTAAAACACTGGGTACAGGAAATTGAGATTCTTATGATAGTTTATGAAAATACCACAACGTTATCAAGTGCCATAACATATTTTAACCTATTTATATGTATAAAAACATTACAATTTCAGTTTGCCTAAACTCACTTTCTTTTCTAGATGAAGCGGAACATCAGTATGAAAGATCACCTGTTAGACATCCAGAGACTCATCTGGGGGTGCCCTGTACGTATTCTAACGCACTTGCTACATCTCATGCTCAAAAAGGAGAAATAGTGATTCTGATTCAGCTAACATCTGTTGAGTGCCTGTTGTGTGCCAGGTGCTGCCAAGCTCTCATATTCCACATCCTTGTTATCTGCAAGGATGCTAGATGAGAAGAGGCACAAGTGGGCTTGACCCCATCCCGTGATTTCTCTGTAGTCTTAGCACCTTGCTTGGTACTACACACCTCATGACCCCCTTTGAGGAATGGGGCCATGTCTTTATTGTTTTCTATTTCCCTGCATATAATATGTGGCGCAGGATTCTGCCCACTGAGGACATCTGTAAAAATCCTGGAAGTCCTCTACTGGTTATCTGTTACCTATGGAATATCGTCTGACTCATTCTACTTTCCTTCTCACTGCCTTTCAGTTCAGTTCAGTTGCTCAGTTGTGCCTGACTCTTTGTGACCCCATGAACTGCTACACGCCAGGCCTCCCTGTCCATCACCAACTCCTGGAGCCCACCCAAACCCATGTCCATCCAGTTGGTGATGCCATCCAACCATCTCAACCTCTGTTGTCCCCTTCTCCTCCTGCCCTCAATCTTTCCCAGCATCAGGGTCTTTTCCAATGAGTCAGCTCTTCGCATCAGGTGGCCAAAGTATTGGAGTTTCAGCTTCAAAATCAGGCCCTCCAGTGAACACCCAGGACTGATCTCCTTAAGGATGAACGGGTTCTATCTCCTTGCAGTCCAAGGGACTCTCAAGAGTCTTCTCCAACACCACAGTTCAAAAGCATCAATTCTTCGGCACTCAGCTTTCTTCACAGTCCAACTCTCACATCCATATATGACCACTGGAAAAACCATAGCCTTGACTAGATGGACATTTGTTGGCAAAGTAATGTCTCTGCTTTTTAATATGCTGTCTAGGTTGGTCATAACTTTCCTTCCAAGGAGTAAGCGTCTTTTAATTTCATGGCTGCAGTCACCATCTGCAGTGATTTTGGAGCCCAGAAAAATAAAGTCAGCCACTGTTTCCACTGTTAACCCATCTATTTGCCATGAAGTGATGGGACTGGATGCCATGATCTTAGTTTTCTGAATGTTGAGCTTTAAGCCAACTTTTTCACTCTCCACTTTCACTTTCATCAAGAGGCTCTTTAGTTCTTCTTCACTTTCTGCCATACGGGTGGTGTCATCTGCATATTATCGATATTTCTCCGGGCAATCTTGATTCCAACTTGTGCTTCCTCCAGCCCAGCATTTCTGATGATGTACTCTGCATATAAGTTAAATAAGCAGGGTGACAATATGTAGCCTTGATGTACTCCTTTTCCTATTTGGAACCAGTCTGTTGTTCCATGTCCAGTTCTAACTATTGCTTCCTGACCTGCATACAGGTTTCTCAAGAGGCAGGTCAGGTGGTCTGGTATGCCCATCTCTTTCAGAATTTTCCACAGTTTGTTGTGATCCACACAGTCAAAGGCTTTGGCATAGTCAATAAAGCAGAAATAAATGTTTTTCTGGAACTCTCTTGCTTTTTTGATGATCCAGCGGATGTTGGCAATTTAATCTCTGGTTCCTCTGCCTTTTCTAAAACCAGCTTGAACATCTGGAAGTTCACGGTTCACGTATTGCTGAAGCCTGGCTTGGAGAATTTTGAGCATTACTTTACTAGCGTGTGAGATGAGTGCAATTGTGCGGTAGTTTGAGCATTCTTTGGCATTGCCTTTCTTTGAGATTGGAATGAAAACTGACCTTTTCCAGTCCTGTGGCCACTGCTGAGTTTTCCAAATTTGCTGGCATATTGAGTGCAGCACTCTCACAGCATCGTCTTTCAAGATTTGAAATAGCTCAACTGGAATTCCATCCCCTCCACTAGCTTTGTTCCTAAGGCCCACTTGACTTCACATTCCAGGATGTTTGGCTCTAGGTGAATGATCACACCATTGTGATCATTCTGGGTTGTGAAGATCTTTTTTGTACAGATCTTCTGTGTATTCTTGCCACCTCTTCTTAATATCTTCTGCTTGTTAGGTCCATACCATTTCTGTCCTTAATTGAGCCCATCTTTACATGAAATGTTCCCTTGGTATCTCTAATTTTCTTGAAGAGATCGCTAGTCTTTCCCATTCTATTGTTTTCCTCTATTTCTTTGCATTGATCACTGAGGAAGGCTTTCCTATCTCTCCTTGCTATTCTTTGGATTATCAAACCACACAGACATACTCATAATTCTCTAATAATGTCAGCCTCTCCTTACACATTTGTGTTTTGCTCATGCTCTTCCCTCTCAGAAATTGCCTTCTTTTTCTGCTCCACTGGATAAACTCCTATTCATACTTTAAAGATCCAGTTCAAGTATCATCTGCCTTGAAAAGTTTCCCCCAACATCTCCAGGTGTGAGTTGCCCCTTCCTAGGTATTCTTAACACCCTGAACCTCCCAGTCACACATTCTTACAGTCCTTTATCCACAAGATTGGGAGCTCCATCAGGTATGAACTAGTGTCTTCTAGTGTTCAGCATATAGCAGGAGTTTAATATGTGAATTATGCAGAGTACATCATGAGAAATGCTGGACTGGAAGAAGCACAAGCTGGAATCAAGATTGCCAGGAGAAATATCAATAACCTCAGATATGCAGATGACACCACCCTTATGGCAGAAAGTAAAGAGGAACTAAAAAGCCTCTTGATGAAAGTGAAAGTGGAGAGCAAAAAAGTTGGCTTAAAGCTCAACATTCAGAAAACGAAGATCATGGCATCTGGTCCCATCACTTCATGGCAAATAGATGGGTTAACAGTTGAAACAGTGTCAGACTTTATTTTTTTGGGCTCCAAAATCACTGCAGATGGTGACTGCAGCCATGAAATTAAAAGACGCTTACTCCTTGGAAGGAAAGTTATGACCAACCTAGATAGCATATTCAAAAGCAGAGACATTACTTTGCCAACAAAGGTCCGTCTAGTCAAGGCTATGGTTTTTCCTGTGGTCATGTATGGATGTGAGAGTTGGACTGTGAAGAAGGCTGAAGGCTGAAGAATTGATGCTTTTGAACTGTGGTGTTGGAGAAGACTCTTGAGAGTCCCTTGGACTGCAAGGAGATCCAACCAGTCCATTCTGAAGGAGATCAGCCCTGGGATTTCTTTGGAAGGAATGATGCTAAAGCTGAAACTCCAGTACTTTGGCCACCTCACGCGAAGAGTTGACTCATTGGAAAAGACTCTGATGCTGGGAGGGATTGGGGGCAGGAGGAGAAGGGGACGACAGAAGATGAGATGGCTGGATGGCATCACCGACTCGATGGACATGAGTTTGGGTAAACTCTGGGAGTTGGTGATGGACAGGGAGGCCTGGCGTGCTGCGATTCATGGGGTCGCAAAGAGTCGGACACGACTGAGCAACTGAACTGAACTGAAAGTATTAATCGATTGTGTTTTTATTTGGCCAAATTGAGGAAGCAAAATGCAGTTGTTTTGGCCTAATTTAGATCTGCACATTTTGAAAGGGAAAGAGTAATGGGATTGACTGGATTACAGAAAATCCAAAAATCTTGGGACTCACAGAGTCCACAGAACTTTATCTCTGGATCACTATATGCCCCAAGTGATCATCTCCATGTCTGGATCAGTAAAGGAGCCTGACATCTTAATTTGTAACATTTCTTGATAGATCCCTCCTGACTCACCCACATCCCCACTTTATTTTTGGTAGTAGGAAAGAATTTATAATAAAAAAAATAATTTCAATAGTTTTAAAAATTAGACAACTCCCTCAAGTATAGTTTTAAAAACAATGCTTTTTTCATAATTGAACTGAGTTCTATTCAACACTTACATCTTTTGGGATATGATTATTCAGTAATGAGACTTATTTTAAAAAAATATATATATATTTCAAATTCTTTTTATTTCATAGACTCTATCAGAAGCAAACAGATATTTGATTAGGGTTCAAGATGTGGCCCAACTTCACTGCTGTGATGAGGACATAAGTTTCTATTTAAGGTAAACATTCAACTATCCTATGGCTATGAGTGTGTCTTAATTATTTTGTACCCAGAATCCAGTACAATGTTTGTCATATTGTAAATATACAATAAATCTTTGTGTTGATCTGAAAAGTTACACATACACCCCTCTGAGACGATGTAAGGTGTTTATCACCTTACTCAGATTCCAGGCAGCTCCTTCATAGAATGGAAGAAACCCAACTGTCACTGCCTGGGCCACTAACTCGAGACATGGGATTTCTGGTTTGGTCACTTTCCTACTGAGAGGAGAGCTGATGTGAGATATCACATGGATGATCTGCTCAACTCTAAGAAAGAGAAGACCAGTTAATTATCTGCAGTTAGTTACTGAGGTCAGCGCTCCAAAGGTCTCACCGTAGGACCACCATTGTACTGAGGTCTCACATGTCTGGTTTGCACAGTGCTCACAGTAGTGTAAAAACTATTGTGATGCGAAGGTGCTAACATTTCCTTTTCTCCTTTAGAACAAGGATGGGCAAACTTTTCCGTAAAGGGTTAGATGGTAAGTATTCTAGGTCTTTCTTGCCAAATGATATCTGTGGCAACTAACTTTGCCATTGTAGCACAAAAGCAGCTACATAAATACAATACATAATGATTAATATGATCTTCATAAACAATACATGTGTAGCTGTGTTCCAATAAAACTTTATTTACAAAAAGCAAGGAGTGGGGCCATTGTTTTTAAATTCTTGCTTTAGAAAACTATTTGAAATCTATGTTTTCAGTATTAATGGCAAAGATGGTAGCTCCACAAACAGTAACCAAATGCAGAGGAATTAATTCCAATAAAAGAAATGAAAATCAGATTACCTGTTATTTCAATGAATATTTCACTGAATGTTTCCCAAAGGCCAGGACAGGATTTGGGATGGAGGAGAGGTTGGAATAAACCAGTCCCTTAAATGAAAATCAAATCACACAACTGTGTCGCTTCTCACTGTCACAGTGTTTTTGTTTTCTCATTTTGTTGTTTTTGGTCAGGAGCAATAGAAATGAGCTACAAGAGAAGGAACTAGATATCAAGTCAGCAATTCTAAACACAGTGTAGTAGGACACATGCTAGGGATTATTCCAGTTTTTTATTATTAGAATTAATTTTACCTTCATATGTTCATTCTCAGACACTCTTCCTTTATCTTTCTTTATCTACGTCCATGTTTCTGACTGACGGAATTTGCTCTGGGGAGAGTCATTTTAGAGCTAGGAAACTGGAGGCATGTGTCCCTCTGTAGATATAACCCACATAGTTTTGGATTACGCTTTTATGCACCTTGGAACTTTGACATTTTCATGTGTGACTTTAAACTTGCTGATTTTTTAAGCATTTTGTTTACTTTTGTTCTCCTTCTAATGGGGTGTCACCAGGTGCAAAGTGGAGCCTCTAAGGCCGGTGAATAGAGGCACGGCTTTAGATCACCAAACAGGGCCATCCACTGCTCAGACCCTGAGTCCTCTTGAGGACAAACATTACTAAACTACAGAGTATGTATATTGTTACCTTTACTTTTAGCTTACCCAAAGGGACCTATAGTCATTGACCAGGAAACTGGGCCCTGGGGGAAGAGAAATACCCAGACTTCCCAGAGATGCAGGACTCTGGCTCTGAATTGACTTTTATCCTGGCAACTGCCAAAAGCCACTATAATCCACTAGTCAGACTGGATGATGAGGACAAGGTGATAAACAGTTTTGACTTAGGTCAGCTCACAGAGGCTTCCCTCATGAATCAGACAGTAAAGAATCTGCTTGCAATGCTGGAGACCCATATTCAATCCCTGGGTTGGGAAGATACCCTGGAGAATGGAATGGCTACCCACTCCAGTATTCCTGCCTGGAAAATCCCATGGACAGAGGATACTGGCAGGCTACTGTTCACGGCGTTGCAGTGGGACA
Organism: Bos mutus; assembly: GCF_027580195.1. Classification (NCBI taxonomy): domain Eukaryota; kingdom Metazoa; phylum Chordata; class Mammalia; order Artiodactyla; family Bovidae; genus Bos; species Bos mutus. Next base: position 76,614,588 of record NC_091625.1, read on the forward strand.
CGACTGAGTGACTAACACTTAGCTCACAGAACCAATGACGTACTGTTATCTGTTCATGCCAAAGTTTATGCTCTGCAAATTACTTTTAAAGTTTTATGTATTTATGGAAGTTGGGTACTTTGTTTCTTGATCTGGCTAACGTATTAATAGTGATTAAATAATGACAAAACACTTCTAGAATGGTGTTAAGAATTTAAACTATGTTTGGCGGAGTCATTGAGTCTATTTGTGAAAAAGCAAAGAAATCCTGTCCAGGTTCAAGGAAAACACTCTACCCGTGGAGTTGGTTCTTCTGAATCCGAGCAGCAGCAGTTTTCTGAAACTTGAGTAGGATCCAGAGTTTCCATTTCAGTTGTTCCATTATGTCAATGTGAAAGGCAAAATTATTTGTTTTTACATATGTAGAATAATAAAGGTTTTTTAAAAAGGGTTCTGGTGTTTTTTGTCTTTGGATGAAACTTGTTGAAGCTCTTGGTGAGTATAAATGGCTTTTGGAAAGCTTTTTCCTAGGTAAAATACATTTATATGTATTTTAAATAGCACTTTCATAATAATAAAAACCTCTTTGTGCATTTATCTTTCCCTGCTCACGTCCTCAGGTTACAAGTGGCCTCAACTCCAAGTTCAATAAACGTGCCTGCTCCTTCTCCTCTGGGCCATCCACCCACCCAGCCCAAGTGGGTCACGCTATTAGAATTCGCCTTCATTTAACTTACTTTCAACGCTATCCCTTCCAAAGGGAAAAATCAAACATCTGTTTACCAAAGCAAACACTCCTTTCAAAGCTTCATCTTCAAAGCACCCTGGTAGGCACATTCCCTGGCCATTTAGATAGAAAGGCAAAGTTTTATTACAGCTTTTAAACATTTTTCTCAAATGATATGATTCTTATCAGTAATAAGAGTAAAAATATTGCCAAAGGGTCACAAACATGGGTGGAATTCTTTCGCCTAGGGTGGCCACTCAGCACATACAGCTCACCACATACTGATCTAAATGCACCCCCTTTCTTGCTTCCCCCTTTCCCTCATCCCTATTTCTATTTGCTCCCTTATTCTCAGAAAAACCTATCAACTTAATCTGGAACATATTTCTTTCAAACTGTCAGTAAATATGAAGCATCCCTCTCCTTCCAGCCTAAATCATAACCACAGATATGGGAAGGAAATGTGTGAAAAAGGAAGGTGGCTCCAGGGGTTGGATGACCAGTGCACTTCTATCTCTCCACACACCTAACATGACCTGTACCCCCTACACTCTCCCAAGAGCTGAACCTGAAGCAAAGCACTCCTTAAAATGTTTAAACCACTCGCTCTCCCAGTCTAGTCTTTTGGCCACCTCATGGGCACAGCTGTAGTTAATACACGACTTAAGTACTCTGAAGTGTGGTTGGCGAATCATCATCACCAGGGAGCTGTTAGAAACACAGAATCTCAGGCTAGTCTAGCTCTACTGAATTTGCATTTCAATGAAAATCTCTGGGTAATTCAGATGCACAGTAAAGTTTGTACAAGTCAGAGCCATTATAATACAGAGTGGATTCTAAATGTGAATTATAGTAGCTTTTATGGAAAACAACCTGTCAGGCTTTGGTTAAAATATATACATATATACCGTTTGGTCAATCAATCCTACCCTTGGGAACCCTATCTGACAGAAATGTAAGGAGTCTGTTTGTATGTAAGGAACTGGTTTTTTCAAACATTGCTCACAGTGGCAATAAAGAAAAAACAAAGGAAATGAGGGAGGGAAAAAAGAGACCTGAGCCTGCAAAGAAATGCCCACTAAGTGAGGGAAGAGTTAGAAAAATGATGGTCCATCCATGCTATTATTTGGTCATTAAAAAGAACTCGATTTCTATTGCTGAGAAAAGCAAGAAAAGAGCCTGGAATAATACTTAAAACAACCTACCTGTAAATAGATGCATACATAGGTACATATGTGAGTGACTACTTGAATGGGTTAAAAAAAAAAGTAAAGAGTATATACTGTTTGGTAATGTGGGTAACGTAAGTGAAGGGAGGAGTGAGCCAAAAAAGTGAAACCAAAGAGCAGTGCACGGAAACAACCGACAGTATATGCTGATATAACTGCATCACTTCTGAACGACTTTATCTGGATCTAACTCACCAATTTAAAAATTAAACACAGATGATGGCAATAAAAACTAAGAGAATTCCTCTGAATAAACCAGTCAACTGAGTTGCTTGCTTAGAGTAACTTCTTGAGGGTTTCTTGATGCTTCTAGGAGAAAAACATTTTTGGGGGGCTATCCTCCATCAAAGTAACGAGCTTGCTGCACTTGGCCATTCCTGGGTCTGGACAGAGATTGGGGACATGGGTGAGGCTCTCCCAAGTTCCTCCCTAGTACATCATTTGATAACCCACACCAGAGCACAGTGAAATCTGCTAAACACTGTGATCTGACTCCATCAGCAGACAACCACAGAGGATACTAGATGGAGGTTGGGGATCAAAAAATGCCTACCAATGACCATGGTAGCAACCTCAGTAGAACTGAAGAGCTACTTAAATCCAACTTTTCATCAATTTCTCTCCAACTGTATTAGAAAATTGTTTCCTACTTAGTAAATGCTTTTCTTTTCCCTGCTTTCTACTTAAGACACTGCACACCTTACTGATTCTTGTGCTTCTCTCTAACCCAACCAGTTATCCTTAAAGATGAAACCAAACTACATGAAAACATTCCCCGCAGATTGTCTAAGTACATCAAACACAAAATACCAACACAGCTTTAACCTGACTTGTGTTGTAACACTGGGAAAATTCAGTGTTCATTTTTTCCTGCATCGATTGGATACTGTCCAATGGATAAGATCAAATCATTCCACCAGGAACCCTGAGGCCCACCCACATAACTGGTCTGACAGACAGAGGGACTACTCACACCAGGAGAAAATAATACAGAGAACTTCAAAAAGTCAGTCCAAAGGTCTGAGGTGGGGAAAGACCCTGATGATGAGCTTATCAAGGTAAAGATGGTGAAGTGTGTAACAAAGCACATATGTATGCGTACGTAAAACTAAACTGCTCTTTCTCTTTTTTAAACCAGGCTCTATGAACATACCTGTGATCTCAGTCTTTTCCTCTTCAACGATGCACTGCTCGTTTCTAGTCGGGGTACATCTCATACTCCATTTGAAAGGACTTCAAAATCAACCTACCAATTCATTGCATCAGTGGCACTTCATAGGTTAATCATAGAAGACATACCAGATTCCAAATGTATGTATTCTCTTCCTCCAAAGAGATCACACCTTTAAGAAGCTGTATTATATAAAACTCATTAGCTATTAAAATAGGAAAGCAGGAAGAGAACTGGAATTTGCATTTGCAAATAATTTCCCAAGTATTTTTAGGATCTCACTAATGTAAACTTTCCTTTACCTTTGAAATAGCAAAAGAAAGGAATGCTGGCATCTTCAGACACATACTCTACACATTAGGAAAACAGCTTTCCAAAGACACAAAGGGAGACATAACCCTGTATTATTGCCAGGGAAGCTGGCAATAACCACTATTTTAACTTCTATTGCTTGTAGATGTTACAATTTTTATCTATTACTTTTCCATTATACTAGGACTAAGTGATTATTGCAGATTTGACTGTACTTTTTTCCGTAAATTTGCATTTACAAGTTCTCTAAAGGATGTATTTGCAAATGATGTTTAGTAACAAAACATTTAACTCATAATCTCAAAAGAAATAATCGTTACAAAAAGAAATCCTACTTAAACCTACTGTACCTTTTAGTTTTTATCTTACACTCTACTTCCCAATCTTCAAAAGATCTGTATCTCTTTTCCTATATTTCTGTTAGGCCAGACAATCTGAATGTAACACCTTTTGTTCCAATATTTTTCACTGCACGTGAAGGTAGGACTTATGGGTAAAGCTAGAACCAAGATCTCAGAGAAGGAACTAATCTAAAAAGAGCTGCTTTCCATTAGCTTTGGCTTCATTTAAAATCTGAGAGAAACTGAACACTAAATGTGGGAATAAATATTTTCACCTATTGAGAAATAAATATTTTCAAACTCAGGGTTAATTATCCATAATGTGCATGACATGTCTCCTTCCATCTCCCCTTAATCAGCTGTGCTCTATGTCAGAACATCATAATGTGAGCTAAAAGTGGGCATTCAGCTAAGTTGTCGTTGGCTTCTTTCTATCCTGGTGCTCATACCAGGGTGGTTAAGGTCCAGCTCTCAGCATCTCTTATCTACAGTAACTCTTGTAAAGACCTTTACCGGTCCCAGTTCCTTCTGAAATTAAAGAATATCATATCATCTATTACTTTAAAAATAATTGCTAATTATAATTAAACAATTATAAAGACAAGTTTATTTTAGACTATATTTGAATTATTCAGTAATTTAGGAAGTTATATTCTAAACTGGATTTGTGTTTGAGACTTTTTCAAAAAGTCTTCAAGATGATTTGATCAACTCTTGAATTTTAAAACATTTTTTCCTTTTGACTGTTACCTACAAAAATTAATTTATGTACTTCCAATATTTTTACAGTTATCAAGAATGCATTTATTCTTCAAGGTCCAAAACATGAATGGATTTGTGCAACAGAAGTTGAAGATGATAAATTTCTATGGTTGTCTGTACTCCAAAATGCCATCAAAAGTAGTATGGAAAAGTGAGTCTGGACTTCAAACACCAGGGGTGCCAATCTGCCCTGACAAAGACAACATATTGTTTTCTGTTCCAGAAGATTCAGTAAGAAGCAGAATAATGGTTCATCATGGATGATCGGTGGATGAACTAGGGGGACGCATAAAGTTACTCCTAACTTTTAAACTTTATCATCTATGCTCAATTATGTGAAATGGATAAGAAAAATTTGAATATAAAAATCTGAACCACTTCTTTTGATAGTTGTTTTTCATGGACATTATTATTTAATCTGACTGACAAAACCTAAGACTGAATAAGGATATTGAGTATTTAAAGATTTGTTTTCTGATCTAATGAAAAATAAAGTCATAATGAAAAGTATTTCTTAAATGATCAGTCTAGAGAAATGTCTTAATCTGCTGGTGATTTATCAACATCTTTTAACATTTCCATGAAATAGTTATGGATTTTAAAAATATGTATAAGAAATCTAAACAGTACTTTACTAAAAAACTGGTCACATATATCCAAAATATGAATGTATTTCTACAGAGAGCATTAAAAACATACCACTATAAAGCACTAAAATTTTCTGTAATTCTTAAGTGTTCTTTTGTTGCAAAATTAAATTCTTAGACCTTCCAAATAAAATGGTTTAAAAATTTGTTACATTGCTAAATTAGAAGGCCATTTGGTAGAGGGTGAGGGGGTACAAAAAACAAAAACGAAACTTGCCTGTAATGGAAATTAGCTGAGTAAAAACTGAAGAAATTAAGACAATTCTATTTAAAACATAAAAAAATAAAAATAGGTATTGAGTAGTTTTCTGGGCCCTTAAAGCTTTAATTATTTAATAAACTGAAGCTATAACCTGGTTAGCTACTTTGAAACTTTGGCTGATATATGCAGTAGTAATAGTTTTACTCAATTAATGGTAGATAACACTGTATTAATCTTGGAAGCTTTTGGCTGTCAGTTTCCTCTTTGCTTCAAATTCTCCTTTAAGGAAATGAAATCTACTAGTACAGTCTAGGATTGTGAAGTAGGCTATTTTAAACATTTTCTTTTTTCTATAACAAAAATACAAATTCCTTCTAATTCTTAAAAAAAGTACAAAAGTTAAAATGTTTTTAATTAGTGTAAAATCACACTTCTGATTATGATAAAACCATGTAGCTCAACATCTATGTCAGATAGAATAAAACATTAAAGGAATGCCTGCTCTTAGTCAGCAATAAATGTAAATTCACAAATGTGATCAAAATGGAAATACCATAGAATACAAAACAAATCCCGAGACACTACATTATCCTGAATAGGACATACTTTAGAAACTCTTTGTTAACAGGAAAAGTCTCTCTCTATAGCAAAAGAATGGAGTAGAAATGGTAACCCACTCTAGTATTCTTGCCTGGAGAGTCTCATGGACAGAGGGGCCTGACAAGCTACAGTCCATGGGGTCACAAATAGCTGGACATGACTGAGGGACTAAACAACAAAAACATGGCAAAAGAAAGAGTAACAAGAGAGCTAAAGATAACTAGGAATCTTAAGGAATTTTCGTTTATTATAATAGTGAATAATTAAGATCCTCAGAAGTTCTAAAACATGTTACTTGAAAACACTTCTAGAGACTGATGAACATAAGCTTATAATTGCGAGTTTAGTGCATAAATCATGCAAAAAGTGACGTCTGCAGCTGGACAGTACTTTTGTGGCTTGCAGCGTCAACACTTTCCCTTTGCTTCTAGCAGACAATTTAAAAATGCCTATCTTTAGTTATTTCCTAATTTTACAGGACTGCCGAGGAATTAAAATCTCACACACAACAAAGTTTAAGTCACAGGTGATCCTGATCAAACGTTCGTAAGGAAAACATAAAATCTGCCCTCTAAGCTGATGTGAAAAGCTTGAAAGTGCCATGAGACTCTTGAAGAATGTTGATTACAGCAGAGCTTATGGTTAAAGTATGCCTTATCCAATACAGTTCTTTCAAATTAAAAATCAAATAGGAAACGCATTTTAAAGATTGTTGGATTCTTTAAGTATTAAGCCTAAAAGACAAATTGACAGTTTATTTAGTCTCCTTTTGAAAATATTTCTGAGTTTGTGCTTAAGGTGTTAAATGAGAAGCCCACTGTGTAAATCCAAGCAGTGTGAGGTTTTGGCCACTAAGTATAATGCACCAAAGTTATGAGATAACACAGGGGGAGGGGGGCTGTGCCAACAAACACAATACACCCTCCAGAAAAAGTCATCCTGACCCTTTTATTGTTGAAATTAAAAAATAAAAGATACTTAAATACAATGGTGAACATATAGGGCAAAACAGAATCATAAAATTTAATGTTGAATTAAGCAGTGAGCTGAATGTCTGGGTCTCCAAATTGGCTTTGAACCCAAAACCGCTTAAAAATGGGTATGTTCACAGTTAACGGCAATTGGCTTATAGGTGAGAGAATGGTCGAAGCTGTTCCAGTTGAACTTCCAGGGAAATTCTCTCCTCAAGAACATCCTGAAAAAGATGGAAAGACAAGTTATGTTTCAACATATACAAAAATGAAGGCACATCTAACAGCAGCTCTGCATCAATAAAACAATTTCCGTTCCTTAAGAAGATGAAGGGACAGCTGTTCCTTTTAGAAACAGTTTCTTTATAGGTGCATGCATTAAAACACAATCTTAATTAAAATCTTTTTTTCTCATTACTTAAAATCAGGGTAATTGAATGTTTTTTTCCTTCATTATTAGAAAAGCCAGTATTTGCAGATGGTGGCTATTAATGCATGAATTTTGCACGAAGCCCACCCCTTGCAATAACTGCAGATACGCTGATTAACAAAGATTCTTTCCCCTGGTGATTACCTCTGGTCATAACAACTCCTGCACCTCATTTTGAGATTCCGTTTCACAATGAATAAATGTATTTTATAATCAAAATTTCTAATGACTGTCGATTTGGGGCAGTCTTTTCAGTCAGCAACTTCTTATGAAGCCATATCATTTTTTTCTTTTTCTCTTGTTTTAACCAGAATTACCTCCTATCTGGTACCACATTTTCTCAGAGGATAATGAGAAAAGTGATTTTTAAAACCAGCTTCCATATACATGTTTCTATGGTTTTTTGTAGTTCTTCAGAAAAACATGCATTAACAAAACTTTCACCTCAAGGTATGCTACTAGCAAGCTTGTCATTTAGTTTTACATTCTTCCTTTACAATGGACCAAATTCACAAGTCATAGAACAGCTATGAATATCTTCTTTAACTAAAGAGTTATACAAGAATATTATTCCTTTAACGTATATTTATCAAATGCCCAACATGTGTGAAGTTTTGAGGACAGAGACATGATGGTTATAAATCTATCCAGGACAATCTCAGTTTATCTCTGATGTCCTGGCCTATACATTAACATATCCTTTTCTCTTCAAAGTACTCTGGTTTGAACAATGTATTACATGGTCACTGTAAATGGGGATGATTATGACTTAGCCTCAGTGAGTTCAGGTTAGTAGGACAGAGACACAAATGTGCCATAGATACAGACAATTTAATAAATGCTAGAAAAGGAATATGAACAGAATACAGAATATTCTGTATTCATTTTACATTTCCATGGACTCCTTCCTCATCTTTATGGTTTACAACCTTGCTACTCAAAGTGGAGTCAACTGTCCAGGAGCATCTCCTTCACCTGGAAGCTTATTAAAAATTGCAGAAGTCTCAGGTCCCTCTCCATACTGGACATGAATCAAAATTTTCATTTTAACATGTGACCCCTTCCTAAGTGTATACAATTAAGGTTTGAGAACCACTGGTTTATAAGATGTGAATGCCTAATAATGTTGATGAATCATACATGATTCTGCTTGCTGGTTTCTATGTATAGGGATTCAAAAAAATCATGGTTAGTAGTAAGCAAGAAAACAAACTCATCCTCTCAAGCACAGATGACAGAAGTACACGCTGGCCCTGAGCACCATTTCTATTTAAGGTTTGTCTTTTCTGTTTTAGAGATGATCTAAATTGCCCCCATCCCTCTTCTTTAGACCTGTCATTTTCACAGAATCTTAGTTGTTTTGATAAAAGGATAAATTTACAATACTCGAATCATTGTAGAATTAGTGTATAGACAGCCACATATATGATCCTAGAGGTAGCAGAGGTCACAACATTTCTACTCTTGGGTTTCATTATGAAAGTTAACGAACATTTTCAGTTCAGTTCAGTAGCCCAGTCATGTCCAACTCTTTGCGACCCTATGGACTGCAGCACGCCAGGTCTCCCTGTCAATCGCCAACTACCAGAGTTTACTCAAATTCATGTCCATTGAGTCAGTGATGCCATTCAACCATCTGGTCTTCTGTTTTCCCCTTCTCCTCCTGCCTTCAATCTTTCCCAGCATCAGGGTCTTTTCAAATGAGTCAATTCTTTGCATCAGGTGGCCAAAGTGTTGGAGTTTCAGCTTCAGCATCAGTCCTTCCAATGAACATTCAGGACTGAACATTTTAGGAATATGCTTTACATACATGTAGGATAAGGCAATCATACAAGAAATGAGTACAGGAAATTCTTTTTAATATTAAAAGATTCAAAGGCATATAAAACATTTTAGATCCACACTTCTCCTGCTACTTGGAAAAGTTTCATACTAGCATAAGAACTGGTGGATCACCTCCAAGTCTAGTTCAACAATAAGAGGCTCTGAGTCCATGGAACTTTCCAAATAAAGATTCAGAAACTACATTACCTTTAACTGTTGCTGCAATTCACTATTCAATCTGGCCAAAACTGTGTTGGTTTCCTTATTGCGTCTAATTGATGCCTGAATAGCTTTCTTATCTTTCCCAACAGACCTGAGAAGATAAAGAGAGCAAAAAACGTGACCTTCATTCTTATTATTAAATTCGCTCCATTCTTCCCTGTGATCTATGGCTAATCCCAGAATGCTGAGGAAGCATCTTTGCCCTGCTAGCATAGCTCAACCTTGCTTGATCAGTTTTAAAGCTCAACCAAAAACTACTAAGCTTCAGAGGCTTAATTACTGTAGTTATTGATTTAGTGACTTTTCTGTAGAATCACCTGAGTTTAAGTCAGTGCAGAGGAGGTATAAGCAAACTTTTTCTATAAATGGTCAGACAGTAACTATTTTAAGCTTTGCAGACCATACCATTTCTGCTGAATAGTCTGTTTTTTTTTTTCATCTTTTCTTTTTCTCTTTTTAAACAAAAATGTAAAAAAATTTTTACATTTTACAAAAAATGTAAAAGCCCTTACAAAAACTGGCTATGGGTTGACTTTGGCCCATAAGCCCTAGTTTGCCAATTCTTGATTCTAGAACAACCATAGTTAAAACATCAGTGTTACTGTGCACTATAATTTTTAAAGTCTGCTCTAGGATTTGTAACTTGAGTTGAACTATTAGGCAGGTAAAAGTGGGAAGAATATTCCACTTACTCATAAATGAGAAAAGGGAACAGTGGAGGACCTGTGTTCAACTACAGGACCAGTCTGACCATAATTCCTTTCTGTTTAATATTTTTAATTACTGTGCATTTTGTTTCCAGTAATTACACGTGTTTAGGAACAGCTTTGATTACCGAGGAATAGAAGGTTGTGATGCAAGAACAGCAGCTAGGACACCTGTCTTCTGTGCATGTTCATCAACTTCTGGCCTTAATTCATCTTCTGATTTTAATCTCCTTCGAACAGGTTTAGGTGGTGGAGCAAGAGGTGTTGTGCCTTTGCTCTGGGAGACAAGAATTTCATGAATAATAAGCATTTCTTGAAGACATTTGTGGTTCGTTAGCACTTTGCCAACATCATATGCTTTCTTTAAGCCTTTCATTCTCTTAAGAATTATGGGTCACTTGTCCTCCTTTAAAGCAATTTATGTATTTGTGGCAACAGCTAACTTAAATTACAATGGGAAAGAATGTTCCTAGTGACATCACAAGTGTAAATGTACCTATTAGACAAAAATTTTTACAGGGTGACATAACAAGCTCAAGGCCCAGATTCTGTGACTCAAGGTTATAATATTCAGTTTTAACATAACACACTCAATATGTATCTGTTCAATAACTATAAAAGAGAGTCTCCAGAAATATGCGTCCAGTATCACTATAGGGTTTTCTATTCAAATATCCTAAGATATATTATCTTAATGAATATAAAGAAGTGGAAAACCAGGTAATTCTTTAAAAAATCTTTCATTAAGATATACAAGAGCTCTTAAAAATGAATGGCTATTTTATTGGAGATCTGTCCTCAACAGAATCAAATATAACAGTCTGGTATTTACTGTAACCTGATTTGACCTGTTAATAAATAAAAACAAGAGTCAACTGCCATCCCTTTGGGTAAATATTATTTTTAATCTATTGCCATTTACTCACAAAATAAAACTATTAAAAAATTACAGAAATACTAACAGTAAAAAAAAAAAAAAAAAGTCCAGAAAGTAGCATTTAAATACTTTCAGAAACACTCACTGTTTTAATGACTACCAGGGATGTCTCAATGATAACAAAAAAAGTGACCAAAATTTTTTTCTCAAAAAGTGTCCTGTTATCTGCAATGTACTTTGAAATGCAAACAACAGATAAGAAGGACGGATATAGAGAGAACGATGCAGGTATAAAGCAAGTATATTAACACAAGGAAAAATGTTATATTTTTCTATTTCTTTAATTCTGTATTTATATGAAATGAAGAACATTCACTAAACATACTGATAGTCATTTCGTTATATATGTAAGTCAAATAATTATGTTGTATACCTTAACTTCTACTGTGTTATGTGTCAATTATATCTTAATAAAACTGGAAGAAAAATATAGTAAATATTAATAGTACAATCAAGGTGTGGCTTTATTGTACAATATAAAATTCTTTTAACTCTTCTGTATGTTTAAAATTTTTTGCAATAAATTTTTGGGAAAACATTCCTAAGACAGCTAAAAAAAAGCAGAGAGTGTAATATTAACCTTAGAGGGTTGATAATCTTTCCCTGTTATACTCAGAACTGAAATAACAGAAACTGAGTGTGACAAAAAAGGAAGTTCTACTTCATGTACTTGAAACAATGTAATAACCACACAAAATCTGAGAACCTGTGGCACGCATTAATACAAATGACAGGCTATCATCTCTACCTCTAGGTGGACTGTATTCTGAGACAGGTTATATGTATTACAGTTTAAGGCAGTGAAATGGGTTAGATGATCTCTAACTTTACTTGTAAGATTTTCAAATTATATCATATAATTTTTATATGTATAAAACAATCAATACTATAAAAGACTTTTGTATACCACATTGGCGGGAGCACTAGCAGCTGTCTTTTCTTCAATTTTACTATCTGTTTTGGCAACTCGAGAACTTGCGGGATCAGAAGATTTTTCAACCTAGAGATGAGTATATTATTATTACAAATTATATTTAAGTAACACACATATATGAATAAATATATAAGTAACAGATTAGAGAGCAAAATGTTTAGAAAACATTCATTCTAACAGTAAGAAGCTCAGATGAAGAGGAGAGGAGTTTGAGACTACCTTGTAAAACGATCATGCATCTGCCCCTTTAGGGCAGAGAGGGAAGAGAATACATCTCTGAGGGGATGGCAGACGATGTCTGGGAAGTTCTTTGGTTGGGGGAGGGTACGTACAAGTACCCGCTGCACACCGCTACTCCCACCTCAGGCCTGCTCTGCCTTCTTGGAGGTACAGCCCATTTCCCTAGTAGCACCAGGCCAGGAGAAAAGTTTGAAGAACTAGCTGGTAGAAAATTTTCCATGGACCAAATCTATAAAACTCTTTATGTAAATTATGCCAGTCAAACGTCAGTTTTTTTAATTAGAGAAGATCAGTATAAATTGGAATAATCAGAGCAAACTTCCCCTCTTCCCTCCAACTCCATATTTACACTTATGAGGACAGGGATCCCTGTCCCACATACAGAAGTTTTTGCTGCTAGAACCAAACAGTCCCGCAGAACACTGGCTGCAAACATGAATTTCTGGCATCCTGTGGTCTGTAAGTCTGTCTAACTGATGTGACTTACTCCCATACAATTTTCACCAAATCACACAATCAAATGCTTAGCATTAAGATGCAACCCCATAAACTGGCTTATTCTCAAACAAACTGAGGGTAGCTATGGCAACCACAGCTTCTTCTTATACAGAAATCTTTGAACCACACAATCAGATGCTTAGCATTAAAATGCAACTCCCAGAACAGTGTTTTAGCCAAAACCAGATGGTTGCATCTTTTCATGTGACATCTACCCTTCACCCTGATATTGATTCTTACTAAGCATTTTTTTTTTTTTTCGATTCTTACTAAGCATTTTATGCAACCAGTAGGTGGTCTGAGGCCAGTGAGAAATTGAGAAGCATTGATATAGGGAATAGAAACCTTCTAAAAGCAGCAACAGCAGGTATTTTACTCACTGATGTCCCTTCTATTATCTGCTCTTTTAGGGGTTCCTCTGTTTAAAGACTGGCTTATGAGCACAATATTGGAAGATTCCCAGCAGAAAATTAGAGAAGCCCTCGAAAACTGACCGGCAAGACCTCTGGATGTTTCTCGGCTTCATCATCTTGTTCTTCATTTACATTTGATGCAGCAAATACTTCAAATTGGCTGAAATCTGCAAAATTTGGTTGTTCTGGTATCTGCTGAGGTGAGGTACTAGTGTGAGTTATTAGGCCATCGGCATCCACTGGGCGATGCACAACGGGACCAGGAGCCTACAGGAGGGTTTAGGATACAGGAAGGAGCAAATCATTTTACTGATCTAGTGTCACAGAGTAGCTTTCCTTTTCTTTGAAAATTTATTATAAGGATGCTCTGATTTATTAGCTGAAAATTCAGGAGGGTGAGCTACAGTAACATTTAGCTCTAAAAAACCTTGAGTGAAATGCCAAGACACTAAAAAATTAAGATAACAAATCTCCAAATAAAAAGACACTTTCACAAAATTCTTATTGCCAAGAATGTGCATCAAAGGAGAGAAGTTCTGGCCTTAATCTCTGATTCTCCCCTTGCGTCTATTTTTTCTTAATTAGGTTGCTGCATAATTGTTCATTATTTTAAAAAACTGTTTTTAAAAATGTTTCACTATGTTTCTAAAAAGACTGTTATCTTTAAAGTGTGAAAACCAGTGCACTCTCCTTCAATTTGTCCTCCACTCTTTACAAGATCAATTCTTCTAAAGTCTCCACTTGAAAACTAAACTTACTGAGTATCTACTTTTGACCAAACAAATAAGGTCCATCCTTAACAGAGCTGATAATCTAGTGCAGGATACGAGAAAAGTAAACAAGGGATTAAAATACAGTGTGAGGAGTTTTGTGACAAAGGAAGCACAGGAAGCTAAAGGAATAAATCTGAAGTCTCTCCCCTGCTCACCCTTAAAAAATCCTCCATATCCTACAAGAAAAACTCCACCATCTTAGTATGATATAGGAGATGCTCTGTCATTTCCTCACCTCTTCAATTTTATTTCCCATCACTCTAGTTGTACTAAACTCAGCAGCTTTTCCTTGAAGAATATGCCAGGCTTACCTTACCCTCTGTGCTACTCCTTCTGGTTGTAATGCCTTTTCCTCAAGAAATAGTATTTTATCTTTCAAGTCTCTGCTTAAGTCTAACTGCCTTCATTTTACTTGACTTTTTCAGTGTGATCCCTGATGTTACTAGCTAGGACATCTATGCTAAATCATTTTATAAGTATGTCTACTATAGCATTTCTATTATAACTGTTTACAGGTCTGTTTTTCCCACTAGACTGGTTCTTGAGTCAAGAGATAATTCACTGGGTTTTACACCTTAATGCAGTAAAAGTATTTTCGTTAGCCCTTTAGATAAAATAAATACTGGAATATTCAAATTTCAGTATCTTTGATAATTAGGAAACCATCTTTTTAACTACAAATAACCGATTTCATTATAAGACTCTAACTCAGAAAAATCAACCTAATTCATTCATGTAAAAATGCAGCTAGTCAGTCACATAAAACTAAGCTACAAACTAGAATCTATTTTGGAACATAATAGTTTTATGCAGATGAAACAACTTTGACCTGTTAGTTGTGCAACACTTTATTCACTGATGCAGTAACACATCTAGGGAGATACAGGGAGGTTACCCTGAGTCACTACTAGATCCAGGACACACATGACACTTCCTATCCCTCAATACACTGATCCTTCTTCTAAACTCTCCTTTGCCGAGACACTATCATTTGGTTCACTTCTAAGTTTCTTTCAAAAAACAACCCAAATCATTATTGGAATTCTTATCCTCTAAGAAAAGACCTAGCTTCTCCGAATTAAATATGCATTAAGAATGACAGTTAGGCAATTCCCGATTTTCAAACTAATTCTAGAATAGAATCAAAGACCTAACAGATAAACTGACCAAGGGGACTATAATAACTGATGCTTACTAATAAAGACCTAGGAGAATTACCTGTGAGGGCTGTGGTCTTGGAGGCACTGCAGGAGGTTGGGCAACAACTCCAGCCTGTTGCTGTCCTGTGTGAATACACAAGTCTTCTTTTGGTAAATATATATAATTACTTTGCTAGTACAGCAGATAGGCTGAATGAATGTGATCAAATGATAAAGATTTCAAATGCCAATGTATAGAACTGGAAGCCAAGTCCATCTCATCAAACTGTCTGGATATGGTTGAATCTCACAGCCTCTTCTCAGACCTCACTTCTCTTGCTCTACTGCACACAGCACTTGTCCTGCTCCTCCCTGTTCCTGTAACACTACACGTTCTTGTTTTCTTCCCACCTTTGTGACTACTTTTAGCTATCAAATACGAAGACTTCCAAATTTCCTCTTTCCATTTAGCATTTTAGTATATCATTTCTATGTAAATGATTCTCAAATAATATATCAATCTTGCTTAGCCCATAGGTCCAGCGACCTGTCGATTTTTCTCTTCTTTCTCATCATTCCAACCACATAATATCAAAAACAGAACATCATCACCCTCTATCCTAACTTTTCTATTTTGACCAACAGTAAGACCAGTCATATAAAAATTGAACCCTCTAAGTATGATGACTCCTCTCTCTCCTCTGTCATGTAATGTAAGACCTATTAGCTTTTCCTCCTTAATATCTCCACATAAAATCTTTTTTTTTTAATCTCTTGTGGCATCTCTCAGGTTCCCATCTTTATCATTTGAACTCACATTTTAGACAGTCATTAAGGAAAATAAATTCCCTCTCATCTCATACTTTTTCAATTCAAAATTTTTCTTTAGATAAATATAAAAAAATAAGAGAAAACAAGATACTGTGTATCTTTAATCAACTAAATATATTTAACAATTTAACATATTTAATTTGTATCACAGTTCTCTAACCCCTACCTGTTGTGACGGAAAAGGTCCGATTCATATCTAAAGATGATGATCTAGAATGAGAGGGCTGAGGCCTTGGAGGTGGCGGTGGTGGTGCAGTGTTTTCAGGCGATGTTCCTGAATGAGACCTGCAAAATGGCCCCGTTACAGTTGGTCACGTTATTGCAGCTTTTCTTTTTAAGCAATCAAACTTAGCTAAGCAGCAAAGGATCTTATTGGTATGACATTTTCTCCAGAGGGTATACAAGTATTATAATGAATAGAGTATTATTTACATGTGCATTCAACAAGCAGTTACTTAATATAGCAAATAATCTTCTTTATAATTATACATTTAACAGAATTTTAAAGAACTTTTAAAAAAGTTATTAACATGAATTCAAGGTAGACTACTAACCAAGTGTAATGTTTTCATATTCAGTTAAAGGCAATATTAATCTGAAAAGCTGTTTTCAAAGAAGAGTAACTGTACTTTCAGATATGGTTAGCTTTCAACTTACTTAAATTTGGTAAGCTGAAGTACACTTTGGCTTGACTATGTGAGACGCCATCTCATCTTAAAATCACTCATTTTAGAGGTGATTATACTCATGTTCACTCATTCTGGAGATCTGCTTATTAGCCACCAAAGTCTTCTATATTCTGAAGAATCTCACGGACTAAGACAATCTGATCCTCACTAATAGGAATAAAAAGACTAAAATCCCAAATGAGAACTCTAAGATATATGAAGAAGCAGCCTTCTGACTGTGTGAGCTACTGGAAAGTCTATGTTACCAGTGTCTCCATACATCCTCCAGGTGTGTGGCAAAAGACTCTTATGATGTACGAAAAGCACCAGAGAAAGATGCTTCTGGCCTGTGCAGTTTTGAGAGGATGGTGAAGCCCTGGGAGACAGACCCCTTTGCCACCTCACCCTGTCCTGTATCATTTTTGTTTGTGCCTGAAATGTTAACATGTGACACAGGTCTTCAGGATGGGTAGGTAGCCCAACACTAGGCTGCATGTCCAGATGACATTTTAAAACACCAAATTCTTTTGGTACTTGTCCCATAAGGCTCTAAAAGGAAATTTGCACATTTCATACTTAAAGAGACTCTCACTGCTCAGCTACCAAAAAGGACTGTATTAAACCAACTGCCAAGAAGTTATCAGTTTATTTTAAACCTTCCACAGAATACCAAGAAGACAACGATTCCTTTTGCTTTGCTTTTCTTTGGAAAGAATAAAAGTCATTTCCCTTTTATATAAATCAATAGGTAACCTGACAGCCTTTAGAGAAGTGAAGAACTGAGAAAATAATTTACGCATGCATGCATGCTAAGTCACTTAGACTCTGTGCGACCCTATGGACTGCAGCCCACCAGGCTCCACTGTCCACGGGGTTCCTCAGGCAAGAATACTGGATGGGTTGCCATTTCCTTCTCCGAAAATAATTTATACTTGGTTTCAAATAATTTTCAATATTAAAATGTAACAAAAGACTTTAATTATGCTTTTTTAATGAACAGAAACACTAACCTTTGACGAGTTACGTTGTTTCCAATCTGTTCTGGATCCGAAGTAAAAGAGTCTGAACTACTGTACCCATCTGCTGATAAATGGGATATATCCTATTTAATAATAATAATTTCTTTACTTTTTATTCTATATGCCCTAAACAGGTAATTGAATTATTGTTTCAAACCAGGGATATTCAAAGATTGGCCAACAGGTTAATGTTTCATCATTGTATTACTAACCATAAAAGATTAGATATAAATCAAATAAATGGTGTACTTATACAACAAAATACTATGCACAGAGAGCAATTACAATCTAAAAGAGTTACTGTTTGATAATAGAGAAATATTCAAAATTAGTTACACGGAAGCAGGGCAGAAAATAGTACATATATCACAATTTCATTTCATATAAAAATATACCATGCACAAAGATTAAGGTGGACAATGAATGTTAATTATGGTCATTTGTGGAACAGTGAGATTATAATTTGTATTTTCTTATTTTTGTTTATTACATTTCTACAAGTGTGAATAGTTTTTATAATGAAAAAAATTCATTTTTAAAGGATAAATTAGAAGCATTTTAAGTTAAAAAGCGAACTTAAAAACTGTTTATGCAAATTTTAAAAATTTTGATAAAGGAATAAACTGTGCTTAGACAATGATAAAACTTATGAAATTAGCCAGAGGGTACCAATTTTTCACCTGAGGACATATTTTCAATTTCCTCAAAATCTTATAAAGGAGCAGAGAATCCCAGAATCAGACTAACAGCTATGAAGCAATAAAGAAGTTTTAAAACAGAAAACTCTAGGGATAATCTGAAGAAATACTATGAAATACCTTTCAAGAGTTATAAATTGAAGGGACTGGTTATTTAGTTTCATTTCAAAGTGTATCCCGCTTCTTCTTCCTGTCAAATCACTGAGAAGTTTACTAATTGGTACAGGAATGATTCTAAAATTAACACATTCCCATTTGGACGTTGTTAATAGGCATCTCAGACTGAACACGTCCAAAACTGAATTCCTACCCTTTCTCCCACAAATCTTCTACTACAATAGACTTCTTCAATTTCCAGTTGCTTTGGCTAACATCCCTTGAATCCCCCTGATTCCCTTGCCCCCACCCCTCACATCCTGTATCACAAAGGTAAACAAATCCTGTGGTCTTTTCCTACCAAAATTTAGCCAGAATCTGACCACTTCTTAGCACTTCTACTGCTACCACCCTAGGCCAAGACATCATCATCTCTTGCCTGTATTATTATAACCGTTTCCTAAAACCGTCTTTCCCTGTTTGAATTCTTGCCTTCTTCTGATCTATTACCAGTATAGCAGCCAGAATGATCTTGTTAAAAAAGGAAGGTCAGGTTACATCACTTCTCCATTCAGAAACCTTCTAAATGGCATTTCATCTTTCTCGGTAGAAGTCAGTCTTACACTGCTCCCCGGTTACTATTCTCCCACATGCTAGTTCTAGTTCAGGTGTTTGCTGGCTGTTTCCAGCAGATATAAAGAAGGCATCTTCCCTAAACCAGGGCTCCATACTGGTTATTCCTTTGGCCTAAAACGTCCTTCCTTAAGATACACACACAGTTAAATTCATCTCCTTCAAGTTTTAACTCAAATACCACTTTTTGGTAAGGATTTCTTTGATCACCTTACTTAAACTGTCACGCCCTCTCCCCTTTCACAACTTAATTTTGATCCAGGGTATTAACTATATCCTAAGATACAGTTATTTTTATTTCCTTTTTCTTTTGTCTCCCCTATAAAATGCAAACTTCACAAGGGCAAAGAATTTTTTGTTTTGTTTACTGCTGAATACTCAGTGTCTAGAACAGAGCCTGACACATATTAATAGTATTCCATTAACAATGACTGAATGAGCACGTACACAATTTCCTGTGAGAGGAAGAAAGGAGTGGGGAAGAGCTAGCTGAGAGGGACGGCCAACAGGAGGCCTGCCTTGAAGCAGGTGCAGTGGCAATTGGCATCCATTTATTAATATGGAGGGTAGGGGTCTTTAAAAGGATTGACTATTCTCTGCATTATCCAGTGACGATACTACTAAGTGGCTATATATTCAAATTATTCAGATTCTAAATGTAGACTAAGGATAAGAGACAAGATGGCAGAGGAGCAGGTGGAAGTGGAGTACACCTCTTCTTCACAGATGCATCAGGAACACATCTTCAGATGTAGATCTTGCAGAGCATCAGCTTAGAGCTAGCAGGAGTCCCTGACCACTGGAAAGGAATATACAGATCCACACAAAACTGGGCAGGACAAAGAAGGG
Organism: Bos mutus; assembly: GCF_027580195.1. NCBI lineage: Eukaryota > Metazoa > Chordata > Mammalia > Artiodactyla > Bovidae > Bos > Bos mutus. The sequence goes on from NC_091625.1 coordinate 76,634,440, forward strand.
AAGGGAAAAAGAGGAGGAGAGTTAGCACAACTGAACCTGTCCCCACCAGGTGGGGAAGTGGAAGAAGGGGTGATATCCCCATATCAGGGCAATCGGTTGGGACAAAGGGGAAGCATCTGAGACTACTGGAGAGTGAAGGAGCTGATCTGTGACAGTCTGAATGGAGTGAGAACGACACAGACAATCTGTGCCATGGCCCTACATAGCCTAGGGAGGGACACAGCCCACCAGAACGCAGAGCAGCTGGGAGCTGGAGCGTAACCGCAATCCCAGGGCAAGGACTGCTGTTAACTTTGGGGAAACAGCCGCAAGGGATGGGAGGGAGGGGACTGCTGTAGGGAATGCCTTTGGAATAAAGTCAGGCAGCCATGGAAGCAGGGTGTTACTGCTGAGTCACATACAAGGAGTGGAGCCATCACTTCTCCCCCTATATGCTGGCATGAGCAGCTGAGTAACAGAGGAATATCCCAGAGAAGGTGGCCATCTGAGTGCCCGACATGCCAAGCAACAGAGAAGGACCCCCATCAGACCCTCTGAACGCCAGCTGCCAGAAGCTAGAAAGAGATTCTAACAGCACCATATCTCCTGTGCCTGTGGCTGCCAGCTTCCTGGCATACCTGGCGCCATCAGAGTCCCCGCAACCTAAGCAGTCGCACCACCTCCACACCTGGTCCTCCCTGGGGCAGACCCAAGTCCTAGAGGCAGCCTCAGGAACTAATTCCTGTAAATGACCCACAAGCAGAGGTGGGGATAAAACCACAACTGAGTTCCAGGGGCAGAGTGGACAAGGAAGAGGGTTGAAAACCTTTTCACCAGCTATACAAGCTAGAGATTATATCCACATGATCAACTAGGCAGACCCTGTGTCTATGGAATGCATAGAAGGGCGAGTGTATCCACAAAACAAAATGCCCTAGCTCTGACAGCTGTGGACACTGGAGGCAAGAACCTCCAAGAGGAGAACTAGATTAGAGTCTGTGCTGTCCCCACAGCTGGTCTAGAGACCAGCTCCCCCAATACTGGAGGGTTTCCTAGCGAGGTGGAAGTGGACTGTGCATCACAGTAGGGGAAAGGATGCTGACAGTTGAGACCTGAGAAAAACATTTATTATTATTCTTATATTTTGATTTGTTCTGTAGTTGATTCTGGTTTTCTTTCCTCTGATGCTGTGGTTGTTGACTTCATTATTATTGTATCTATTTAAGCTTTTGAGAATTTTTTAAAACACATTTTATTTCCTTCATATACATCTATCTCTACATTGGCTTTTTGCAGATCTGTGGGGCTTTTTCTTTGTTGTTGTTTCATTTTGTTTCTTCTTACTTATTATACAAAAATTTTATTTATATATAAGATTTATATACTATTTATATATATGTACAATATATACACTATTGTATGCAATATATTCTTTTTATATATATACATAGAATATATATACACATATATATAGAATATACAATAAGATTATTATATATAAACTCTTCATTATATATAAATCTTTTTATATACTTTACTTTTCTATTTTTTTCTTTCTTCTTTTCACCACGTTTGTTAGTTTGTTTGCTTTATTCCTCAGCTGGCTCTCTTCTTTGGTCTTGTTCTGTTTAGTTAGTGTTGTTTTTAATTTGTTGGTATCACTTATGGTTTCCTTTGCTCACAGGGTCACTCTCTTATACTTTGTTTTCTTTGGACTATTTTGGTTTTGTGTGTGTGTGTTCCTTTGTTTCTGTTACTATTTGTCTGATTTTGAATTTACTATTTGTCTGGGGTTCTTTTTTGTGTGTGTTTGTTTTAATCCTCTTTATTGCCATAACAAACAGCTTGTGGGATCCTGGTTCCTTGATGAGAGATTGGGCCTGAGCCTCTGGGTTGGAAGCACTGAGTCCAGGACACTAGATGGCCAGAGAACTCCTGATCCCAGGGAGTATTAATTAGTGAGAGCTCCCATAAAGGCCTCTTCCTGTATCCAAGACCCAGCACCACTCAACTGCTGGCAGCACCAGCAAAGGGCAGGTTACCCAAACAACAAGCAAGACCTCAAGAGGAGACAGGCTTCCCATAGACACCCCAAAACATACCACTAACACAGACCTGCTCATTAGAGGGGGGAAAAACTCACCTTCTCCCACCAGAAGGCAAGCACAAGTCCCTCCCAACATAAAGCCTATACAAACCACTGGACCAACCGCACCCACTGATGGCAAGACCAAAAACAAGAGAGGATATGTCAAACACAGTAAGTTAGATAACATGAAAAAACAGAGAAACATTGTGCAAATGAAGGACCAAGGTAAAAACCCACAACACCAAATAAACAAAGAGGAAATATGCCAACTACCCGAAAAAGAATTCAGAGTAATGACAGTAATGATGATCCACAATCTCGAAATAGAATGGAGAAAATGCAAGTCATTTAACACATTTAACAATGACCCAGAAGAAACAAAGAATGAACAGAGGCAAACACAATTATCGAAATTAAAAATAATCTATGGGGAATCAACAGCAGAACAACTGAGGCTGAAGAATGAACTGAAAGACAGAATAAGTGAAAATAACTGCTGAAGAGCAGAATAATCACAAAAGAATGAGAAGAATTGGGGATAGTCTCAGAGACTGCTGGGATAATATTAAACTACCCACTCCAATATTCTGGCCTGAAGAATTCCATGGACTGTGTTGTAAAATATTAAACACACCAACATTCAAATTAAGGGGTCCCAGAAGCAGAAGAGAAAAAGAAAGGGTCTGAGAAAATTTTTTAAGCGATTATAGTTGAAAACTTGCTTAACATGTGAAAGGAAATAGCCAATCAAGTCCAAGAAGCACAGAGAGTTTCCTAAAGGATAAATCCAAGGAGAAACATGCTGAGACACATATTAATCAAACTGACAAAAATTAAACACAAAGAAAAAATATTAAAAGCAGTAAGGGAAAAGCAACAAGTAACATACAAGGGAAACTCCACACAGTTAACAGCTTCTTTCAAGAGAAACTCTGCAGGCCTGAGGCAATGGCAGGATATATTTAAAGTAACAAAAGGGAAAAATCTACAACCAAGACTACACTACCCAGCAACAATCTCATTCAATATTGATAGAGAAATCAAAAGCTTTACAGATAAAAGTTAAGAGAATTTAGCACCACCAAATCAGCTTTACAACAAATGCTAAAGGGACTTCTATAGGCAGGAAATACAAGAGAAGGAAAAGACTTACAAAAACAATTAAGAAAATGCCAATAGGAATATATGTATCAACAATTACTTTAAATGTAAATGGATTAAATGCTCCAATCAAAAGACACAGACTGGCTGAATGGATACAAAACCAAGACCCGTATATAAGCTGTCTACAAGAGACCCACTTCAGACCTAGAGATACATATGGACAGAAAGTGAGAGAATGGAAAAAGATATACCATGCAAATGGAAACTGAAAGAAAACTGGAGTAACTATTCTTATACCAGACAAAACAGACCTTAATATAAAAGATATTACAAAAAAATGACACTACACAATGATCAAGGGATCAATCCAAGAAGACACAACAATTATAAATATTTATACACCCAAAATAGAAGCATCTCAACACCTAAGGCAAACACTACAGTCATAAAAGGGGAAACTGACAGTAATACAATTAGTAAGGGACTTTAACACCCCACTTACACCAATGGACAGGTCATCAAAACAAAAAATAAGGAAACATAAGCCTGCAACGACACATTAGACCAGATGGATCTAACTGCTATCTTTAGGACATTCCATCCAAATGCAGAAAAATAAACCTTCTTCTCAAGGTCTGCACAAGGCACATTCTCCAGGGTAGTTCACATCTTGGGTCACAAATCAAGCCTTGGTAAATTTAAGAGAACTGAAATTATATCAAGCATCTTTTCTGACCACAGTGCTATGAGACTAGATAATCAATTGCGGGGAAAAAAAGCTGTAAAAAACACAAACACATGGAGAATACGTTTAAAACATATTAAATAATACGTTTTAAAATAAGCAACAGGTTACTGAAAAAATAAAAAGGGAAATAAAAAAATACCTAGAAAAACAAATGATAATGAAAACATGATGACTCAATACCTATGTGATACTGCAAAAGCAGTTCTAAGAGGCAACAAGTTTATAGCAATAGAGTCCTACCTCAAGAAAAAAGAAAAACACTGAATAGACAATCTAACCTTACACTTAAAGCAATTGGAAAAATAAGGGGAAAAAATCTCAAAGTTAACAGAAGGAAAGAAATAATAAAGATCAGAGCAGAAATAAGTAAAAAATAAAAGAAAGAATAGCAAAAATCAGTAAAACTAAAAGCTTGTTCTTCAAGAAGATGAACAAAACTGACAAATCATTAGCCAGACTCATTAAGAAAAAATGGAGAAGACTCAAATCAACAAAATTAGAAATGAAAAAGAAGAGGTTACAACAGACAATGCAGAATTACAAAGGATCATAAGAGACTATTACGAGCAATAATATGTCAATAAAATGGACAATCTGAAAGAAATGAACAGGTACTTAGGAAAGTTCAACCTTCTAAGACTGAACCAGGAAGAAATAAAAATTTTGAACAACCCAATCACAAGCACTGAAATCAAAACTGTGATCAAAAATCTCCCAAAAAACAAGTCAGATGGCTTCACAGGTGAATTCAATCAAATGTTTTGAGAAGAGCTATCCTTCTCAAACTCTTCCAAAAATTGTAGAGGAAGGAACACTTCCAAACTCACTCTATGAGGCTACCATCATCCTGACACCAAAACCAGACAAGGAAAATCAGAAAAAAAGCCTATTATACAGAGTGAAGTAAGCCAGAAGGAAAAACATAAATACAGTATACTAACGCATATATATGGAATTTAGAAAGATGGTAACAATAACTCTGTATACGAGACAGCAAAAGAGACACTGATGTATAGAACAGTCTTATGGACTCTGTGGGAGAGGGAGAGGATGGGAAGATTTGGGAGAATGGCATTGAAACATGTAAAATATCATGTAGGAAACGAGTTGCCAGTCCAGGTTCGATGCACGATGCTGGATGCTTGGGGCTGGTGCACTGGACGGCCCAGAGGGATGGTATGGGGAGGGAGGAGGGAGGAGGGTTCGGGATGGGGAACACATGTATACCTGTGGCGGATTCATTTTGATATTTGGCAAAACTAATACAATTATGTAAAGTTTAAAAATAAAATAAAATTAGAAAAAAAAAAAAAAAAGAAAATTACAGTCCATACCACTCATGAACATAAGATGCAAAAATCCTCAACAAAATTCTAGCAAACACAATTCAGCAACACATTAAAAGGATCATACACCAAAATCATATTGGGTTTATCCCAGGGATGCCAGGCTTCTCCAATATATGCAAATCAATCAATGTGATACACCATATTAACAAATTAAAAGATAAAAATCATATGATAATCTCAACAGACGCAGAAAAAGCTTTTGACAAAATTCAGCACACACTTATGGTAAAACTCTCCATAAAATTGGAATAAAAGGAACCTATCTCAAGTAATAAAGGTCATATATGATAAACCCAAGCAAACATTATTCTCAATGGTGAAAAACTGAAAGCATCCCCTTGAAGATCAAGAAGATGACAAGGGTGCCCACTCTTGCCACTATTATTAACAACATAGATTTGGAAGTCCTAGCCATGGCAATCAAAGAGGAAAAAGAAATAAAAGGAATCCATATTGGAAAAGAAGTAAGATTCTGTTTGCAGATGACATGATTCTCTACATACAAAACCCTAAAGATACCATCAGAAAATCACTAATTGGTGAATTTAGTAAAGTTGCAGGATATAAAATTAATACACAGAAATCCCTTGCATTCCTATGCACTAAGAATGAAAAATCAGAAAAAGAAATTAAGGAATCAATCCTATTCACCATTGCAACAAAAAGAATAAAACACCCAGGAATAAACTTATCTGCTGCTGCTGTTGCTAAGTCACTTCCATCGTGTCCGACTCTGTGTGACCCCATAGATGGCCTCCCACCAGGCTCCCCAGTCCCTGGGATTCTCCAGGCAAGAACACTGGAGTGGGTTGCCATTTCCTTCTCCAATGCATGAAAGTGAAAAGTGAAAGTGAAGTCGCTCAGTCATGTCCGACTCTTAGCGACCCCATGGACTGCAGCCTACCAGGCTCCTCCATCCATGGGATTTTCCAGGCAAGAGTGCTGGAGTGGGGTGCCATTGCCATGAAATGTAAAAGCAATATATGGAAAACTATTAAGACACTGATGAAGGAAATCAAAGACAACATCAACAGATGGAGAGATATACCATGTTCTTTCTTGGATTGGAAGAATCAATACTGTGAAAATGATACTACTACCCAAAGCAATCTACAGAGTCAAAGCAATCCTTATCAAATTACCAAAGACATTTTTTACAGAACTAGAACAAAAAATATCCACAATTTGTATGGAAACACAAAAGACCCTGAATAGCCAAAGCAAACTCGAGAAAGAATGGCACTGGAGGAATCAACCTCCCTGATTTCAGACTATACTACAATGTACCGTCATCAAGACAGAATGGTACCGGCACAAAAACAGAAATACAAACCAATGGTACAAGATAGAAAGCCCAGAGATAAACCCACACACCTATGGGCAGGTGTGACAAGGATGCAAGACTTTATCTTTGACAAAGGAGGCAAGACTATAGGATGAAAAGTCTTTTATTGAAAAGACAGTATCTTCAATAAGTGGGGCTGGGAAAACTGGACAGCTATGTGTAAAAGGAGGAATTAGAACACTTCCTAAAACCACACACAAAGATAACTCAAAATGGATTAAAGACTTAAATGTAAGACCAGAAACTATAAAATTCTTAGAGGAAAACATAGGCAGAACACTCTTTGACATAAATCATATCAAGATCCACTATGACCCACCTCCTAGAGTAATGAAAATAAAAATATACAAATGGAGTCTAATTAAACCTAAAAGCTTTGGTACAGCAAAGGGAAACCATAAACAAGATTTAAAGACGACCCTCAGAATAAGAGAAAATAACTGCAAGTGAAGCAACTGATAAAGGATTAATCTCCAAAATATACAAGCAACTCATGCAGCTCAGTATCAGAAAAACCAACCAATCAAAAAACGAGCAGAAGACCTAAACATACATTTCTCCAAAGACAACATACAGATGACTATTAAACATATGAAAAATGCTCAACATCAATTATTATTAGAGAAATGCAATCAAAACTACAATGAGGTATCATACCACACCAGTCATAATGGCCATCATCAAAAAATGTACAAAAAATAAATGCCAGAGAGAATGTGGAAAAAAAGGAACACTCTTGCACTGCCGGTGGGAATGCAAACTGATATAGCCACTATAGAGAACAGTATGGAGATTTCGTTAAAAACTAGGAATTAAACTACCGAGTCCCTTGGACTGCAAGGAGATCCAACCAGTCCATTCTGAAGGAGATCAGCTCTGGGATTTCTTTGGAAGGAATGATGCTAAAGCTGAAACTCCAGTACTTTGGCCACCTCATGCAAAGAGTTGACTCACTGGAAAAGACTCTGATGCTGGGAGGGATTGGGGGCAGGAGGAGAAGGGGATGACAGAGGATGAGATGGCTGGATGGCATCGCTGACTCGATGGACATGAGTCTGAGTGAACTCTGGGAGTTGGTGATGGACAGGGAGGCCTGGCGTGCTGCGATTCATGGGGTCGCAAAGAGTCAGACACGACTGAGCGACTGATCTGATCTGATCTGATCTGATGACCTAGCAATCCCACTACTGGGCATACGCCCTGAGAAAACAGTAACTGAAAAAAACACATGTATTACAATGTTCACTGCAGACACAGAAGCAACCTAGATCTCTGTTGAAAGATGAATGGATAAAGAAGTTGTGGTACAAATACACAATGGAATATTACTCAGCCATGTAACAATGAACGAGTTTGAATCAGATCTAGTGAGATGGATGAACCTAGAGCCATTTATACAGAGTGAAATAAGTCAGAAAGAGAAAAATATCATATTAATGCATAATATGGAATCTAGGCAAATGGTATTGATGAACCTATGTGCAGGGCAGGAAAAGAGATTCAGACATAGAGAACAGGCTTATGGACACAGTGTGGGCAGAAGAGGGTGGGATGAATTGAGAGAGTAGAGCTGAAATACAAACATTATCATATGTAAAACATACAGCTAATGGGAAGTTGCCGTATATCACAGGGAGTGCAACCCGGTGCTCTATGATAACCTAGAGGGATGGGATGGGATGGGGTGGCAGGTAGGGAACATATGTATACCTACGGATGACTCATGTTGATATATGGCAGAAACCAACACAACACTGTAAAACAATTATCCTCCAATTAAAAATAAATTAATTAATAACATAAATCTCACATGGAAGATGTAATTCTGTCTTTCACTTACCTACAGTATTTCCAGAAGCAAATTTCACTGATGAATTTATCTTATTTTCTTCTGAAAGGTCAGATGTTTTCACAAGCAATGGGCTAGTGGGATTAGTATGATCTAGGAGAGAATTAATAGGTAAACATATAAGATATAGGTACCTGAATTAATAAATTCATAAACCTCAGAGTATAAGACTTCATTTTAATACTCCAAAGCAGTAGCAAGTAAATCCATGAAATATAAGACAAATATTTTAATAGGATAAATATAAACCTGTTTATATAGAATTTGTTATCTGCCACAACAGAAGATACCTTATAATGAAAAAGTCAAGCTGCACGTTCATACTTTGTTAATATTATCCCTTAGAGCAATTAGTTAAATAAAGCACTGCACAAACAACCGTAAAATAAGTAATTTATTGTTGTTGACCTACATAGAAAACAAATCTACCTTTGAGAGACCCTAACTAAAACATTTAATCTAAAATGAGGAGAAACTTCAAGAATTAAAGCAAAATGAACAATTTCAAAGACAAAATTCATTTTAACGTATACCTCTTCAGTTAAAATTTGAACACATTTTTCAATGTAGATTCGTAAGAATGATCATAAAAATATAGAGGGTATTAGAAAAGTCACATTTTCCAAGTGTCCTTATTTAAAATTTTATAAATTAAATTCAATAATTTGCTTAAATTTAAAAATATACACATACACATAATACATATATTGCCGTAGAAAGTACTATGTTAAAAATAAGTAATTAACAAAAGGAATTGGAACTCAGAATGATTGCTTGTGTATTTTGGTTTGATGCTAAACCTAAAATATTAACACAACACACTAAACTAAAAAACAACCCAGCAACAGTTTCCTTACCACTGCCAGTTCTTTTAAGTTCCATTTCCTGCATGTGGATTTTGCTTGGAGTCATACGAATGGGAACTGGATGAACAATAGCAGTATCCTACAGACAAATGGGAGGACATACAGTGCTTGTATTAAAAATGCCAAGTAGATACCATGAAATAACCAAAACTAACAATGCTTCAAAAACTAGTGGACAGAGTTCTCATTCACACTAAGCTAAGCATGACAATTAATTTTTTAACTAAAAATTCCAGAATTATATTTAAAAAATCAAGCTTACTATATATGCTTAATAATCTGATTTTATAAAAAGTACATTTTAACTTTGATTAAAGATGTGAAGAAAAAAATTGGTCTTACACAATTCACAACAATATTCAAAGGCAAAGTGTGAAATGATCTGATGAAATTATATAAATCTGAACCTTTAGGGTTAAAAGTGAACTATTTATGAGTATTCAAAGACTGAGTAACAGACTGAACTCATTTTCACTAAACTGCTCAAGAAAACTTGACACTCTTTTTTTTCGTGTATAAAACAAAGTTAATGAAATGCCCATCATATTGTAACAGAAGGCACAATACATACTTTATATAGATTAGTTCCCCAGAACTGTTTAAAATTCATGCATAAAACTTCCACAAAGGAATTCATTTTTTAAGTTAGGATAAGTAACACTCCTACTCTAATACTTAAACTTTTCATGACTATAATACATCTGATAATCCTTAACTTAAGTCAGAGTTGCAGCAAGTCTAGTTAGAGCAGTTAAGGAACTGGTAGAACAAATTTCTGAAAAGACTGAAAAGTGTACAAGGCACTGTATGGCAGCCTCTCCAAATGGGAAGGAAGAGAGAAAGGTGCATACAGGTAGCCAGGCAGCTTGGCCCTGGGAGCTGAGCCACCCAGGGGAGGAACTAGAACAGGATCAAGCAACTGGCTTAATGGCAAAAGACCAGCTGATAAACATGGCTACAGGAGTTGAGCTCCTTCTACAAGGAGCTGGCTCATATTTTCAATGTGCTGCTGCTAAAGACAACCTGAGATCTTTAAATTTTGAATATCTTGTAATGAGTTTATAATTTAGTATAAAGAATAATGACCTTTCAATTTAAGTTAGACACTGTTTTGGTGACAGTATTAGGTAACCCCACAGAAAGTTGAGTTCCAGCATACCATCTCCTGTTTTACAGGTCTCCTTGGCTAATTCTCGTAATCTCTAAATTCAAACCATTAATAACAAATGAATTCTTTATTGCAATTGTAAGGATAAACTCATTAACAGTAATTTCCTGTCCCCATACCAGTGAGACTCTGGATAGATAGTTATGTACTGTCTAATAAAACTGAACTAACATTTCACCTACAACTCTAAAATTATAGTTATAAAAGATGGATATAATAGATGAATAAAAGTTTATAGATTTCTCACATAATAATGAGTCATACTCAGAAAATTATTAACAATAACTCTAGATGTTGTTTGTTTATGGTTATAAAAAATATGGCTTCAAGAATAACTATTTTCTTAACTTACAATTTTAATAGCAGAAACAACTGCTAAGAACCAGAATTTAACATTCTAAGGCAAGACTGAAGGAGAAAGCATGATATCTCATTATTCCAAACCCAAACAAACTAGGAAAAAACAAGCAAGGAAAACTTACTAGATGCTTTAACTCATAATACTGATCTAATATGTATTCTGTGTGTGCTTATAAAGTCAGATTTATAAAGTTTGTAACAGAAATATTAAATAGCCTTTCCACGTATTTACCATACAAAAAACAGAAGTCACAGTAATGACGCCAAGAAAAGAAAATCATGAAATCTTTTAGAATGAATATTCTCTAAATAATTTGCCTAAGTTTCTATACTAATAAATCAATTTTCTGTTGTTATGAGCCTGCGGCTGCTGCTGCTAAGTCACTTGTCGTGTCCGACTCTGTGAGCCTACAACAGCTTTAATCCACTAGATCCTGCTACTAGCAGGACAAGGCAGTTCCTAGAAGAGTTTTACACAGACGACCAGGCCTAACCTCAGACTAGTGGACTGGAAGCTTGGTTTGTGACTATGACGTGCAGCACAATAAAGAGCATTTCAATATCCAAATGAAGAACCAGAAATGCCTAGGATTCTTTGAGTCCTGAGCCAAAAGATGCTAAGTAAAACTTCTGCTCCAAAGTAGCATCCTTATATTTAAAAATAGAGAAAAAAGTAAAAAGACTGACTGGAGGCTCTGCCCATTTCTTCTGTTTACTCAAATCACACAAAGCCTTTAGGACCCACTCCTACACACTCACAACCATGGCACATTTGTATCATATATTTGAGTACTTCATCTGATACAATTTAGTACTTTCCTGAATATTCTATTGTGCTCATGTATCTATATTTTCTACTTGGCTTAAATCTTACTATACTGTTTGTCTGATCCTCCTGTTTATCCCTGCTTACTTTCTATTCCTGTGTCACTTAGTTCAGGTGCTCATCATCTGACTCTCTCAACCCCATCAATCCTTCACATTGTTGCCTGAATAACCTTCCCCAGCTACCTCTTCAGAAGCTCCATCTTCTCATGGAACTTCTTGTTAGCTCCCAGTGTCTATGAGATCAAGTTCAGATCCTTGGTTGAGCATACAGAGATCTTCCCACTTGTGTTTCAATCATGCTCTTTACTCCCCATCACTGCCCCATACACACCTACCCTATATATCTCACAACACTGAACTGCTCCTGCTCATGATTTTCTCTCTGCTTGGAATGCCCTTGTCCACTTCTGCCAATTAACAGTTTCATTAAAAATTCATCATACAAATGTAACCTCTTTTGTGAAAACTTTCCCAAACACACTGGGCTGGGTCATTCTACAGTTCTCCGCCCACAGTTTGTTCACAGCTACATATGATAATTATCACAATCAGCTATATTACAATCATCAACTTGTAATGATCAAGCTGTGGTCTACTTAAGACTGGAATTTTTTTTGACATCTTGGTATTTCTAGAGAATAACATGGGCACCTGGAAGGGGGCTTCACCAAACCAACTGACTTGGCTGGGCATAATCAGTGATCAAATGAACTCCCTTTTCATACGCTGAGTGACACAAACATTCTACAGCACTCAAGATCAGACATAAACCATGGTGAAGACTAGTGCACTGCACTTCTCATCATTTCAGAATTTCCTAGCAGAAACAGATTCTACCAGAAGCTATTAACTGATAAGCAGTTCAACAAAAGTAATCAAGTTTCTGGAAACGAGATAGCAAAAACCCAATTTCATAAGAAATCTGGGAGCCTAAAGCCAGCTTGGTTTTCATGTGAGGTCACTGTACTGTGTGGCAGCTGTCTCTAAGTGCCACAGAGCAGAGTGGAGCTCTTCACAGACTTAAAACTTTATTGAGCAAATGCCTACTTATCAAATTTTGGCTTTTAAAAATTACTCCATCAATTTTTTCTGACATGGTAAGGTATGCTAAATTTGTATATCTGAACTGTGGTGTTCTTTTTCTATGTGATTCTAATTTGAATGGATTCTATTTACTTACTTATAATTCTTATTTATAAAAGCCTTGCTGAGGATCATTTGGGATTGTGACTACAGACTGTTCTGTGGATAGGCAATGTTAAGTAAGAATTAGATGATGGTTAAGAAGCTCAGACCCTCACTGAGAGCAGAGCATTGTACCAATTGCAAGTTTATAGTGAGATTATAATTCACTACCATAAGAGAAAAAAGATGTTTTCTGGTACCAGATTATAAATATTTAAGACTGCCAACATAATTAAATTTAGAAGTCTAAATTCAAGTTTAAAATGTTCATTGACCATTTAAATTTTTTTTTCCTAGAGCCTTCTGTCATACTAGAAATAACAAAAGAAAGTATTGTGTTATATCATGTAAAACATTAGGCTGGAATTCACAAATTTGGATATTATTTCCAAGAAGTTACAAGAACATCACTGTTATTATGTCAACTATTTCCCTGCATTTTCTGCCAGTCATGACTCAATTTATTTTGCCTTTGAGTCTATATTTTTAATGTTCTTTCCTAGCCTGACAATCATAATACAATGAATTTCTATTTTCAGTATCACTTAAGGGTTAGAGACTAAAAGAGAGTCTCGACTGCTACATCCTTCCCTGTAAAGTACTTTTACTAAAGTACTTTAAACAAAATTAACTTGACTCTGTAAACAGGAGATAGGAATAATATGGAGAAATGAAACTCAGAGCTGAAGTAAAACTTAGCTTATAGCACACCTGTCACTTTCCAAGGGACCTTAATTACTGCTTCTAATAAGCAGCAAAAATGGTTAAGCGTTACCTTTTTATTTCTCTTCCACTTTTCAGAGACTAAAATCAAACATTAACATCCTCAAAGTGGTAAGAAAAGAGAAGCCAAAGGTATAGATAATCTACATGTTAATTGTTCCCTGAATAATGAATAATTATAAAATATACACTTAAAATATTTTGATACATTATGTTTGAATATAACAGCATTCTCTATATTTCAAATAGATACAAATTCTTTAAAACTGTAAAACACCTAAGGTTCATTCATTTAAAATGCTGAAGCCATACTATTATCTTTAAATGCCACTTCTCCCTAATTTATATTAAATAACAAGAGTATTTTTACTATATGAATAAAATGCTGGCCATCTTCGGTCAGAAACACCTCAAAAGATTGCCTCATGTCACCTTCTCCATATCTTTTCACTGAACTCATTTTTACAAATCCTACCTTTACACTCTTCTTCCCTTTCTACTTACTTCCTCTTTTCTTTTTGAAAGGTGCTTACTACCATGTTCTTCTCTTTACAGGAAAAAAAATTAAAAGAAAAAGCCGAAGTGAACAGTGAGAAGAATGATAAATAGCTAAGGTTTTGAAGTTTTCAAATAACTTGAGGGACAGGCGGGGCATATATGAAGTTCAATCTATGGGGACAGAATTTATTTTTTAAATCAGGATGTGAACTTTGTAGCATTTTCAAAGCAACACAGCAAACCACAGGAAGACAAGACAGAGGTCCTCTGCACAAATGAAATCTAATTGACAATTCTACATTGTTTTGCTGAACTTGATACTCTTGTAACAGAACTCAACATACTAATTAAGTCAAAGCTGTACCATCTGGACTATTAAATAAATGATGACACTGCATATTTACATACATAGTACATATTACATGATGTGTAAGCATACAAATAAAATAGTATTTACTGTCATTACACCGAAATAAACAGCATGTTTAATAAAAACATACACTCAGTTAGCAAATAAAAACAAAGTTAACAGTATCAATTGTTCACAAAATGCTTCTTTAGACACATGTACCAGATTTTAAAAACATAGATTTCTCTCACCAAAATAACTAGAAAATACAGAGAATGGTTAAAAAAAAAAAAAAGAAAAGAAAAAGTTCTTTCCACCACTGAGCACACAAAAATTGAAAAGCCTGCCACCATTTCCCTCTAAGCACTCCACTGAATCATGCATATCAGCTAAAAACCATAATGAATGAAAATTTGGGTTAATAAAATTAATTTCAAACAAGCAAGCTAAGTGATTGACTTACAGGATCAGCTGGTGCAATGTTAGAATCAAATTGGGTCAGAGTTTGTGAGCTTGAAGAGCGTTCACTAAATGTCTCCCACTGCTGAACAGACAGAGGAGAGACAAGTCAGCATGATGAGAAAGATGGAGTAAAAGATCACTGGAGAAGATTTAGCAAAGTAATTCAGAGGTTGCACTGCAAGTTGTGTTTCGTAGGCCTGACAAATTCCGTTAAGTTTTATTTTTCCATATACATTTTATATTATCTATGTAAAGTGAGCAGCTTCACAATCAAATGTACAGTAATAATTGATCTCTCTATGGGAGAGATTCAAAGCCTTACAGAATAAAGGAACAGAGTCTAAGTGTTATATAAATGGTAACAAGATAAAAATTTTAAATGGTTTTTTCTAGAATAACTTTAAATCCTTCACTGAAAATCAAGTGTTAATGCACTGAATTAGTGATGCTAATGAATTCTGATTGTATCAGAGTTTTGGTCAAAACAAAGCAAGTCGGTGTGACTTGCCAGTGCGACCCCTGAAAGATGATTCTATTATGTACGTGCACATATTTTATACAAATGTATAGATATTTAATAAAATATAACTGAGATAAAATGCAAAGAATTCTGGAATTAATATAAATTGCAGTTTATGTCAATCTGCAGCAAATCAACCCCTATATTCAGCATTATGAACAGGCCCATGCCAGACCACAAGACAGAACTGCCAATCAGGCACCCACCTCCAACCCCATGCTAGAAAAATCAGAATGCGGCCACAATGAGAGCAAATCAAGCAACTGAGTATGTGTTATATATAGAAGATGTATTTTGATATGAAATACTACTCTTCTAAAAGAGGTACACAAATACCATACCTCAAATTAGGTGGAGTGGTAAGTGAATAATTTTAGTAACTCCATTTGAAGATCTTAGTAATAAATAGTATAGGATTTTTAGATCAAAATCATTAAAATTATGATTACAATTTGATTCTTAAGAATTATCAATGACTCTGAAGAAGGAAAAACATTTGCACATATAAAATATATACACACAAATGTTTACACACAGACACACCTATCCCATTAACTAAAATCCTCTTTTTATAATTCAGTAAACATTTTTATGCTTCAAAGTTCGACTTAATATTTAAAACAGTGCTATTCAATTTGAGAAGACATGTAGAAATTAAATAATAGCAAATGAACACATTTATAAAAATTATCTACAAAAATGACTAATGTAATCATTCAACAGTTTTTCTCTCAGATGTTTCAAAATCATAAAATTAAGATATACTTAGAAACACTGATGCATTCAGAGTGTCTCCTGAATAGAGAGTCCATAGTAATTCACTCTTATTGTGGGACATCACTTCAGGGAAGTGACTTACCAATATCTGTTGATATACTTAGTTTCTTCAATAATTACTGTTGCATAGGTACAGAAGGAATTTTTAAAATTGTAATTATCTAACTGTGGAGAAAAGTTTAGATGCAGACTATTTTTTTCCCAAAAAGAAGACATTTATTTACCTATTTGGTGGCATGAGATTTTACCTGATTTCACAAGGCTGTATGTAAGCTACCTGGAGTGCAGAAAAACACTCTTATCTTTATAAGTTTGGTATAATGGTTAAGAGCACAGTCTCTGGAACCACACTCCTGGAATCCTAGTTATGCCGTACACCCTTAGGCAAGTTATCTAATCTCTCTCTGTTTCAGTTTCACCATGTGAAATATGAGATTAATAATGCTTACATCACAGAATTGTTATAAAGATGTAAAACAATTAATATATGTAAAGAGCTTTTTGAACAGAGCTGGCACATCAAAAGTCCTCAATAAATTTTATTGATTATTATTAGTGTTATCCCCTACAGTGCCTCATCTATATTAACAGGTGCTGAATAAATATTTACTGAAAGATTAGTGCTTCAAGGCAGAAAACTAAAATATTAATTCCATATACTAAGGAGATTTTTAAAAAGAAATATTATTAAAATGTGTCCAAAAAAATCAATGTTAGTTTTAGTAGCATTTTGATTTTCTACGCACAGTAAAAAAAGAAAAAAGAAAAATTATGACATTCAGAACCTTATTAGCAAATACTACAAAATTAAACTTGCTAGGAATATTTAAGAAGAAAAAAATGCAACCGCTTAACTCAGAGTTCAAAGGGATTTCCCTTCCTAATTTTTAATGATCATGTGATTTTATTTAGAATGAAGATGGACTTTTGAATTGAGATGCCTTAGTTACTTACACTTATGAACTGACATTGATAAAAATACTTTTAAAATCTGACACTGCTTTTTAAAAATGACAGAAATTAATAAATGCAGAAAAAACAGTGCTTTCAAGAAACTGACCCTATTCTCTTATTATAAAGCCTCTCTACTAGTAAATTCTTTCAAGGCTTAAATTTTCCCACCAGAAAAACACTCATATAAATGGTTTTATATCTGACAGCACAATGGATATATGTTATAATGTCTCAGAAACAGGTATCTGTGATTATGTCATAAAGCAGCAGCAAGCACTTTAAATCTGCCAGTTACTTCTCTGTTTTTGAACTGTACAAATTAACTAGTATCTCTTAAACCCAAAATTTTTCTGGCTTTAAAAGACGTGGAAGACACAGAAGCTTAGAGGAGTTTCTTCCTGAAAGTCAAAAAACTTTTATATTTGTAGCACTATCTAAAAGTGATACAAAAAAACTCTAAGAAAAAATATATAGATATAACTTGTTCACAAAGAAGACTGCTCTAATAAGTTAAGCAGTAGTTTTCAATTAGAGATCTACAGAGCACCAAGGTTTAACAGAGGAGCCTCAGGGGGTGCTTGGTGGAGGCAGGGCCGCAGGTCCTCTTCCCTTATTCTAACCAGAGTGATCCTACTTTCACTGTTTTATATAATCAAGTTCCAAAGTAATGGGGAGGGGGGAAACGTGTCTCAAATTCTGTTTTGTATGCTGTGCTTGGTCTTACATAATATGGTCTTTATATAAAGTGGTCTTTAACCAATGCATTTAACAGGGTTGAATCATTCCATTCTGTATTAAACAAAATAAATTACTATGAATAGCTTGGAATACTTTTTTCATGTGGAAAGCCGGTTGAGTGGCTTCTTATATCACTTCCAATGCTAAGATTCCAAATCTATTATCCCAGGCTTTCTTACAGGAATGAGAAGACAGTGTGACACAGCGGGTGTGCTAGCTGACTTAATGTCAAAGGACTTGTGTTCAAACCTCAGCCTTTGTCCCTTACAGGCTGTAAGATATCTTGTCTAAGACATCTACCCTTTGACTGTTAAGTTCATGCACCTGCCTCATCTAACTCACAGGGTTTTAATAGGAATGAATGGTGGAAACTAAATGATAGTACATGTATGGAAAAGTACTTTGAAAACCTCAAAGAGTCATATAATTACAAGTGTCTATCATAGTCACATTTGATATGGTCCATATGCATGCATGCTGAAAGAGCTATAGGCTAAAATTACCCTGCTTGGAACTTCTTACCTTAAAAAAGTGAACGTTAGTGAAAGAAAAGGGAAGCTTTGCTAACCTCACTGCTCTGATTCAGCTCAGGCCAAGTCTGGTTTAGTGACGGCATCGACGGAGACTTGCTTGGAGGAGCTTCTGCAGGAGAGCCTGAATAACCTACCTCACCTGGCTGATCCCCAACATCTGCAATTTTAAAATAGAGAAATTTTCTGTGAACAATATATTTTAGTTCTCGAATACTTATTCATAAAAACCTAAGAAGATTTTCACAAGTAGTAATGTATAATCTGAATTTCCTTTTCGCACGTTCCCCAAACATTTTGACAATTAATCAGGCAATATGTATTCCTGCTACTTACTGTATACCTGAAACCAGAGTTTTCCATGAAAAATAAAATCTAGTTAGAAATACACAGAGAAAGAGTGTTGTACGTAGCAATGCAATAAGGTACATGAATCTTCTTTTAATAGAGATGGATTTGTACCAGTTCCCAAAGTGTACTTCAAGGAATATTAATCAGTAAGGCATTTTTAAAAATTAGGTTTTTATTCAAATAAATCTGGGGATACCATAATTCTCTGTTGGACGTGTCCCCACGCACAGACCTAGAGCAAATAAACTTTGTTTAAATCAGTCTTTCCCAAATATAAACTTTCCTAAAATTAGATAAAAATCCCTCAATATTCCCTTGGCATATACTTTAGGAAATGTTGAGTTACACTAGTTCACTTGCATTTTCTCTACAAGTCTTCCCTGTAACCAAGAAGCAGCATATATTTTTAAGGGAGACAGCAAAAGGAGAGAAAGAACCCAGGCACCAACAAAAAGCAAAGTCAATAAGACCACATGAAACAAACTTATCGTTAGGCTCACTAGCGTTTACAGACTTAACCGAGAGGGCTACAAATCCATGACACAATTTCAAAGTGGTTTTTAAAGTATTATGTGATATCATGTTCTACTTTTAATTAGTTAAATAAAAAAGTAAATGTTGCTCAGTCGTGTCCGACTCTTTGCCACCCCATGGACTGTAGCCTACCAGGTTCCTCCGTCCATGGGATTTTCCAGGCAAGAATACTGGAGTGGGTTGCCATTTCCTTCTCCAGGAGAACTTCCCAACCCAGGGATTGAACCCAGGTCTCCTGCGTTGTAGGCAGACGCTTTACCATCTGAGCTACCGGGGAAGTCTTTAATTAGTTAAGGCCTCACCTAAGCTCTCTCTTAAACTATAATTTTAAAATGGAATAAAATTTCAAGGGTAACTAAATTCTCATTCCAATCTTCCCAAGTTTTACATGGCTTTGAATATAATTCCTGTCTGAAAATCACATTAACTTTGCCAAATTAATGGAGTATACCTAATCTGTTTAGAACCTGTGTCAAAAAATATGATTCTAATATCCGTCCCTATCTTTTTGTTTGTGACCATGGGCAAGCTGAATAAAATAAACAGCACCTGAGTTTCTCCATCAGAAAGGAAGACACTTGCCATTAACTGTTAGTACTATATTTCAGATTCCTATAGAGACAGACATATAATAACTTAGTGAAGTATAGGTTTAACCTTTCAATCTATTCGTAAGTAAATCCTTCAAACTTTAGTACTGAACATAGAACCTAATACTTACTAAGCACTCAAATATTTACTGAATGAGTTACTTTTTGTGATCTTCATTTAAATTCATTCTTTAGTGTTATTTCCCTAAAACCAGAGTTAACTACTGAGACTCTGAAAAGTTCTCAGAATTTTTCTTCACCTTATTGTGAACATGATTACCTCGAAATATCAATACTTCTCTTTTACTCACCCTGACATTACTTCTTTATAGTCGTATCACACTGCAAGTTCTAATCTATCATATTTTGATAAATTTTGGTTTTCAAAGATCAAGAGTTATTCAGATTTCTTTCTTACTTCCATGCCTTCTCAATAAAAGTGCCATAGTGATACCAAACCAGTAAGAGGCAGAAATGCTTTAAATAACGTTCAATGAAGACGTTTTAACTCAAAGCTCTCAGAGAACAACTAATGAAAAAAATTATTTATGATAAATAGTAGCAGCAAATTCCTCATGGAGACAGCTTATGGTTTTCAGTCTGGACCAAAATCATGGGCTTTTTTTCCTATGGTAACAAAGGGAAAGGGAGCTGAAGGAGGATATGGCTATAGATCTAACGGTTTACTGGAAGTGAAACTGTTAGAAGGATAGAGATTGAAGAAGTATCTTTAAAAGATCCCTCAAAGCAGGTATTAAAGAAAAGAGAAACAGAATAAAAATAGTATTAACTACAGGATGATTAATTTTCAAAAGAACCTATTCAAAAGTCATATTCCATTTTAACTTAAGCTCTGAGTATCACCTTAGAGCACACTGGGGCCCTCATTTGACTGTCTAGATCTCTGTTTTCCCGTTAGTCCACTCCTGAGAGACTTAGGGCCAGAGGGCATGCCACTACCACTGCTGAAGTTCAGGTCTGGGAAGGATTCTGGGTACCTCTCTAATTCACTGGTGTAAAGGTGCAGCAGGTCTAGCCCCTTGAGGCTGAGAACTGAAGTTAGTCACTCAAATAATTACACTTCATAATCATCCCAAAACAGTTATTTCCCTAAAGTAGTAGTTCTTAAAAATGTGAACCATGGACTCCTGGGAACCCCCATGACTCTGCTAGGGAGTCTAAAAAGTCTGTTGTTTTTGTAATAGTAATAATGCTTTTCCCCTGTGCTGGCACATGCACTGATGGTGCAAAAGCAATGGTGGGTAAAGCTGCTAGCTTATCAGCAAGAATTAAGCCAGAGGCTCCTAAATACACTAGCAGTCATTGTGGTCTTTACTGCCAGGCATTCCAGTTAAAATATATAAAAATAAATAAACCAATAACTTCACTAAAGAGTGTTAACAATTCAGCAGTAAGAATTATTAATTTTATTAAATTTCACCCCAAAACTCATTTTTAAAATACTCTGTATGATAAAATGGGAAACATATATAAAGCACTTCTCCATACTAAAGTGCAGTGGTTTTCTCATGGAAAACTACTTGTGTTCAGTTGTTTGCTGAACAGGCCACTTTTTTCACTGAACACTATCATGTTTGAAAGAACAGTTGATAAAACTATATAATTATTCATACATGGTACAGCACAGATTTCCTCAAAAATGGACTAAGTGACCCTGTATCTAAAATAACTATTGTCAATATTTGTTATCAATGACAAAGTTTGAACTTTTAAGTGAAAGTTGGTATTCTGGAAAATGTATACCATGTCTATAAGCTCAAGAGCTTCCCAGTACTTAAAAGACTTCTTCGATAAGATAGGTTGTAATGGTAACAACTACACTTTTTGATATTTTACAATAAAACGTTCCAACATTTCAAAGAGCTGTACAACTCAATGAACTGATATTTTATAAATAATCAATGCATTATGTTATAAAACCATGCATGGGTAAAAGATTCATTCAAAGTGCAAGACAGATCTATGTAATAGTACAAACAATTCATTAATATGGCTTCACTTTTCACTGCAATTAATCTTTAAGAAATTACTATTTGTTGAGTTTTGGGCTAGTATCAAAGAATATCCAAAATTATATGAAAATAGTCCTTCCTTTTACTATGTGAGGCCAAATTTTCTTCATGTACCAAGAATTAGCAATCTTTTTCTACAAAAGGCCAGACAGTAAATATTTAAGGCTTTATAGGCTTTAAAGTCTCTGTTGCAACCACTCAAATATGCTACTGTGGTCAAAAGAAGCCACAGGTAATTCATAAAGGAATAGGCTTGGCTGTGTTTCAATAAAATTTTATTTTTGGATGCTGAAACTTGAATATCATATATTTTCATGTGTGATAAATTTATTCTCTCTTGAAAACAAAAACCACTCTTTGCTTGTGGGTTATACAAAAACAGTCAGTAAACTGGCTCTGGTCTCAGGGCTTAAGTGTGCCAACCCCTACTATACTTCAAACTAAAACACTCATCAGACTGAATGTAGTATGCAGATAGATGAGATCTAAGCTGTCTTCTATTAAACCAAATATTAAAGAGATTTGCAAAGTTGTAAAACAATGCCACCCTTTTTGCAATAGTTATTTTCCTAAAAATATCTACGCTAATATATAAGGGGTCTATTTTTATTTCAAAATAAAGAAGTATTTTTTTAAGTGTATCACTTTTAATTCCTAATAAAGTTACTATTGATAGATCTAATCTACAAAAACAGAGCTTTTTTGAGGGTCCACAAATTTTTTTAAGAATATAAAGAGGTCCTAAGACAAAAAACTTTGAAAAAAATCACTGTCCTAGAAAATTCAAAAATTATCTCTGGAATAAATTAGCAAAATTACCCACTGGTTCTTTCTTAATTTCATACATAGAACAAATGGCAGTAGATAAAGAGCAAATTACCTATATTCTAGAAACTAACAGTCATGAGTTGGAGAGGAGGCATTAAGTGTATAAATTAACTGCACTTCCTTCAACTTGGCTCCTTATAAATACTCCAACAAAGGGCTTCATGCCCATCCACAAGGGTTAAGTCTTTAAGACTGTATTCTTACGGAGGCAGGGGTGTAGTTTTACTCTTACCTGATGCAGTGTTCCAACCTAGCCTCCTGCTGGAACACTGTGTCAACCCTGCCTCCCTCCTGAGGGTTCTGCTCTGCCCCTGACATCATCAGAGCATCAGGGCTGAAAAAGAAGAGCATGAGCCTAAATTATTTGTTAAAGTCAACCCCAAAAGGGCTTTTATGCAGAAAGTATTTCCATGTATAAAAAGTTTGTCTGGAAGACACAACCTAGTATGATCATACTGATGTACTATCAACCTACACTGAACAGTTAGTAGTAATAATATTAAAAATACACGCCTTATTTTCACAATAGCACTAGCAAATAAACAGTCAGTAGTTTTCATCCTTCAAGCCTCCATAGACTCTGAAAACTTGCCCAGATTCAATTCAGTTCAGTTTACCTCCTGAACAAGCTCTCTCATGAAGAGCTTCGGTTTTATTCTAGGTTTATAACCTACCTAACACAAATTTATCTTATTTTCCTAGTATTATACTCAATATACTAAAAAACTATTTCAAAAATGACTGCCAGATACTATTAATCTTTTACAAATATATATACACTACCTGAAATCTTATGGTTTAAAACTTATTTTTTCAAGTAGCAAAACAAATCCAAGAAGAGTTCTTCAGAATGAAGGTTCAAGGTTCTAAGTTCATTTAACAGCTTCATCTAAGCAAAAGTAACTATATCTTTTATTTATTTTAGGTGTAAATATTATCTGTACAAGAAAAAAAGTTTTAATTTAAAAAAGCAGGTTTCAATAAATTTTGAGTTTTCAAAAACAAACCCTATTTATTAGTACTTTTCTCATTCATATTTTTAAAAGACGAGGCAAGAAATGCATATGCAGAAAGAAATTAAGGACTCAGTTTAAGATATGCTTTGCCTTGAATGATATTACATGGATCAAAAAACTAAGCTCTAGTTCCAAAATTAATTCTACTTCTCCCTGATACTCCATAAATGGAAACCTACTGAGAAAGCAGATCTTAAGAAGGACTCAATTTTGAATTAAAACCAAAGATTTTTACTTCTAAAATTGAAGTAAAAACATGTCCAACAAGGTTTGAAAAGAATAAAACATTTACCCCAAATACTAAACTGCACTTCTCTCTTTTTTTTTTTTTTTGCAGTATTTATCAGTATTTTATAGCAAATACTGTTTTGACTTAGCTATTATACTTCAAAGAAAACTACCTACAGATATACGGGAGGTTTCCATTGTCTAAGGATACCTAAAATGGAAAAAGCCCATTTAAAGCTAATCCAATTAAAATAAGGACTCAAGTTTCATAAACAGAAAAAAACAACTAAACTGGGGCTTTAAGACTAACATAGAAAATGAGTATAAAGAATAAAAGATGTTAAAAATTTGGGGTGAAATTTGGTGGCATAATTAATAAAAGCAAGAATTCAGTAGTGTGCATTGTTACAAGGGCCTATAAGTAAATACAGTAAACAAAGATACAAGATGCAAGAAGACGAGGCTCCCATTTATTTCCATGGAGCTCTCATCCTAACAGAGCAAGACAGACATCCTTCACTTCATTTTGACTTTCACAACACAATCATCAAGACAAAATCTCATTTCTGCAAAAATAATTAAGGGTATCATTAAATATTCCCAAGAGTCTTATTAAATCTACTGTATTTAAACCATAATATTGTAAAGCCCCTAGTGTCATTCTTGCAGAGATTTTCTCCTTTAAGTATGAGCTAGCCTTGTTTGTCAATTTCTGCCAGGAATTTGAGGAGGCTAAGTACTTTTTCCAATTTCATTAAGTGGTGCCCCTTTGCCAGTATTTGCAGTTGTTCTGATTCATCAGTTCCAATACCCCACTATCTGAAAAGAAGGACGCCATTAAGAATGTATACAGATATGGGGGTGGGGTGTGCTTGAGAACTAATTCCTTAGGTGTAGTGGTAATGGTGAATATTGTGCCTATTTTTATTATTTTTATCTTTGCAACTAAAGGCACGTGGAGAGCCAATTTTCCAAAACAAAGATTCAACTTTCTTTGTACAAAACAAAGACATGTGTTTTTTTTTTCTCCCAGCACCATTTTAAACGTAAAGCCAGGAAGTTATCTGAAAATTCCATCAATATGAAGCTGGTTGAATGAAGGAACATTCATATGTATGACAAAGAATGTGACAACTCTGTATGTAATAAAGTACAGAGATGTCCAACATTATTAGAAAAAAATTCACAGATGTATAGTGTGATTGCACTTGTATAAAAACAGCTGTATGTGTTATTTCTGTAGGCTTTTATATGTTAAATTTTCTGGGTGAAAGAAACTTAACATTAATCAACCTAGTCTCAAGTATGGCTTTTTGGCAAATTACTCATAAATTAAAAAGTCTCTGGCTTTAAAAACATTCATGTTAAGTACCACTAGGAGCTTAGAGACCTATGCTATGTATCATATTAACAACAATGAAATACACTCAAATTTACTGCTTAAAGAAGTGATTATGGAGAAGGACACAGAATAGTGAACAAATTCCTTTCCATCTCTGAGTATCTCAACCAGATACTACCAAGGTGCTCATGTGAGCAGTGTGGCGTGAAGACAGGAAACGGTTTTAAAAAACAAGTGGTTCAGTCATTTGGACATTTCAAAAACGTGAATGCCTACTTACGTACACAGTCTGCACCCTGTTAGATACTTAAATACAGTGAACAAGACAGATCTGGTTACTACCTGATACAGTTGTGGTAAGCTAGCAATGTAACCTTAATCTTTTTTTCAAGTGGGGTATATAAATTGGGAGACTGGGAATCAACACATATATGCTACTATTTATATAAAATAGGTTACTAATAAGAACCTACTGCACAGCACTGAATATTCATTGGAAGGACTGATGCTGAAGTTGAAGCTCCAATACTTTCAGGCACCTGGTCCAAAGAGCCAACTCACTGGAAATGACTCTGATGCTGGGATATATTGAGGGCAGGAGAAGAAGTGGGCAGTGGCAGAGGATGAGAGGGTTAGACAGCATCTCTGATTCAATGGACAGGGGTTTGAGCCAGCTGTGGGAGATAGTGAAGGACAGACGAGCCTAGTGTGCTGCAGTCTGTGGGGTCACAGAGTCAGACATGCCTTAGCAACTTAACAATGAGAACTGCATTGCCAAATTCAGAGATGTTCAATGTTAAATATTTTAATTCAGGTCCACAGAAGTACTTCTACCTATGAGCCTTAGAGTTTTCCTGGTTTATCTGATATTTGTGCTTAGTCACTCAGTCGTGTCTGACTCTTTGCGACCCCATGGCACACCAGGCTACTCTGTCCATGGAATTCTCCGGGCAAGAATATTGGAGTGAGTTGCCATGTTCTCCTCCAGAGGATCTTTCCAACCCAGGGATTGAACCCTGGTCCCCCACATTGCAGGCAGAGTCTTTACCATCTGAGCCACCAGAGAAGCCATCTGATATTTAATCCTATAAATCTGTTCAAATGACTTTGGATAAAATACATATTATCCCACCTACGTTTGCACGCCTACAGAAAACTTACTTCAAGCAACTGCAACTCGTCATCATTGTTCATCATCTACCTTTCTATAAGAGTTATTTAAATTATAAATACAGAATACTTGTGGAGCTAATGGCTCAGTGGTAAAGAATCTGCCTGCCAATGCAGGAGACTTGGGGGTTCAATCCCTGGGTCAGGATGATCCTCTGGAGAAGGAAATGGGAACCCATTCCAGTGTCCTTGCCTGAGAAAGCCCATGGACAGAGGAGCCTGGCAGAGTCCAGTCCATGGGATTGCAAAAGAATTAGATATGACTTAGCAACTAAACAAAACAACAACAAAACATCATAAACTTATGACAACAAATGATTTTATTTTCAAAGATATAAATGTTAAGAAAAATATTTTACTTTAAAAATGGCACATATTTAGCATAATAATGCAGAGTACATCATGAGAAACACTGGGCTGGAAGAAGCACAAGCTGGAATCGAGATTGCTGGGAGAAATATCAATAACCTCAGATATGCAGATGACACCACCCTTATGGCAGAAAGTGAAGAACTAAAGAGCCTCTTGATGAAAGTGAAAGAGGAGAGTGAAAAAGTTGGCTTAAAGCTCAACATTCAGAAAACGAAGATCATGGCATCTGGTCCCATCACTTCATGTGAAATAGATGGGGAAACAGTGGAAACAGTGGCTGACTTTATTTTTCTGGGCTCCAAAATCACTGCAGATGGTGACTGCAGCCATGAAATTAAAAGACGCTTACTCCTTGGAAGGAAAGTTATGACCAACCTAGATAGCATATTTAAAAGCAGAGACATTACTCTGTCAAAAAAAGTTCATCTAGTCAAGGCTATGGTTTTTCCAGTAGTCATGTATGGATGTGAGAGTTGGACTGTGAAGAAAGCTGACCGCCGAATAACTGATGCTTTTGAACTATGGTTGGAGAAGACTCTTGAGAGTCCCTTGGACTACAAGGAGATCCAACCAGTCCATCAGTCCTGGGTGTTCATTGGAAGGACTGATGTTGAAACGCCAATACTTTGGCCATTTGATATGAAGAGCTGACTCATTTGAAAAAACCCTGATGCTGGGAAAGATTGAGGGAAGGAGGAGAAGGGGACAACAGAGAATGCGATGGTTGGATGGCATCACTGACTCAATGGACATGGGTTTGGGTGGACTCCGGGAGTCGCTGATGAAGAGTGAGGCCAGGCGTGCTGTGGTTCATGGGGTCGCAAAGAGTCAGACATGACTGAGCGACTGAACTGAACTGAATTCAATAATTATTTACTGAGCTACTTAGTGCTTGCTTGCAAAGTGCAAGGCCCTGAGGATACTACAATGAATATGATCATTTCTAGTTTTTTAAGGTGCTCAGAATGTTGTAGTAGAAGGAGGGGACAACAGGACAGGATTCAGCATAATGTGTGCTGAAATGAACAGCAACGTAGGATATGCTTCGACAGATCAGAGAAGACAGAAACCACCTATGCCTGTAAGTCACAAAGACTCCACAGAAGGGATATTTATGATAAGTTCTCAGGTCAGCCAAAAGAAAGTATTTAGGTATTTCTCCTTTAATTGGGAACTTCTAGAAACACAGCTATTTAAAAATGGTTTTTAAATATACTGATTGAATCACAGTGTCACACAACAATTTCTGTATTTCAAGGGACTTTGTGTCATATAAATCTCAGGCTTACAGTAGGTAAAAGAAAAAAGATTAAATGGTTCTTCCCACCTCCAAACAGAACTCCAAATTTGACTCATTGGAAAAGACTGATGCTGGGAGGGATTGGGGGCAAGAGGAGAAGGGGACGACAGAGGATGAGATGGCTGGATGGCATCACTGACTCGATAGACGTGAGTCTCAGTGAACCCCGGGAGCTGGTGATGGACAGGGAGGCCTGGCGTGCTGCGATTCATGGGGCCGCAAAGAGTCGGACACAACTGAGCGACTGATCTGATCTGATCTGAAAGCAGATTTTAATCTAATATCGTGTGGTCAAAACATTTACAATAAATGTGACTAGAAAACCATATAATATTATATTAGAATTGGAAAAAACACCTATAAAATTATAGTTAGAGCAATAGTGTATAGATACATGCAGGCAAAAAACCAGAGTGTCTCTTTGCTAAACAAATCCAGCAGACATAAAAAGACAAATGCCCAGGAAAGAACTTCTTGAATCATCAGTCTTAAAACTCCATCAGATCAACATGACAAAGAACAAGACTTTATTTAAATTAAAGAAAGAAAAAAAGACTCCATTGCCAAAACGTGA
Organism: Bos mutus; assembly: GCF_027580195.1. Classification (NCBI taxonomy): domain Eukaryota; kingdom Metazoa; phylum Chordata; class Mammalia; order Artiodactyla; family Bovidae; genus Bos; species Bos mutus. The sequence continues at coordinate 76,663,199 of NC_091625.1, forward strand.
AAGCCAGATTTCACCTATCTGAATCCAACAGTTAATAAGACCACAGAAGTCTCCAGAAAATGACATACAACAGAATAAGTCTGACTCATTTCTTGTTAGTACACTACCAGTTTTTACAAAATTAAAGTCATAGAAAATCTCTACATACAAGGTCCAATTTAGAAATCAATGATACAGCAAGTCTGTAGCTACCTCAACTGTTTCCCTTTTGGCTTACCTAACAAATACGCTAAATAAAGAAGTAATTTTTATCTATTTCTTAATTAGGTAAACCAAAGCAAAGTTATCTAACAAAAACACTTAGCCTTCAGCTCAAGTTAGAGGGTAACTGATACCAAATAACTACCTGAAATGATCAGGAAAATCCTGGGATTCTCACAGAATAGAGTTTGTAAAAACTGAAACCAACAGTAAATTATTTAATCAACCTATTGGTTGATAATAAGTCAGGATACAATTCAAATCCTAAAATAGGTAAAATTCACATTTCACGTGGAGAAACAGATGAAAACAACAGAGTAAATGGTTAGAACTTGCCCAAGTCAGAGACTAATTAACAAACCAGAAGCACACTCAGGTTCTTAACTCCAAGGAGACTTGTTCTCTTCTGGACAGTAATGACGTGTATATGGTTCCTTCCATGTAATTTAGAAAAAGAAGTCAGATCATTTCATTTTTGAGTTAAATAGAAGTTGCCCTTTTAAGAGCCAAATTCTGTTCTATCTTCTTAGAACTATAAAATTCTTTCCAACATAATAGACAAAAGAGAATTTAGATTTAAAAAATTTGAAAACAGTAATTTAGTTTTAATTAAACTTGTTAAGAATTTAGCATTAATTTCCTCTTATTCATTCAGAATGCAAGGAAAATGTATTCTATTCCTGTTTCCTTTTAAAGAAAGCTACCAGTCAATATGAGCCCTTATAAAAACTTTCTGGTAAACATTTTTTAAAAGCATTATCTATAATCAAATACAAATTTTCCAGACTTCTTCAGAATCTGAAGAAAAGAAGTGGGCTTTTTAAAGGAAATGCTTTCAGACTGCAAAGATCTAATGATAAAACAAGATGCATTAAATGAAAAAATGCTGATAATGAAGACTGGCTACTTTACCCACTTCAGATAATTTATAATACAGTTAAATGCCACAAAATAACAAGACACTGTGAAATGCTCTTCAGATCTTCACAATTCATAAGTGTTAAGTGAAACAGTAGCATACACAGTGGTATATATTCTTTATCTTTTTATTTCAAGTTTACTAAATAAGTGAAACCATTATTCCGGGTTTAGCCCATATAGTCTATTCTGATGGCAAATCTATGTACTTCTGATGAAATGTCTAAGCTCTTAACCTAAATTATAACATTTTGATTTTGCTTTAAGGATCAAGTGCTATATTTATGAAGGTATGCAGTCAGGTCTTTTCAGCTCCTGATCTTACCTGCTGAATCTTCCAAATCAATCAGTTTGGGCATTAAGCTCTCAGGGAGTTTTTCCGGTAAGTCATAGCCATTCTTCCTAGCAACTACCAGATGAAAAGCAGCACAAAACTCATCCAGTGTCAAGGCTCCATCTTTATCAAAGTCTGAGAGTTCCCTAGAATAAAAACTTATTATTAATATGATCATATTCTGCTTTGGCTCCTTTTAGGTTTCAAAAAGAAGCAAGAGAAATTATTTCCCAGAAAATAGCAATTAAGAATTTTAAAAATTCCACAGATGAAGGACATGTAATATGTAATATAACGACACGCATGCTAAGTTGCTTCAGTCATGTCCGACTCTGTGACCCCATGGACTGTATAGCCCGCCAGGCTCCTTGGCCCATGGGATTCTCCAGGCCAGAATACTGGAGTGTGTTGCCATGCCTTTCTCCAAGGGATCTTCCCTACCCAGGGATCGAACCCAGGTCTCTTATGTCTCCTGCACTGGCAGGCGGGTTCTTTACCACTAGTGCCACCTGGGAAGCCCAAAACAAATATAGCAAACTGTTAATTGTAGGCAGTGGGCATATGGGTGTTCAAGGCACAATTCTTTACGCTTTTCTGTATACTTTAAATTCTCATAATAAAATGCTGAAAAAATAGTCCCAATAAATAAAGTCACCAAAAAATGACCTTTAACACACTTGCATTTCTAGTAAAAGGATTTAGTTAAATCCTGGCTTACTTAATAAGTCACTGAAATTTTTAAAAATTGTTTTTATTGTTATCAAATTTCTACATGTATGCATTTTAAAGCATCTAACAGAATTACAAGTCCTGATACATTGAAACAGCAGCCCCACCCTGGTGTCCATTTCCTGGTTGCAGAAACAATCATTTTTTAATTTATTACCTTAAATTACATAAATGTTAACAGCATGCATATATTGCCAGTTATTGATTTTTCAGTTTTAGGCATTATCTACGTACTTCCTACCATAGTATCCTATGTGTCTAAAGATGCTACTAACAAAGTAATTTAGAATATAAATAAATACATTGATATAAAGTAGAAATAACATGTATTTATCTGATAATTGCTTTTAAAAAGTAATTTGTGATTGCAGTTTGTGCTCTAATGGCTAATTTCAACTACATACCAGCTATCCTGAGTCTCAGTCTAAATTTAAATGGGAGCTAAGCATGTTCTTGAGATCTTGCCTTGGTATAGGACTTACTAACCCTGTTAAAAACCAAATGGGATAAACATACCATGTATGAGCAAACCAGCTTTTATGCCACACATTATTCTCTCAACAAAACAGCTGATACAGCTTAAAAACTTTTAGCACACTTTAAAGAACTACTGCAGAGTAATCACTTAGTTCCTTTCTAAAGAGTGAGAGAGAAGCTGGATATTATGAGGCAATACTGAGTTCTTTGAGAACATTCTTGAAAAGGTTACTCTAATAGTTTAAGTTCAAAAATCTACCTGCTGTAAACTCTTTTGAAACAACCCACATTACCCAACTAATGATATACCACACTTACCAAATATGAGAAAGTTCAAGAATAGGAAGTTTTGATTTTGTAAAAAACTCTTTAGCTGCAGATCCTGAAATATTAAAACAGTGTTGTTTAGTGTTATTCTGAACTTACAGCTCCAAGAATAAAATGTGAGGTAAGAGTCTTAAGACTTCTGCCACTGAGAAAAAGGTAACCTTAACATGTGCACATGTCATATTTTTGGTTTCCAGTGACTATAAACTTTTTAGACAATTTGAGAATTAATTTATCCTTTATCATCACTGACGAATGAAACCGTATCTTTGAGATTATGAAACTGAGACCGTCCTATCCCATTTAGAAGAACTTCTGTTTTTAACAACTCACCTGGAATAAATCCATTTAGATCAGGCTGAATGGTTTTAAATTGATTTACATAATACTGTCTTTGTTCATCTGTTATTTTCCAAGGATCGTCATAACTACTGGATTGCCTACGAATTTCATTGGCAGTTGTAGCTGAGGCTACAGTTCGTACTGTTGTCTGGTCCTGTAATGAAACATTTTTTCCTCAGTACAGTATCTATCTATATGACTATATGGACCAAGATCGTTAAGTTACTTATCTTTGAAAGTAAAACTTACTTTTTGTGGATGTTTAAAAATAAGCCTTAACTCATCAGCAAACCACATATTTGTTACATAGGTTATTAAACATTTTTGCACAAAGATTACATAAATATGTAGAATGATAGCAATATGTAAGCAACAGAAAGCTATGTAAAAGGTGCTAAGAAAGCCAAGCAAATACATTCCTAGATGCAGAAACGTTTCAAAACTTCACTATGGGATTAGCAAGAAAATCAGCCAAAACTTTCAATAAAACGTTCCAATGAAAACAGACTTGAAGAAAAGGCACAAAGTTCTTTTTTGTTTTAATAAAAGAGTGAACTTGCATTTATAAAATGTGCAACAGCAAAATATAAAAACAATGACAGCAGCAATACTCTTAATGAAGCAAATAAAAATGCAATACCAATAAAATGTCACACCTGGACAGAAGCAGGATGCATGGTTAAAAGAGTACTGGTTGGTGGAGTATCAGCAAAACTGACCCAATTTTCTTGAGGTGGAGGTGGAGAATGTCCTGACCACACTGCATCACCAGCAGAAGAACCTAAAAACGGAATGGGTAAACATGCTGACTCACTTTTGGAAGAAAAAATAAAGTTACCAGGTTTTTAATGATAACAAATCACCAGACATATGAACAAGTTTTCTTTTAAAAAGCTAACTCTGAGGAAATATTAACAACTTCCAAAATGGAATCTTATCTGCCAATTTAAAATTAGACCTCATTTGGCATAATAACCAACTTACTGCTATAATAAGCAATATAGCAGCAGAATCATTTTTATAACAAAGTATACTTCCCTTCACTAATATAATAAATATACCTGGGAATATATCTCCGATATAATATATCTCTTATACATTTTACCCTTCAGATAGAATCTGATACCTATAAACTTTTGTCTAAGCATCATAGATATAAGTAAATGCAATTATACTCAATTTACTTAGAAACTTTCACAGTTGGCTTTTGCTTCTATTTAAGGCACTTAATGAGTCTGAGTAAACTCCAGGAGTTGGTAGTGGACAGGGAGGCCTGGCGTGCTACAGTCCATGGGGTTGCAAAGAGTCAGACATGACTGAGCGACTGAACTGAACTGAACTGAACTGAACTGAACTTATAAATTAAAAGCTGACTTCGAGGCAACTCTTAAAGGAACATTCTTAAGTTTCCTTCCATCTACAGCCCTTAATAAATGTTACTTTTAAAAATTTTCTAAATACCTGATTGTGCTTCACCAAAGGGAGACCAGAACGGCCCAGGTCCTGCAAGAGGCCTCTCGCTGTTTCCTCCACTGGGATGGCGGTTGTGCTTCCTCCACGTGTGTGGAGAAGCCGGTGGAGACTGCTGTGGCGAGACTACTGGGGACACAGGTTCCTAGAAAGAACATCATTATTTGAAAATTTAAATTTTAAGGTAACATGTTTTAGTGTAAGCATTCCCACAGTACATCAGCTGACAGCATGTACATGATTACCTGCTGATCTACAGATGCACGAGGCTGCACAGTATCATGGCTTGTGGACCCTTTTTTCACTTGTCCCCTGCCAGGTGGTGGGGGGATTACACCAGAGTAAGACCCTTGATTTTCAGAATCTGAAGAATATGAGGTTGGATGACGAGATTCCTGTTCATTCTTTGAAGCAACAAATCTTGGCAGAGGAAGGTCCTTTACTGTTAACCACAAAAATAATTATTACTTCAAAACGAAACAGGGTATACACATTAAAAATCTGAAATAAGAGATGAATTTGTTATTAGAAAGAATTTTTGCAAAAACTAAGAAACAATAGACACAAAATGTTTATCACCACAAAATTCAGATCATCTCCCTTAGATTGTTTAGGTAAACTCTGATCTAGAAGGTAGTAGTAACAGCACTCTGTCACTCTAAGGGGTTAAGCTGTATGAAATGTTCAGTGCATGCCAGGCCTTTGTTTGTACTTTACATTTATCTCATAACCATATAAACCTTACAAAAATCCCCATTTTACAGATAAAAAAGTGAGACTCTAAGATGCCAAGGTCACTGACAGTAACCGACTGTTAGGATCTGCAGCCAGGTCAATCTGACCCTGAAGCCTAGACTGTTTCTACTCACACTGGTTCCCTAAAGGAAGATGTTAGAGCTCTAAACAAAACAAGACTATGCACTAAGTTTGAACTAGATTAATCTAGACATTTTCACTGAAGAAATTAATGAAAACATCTTACTGTCCACCTGCCAAGGACACAGTTTACAAGGCGTTAGTTGTACCTCCCACTTTAGTCCAGCTATGACACTCCTAATGCAAATATTCTACATTCACTTTTAAATAGAGAAAAGGATGAAAGGCTGAGAATGTCTCTGCACATTTTTAGACTAGAACAATACAGCAGCAGCAGCATCTTTAGAAGAAAGTGTACTTTCCTGCACCATGATTACCTGCATTTCTCTTTAGAATCTCTGCATTAGGGAGGGAAAATAGTAATGTTTATGCAGTATTTATATAAAGGAAATAAAAATTACCTAAAAAGAATGTAAACTCTCAATTCTAGAACAATGAAATGAGAGCTCCACATTGAAAACTTCTGGATGACTATTAAACAGAGGTGCTACTTAAAACTATTTTATAAAAATTCTAACATTACAGAAAACCTCAAGTTTTCTCTTCCCACCCCATTCCCTATGAAAACCAAAGAACTCTGCATTTTAAGAATGAAGAAGAAATTCTTAAGGATTTAATTCTTAAGAAATTAAGAATTTTCAACTACTTAGGCATCAATGAGCCTTCAAATAATAGAAAACCACGTTATCCTAGGTGACACTTGTAGGGTGGGCAGATGCTTGCATTTGGGTTTTAGCCTGCCAATATTTTAACACTGTCTCTACCAATCAAAATTTTGGTTAACTAATACTTTCTAAACTTCAAATGGAACTTTCATAGCTTTTCCAAACAGGAAAACACTAAGCATAACATTGTTTTATACTTAGTAGAAAAGAATATAAGGAGGGCATATATGAGATAGTCACTACAATTCATCAGCTACCTTGATAAAATTATTCATCTAAATTCTAAGCAATTTTTAGTAAATTAAAGTTGTCATTTTAAGTTTTTATATTACCATAAAATATGTGTGATGTACATAAATGCCGTAACAGAGTTAAGGTAGACATATTTTTCTAATATTAACAAATGAAAAAAGTATGGCAGGAATAAAGTCACGATACTTTAACTCAAGGTCACAAATGCCACTGAAACATCAGAAAGACTCCACAGTTCTACCGACTTTATTTCACTTTTGATTAGAAGTTCATTTTCATTTCAGTTACTAATATATTCCATAGTTACCTGTATTTATACTTTCCACTCTTAAAGGGAAGCCAGACTGGGCAACAGCTACAAGTTTCAAAGCAATATAGAACTGACTTCTTCCAAAATAACCAAGTCTTGTCGCACCACAAAGCTCCATAATCTATAAAAGAAAAAAATGCTAATATCAAGAATTTTGACAATAATTCTCCACAAAAGCAGCTATCCGACCTCTCTAACTTTTCCAAAATACATAGCTGACATATGGCATATTACTCTCAACTGACGACCAACTCTTCAAGTTTCAGTTTTAAATGTTTGAAAATAAAAAGGCACTGACCTTACAATAGGTTATCATTCTCCTACTTAGTAAAATTCATGTGATAAACAATTATATTTTATTAAAAATAACTGGAACTTTTAGAAACAAATGTACCATCTATTCTTCTTCATAAACACTGTGCATACAATAGGGTCAAAAGTTTCTGCAACTAATAGATTATTACCCAGTCATTTAAGGTAAATCATAAAATGACATACTAAGTAGGAAAGGGCATGATCCATAATTTTGACCACATAAATACAAACTTTAAAACAACCAGATATATAAAGATTCTACCAGCAAGTTTGCTAGGTAAGATTGCGAATATGGGTTATTTCTCTTTACTCTCCAGATTATATTTAATGTGGTTATACTACTTTTCTTTAAAACAATAATTTTTGTTTGCCTTTTTAAAAAAAAAAAAAAGCATGAAGCCTTTTAGGGATTGTTCTAATAATTCAACAAATATTTCTTGACTGGCTACTACAAGTATCAAACTGTGCTCAGCCACTCAGTTGTGTGGGGCTCTTTGGATTGTAGCCCACAGGGAACCTCTGTCCATGGGATTTTTCAGGCAAGAATACTGGAGAGGGTTGCCATTTCCTTCTCCAGGGGAATCTTCCCAACCCAGGGATCAAACCTATGTTTCCTGCACTGGAAGGCAGAATCTTTACTGCTGAGCTATTGGGGAAAAGAGAATTTAGGTTACAAAATTAAATTATAATCCCAAAAGGTGTATTAATATCTATTATACAGACATCACAAAGTCACCCTAAAACAAGCACTAAGTAACCTTATCTCAGCTTCTCAAAAATCCAAATTCTTGTACAAAGAGAGCATATTTAGTCTAATTTAGTCTATTTTCTTTTTCCCAACACATTCAAAGGAAGATTAAGGTACCTGAGATGTTGTGATACTAAGTCAGAAGTAAAGTATTTAGTAGAATTGCAAAGAAGTACCTATCAATGGTTCAGCATATCACAATAACAATAACCATTTGTTTACTTGCACTAGGAAAGACGACATTTTTGCTATGACTGATCATCATGGGAGGAAGTTCCTGTTTCTGTCACTAAGGGGCATCACTTCTGTGTAAATTTAAAAGGGCAAAGAGGATAAAGAGGCAGGTTTACATTAAGAGAACTACGGGGAAAAGGAGGGTGAGAGTTAAGAATGAAGAGCACACAGCCAGGCAGCATATGAAGGCATTGTGTTATGGTTATTGTGCCCACTGGGAACCCCCTCAGGGATCATTATACATCTCAGATACTTTTATTTATAACCCAAAGCATCTAAAATACACCAGGTAAGAGCTAGATAAAGGGAAGACCTAAAAGGGGATCACGTGTAGTTTGTTTATCCCTACTACATCTGTTTCAGGTGCCTGTGAGATTTTCAGGGGGAGATACCCTGGTAACAGAACAAAGAGGCAGAGTTCAGAAGGGAATACATTGAGGAGCTGTGCTCCATCCTGGCAAGCAGACAGGAGGTCATGACTGAAGCTGGGGGACCAATAAATGAGACTGCCAGCAAGCCCAGAGTGACAAAAGGAAACCTAACAGGCAGGTATAAAAAGGAGCTTATGAAAGAGAAAGTGGGAAAAAATAGCAGCAGAAAGTGGGAAACCAAAGGTGGGACAAGGCTTTGGAAGGTGCGAGCAAGCTTTAACGGAAACAATCATTGCACACACAGATTTACATACAAGGTGTTATGAGAAGCCACCTAAACTCCCAAGAATAGATAAAAGTAATTATGGAATAGCCATATGAGAAAAATATGTAGCCTTTAAAATTCACTTATAGGATTAATGTTATGAAAGCAAAAAGCAGAACACAAAGCAGCATATACATAAGCATAACCCAATTCTATTATAATATATACATAAAAATGGTAGTGAATATGCCAGCATATATTTCTGGGTGCTGAGATTAAGGGATATTTCTATATTTATATACATGAGGCTGTATGTACTCCAAAAATATATAATATTATTTAATCAGAAAATTGATAATAAATAATTTCTAAAAAGAAGCAGCAGAACCCCCAAAAATGGGGGGGGGCAGAATATGATCTATGTTTTACAATTATGTTTTGTTACTTGAACAGTTATAGGGATGAGGTAGGATAAAATCCAGTTAGCAATGGGTTAAGGAATAAACAGGAGGAATTTAAGTAGAAAGAGAAGTACAAAACAGGTTAAGATATTTGGCTTTAAAGAAAGTAAGTTTAGAAGGGTACTTTTGCTTCTCTTAAGTCTCAGAGCTAGTTCAGTAGAAGAGACACTAGAAATCAGGTCTTTTGATTCCAAATCCAAAGTTCTTCCCAGGATGTAAGGCTGAAGTGGGGAGTGGGATGGGGTAGAAGAGCAAGGAGAAATACTATGCTTCTACTGTAGCAGACATAACAAAATTTTAAAAGTCTGTATGCCAAGCTGCCGCCTCAAGAAAGATGTTTTGAAAAGAGCAGATAAAAAGAATCAGAGGCAATAAATGCGATTATTCCTCTACAGCTCCTCCCGCCGGCATCCCTTGCGAGACTCATCCTGTGGCCCAAGTCAGGCATGTGTGTCGCTGTGTGAACACTGGAGAGGAAGAAACACGTTATGACATAAATTTACAAAAATAATACCTGAAAAAACAATCTAAAGAGGCCTATCAGGATTGAAATTACCAAGAAGTCTAAATTACTATCACAATCTGTGAATTAAGACAAAATCTGTCTCTAGAGAAATATTTGGAATAAATTCCTAGAAGGAGACCTGCTGGACCAAACTATCAGTTTATTTTAAAATGCATAACCTATCGCCAATTGCCTTTCCAAAAGGTTACTGAAACTTATTCTTTCACAGTCAGTATGAGAATGTTTCTCATCATCTGTCATTTCATCTTTTTCTCCAGCAACTTGAAAAGCCACTCACATACTTAGATGTATTTATATTTGACCTCCTGTGTTACACAGCTCTACATAACTATTCCTGGATCTGTAACATTCTTTTTTTTTTTGTCATCTCTACTTTATTTTTTAAAACAATTTTAAATTGGGATATAGCTGCTTAACCTTCTTTTAAAACTACTTTAGCTTTATAATATTTAAATACCTGGAGTAAGGTTAGCCCAACCTTTGCTTTTTGTTCTTGTTTAGAATTTCCTTTGCTATTCTCATGTTACTTAATCTTTCAAATAATCTTTAAAATCACTTATCAAAATAAATGGAGATTTTAACTGGGACAGCAATTTTCACGTACAGTCTGGTTTCTAACTTTAACAAGACCACTTCACTGTTTTATCATTAAGGGCACTGTTGGCTAATACTGTGCAATACCTTTGTTAAGAAACTATTTAGCTAGTTCTACTATTCTAATAGTTTTGTTTGGGGCCTTATATTTTAAAAAACCACAGAGATGTTAGTTTTATTATGTCCATTTTGGAGCAGAAAATGAAAAGATGGTTAATTTTTCTCTTTGGCCTTATTAATATTAATAGTTCTATTAATAGAGTTCCTAACATCAAACCACCCTTTGATCCCTAAAATGAATTTCATTTAGTCATGGTGCATTACATTTTCAAATAATATTTATATAAAATTTTAACCACAATCTTAAAATGACTGTTAAAAAAATATTATATCTGAAAGGTATGGAATTGATATTAGTTGGCTTCGTAAGCACAATTAGCAAGCTTTTTTCCTGCTCTAAAATACTTTAAATAGATTAGGAATTCCATAATCCTTAAAGATTTAGAAGACAGTTCACCAATGACAGAGGGTGGGCATCTCTGATATACAACTCATTTTCTTCCATGTTACTGGGAATAAACTAGGTTTTCTATCTCTAAAATATTTGATAATTTCCAAGAAAATCATTTATCACCTCCAGATTTAGAAAGTTATTATTAGTTCAACATTATTCAAAGGAGTCTCACTTTTTTAATTGCCTCTTTATGGTAATTTTCCCTTATTCGAAATCATGCATATTTGTGCAAAAGCTCACACAGCTATCTGATCATGAAAACCACTTAAAGTCCCTAAGATACAGAGTCCCACACCCTTCCCTTTAGATTCTAACTCATTTAGGAAACCCAGGGCCAGCGAGTGATTGCTGGTACACTACTGACAGCTACTGAAAATGATGAACCTTTATTTTATTAACATTACAAAATGTATATGCTCATGGTAAAAGAAGTGAGATATACTTACAATACAGAATTAAAAGTTCTTATAAGCCTCATCAAAAGTAACAATTTTTTTATGTTCTTCCAATTTTCTCTACACATATACAAACATATGAGCACACATACTTCACACACACTTTTTACCCATGTAGGGTCATACTATATATGATTTTTTTCTACATAATACTATTCAAAGATCTTTTTATATCAGCATAAATAGTTCTCTTTCATTTTTTTTTTTTTAACACAGCATTCCATTGCATGGATATTCCTATTGCAAATTAACCAGCCCCTTACTGATGAACATTTATGTTTTTCCAGCTTTATATTACAAATAATGCCATAAACATTCATGTGCATATATCTATCTTTGTACACTTGTACAACTGTAGAACAAATCTGTAGAGATAGAATATGCTTTAAAATGTAACACAGTCAAGTACTGTAACTCTGAGTAACTGTAACATCTTACTGAAGGGCACAGAATCCTGGCTGCCTGGGGTTTTTTCCCAGGAAAAGATAAAGTAGATTGTAGTTTGCTTTAATACCTACAGAGATTACTGCAGTTAGGCAATCATTCTATATCATTCATACAGTATTTGAGGAAGTTATATAATTTTAATGTGCCTCAGTTTCCTCATATGTAAACTGGGGAAAAGAATATACTGTCTCATATGGCACTTACAACAAGGTCTGGTCCAGGAATATCATTATTATCACTTTTTACTTACTATCCTGATCATAATGTACTTAATTTAGTCAGGGATGTCAAAGACTAAATCATTCTTGAAAACCACATTTTCCTGAGAGCTGAGAGCTAACGCCTATAAGCACCAAATTGGGTTTTATTATAATTTCTGAAGAATAGTCTTTAAATTCTAAAATACAGGGTGCCCTCATGCCTTCACAAGTATTTTGAACTTGTGGCTTAAGACAATACACCAAACACACAAATTAATCTCCTTTCCTTTCAGGTATCTTTTTTAAGTAAGGGATTTCATAAAAATAAACAAGAGGAAAAGGGGAACAAAGAACTGAGAGGAAATTTAAGGAAAATATAGCAATTAGAAAGCAGATGGGGCTTCCCTGGTGGCTCAGTGGTAAAGTATCTGCCTGCCAGTGCAGGAGACACAAGTTCAATCTCTGGTCCAGGAAGGTCCCACATGCCACAGAGCAACTGAGCCCACGTGCCACAACCACTGAACCTGTGCTCTAGAGCCCGGAAAAAGCAACTACTGAGCTCACGTGCTGCAGCTTCTGAAGCCCACATTCTAGACCCCGAGCTCTACAACAAGAGAAGCCACTGCCGTGAGAAGCCCACACACCAGAGTAGCACTCCGCTAGCCGCAACTAGAGCAAAGCCTGCACGGCAACGAAGACCCAGCACAGCCAAAAATAAACGAATAAATTTAAGAAAAGCAGGTGCCATACCTAATGAAGTAGGATAGAAGAAGTCAGTGCCAAGAATATCCATGGAGGTAAGAATCATTTTGGCCTGCAAAATGCAGGGACTCATCTAGAAATGCTAGTTATGACAGAGTGAGACTGGAACAGATGAAGTTCCCTATCCCTACAGTTGCTCATAGAATATTACCAACTAGACTTTACCCTCCAAGTAAAAACAAAGGCAAGAAAAACTAACAAAAGCAAATATCAAGGAAGTACTAGGACTGCTGACATAGACAGGAGTTGTGGCCCTAGAGAAAAGCTTCTGTTTCTAGCATTTAGCAACCCAATTAAAAAGAACATCTGACCCACTCCTCCTAAAGTGAGGCAGCCTTCTGAAGTGTTATTTCCCATTATACAGTGCTCAGTTTTTCTACTGCCTCTAAGATCAACAACCAACTGAAGAAAGCCTACAAAATGGAAGAGAACTGCCAAAGTTACAAACAGGGAAAATAAAACTCTGAAAGACATAATTCAAGGAAGAAAGGTCACTTAAAAATATTCCAGAGTGTATCTTCTGGGAGATTTAAGATAATACTGCCTCACCCCCAAAACAAGAACAGGACAGCAATGATACTATGAAAAAGGAAAAATCAGAGAATAAGAGGTACTGAAATACAGCTGGTGCCTGGTATCCACAGGGGACTGGTTCTAGGACCTGTCAGGGAGACCAAAATGCAAGGATGCGTCCAGTCCTATAGCTGGCCCTCTGCACCCCTGATGATGCAGAACCCACACATACCAAGAACCAACTGTACACTTGTTGGAAAAAAATCTGCACATTACTAGACTTGCAGAGGTCAAACCCATGTTGTTCAATGGTCAACTGTATACAAAGTTTAGTAAAAATTTGAGAAGATTAAAAAAAATACTTTTTTCTCCAGAAGCAGGAAAGGGAGAGGCGAATTAGAAAATATGAGAGAAAAGAAACAAAGACGATTAACCTAGATGGGCCAAATTTTTATTAAAATGATATCTACAAATAATGCAGAGGAAGGAGAAAAGTGATAATGAAAGAACAAGAGATTTACCCCAAAGCTAAAGGACAGAGGTTTTCAGATTGCAAGAGTCTACTGAGTGCTCAACATAATAAGTTCAAGAATTCCTATACACATGATTACTGTGTAACTTCAGAAATCGTAAGAGCAGCCAAAACAGGCATAGGGCAGAGAGATAAGGAAGACTGCTTCAGAAAAAAATATTAACTGGACTAGCATCAGACTTCTCACTGGTAATACTGAAAACCAGAAAGCAATAGAGCAATATTCTCAAAGTTCTAAGAAAAAGCATTTTCAACCTAGAATTCTGTATCCAGTATCAAGATGATAACAAAAACAGATACTTTCATAGATGAAGAAATTTTAATAAGTTTATCTCCTACAAACTCTTTCTTGGGAAAATGGCGTTATTTAGCAAAATCTGGAGTGAGGGCATACACAAAAAAAGTAGATACACACCAAGAAAACAGAGAAATAACATTGCAACGGAGAACGGCTATGCAACTGGCCTAAGCTGTAACCAGTTCAGACAGAGTAAACTGACAGAATGCTCTAAGAGGAACATTTCAGAAAAAATAAAGAATGGATATGAAAGCAACAGTGCAAGAAAAAAACAGAAAGGCAATTGAGAAAGTAAAGGAATGTAATCACAGTACAACGCCTGGAACAGAAGTAAAAATATTTATATCATATTGTAAAGACCTTTTTACATTGAATTTTTAGATTCTTAAGTCAATCTAAAGTCAAAACATTAAAATTAAGAATTAATGTTCTCAATATCAAGTGTGTAAAAGTAGAGCAACAAGTTAAGAGAGGGAAGGATAAGAGAAGGTGAGGGGGAAAGACACCAGCTTCTGGGTATTGGTCTACGTGAACAAACCAGAAAAGTCAAGAACTCTTTGGATATGTAGGAGAACAGAGATCATAGAGAAAACTGCTGCTACCCAAACTGGAGACCAAGAAGGAGCAAATACAGAGAATCACAACTTACTAGAAGAGAAACCCATCAACATCAACTTCTCTAAAACCAGTGCCAAGGAAGGGAAGACTGAACTGTCCTTGATGAACTTCTGTAAGCTCAGTGCACACAAATCTGAGAGAGAAAACTACAGGGGGACCTAGTCATACAGGGGCTTTACCTCCAGGAGAAACCTCCACCAGGTTCTCAGAGTGAACGTGGGAGAAAAACCTAGTGCTTTTAGGAGGCGGAGGGGGAAGGAACCATCCTGAAATCCACCAAAGCATTCTGCTCTTAACAAGGCCCGTCCTCAGGAGAAACTATTTAACCAGAGCCCAACCTGCCCAGTATTTATCAGAGCCTAAGTGGCCTGGGAGAAGGGAAATGCCATTCTATCCATCCTGTCCCACCGAAGAAGAGAGGAGGGAATACGGGTGGGACTGAGAAGCAATTATGAAGTTCACAGGTTCACTGAAAGACTGAGACAGAATCATAAGACTACAGAATGCTTTGCTTCCTCCCACACCTCACCACCACATTACTAAAGAAGTATTTATGGTAGCCCATTAACCCAACACTTCATGTCATGCTATCCAGAAAAAAAATTACGAGACATACTAAAAAGCAAAAAAAAAAAATCACACTTTGAAGGAACAAAGCAAGCATTAGAATCAGACTCAGATACGGCAGAGATGTTGGAATCATAGGCCAGGAACTTAAAACTATGATTAATATGTGAACAGTTCTAATGGATAAAGTAGACACCATGCAAGGACAGACAATATAAGCAGAGAGATGGAAATCCTAAAGGGAAAAAAAAGCTGGATATTTAAAACACTATGGAAGAAATAAAGATTGTCTCTGATGGGATTATTAGCAGAGTGGACATGGCTGAGGAAATAATCATCAATTCGAGCTTAAGGATATCTCAACAGGACCTCTAAAACTGAAAAGCAAACAGGAAAAAACAGAATATTTGAAAACTGCAGGACAACAAAAGATATGACATATGTGTAATAAGGTGAATAAAGAGAATAAAACAGAAGAAATATTTGAAACAATAATAAGTTTCCCCCAAATTAATGCCAAAAATGGAACCGCTGAACCAGGAAGCTAAGAGAACAGAAAGCAGGATATATGCCAAAAAAAAGTACACCTAGACCCTCTACAAAAATTAACTCAAAATGGATCACAGATCTAAATGTAAAGCACAAAATTATAACACTCATAGAAGATAACATATGCATGTATTCAGGACCCTTGAGAAAAGCAGAGTTTTTTTTCCTTCACCTAATAGGATAACACACTACAGTGTTTGTTTTGTTCTGTTCTTTTTAGTGATTTATGACTTCTGCCTTTTTGCCAAGCTATCGTTTCTGCTCCATCAGTAGTCGTTCCAGTTGCTGCCTTTCTACTTTGAATGCCATTGTTTAGAAATGGAACCAACCTTTTAATACTGTAGAAAACAAGAATAAACAGTTCTTTAACAGTAACTCGAAGAGCTCTCCAATGAGCAAAAAGGACACAAACATCATTTTTTACTTCCGATATACAAAGTATGGAGGTGGTGGTGGGGCTAACATTATTGAGCACAAACAATGCTAAGCACAGTGCTAACTACTCAAGGTGTTCCCATCTAATTCGGAAAATAATGGAGTAGAATTAGTATTATTCCCATTTTACAGAAGAAGAAAAAGAATCAGACTGGCTAAGGCCAGCCAACTCAAAAGTGGGCAGGAGCTATAATTCAAAGTCATGCTTTTAATCTTCTACCAAGACTTGCTGTCCACTGTCCTTTTCCTGGAATAATGCTGGCTACCTCAGAGCAAGTGCCCCCAGTAAGTCCTAAAAGTCCAGAATGCCTAGTACACAGTGACAGTGAAAGAGTAGTTTAAATGCATTAGGAAGGCTTTTTAATCCTATGCTCATAACATTGGGTACAGGGAATGCTAACAACAGAGATATATGGAAGTTATTTGAGAAGTTCAGCTTGAATACATGAGCTGAATTATAAATAGAAAAATGCAAAAAAAAATGGAATAAGAAATATATTGAAACTATACATAATACTGAGAATCAATACATAATCACTGAGAATACTGTTAAAATTCTCTCCAAAATGAAATCTTATGAATGTTTAATATAATAAAATACAATAGAAAGAAGATCCTCCCTTTAAAGTCATCAAGTTAAAATTAAGAAGGTGATTCTATTGCTTTCATTTTTATAAACATTCTTTAGTTTAAATTGGGCTGGGTCAGCGGACAAGCTGTTTTTGTTGGCTTAAAAGCCCAGACAGTTTGGTCTACCTATACACACACCTGCTACCAAGTCAGTCTAACTTTTATTGTTCCACTAACTTGCTAGACTTGTCTCCACACCTCTCTGTGACTCATTAGCTTTACTGACATGGGAATGCTTGTAATGGAGACTCAGGTTTACTACAAATTAGTGGAAAATAGGGAATAATTATACTGAGTACTTATTATCAGGAAGACTGTTTACTTGCTGTCCCACTTAATACTCAGAACAATCCTCTAATGTTGGCCACCATTATCCCCAGTTCACAGGAAAGGAAACTGAGGCAAGTAAGTGGCAGTCAGGATTCAAATCCAGATTAGTCTGAGCCCAAAGGGTTTCCGTTCCCAGGTGCCTCTGAGGCATAGTTAAACAGAACTCTTAACAATGGCATGTTTATGGGGCAGCAGTTCCAAATGTATTCCAAAGAACACCAGTCAAGTTAAAGGCTCTGCAGCTGAATAAATTGATGTATTACAGTCTCCTTGGAGACTTCACAATGCATTTTAAGCCCATAAGAGGCACTAAAAAAATCCTACAGCCTAGGAACAAACCTCCTTTTGGTTTAGGATCTATTAAAATGTTTTCAAACTAGTGGTCCATAATCAGATACTCTATTATTAACACACTTTGGGAATGAATGCTATAAGACTCCACCCAGAGCAGTGATTTTCAAACTCTTCTGGTATAAGGATCCCTTATACATGCTTTAAAAAGTTATGGAGGACTTACTCAAAGCTTTTGTTTTTGTGGGTTGTATTTACTGATATTTACCATGTTAGAACTTAAATCGGAAAATTAAAAAATACATACCTATGAATTTCTGTAAACACAAGAATAATAAAACTCATACTTATGAATTTCTGTAAACACAAGAATAATTTATGTAAACACAAGAATAATACAAGAATAATAATTTTCCATCATGTAACTTAAAATTTTATGAAAATAACTTTTTCCCCAAATTAAAAAAAATGAGAAGAGTACAATGTTTTATAAATATATATACAAATTTCCTTAATGTCAAGCTTACAACAACATTAATGTCTGTTTCTATATCTGATTTACTGCAATATGTTGCTTTGTTGAAAGCAGTAACATTCCAACTTCACATAGATATGTGTTGGAAAACAGAGGACAATTTACATAGTCTTTTCAGATAAACCTGGTATTTTTTGATACTACACCAAAACTCTACAAGTGGTAGTTGCTTAAAGGTTAGCTGCAATACAGAATCCAAAGCCACACTCATAAAGTTTTCTGCATACTCTTACGTTAAAAGTCCACTGATGTATCTGGTCTATTGCATCCCATATTGCCCCATATGTAACCTATTGGTTCATCGAGTCATGCAGATCTTCCAAATGTTGACACGTTTACAAAATATTAAAAAATTACATTTGTTAATATCACCATTGGTCTCATAAGAAAGGTCATTAAACACTGCGAAGCAGTCAAACACATGATTGCAGGTAAATTCCAATATCCTAATTTCTGCAGAAAGTTTGAATTTTATATCATTAGTAACAAATAGTAACAGCTGTTTCCCTTAAGTGACACTCATACTTTCTTCATTTTCAAGAAAATCTTTGCCCAAAACCCAAGTAAGCTGTTTCTTCAAGAAAAACGATGCTCCATAAAAACAAAAAAGAAAAAAAAAGTCAGGATAGGCCACAATTCAAACAGTAAAATAAGTACTTCTCAAGACAGTCATCACTTTTCAGTATCCAGCAAATGTGGTTTATGCATACTTTCCACTGCATCACATAAGATACTAAAAAGATATATACTAAAGGATGAAGATTTTTTTAATTAATTTTTTCTACATACAGAACATTTTAAAGTGAAACTGATGTTTTGCCTGTATGTCAGTAAAGAATACAATACTATTACAGTTGCTAAGTCATGCCCAACTGCGACCCCATGAACTGCAGCATACCAGGCTTCCCTGTACTTCACTATCTCCCGGAGCTTGCTCAAACTCATGCCACTGAGTCAGTGATGCGATCCAATCATCTCATCCTCTGTTGCCCCCTTCTCCTCTTGCCCTCAATCTTTCCCAACATCAGGGTCTTTTCCAATGAGTCAGTTATATTGACAACTTCTTCTGCATTATGAATGAAAACATCAGCACAGCAAAAGAAAAAAAAAAGGGGGGCAGCAGGGAGGAATAACACTATTATTATGAAAACATATTTTAACCTCACAGACCAGGGCTCTAAGACCAAACTTTGAGAAATGCTATTAGAGAGCACACTCTCTATATGGTAGTGATTGCTCTGATGTCAATGCTATACACTCCCTGCCCTAGAGCAGCCACTGAAAACATGTCTACAGGTGCAAGCAAGTATACCATAAATTAGTGAAGCTGGCCAAATTCGGGGATGTAGTGAGCTAAGACAGAGAAGGCAATGGCACCCCACTTCAGTACTCTTGCCTAGAAAATCCCATGGAAGGAGGAGCCTGGAAGGCTCCAGTCCATGGGGCCGCTAAGAGTCGGGCACAACTGAGCGACTTCACTTTCACTTTTCACTTTCATGCACTGGAGAAGGAAATGGCAACCCACTCCAGTATTCTTGCCTGGAGAATCCAGGGACAGAGGAGCCTAGTGGGCTGCCGTCTATGGGGTCGCACAGAGTTGGACACGACTGAAGCAACTTAGCAGCAGCAGCAGCAGCAGCGAGCTAAGATGAGCAGGTGTGACAGGAGCAGCTGCTATTCAGCTCTAGCTAACTGTTGCTATAGAAGAACATCTGTCAAATGATGCAATCTTCAGATTTTTCTAAAGCTAGAAGACTAGAATATTCCATGATACTGTTCTCACTTTTAAATTCAGATAATTTTTTTAAAATATGCAGATCAACTAGAACACCTGGACTACCTACTACACACAATGTCTCAGAGAGTATTCTACAGTTACTACTAGAAAAATGGCATAAAATAAATGGCAAAAACTGCAGTAATGTTCCTTCAGATCCTCTAGCAAGCAAGGTGGAAAAAGGTGAGAAGGATTTTCATGAAAGATAATCATATATACAGATGTTATTACATATTATAATCCTACTAATGGTCCTTGAGTGTTTTAGCTCTAGAAATACTACAGTGAGATTCTGAAGCCCCTCTAAATTATTCTCAGGTTATTAATGAATACAATGGCTTAATATAATATTTCATTATCTAGCAAGAGACTCAAACGACTGAGACAAGTGAAGAGTAACCAAGGGAAATGAATGATCTCATCCTTCCCTGACCTGTGTGTGTCAGGTCCAGTCCTTACACAACCCACAGTATAACATACAAGAATTCTAAAACACCCTTCCTCCTTTCCTTCAATAAGTCAAGACTGCTCCCGCTTCAAGGACTTTGCACTTGCCGCATCTTCAGTTTGTCTGCCTCTCAGATCTTTGTTTGGCTACTTCCTGGGTCACTCAGGTCTCAAAGTGCAATTTCAGGGTTTACCACGAATACCCTACTGTTCACTTATTTATTGCCAACATCTTCCAAACAAGTCAGTCTCCAACAAACAAGGAAGATCTCTTCTATTTCTAGCACTTAGACCAACTCCTGAGGCACAGTACCAATATATGTTTTTTGGATGGATACATGAATGAATGAATGAAATATTTTTGAATCAATTTTGCTGCAGTGTCTTTCCACTTCTACACAGACTACAGGATTAAAAATCTTAAAGTACAGCTCCAAATAGTGAATATTATATGTAAAGAACAAACTCATTTAAGTCTAGCTCATAAGATTCTCTGTAAAGTAGTCCCCAACTGTCCTCCCATTCCTACTTTGGTCAGCCTACACTGGGCTCACCTATCTGCATACTTTTGCTTCTCTATCTCACCAGATCACTCTCTAACCTATGTCTGCCTGTTAAAATTATACCCTTCCTTCACAACCCATAGTAAGAACCTCCTTCCTATAATATTTTCTATCCTTTCTACACCATAAACAAGAAAACTAGTGCTTTCTTTGTACTAGCATTCCAGCTTCTATTATACCATTTGAATGACTTACCTGTGTAATTAGGTTAACACTATTGACACTTCCTCCCTCCATTAAACTCCTTGAGGGCAGAGACCATGACTTAGTCACAACTGGAACCCACTGAAAGATAAGGCACTGTATTTTGCCAGAGTAGACAGTGCTGAGAGAAGGCAATGGCATCCCACTCCAGTGCTCTTGCCTGGAGAATCCCAGGAACGGGGGAGCCTGGTGGGCTGTTGTCTATGGGGTCGCACAGAGTCAGGACACGACTGAAGCGACTTAGCAGCAGTAGCAGCAGCAGCAGACAGTGCTGAATGGAACTGCTCTCCCATGGTGCTCACATCCTCCGAACATCGAATTCATTCTGTTAGTCTTCATTTGAATTAAATTTTTCTTACTAGATCATTTTTACCTTTTCTTTAAAAATTAAACATTTTCTAATAATAAACATGCTTGCTTTGTTCAATGCAGTTTGAATTACACATGATCCATGCATGTTTGCATATCATCTTTGCTGCAGTACACTGTGGCAAGTAGAAAGGTTAAGAAAAAAAAAGTCAATGGCAAAGAAGATAGGGGCACAAGTCAAAGCCCAATCATTCCAACATGACAATATCTTTCACTTTTTTTTTTTTCTTTGACAATATCTTTCAAATACTTCTGTCAACAGAGTATGTTTCGCTTGTTTACAAGAAAGGTAGACACATCAATCTCTAGTATTTTCCTTTGTTACAAGAACAATTTAAATACTTAGCATAGTCCAACAATATGGGAAACCCACCCGTCACTAGACTCATGAAGCATTTATGCATTTCTAAATGACTCTAGCTGTCACTCTGTGACCAACTCAACCGCCAATTCCCTACCAAGTAGTAGTAGCAGTAGTAGAGTCGCTCAGTAGTGTCCGACTCTTTGCGACCCCATGGACTGTAGCCCACCAAGCTCCTCAGTCCATGGGATTCTCCAGGCAAGAGTACTGGAGTGGGTTGCCATTTCCTTCTTTTAGGTCTAAAGTGAAATGCAATCTTACTAACCCTTTCAAGATACTTAGTTGTCTTACTGGGGCAAATACCTAATCTCACTTTTACTATATTACTTTCTTACCTAAAACCTTTAACACTTTTTGCTTTATGTATACATCTCAAATGATTTTAGATTACAAGCCTATAGTTCAAGACCACACAGCTTCTTGCTTTCTCCTGCTATGATTTTATCCTAACATTTAGGTAAATAAACAGGCATTCTCTTGATTCTTTTCTTCCTTTCACTCATACCCTCATTCGTAACTTTCATTTCACATTTCAACCACTTTTTCATCTCAGTTAAGGATGAGTTCTCCAAGTCTTTCCTCAACAGTTATGTCCTTAGAGAAAATTTTAAGAAAACATATATTCATTGGTGACAAATAGCACACATTATTTTACAGACTATTTCAAAAATAAGAAAAATATAAAATCTGTCCAAGTCAGCTAAACAGCAACATCAAATTTTCCTGAGCCCTTACTATATATCAGGGACTGAAATATCAGATAAGTACTAAATAAGTAATAATCCCCTTTCTACAATACATGTATTTGCAAAAGTCATATTTTTTCAATGTAAAGAACTACCAATGTCTCCTATAATTTGTCAGCAGAAGAAGTTCAAATATATGATCTTTTCCCCTTACTAACATTATCACAGCAATTCATCAACGGGCATACTATTACAATATAGATTACTGCTACAGGACTTGGAATCTTCTTAATATTAGAAGGCAGATTTCATTCTACCTGCTAAAAAAAGAAACCATAAAGAATGTACTGAGTTAAATAATTAACATAAAAGAGCACAGAGACAGATTTTAAAAGTTTATGAAGTTCTTAACTTGAACTTCTGAATAGTACAGGTAATTAAAGAGATTCCTCTTAGCAATATCTAATCTCTAATTCTGTAACTGTAATTTTACTTGCTTTGGGCAATATCAACTCCCTTTGACAGTCAACCATGATAAAAGTAGTGCACACAGACCAGTATTTTACTGCTTGTGATCAGTATCACAGTCATTAGTTGTCTAAACAAATAAAATACTTCTGACAGCCTTGAATATAAGGACTCTGATATGAAAAATTATATGACTGCTAATAAAGTTTATTGGTAGTTCCTATCCTCACATTCAATTAATTTTTTTCTACTGCCTACTTAACAACTTAAACAACTATAATACAGACTAAAGGTAAGAAAGGACAAAAACAATAAAAATATGAAAGTGATTTGAAAAACTCCACAAACCATCCAAACCTTAAGCTTAAAATAGTAGTTACTAAGGCATGGAGATAATCTGTAAAGTAAATCTGGCCAGTAAACTATACTTAGGGTGAGCATATAATTTACAGCCAACCTGAGACATCTGCAGGAGTGAAAGGGAACACAATTTCTAAGTATGCCTGGACAAGAGGCGTAAGTCAGGATTGTTTCAAGCAAACCCAGGCTTATAACTGCCCTTCCAAAACATCGTTAAAGATAAATGATTCCATTTAACCAGTAAGGGGCAAAAGGTGACTGGAAAAGCAACATTTAAAACCTGCTAAGTCAGCTAAGTCACTTCAGTCGTGTCCGACTCTGTGCGACCCCATAGACAGCAGCCCAACAGGCTCCCCCGTCCCTGGGATTCTCCAGACAAGAACACTGGAGCGGGTTGCCATTTCCTTCTCCAATGCATGAAAGTCAAAGGTGAAAGTGAAGTCACTCAATTGCGTCCAACTCTTTAGCGACCTCATGGACTGTAGCCCACCAGGCTCCTCCATCCATGGGATTTTCCAGGCAAGAGTACTGGAGTGGGGTGCCATTGCTTTCTCCATTTAAAACCTATTCCCTTACAATACACCATATTGAATATTAATCTTAATTAAAGAGTCATTTTTTAGAAACCAGTCACTAGTAGTCGAACCTCTCTGTTTTTCTACACAAAGATTTAACTGACTACTCTAGAGCCTCAGCAACTCTACTCTAGCAAAATTTTAAAAATAATAACATAAGTTAAACATTTAAATACTGTGGGCCAGGCATCCTTCTTAGCACTTTATAAATTAAGTCACTTAGTCTTCATATCGGAGAAGGCAATGGCACCCCACTCCAGTACTCTTGCCTGGAAAATCCCATGGATGGAGGAGCCTGGTAGGCTGCAGTCCATGGGGTCGCTAAGAGTCGGACACGATTGAGCAACTTTACTTTCACCTTTCACTTTCATGCATTGGAGAAGGAAATGGCAACCCACTCCAATGTTCTTGCCTGGAGAATCCCAGGGACGGGGGAGCCTGTTGGGCTGCCGTCTATGGGGTCGCAAAGAGTCGGACACGATGGAAGCGACTTAGCAGCAGCAGTCTTCATATTAGAAACTTTCATCCCTGAACGACAGAGACTTTTATCCCATTTTATAGATAAGAGAAGTAAAGCAGAGAGGTAAAGTCACCCTCCACAGTCAAAGGAGTGGGGGAGCAGAGAATTCCCTACTGCACTAAGTTACCACTATCGCTCCTTTAGTGGGAAGACTGGAAGGCTATGACTTTTCATAAGCACACAGAATTGAGTGGAGGTCTGAAGCGTCTGCACTCAATGAGCAGAGTCAGTGTGAACAGGGTTAAGCACTGTGATATGACTTTTTGTGCATATTCTCTACCACTGGCCAGGTGTCAGTAAAACATGGGCCTGGGAAATTTCTATATCACTTGTGATGAAGAAAAACCCACATCCCATCCTTAGGATAATGTTCTAACCTGTGCTATGGGCTACTGCAGGGATTACAGGGTGAGGACAATGACAGTATGATGATGATTATGGTAACAGTTAACACTGACGGTGTATATACAGTGTGTCAAGTACTGTTCCAAGCTCAGTAATAGTAATATATTAACTAATATAATCATCCCAACAACCTTTTAAGGTAGGGACTTCTCTCAAAAGAGAAAACTGATATGCTGGTGAGCCTGCTCAAGGACACACAGGAAGTAACAGAACTTGGACTGAAACCATGCAATTCACCACTACATTATTTGCTAGGGATCATATTGAATATTTTCCCAGTGGTAAATTCATATAACAAGTTGTACTATACCAGAGTTCTACTATGTTACACTATAAAACAGGAGCTGTTAGTTTTGGTGATTAGGTCACAGAATCAAGTTCTCATAATTGCTTGCTACATGAACATAGGTAAGCTACATATATATATAGCTATATATATCGTTTCCTTGTAAATAAAAGGAAAAAGTTAGATTTTACTTCTAAGATTGCATCAGTGCAAATATTATTTTTCTGAATGAAAATTTCATGTCAAGTCTGTAACTACAATACAAACTACCCTCTGAAAACATCGAATTTTCAAAAATCTATATTTCTGCCAAAGTACCATAGATTATTAGTTATGTGCCCCCTTTTAAAGATGATACATATTTAAATAATGAGTTGTTATGATAGCAAAAGTGAAGTTGCTCAGTCGTGTCTGACTCTTTGCGACCCCACTGACTGTAGCCCACCAGGCTCCTCCATCCATGAGAATCTCCAGGCAAGAATACTGGAGTGAGTTGCCATTTCCTTCTCCAGAAGATCTTCCCGACCCAGGGATCAAACCCGGGTGTCCTGCATTGTAGTCAGACGCTTTACCATCTGAGCTACCAGGGAAGCCCATGATAGCAAAACCACAAGGAATTAAATTCACTGGGGATTTAAGTAGCAATAATTATTAATAAGTCACTTGCTAAACTTTGTCCTGTAAATATAGCTCCAACAATATCTAGTATGAAATTCAAAGATTAGTATTTCTGTTTTGTAAATGAGTGTTTTATCCCATTTTTGTATTAAATATTTGATAGTGAAAACCTTTCTGCACTCTAGTTTTTTATCATGTCTTAATTTTCCCCTCTCTAGGAAGAGAACCAGTTTAATTACTCAAGAAAAATAGGAACATGATTTGCCTTGCCACGTTTGTTTTGTAACAGTTAGGAATGTAATGCACATAATAAGAAACAAATACCACTTGTCCTGAAACCAGGTGTACCTTACAAAGTAGATAAAAACTGGAGAATAAAAATAGTATTAAATATAACCATTCAACTATTATGAACCCATATTACACACATACTTTTAAAAATACTTATACATGTCAATATCAAATGTTCCATGACATTTTACTCCATTAGAAAATACTATACAATACAGAAGTTCATGATGATTCAGCATGAGACCCCTTCAATCCTTTTGGGCATAACAGTCTTCAAGTTCCTTTCAATGCATGCTGTAGTAACTGCGGGGTATGAGGAGTGGCTCAGAGCAGTTCTGCAGAAGACCAAGTTCTCCCTTGCTGGTTTACAGTGATCCCAGTACCAAGATGCTTTACACCCAGTAGATGCTCAATGAACATACCAAACGTCACAGAACACCTTCCACCCGCAACTCAGGATGTAAGAACAAAAGGGAAAAACGCCCCAGGATCTGCCAGAAAGCTACTTTCTTTCTAAGGAAAAAATAACAGTAATAGCTAATAGCTATACAGCACACTCCAAATAACTATATAGCACTACTGTAATGCTATAATATTCTTATTTTACAAATTCATTTAGTCCTTAAAACAACCCTATACGGGTGCTAAATTATTCTCAATATGCAGATGAAAAAACTAATGCCCAGAGAATCAAAGGCCCAGGGCAGTGAAATACTTGCTCAAAGGTCAGAAGTACTAAGAATTACACTGCATCTTTAAAATTCTATCAAAGATTTCTAGTTGACCAAACGAGGAAATAAATAATAAACAAATTATCAAAATTGATGATAAAGCTACTATTTATTCAGTGGTATACAAGGACTTCCCTGGTGGCTCAGATGGTAAAGCATCAGCTTACAATGTGGGAGACGCGGCTTCAATCCCTGGGTCGGGAAGATCTCCTGGAGGAGGAAACGGCAACCCACTCCAGTATTCTTGCCTGGAAAATCCCATGTACAGAGGAGCCTGGTAGGCTACAGTCCATGGGGTCGCAAAGAGTCGGACACGACTGAGTGACTTCACTTTCATACTAGTACTTATTTAAGATCATCCTTAAACAATTTTAAAAGTAGGCATTGTTACATTAATTTTATAAATCAAAACAGTAAGACAAAGTCCTCACCCAAGGTCATAGACTAGAAATCAGCAGGGCCAAGACAGGAGCCCAACTATGAGAAACTTGCAAGCCTGGTTTTTTCCCTTATGTGTTTCCCAAACCTCAGATTCCTGCATACCACCTTCACAAGCTTGCCATGTCCATGAGCCACTTGTGCTATTACGTTCTTAATATTTCTTCTTTAAATCAAGACACTTTAAAAAAAACTCAACAGATTTATTTTAGAAGGAACTTGTTATCACTATGTAAATGGAAATTAAGTATCACTTGAGATAAACAGAAAATAACAAAACCAGTAACACATTCAATGAAAACAAAACTGTCATTTAATTTCAGCCAAATATCACTGTCCACAATATGTGCTTGTGGTCATCTCAAGGCCTATCTGTTCTTTATTAAGAGAGTTAACTGTGTTAGAAAGATGTTAAAAACTTACCAGTACTAAACCGAAACGTTCTCCGTAATCAGATTTAAAAAACAATTCAAGAAGAATAGCTTTCTCACAACTGTGCCTTCACATTGTTGGGTACATACCTGACACTCTGGAAAACCAACCAAAAGGCTGCTCCACTGGCCTCCCATAATTCAAGTATGCGTGCAAACACGCAGTCGTTCTTGAACTCACAACATTGTAGAGAATGCTCTTATCCGGAAAGGGGGCAGGCTGTTATAATTTGTAGCACTACAGATAGGCCTTGGCAAAATGTTCTCCTCTTAAGTATGCACAATGTTCAAAGTAACAGTGGGCGCTGGGAGGCACTTAAGGTTCTCACATGCAACCCCTGTTTTCAAGAAATGTCTAACTTAGTTACAAACACAACGTACAAATGAAAAAAGATAAGCTATCATATAAGGCTATACTCTTATATCTTGAAATGACTGGTGTCTTGAATACAAGCTTTGTTATCTGATAGAGCTGGATCTGAATACCAGCTCATGTTGGGCATGTAGCCTCCAGAGCCCCAGGTTTCTCATTTATAAAGTGGATATAATATATATTCTCTTAAGTTGAACATTAAACACATGTCAAATAGCTCTATGCCTGACCCATAATAGGTACTATGTAATTAATACTTGTTTCTGTAAGAATTAGAAACAGATTAGAAATATTTGTTAGGGGGAAAAAAAAAGCCTGAAAGAATGAACAGGTTTTTTGATAAGTCAAAACAAGATGGGTATTGTGATTGGGGGTGCCAACAGATCAAAGTAGAGATTCTAGTCGGGGTTAGATAGTAAATTGGATCAAACTAGATGGTGAGGGTTCTAAATGCCAGACTAATTTTTACTGAGCATTTCTGAAGAATATCATACAATTTTTAAGAAATTCACTCATCTTTTCTTCAGCAATTACAGGGAAAAAAAAGCTAGTTAAGACTTAGAAGGCTAATGCAATAGTGCAGCAATAATCTGTTGAAGCTCAGATAGTAATTAATAAACAGGACAGAAAAGGATGATTGGGTGAAATTTTCCAAAGAACATCTGAAGGATTTTGTAGGCTGAATGTAAGAAAAGGAGTCAAAGCTGACTCTACAAAAGAGAAAAATATAGTAGGAAGATGGGATACCAAAGACAATAACATAATTTAGCATCAGAGAGAACAAAAAAAAGAGGTAATATTCAAAAAGTAATTCAGTGTCAATTACAAGGGAAGTAAGTGACAAAAGAGAATGAAACCTAAGAAAATATTACTAGAGTTGGTGACTAGGATAAAGGTGAACTTTAAGAATATCTTTTTTTTTTCAAGGGGTAGAGTGGGAGGAAAAGTTAGGTTACTACTACAGACAGCAGAGAAGAAATCTGGGTCATTTGTAATTCAGAAGTAAAAGGAAGAAGAAAAATAGGAAGGCAACTGGATGGGTGTGTAGGGTCAAATGTGTGACACCGGAAGCAAGAAGGAACACTACATAAATAGAAAATAACCATAACACAATTAGTTAACTATGACCATAATGGTTTTGTCTTTTGTTAGGTGTCAAGTGAGAAACACTTGTTTGGATTCATTCCAGAAATAAGTCTTAGGGGGAATCTAAGAAAGGTGATTAGAGAAGTAAAATATTTCTCTCTCTAGGGGTTTTAAATTGTGGGTAGTAATAGAAAGGGCTTCCCCGGTGGCTCAGTGGTAAAGAATCTGCCTGCCAGTGCAGGAGACATGAGTTCAATCCCTGGGTCGGGAAGATCCCCTGAAGAAGGAAATGGCAACCCACTCCAGTATTCTTGCCTGAGAAACCCATGGACAGAGGAGCCTGGTGGGCTACAGTCTGGGAGGAGTCGGGGGGGTGGGTGGTAAGACACGACTTAGGTTTTCTATTACTGTTGTTGTTTGGTCACTTAACTATCAACTCCCTTCCTCTGGTTATCAAATCCTTAGCTTCCTGAAGGTAGGCACAGAATAAAGTATGCTCTTAGATTCCAAAGGTTTAACATCAGCAGTTTCTACTATTCCTGTCATGTTTACATTTACTGTGACAAGGACCAGCAGTAAAACCTGTGACTATGACATGACACAAATCTCAACAGCCCGCAGGGGGAATGTGCAAGCACCACATGATATCATGTGAGGGTATCCAGCACCCGCCCTCTAAATGGATTTGTGGTTCTTACCTTTCAGCCAGGTACACTGGAACTTAACTGTGCTTTATTAATTTTGTAAAGAAAACATAAGCAATAGTGCCAAGAGATCTATATTCCACC
This sequence comes from Bos mutus, assembly GCF_027580195.1. NCBI lineage: Eukaryota > Metazoa > Chordata > Mammalia > Artiodactyla > Bovidae > Bos > Bos mutus. Next base: position 76,693,067 of record NC_091625.1, read on the forward strand.
ATAATTTAACTGCCAATAAATTCCTAGTTTTGCTTGTTTTTAAGTTTCTCGCATTCTGCTGTTACAAAAAAACAAACAAACAAACAAACAAAAAAGAAGAAGAGGGGGGAAAAAAGGGTTCTGGAAGGAAGGGAGAGGGAACTGGCAATGTTGCTCAGCAAAGTGCAAAGGCAAAACTCAAAGAGAATTCTGTGCTATTTGTTCCTGTTCTTGCCGCCTCCTTCTCTTCTCATGCCCAGAATGTTGACTGGGGTGGGGAGAGAGTACCCAGAGTGCTGGCAGTGGAACATCCAAGGCTGTAAGCTTTACCACCCCCGCTTTTTACTTCCCTGGGTGAGAAGCCCAGAACCGCCTTAATCATCACCCCAATCACGTCCATGGATGCACAGAAACAGAAGAGCTAAGCAACTGTCTTCCTTAATAGTTAGATCTGTTTTCTAAACATCTACTATGTGCTTTTGCTACTAGAGATGATCATGAGGTCACAAAAGAAAAGAAACCTGAGTGTTACTTGGAGTTTACTTATAATTCTGCTGGGATGTAAATATCCTGGAAAAGTAGTTAAGCAATGACATAACTGAACAAAAAGCACCAACAGTGCAAAACATACACAGGATAGGTAGGAGGCAAATGAGAGTTGCAGAGGGTAAGATTGTTTAAATAAGATCTCTGAAACATACAAAAGCTAAGGAGCCTTTCAAAAAAGGGGAGGATGAAAGCATGAAAGCTGGGGAGAGTAAAGAAAGTAGCATGTTAAAAAAAAAAAAAAAAGAAACACAAAACAACTAACAAGCAACTGTGTGAGAAACAGAAAACAGATCTGCTGAGTTAGAACACAAAGTCCCTGTTAGAAGAATAATCAGAAACAAGACTGCAGCGTGGGAGTGAGCTGGTAGGTAACTTTTAAGGTTGGGTAAGCATGACTGCTCACATCTGATATGCTCTCCCTGTTACCATGCATTTTACCAGAATGCTATGTTTTCTTCCAAAAGAGTCAATTAAATGAGTAACTACTGACATATTTCCTTATTTAGATTACTCATCTACCACTATTTGTTCTTTATCCTCTTAAAGAATTAGAAATTATACCTCGGCAAGGCAGAAAATCTCATGTGAGTTTACTATTAAAGTGAACTATCTTTAAAAATAAAAAATTAAAAGAATAGCCTTGAGGTACAACAGCTTAAAGGAAAGTTATTAATATGCATGTTTACTATACCTGACTAAAGTCACCTGATCAACCTCCAAAGTACTAGCTAGCTTACTCACAGTCTAATTGAAAGATTTATACAATCAAGATCTCAGAGGTTCCATATTGTTCAAAAAGGTTCATACCCTGTCATTTGGGATTTTCTAAGCGGCATGACAAAATGCAGCGTTGAGGCTAGGACCCAACAAGGCACTGAGGAGGAGTAAAACCCTGCAGCACCTATCAGTCCAGTAAGATGCGGGTGCCTATCACATCCAGAATGATCTAAGGAAAACAAGGATAAGGTAACCCTTGCCTTCAAAGTGCCTGTCACCTATCAAGGATAATACACACAAACCAACAGTACAAGTTGTATACAAGTACGAACATAAACAACAGGAGGGGGAGAGAAGAGAAACGGGGGTTATCCGGTTACAAGGATGAGGGGAAAGTTCAAAGCAGGATGTCAAACTAAAACAAAACATAAGTGGTATTTTTTAATGTTTCTTGAATTATGAAGTACCTTTATAATTTCATGAAAACAACATTGTCTTTTAAGAACATCAACATTTTCCTTGATTCAGATTTTTTGGATAAATGTTACATATGGGATAAAAATTTTCAAGGAAACTAAAGGACTATAAAACATGAGTTAGTTTGTAAATATCTCAGCATAAAGAACTCATCAAGAGAAGGATTTGCTCTGGATCCTAAGGGAAAATAAACATAACGCCAGTAACAGAGTTATACTGAATGTTGCTCCTTTCCTTCTAATGCCTCAGGCAGTTACTACCTCAGGCTTCCTTTTGCTCTCTCCTTTCACTCCCAAATCCATCCTGACTGATCTTATTTATACCTATGGCATAAACCGCCACCCCATCCTAAAGGGATCCACACCAGGTTACCAGGAACCTTCTCCTAAGTTCCAGTCCTCTAGAGAAGCAGGTCCTCATAAAAATCGAACAAATTAATGTTACCTAGACTTCCTAGAGAAGACAGTGACTAAGTCAGCCCTAGTAAATCAAAGTATTCTGCTTAGCCATCCTTTAGAATGTTATTTGTGTTTCATATAAAAAGTTTAAAGTTTTATCCCTTGATTTCAATAAAATTGTTAATTTACCTAGCAAATGACTGATTAAACAATGGTATCCAAATAAATGTGGCAGAAGGACCTATTTTTAAGTTTTATTTACAAAACTATTCTAAGACACGCTGCTGAAAGACATGGATGAACAGGACTTGTTACAACTTTTAGAGTCTTAACAGGACTCACAACAGGACAGGGACTCTGCAAGCTGGTATGGGGCCCTCAACATGATCTTATAAACATCAAGTAACTCTAGAGAAGAAATTTGGGGATTTAGGATATACAAGAGATATAGTAGAGGGTAAAAATATGAGCACGGAAGTGAGATAATAAGTATTTAGTCCTATAATATTCAGGAAGCAGAGCACAGTGATTTTAAAAAAAGAACTACTTAAATCCCAGCTCTACCACTTAGGAGTTGTATGACCTTGGAGAAGTTAACACTTGTCCTTTCTTTATCTTCATTTTAAAAGCAGGCATAATAAACTATCCATTTCACAATACTGAGAAACCAATCCGTAAAAGAGTGCAAACAGTGTCTGACATAGAGTAGGCACCACACTATTATTACTATTTGAATTGGGTGCAATATATATAGTCAAGTTAGTGATAAGCAAAGATATTTGGAGCGGGGGAAAGGATAAATCCATGCTCACCCATTCAACACTCAACAATGTTAACTGACAACAGAGATATGTGCCAGAGATAGTGGTGAACCAGACAGGAACACTGATCCCCTACTATATTCTTGGACCTTAGGAAAAGATTAGTATACCCTGATGCTTAGATGTTTAATAATAATATTTGTTGAATTTATAATGGTACAATTATAAGATATTAAATAGAAAAAAATATTCTGAATATATAAAAGCAGAATTCAACAGAACCATCCTTGAAGAAATGGTACAGCAACAATACAAGGTAACTCACCCTCAAGGAATTGATCCACACATCTACTAATTCTTGAGTATTAAGAGAGCATCCAATTTTTTATTAATGAAACAGGGATAACACTATCTGGCAGGCTTTTAAAGATTAAAAGAGATTTTGTGTTAAATGAGAAGCCCAAAACTGCAATGAAATGCTGATGGCAAAGGATAAGCTAGACTCTTAGCTCCGAGGTTCACTCCTCAGCTGAAATCAATTCTTTTGCTTTGGAAATGAAGTCGCTCAGTCGTGTCCGACTCTTTGTGACCACATAGACTATAGCCTACTAGGCTCCTCCATCCTTGGGATTTTTCCAGGCAAGAGTACTGGAGTGGGTTGCCATTTCCTTCTCCAGGGGATCTTCCCAGTCCAGGGATTGAACCCGGATCTCCCACATTGTAGGCAGACGCTTTACCTTCTGAGCCCTTGCTTTGGAACTTGCTTGCAAAAACCTAAGACCTCTTGCTTTAAATGTGCAAATACCTTTTGGGTTTAACATCCAAGGTTCAACTCTTTGAAGGCTGGACTAAGTTCAGGTAAAGAGATATTACTTCCTCATTCACCTTGCATTCTGCTAACAGTCTCAAGATAGTTTCGGAAAATTTTTTAAGTCGTTTAAGTGAGAATACCTAAACCTCTACACAGAAGTGCAATTTACCATCTACTCTGAAAGGACATTTCAAATACAGTTAAGTTAAATTTGCATCTATCATTTCTATCGAATGGCCTTATTCAGGGGACACTACCAAGTCTGCAAAAGCTTCTAAAGCCACCCAGTTGCTGCTCTCAAGCTTTCAAATGCCTACTAAACCTTGCTACCCAGATGGACTGAACATGACATGGGTGTGTGTGCTCACTCAGCACGTCCAAATTCAGCACATTGCTCTCAACTAAACTAGACCCCTCCCTCCACTTCTTTATTTCTGTTAATGGTTATCATCACTCAGCAAGTCATGTAGACTCAGGACCTCAGAACCATCTTTTATTTTAATCTTTTGGGGTAAACTTCAGAAGGACAAATCCGCTAATTACAGGGTAAAAGGGAGAAACATAAGGCAATATTGATAGGATCAAAGGATTGGGGGCAATGTGTTAAGTTCAATGCAACAAAAACAACAAAGGTATAAAGCTAGGTTTGAAAAACAATGTAGAGACTTTTACTACTATTAAAAGCCAAGATCCTACAAATTATGAGTTTTCCTTAACAGAGCAGAGCTTGAGTGAACAAAACTTCTTTGCTCACCCTCTGAGAGCCAGGCACTACACTAGATGTTTACATGTTACTTCACTGTGGTATTACGAAACTTTTGGATTTGGTATCATCCTCAGTCTACAGATGAGGAAATGGAGTCTTTAAAAGAGGTTAACGTACTTGCTCAGAGCAAGAAAGTCAATGAGCACTGAGGTGGAGATCCAAATCCAGAACCATCACATTCCTAAGTCTACGCATTCTGACCACATACAATACTTGCTGACACAGAAAATCACAAGGGTGTTATAAGTAAATGCTTTTCTATGAAATAGAATTAAGTGCTTTAGAAAAAATATGAATTCTTGTAAAACAAGTAAATAATAACATACAATACCAATAAACATTCTGTAGTTTAAGGAGTCAAACCTCTGATCTATCTAACCACAAATGAGACTTGAAGAAAATAAAAAATACTCTTTAACAGTTTCTAGACAATAATTCCATTTTTTAAGGACATAGATACACCTTTTTACTAAGTCCACAGACAAGAGGCAATAATCACTCTTAGATCAGCACTCTCAGAAACTATTTTTTATCCAAAGGAGCACATTAATATAATGTGGCCCAAGATCTATCTACTATACCTCAGATTGGATACAGCAACGTAAAGAAACTACACAGACAACAAATTGGTGACTAAGTAACAGAAACTTTTTTGGTAAAATGATAGTGACAGTAATTATTTCAATAAAAGGAAGCAACCAGAAGTAGTTGTGTAGATTGAAACAACTATTTCATTAAAATTATTACTTATTGGGCACAATTATTTCAAACTTGGATTAATGTTAAAGTATTAATTTCTGTAATTTTCCATAAAATTAAGATATCTGAACTAAATGTATATAAAGTCAGCATACCACCCAAAGTTGTTAGATAGAAATTAATTTCCATTATTTCACATCACAAGTTTTTTAGCCCCTTAATTAATGTGCTTATTCATAACCAGTTGTAATGAATCTTCATATGGCAATGTCCTTCATACATAATATCTATTGATATGTCATCTTCCATATGATATTCAAAACACAAATGCATAACCAAATGCCACATTATGTTAAGTTACATTGAGGTTTTGTAAAATAAGTTACACAGACAGCACAAAGGGCCCTTTATTCGCTACCACTCACCTGCACATTCTCCAAGATGACAAGTTCATGCCTTCTCCTCACCCTCCAAATTGTTAAAGTTTTAATTCACAGCTTTGAGGTATAATTTATACTTCACAAAAAGTGTGCAGTTCATTGAGTTTTAAGAAAATTCATCCAATTTTAGAACTTTTCCATCACATCACCCTCCAAATTTTCCTCTAGTGCTTCCACTCCTGCCCCGGCCTCAGGTATCCATCCTGTTTTCTGTATTTCTAAATATTTCATATAAATGCAACCACACAACATATACTCTTTAATGTTTGGCTTCTGTCACTTCTCATGTTTTTGATACCCACTTCTGCTGTAGCATTTATCAGTAATTTGTTCCTTATTTTTTATAGGAAAGTATTGCATTATATAGATATACCATATATTGCTTATCACCATTTGAGGGACATTTGGATTGTTTTCCAATTTTTGGCTATTGTGAATACGGCTAAAATGGACATTTACAATTCTCTATGGGCACACATCTTCATTTCTGTTGGATAGATTCCTAAGAGTGGAACTGTTGGCTCATATGGTAAGCGTATGTTTAACTTTAAAAGAAACAATCAAACTTTTCTAAAATGGCTGTAGCATTTACATTTCCAAGAGTAGTGTATAAGGATTTCAGTTTCTACACATAAATAATATTAGGCAATGTCAGTCTCTTAAATTGTAGCCATTTAAGTGGGTGTGTGACAATATGTCATTGCAGTTTAATTTGCATTTCCTCAATGACTAATGTTGAACATCATTTCATATGCTTATTTGCCATTCATAACATCTCCTTTGGTGAAATATCTATTCAACTCTTTTGCCCATTTTTAAATTGCTTTTTTCCTTTATAATTGAATTGTAAGACTTCTTTATATATTCTAGATTAAAGACTTTTACCAAGCTTGCAATATGCAAATATTTTCTGTGAGTCTGTGGCTTGTCCTTTTATTTTAACCATCTTCTGAAGTATAAGTTTTAAAACTTCATTAAAGAAGTCCAATTTATTACTTTTTCTTTTATGATTCATGCTTTTGGTGTCTTATCTAGGAACACTAACACAAGGTCACAAAGATTTCCTCCTATGTAATCATTTAGAATTTTTATAGCTTTACTTTTACAATTATAAATTTACAAAGTCTATGATTTAGAAATAATTTCATGTATGGTATGAAGTATTAATATATAAAATAGTATATTTAAATCCACTTTTTAAAAACACACAGATATCCAACTGTCCTAGCACTATTTGTTAAAAAGACTATCCTTTCCTCATTGAATTGTCCTATCACTTTTTTAAAAAATCAAGTGAACATAATTGTAAGGGAGGCATCTATAATGCTTGTCCTTATGCCAATCACACTGTCCTGACCACTACAGATTATCTAAGTTTTACAATTAGGCATGGGAAGTCTCCTATCTTGTTTGTTTTCAAAAGTGTTTTGGCTATGCTAGATTCTTTGCATTTCCTTATAAATTTTAGGATCAGCTGGGCAATTTCTATAAGAGTCTACTGGAATTTTTGCAGGTATTTTATTGAATCTATAGATTAATTTGGGAAGAATTATCAACCTCAGATATGCAGATGACACCACCCTTATGGCAGAAAGTAAAGAGGAACTAAAAAGCCTCTTGATGAAAGTAAAAGAGGAGAGTGAAAAAGTTGGCTTAAAGCTCAACATTCAGAAAACGAAGATCATGGCATCCGGTCCCATCACTTCATGGCAAAGAGATGGGGAAACAGTGGAAACAGTGTCAGACTTTATTTTTTTGGGCTCCAAGATCACTGCAGATGGTGACTGCAGCCATGAAATTAAAAGACGCTTACTCCTTGGAAGGAAAGTTATGACCAACCTAGATAGCATATTCAAAAGCAGAGATATTAACTTTGCCAACAAAGGTCTGTCTAGTCAAGGCTATGGTTTTTCCTATGGTCATCTATGGATGTGAGAGTTGGACTGTGAAGAAGGCTGAGCGCCAAAGAATTGATGCTTTTGAACTGTGGTGTTGTTGGAGAAGACTCTTGAGAGTCCCTTGGACTTCAAGGAGATCCAACCAGTCCATTCTGAAGGAGATCAGCCCTGGGATTTCTGCGGAAGGAATGATGCTAAAGCTGAAACTCCAGTACTTTGGCCACCTCATGTGAAGAGTTGACTCACTGGAAAAGACTCTGATGCTGGGAGAGATTGGGGGCAGGAGGAGAAGGGGACGACAGAGGATGAGATGGCTGGATGGCATCACTGACCCGATGGACATGAGTTCGAGTGAACTCCGGGAGTTGGTGATGGACAGGGAGGCCTGGTGTGCTGCGATTCCTGGGGTTGCAAAGAGTCAGACACGACTGAGCGACTGAACTGAACTGAACTGATCATCTTAACATTCAATCATCCAATCTATGAACACAGATTATCTCCCCATTTATTTAAATCTTATTTAAGAGAATTCCCTGGTCCAGTGGTTGGAACGCTACACACTCTCACTGCTGAGGGTCTGGGTTCAATCCCTGGTTGGGAACTAGTATCCCACAGGCCTTGTAGTGTGCCCAAAACAAAACAAAAATATCTTATTTAAATTCTCTCGGTTAATGTTTTGTAATAAAAACATCTTGGTTTTTTGTTGTTGTTGTTAAAGTTTATTCCTAAGTGTTTTTTTCTTTCTGATGCTACTGGGAATACATTTTTCCCCTTCTCTCTTCTTTTGGAAGAGTGGACATTATCTGTTTCCTATCAAAGACTGCTGTACTGTGCAGTCAGGATCCTAGACCATTCTTGCTTTCTCAAAGACGTCTTTCCTCATCGTCCTTCCTTCCCTTATTAATCCTAGCAACTAAAACCATGCTGTGATATTTCTCATACACTCAAAAAAACAAAGGCTTCCTTTATATCCTCATACCTCAACTTCGGCCCTGTGTCTGTTTCCTTTAACTTCTTTAAACCCAATTTCTAGTTCCTGGGTCACTGTATGTCCTTCAAGTCACTCAAATCTGGCTTCCATCTCTACCAGTCTGTGACACAGGCTCATAATAGTCACTGATGACCTTTAGGTTGCCAAATCCAAAGGTCATATTTCTGCCCATATTGTCTCACCCTCTCAGCCAAACTCGAGAATTAACTATTCCTTTCTTGAAACAGTTGCATTACTTGGCATCCACGACATGATCCAATATATATTCCAAATTTCCACTAGGGCTGTCCTTCTTAGCTTCCTTCTTAGAGGACTTCCAGTTTTCCCAACTTAGATATGTAGTGTTCCTCAGGGTTCTATTTCTAACCAGTTCTTCTTTCCTCTCTCTAGTCTCTTCTTCAGGGATTTCACCTATTTTCATGGCTTTGAATATCACTAATCACTGCAGATGGTGACTGCAGCCATGACATTAAAAGACACTTGCTCCTTGGAAGGAAAGCTATGACAAACCTAGACAGCGTAGTAAAAAACAAACATCACTTTGCTGACAAAGATCCATACAGTCAAAGCTACGGTTTCTCCAGTAGTCATGGCTGAGCACCAAAGAACTGATGCTTTCCAACTGTAAAGATGGAGAAGGCTCTTGAGAATCCCTTGGACAGCAAGGAGATCAAACCAGTCAATCCTAAAGGAAGCCAACTCTGAATATTCACTGGAAGGACTGATGCTGAAGCTCCAATACATCACTGGAAAAAATTCGGATGCTGGCAAAGATTGAGAAGGTGGCCACAAAAGATGAGATGGTTGGATAGCATCACTGACTCAATGGACATGAGTCTGAATAAACCCCGGAAGATAGTGAAGGACAGGGAAGCCTGGAGAGCTTCGGTTCATGAGGTTGCGAAGAGTCAGACACAGCTTAGCGACTAATGTCTTTAAACTGACATCTCCAAGTCAAATATCTCTGGGTTCTTCAGGATTTGTTGATCCTCTCTGATAGAGGTCTACTTAATCTTACAGGCTTCTGAGGATTTAAGATTGACAAAAGAAAACTGCCAAATTCACCATTACCCTTCACCCAAACAAAACAAAAACCCCTTTAAAAAAGCCTATTTATTTCCCAGCCATTCGGTAATAGTTACTTGCAGCAAGATTCCTGAATTCTTTCCTCCATTACATTCCATATCCAATCCCTATCATGTCCCACTGTGTCTACCACCTACAAATACCTCAAGCCTGTCCACTCCTCTCCACCCTACCACCACCTCACTAATCTAAGCCATCACGTCTCCTGCCTGAATTACTGCATATCTAGTGGCCAATCTTCTCTACATAGCAGAGTAACCTCTGACAAATATAATTAAGATGCTGTCATTCCCCCACTGCACTCAATATGCCAGCAAATTTGAAAAAACCTCAGCAGTGGCCACAGGACTGGAAAAGGTTAGTTTTCATTCCAATCCCAAAGAAAGGCAATGCCAAAGAATGCTCAAACTACCGCACAATTGTACTCATCTCACACGCTAGTAAAGTATTGCTCAAAATTCTCCAAGCCAGGCTTCAGCAGTATGTGAACCGTGAACTTCCAGATGTTCAAGCTGGTTTTAGAAAAGGCAGAGGAACCAGAAATCAAATTGCCAACATCCGTTGGATCATCGAAAAAGCGAGAGTTCCAGAAAAACATCTACTTCTGCTTTATTGACTATGCCAAAGCCTTTGACTGTGTGCATCACAACAAACTGTGGAAAACTCTGAAAGAGATGGGAATACCAGACCACCTGACCTGCCTCTTGAGAAATCTGTATGCAGATCAAGAAGCAAGAGTTAGAACTGGACATGGAAAAACAGACTGGTTCCAAATTGGGAAACGAGTACGTCAAGGCTGTATATTGTCACCCTGCTTATTTAACTCACATGCAGAGTACATCATGAGAAATGTTAGACTGGATGAAACACAAGCTGGAATCAAGATTGCCGGGAGAAATATCAATAACCTCCGATATGCAGATGACACCACTCTTATGGCAGAAAGCAAAGAACTAAAGAACCTCTTGATGAAAGTGAAAGTGGAGAGTGAAAAAGTTGGCTTAAAGCTCAACATTCAAAAAACTAAGATCATGGCATCTGGTCCCATCACTTCATGACAAAAGGATGGGGAAACACTAGAAACAGTGGCTGACTTTATTTTTCTGGGCTCCAAAATCACTGCAGATGGCAACTGCAGCCATGAAATTACAAGATGCTTACTCCTTGGAAGGAAAGTTATGACCAACCTAGATAGCATATTGAAAAGCAGAGACATTACTTTTTTACTTTTACATTACAAAGGTCTGTCTAGTCAAGGCTATGGTTTTTCCAGTGGTTATGTATGGATGTGAGAGTTGGACTATAAAGAAAGCTGAGCGCCGAAGAATTGATGCTTTTGAACTGTGGTATTGGAGAAGACTCTCGAGAGTCCCTTGGACTGCAAGGAGATCCAACTAGTCCATCCTAAAGGAAATCAGACCTGAATATTCACCGGAAGGACTGATGCTGAAGCTGAAACTCCAATACTTTAGCCACCTGATGTGACTCATTGGAAAAGACCCTGACGTTGGGGAAGATTGAAGGCCGGTGGAGAAGGGGACGACAGAGGATGAGATGGTTGGATGGCATCCCCTACTCAATGGACATGAGTTTCAGTGAACTCTGGGAGTTGGTGATGGACAGGGAGGCCTGGTGTGCCACAGTCCATGGGGTCGCAAAGAGTCAGACACAACTGAGCGACTGAACTGAACTCCCCGAACATAAACTTTCAGTTGTTCACAATCCAAATGCTTGATCCCTGTGCACAAGGCCCTGTAGCATGTGGTCCCTGCCATTCTCCCCTCTTGCCCATACTTCTCCAGCTTTCATCTCAACAAACACACCAAGCTCTTCATATATTGTTCCAGCCCTTAGCATGCTCATTCCCTCTATGTGAAACATCTCATTTTTGTTCTCTTGCTACGCCCCCATCTCCTCATAGAGGTCTTTCCTTACACTTAGGTAGGTCCGTATAGCCTCCCACCATTTTCTATTAACACAGTTCTTTTCCTTTTAAACATTATCACAATTTATATAATCCATGAAGGCTGGGAAGATTCCTGAGTTTTCACCACTGCATATACAACCCAAACATAAATAGTAGCCATGAAGTACTTTCTGAAAATATACAAAACTGATTTAAGAAAGACTTACGGTCAGCTTTTCCGGTCTGTCTGCTGTTCCTTAAAACTGTCTTAATGTAGAGGTTCATGGGACAAGCTTGGCTAGGTTAGGGGAAAGCTGGCAACCCCAAATTATATGCAGACTTTTGTGTAACTTAGTCTTCTAAGCAGAAATCCAGCATGTGCACCAGAATCTCAAAGGAATCCACAACCACAAGAGGTTTGAGGGAAATACAGTTTAATAAATTCTATCTTCATCATGTAACAAGAGACTCAAATTCAACATAGTCAATTCTTGAAACAAAATGAGATGTACTTTCTTTTAAGCATTTATGTCCTATAATTTATCAAACTGCAACAAAATTTGGAGAAGGAAATGGCAATCCACTCCAGTACTATTGCCTGGAAAATCCCATGGACAGAGGAGCCTGGTAGTCTACAGACCATGGGGTCGCAAAGAGTCAGACACGACTGAGCAACTTCACTTTCACTTATGAACTTAAAAAAATATTTCTAAGCCAGGTTATTATCACCTCCTGATTTCTGTCATGCCTATAATATGCAACTCGTCAGCCATAAATTCCTTACACAGAGGTAGAGGGAAAAGACAGACAAAGATGCATCTATCATAGGAAAGACTACAGAAAATGAAATATATTATCAGGGAAAACATCAAAAACGCCAAGTCTTATTACCCATCAAATTCTCACCGGCCAGACACCCTGAAGAACTCAGTATCACAGATTGTACAACCCTTGCATCAGTTCCCTCTTATATACACAGTTACTTCAGCACTCTAGGCAAGATTCACCTCTTCATTATCTCCCAAAGTGCGTAAAAGAAATCAATTCCAGCTTCAAAATAGCATATCAACTAATTTCAGGTCTGAGTGACTACTTTTTTAAGGATGTGGCTGGACAGAGTAGCCATTCCTACACTGTAACCTCTTTGTTAAAAAACCCAATCAGGAACTTCTCTGGCAGTCCAGTGGTTAAGACTCTGAGCTTCCAACGCAGGGGGCATAGGTTCAATTCTTGCTTGAGGAACTAAGATCCCATATGCTGCATAGTGTGGCCAAAAAAGTGTAAAAAATAAATACCCCAATTCAATCATATCCATGGTGAGAACTAAAATCCAGGCAATAAGTAATTTTCTAAGGGGCAGGGCTGGAACTTGTCTCCCATGTTTAGTGATCCTTTACACATCAACTTCTCACATTCTTTTAGAGCTCCGTCAAAATGCCTAGCTTGAATTCTCAAGTTATTAAGGCTAACTCTGGACTACTGGCTAACGAAAAAGATTCAAGGTGCCTTGTAAGAAAGAAAAATTATTTAAGTATTAAATATGATCTGATCCCACAGAAAGCCAATAAATGTGACTTCTTTCTCAAAAAGTGTTTTTCAACTGTGTATAGTAAAGTGTTTAAGGTAAGATTATTTTTATAGTGTGTTATAATTATTTTAGCAATTACAAATGAAAAAAAAAATCACTTCTCCAGAACAAACCTGACATTTATTAAGTTTGTAATTTTCAATGCATAAATGAAGCTCTGCTTCTTTATTTTAATCTTATTACTAATGAGTAGATCATATAATTGAACAAATTTCAAAAGAAAAAGAAAATGGCTCATGTTTCATTATTATCACTTTTACTTCACTAAACAAATGTGTTATTCAAATGTTCTACCAAGATATTGCTCAATACAAATGAACTACAAGATTTTCTCAGATTCATTAATGGGTACATTGCTTATAATCTTTAAAAGAACAATTACTACTAGAACCTTTTATCAAGCTATTGTGCATTCAAAGTCTATATGAAGTTTTAAAACATTTTCCAAAGTATAAATTTTAAATAAAAGCTAGAAAAACATAATGATTGGTGTGGTAAATAGCATACCCTCCCTAACATTTAAAAAATAATTCTGAAGATTATTTTTAAGCCACTGAATATTTTCATGCTCAGCAGACAGCAAAATTCCTCATGATTAAATCCTATGAGCCAGATTTTTCTCTGCCTAGTCTTGTTCCTCTCTGGTATGGGGCATAATACTATGAAGCTCTAGCTCGTTCACTTCGTCAAGTAACATACTGTCTCCCCAAACAAACCCTTGTATTCATAACAGGTTTTACTCTGGTATTCCCCAACAAGTGTAACGAACACTGCTTCTGCTGTTGCAGAGCCCGGGCTCTAGGTACGTGGACTTCAGGAGTTGCAGCACGTGGGCTCAGTAGTTACGGTGCATGGGCTTAGTTGCTCCGTGACAAGTGGGATCTTCCCAATTCAGGAATCAAGTCCATGACTCCTGCGTTGGCAGGCAGATTCTTACCCACTGCACCACTAGGGAAGTCCAGGACAGTGTTGCAATGTGACTCAGAATACCATATACAAGAATCTTCCTAGTTCTCTGAAGTGACTATATTCCCAGACATCATTATGGATAAAACTATTTATTTTGCAAACAAGGAAATCCACATATAACTCAAAATCAAATCATTTAAGATCTCTACTCTTTGTAAGAACTATGGGCAAACCAAGTACATGAACAGTGAAAAGTAGGAAAGAACTGACAGGTGGCAAGAAATAATGGTAAAGGAGAGGTATTCTATTCACTAGTTATTTAACACTTCTCTGCCTATCAATTTTCTAGTTAATAAACAAGAATAATACTCTCTTCACAGGATTGTTTTGCAAAGATCAAATGAGTTCCTGCATGAAAATGACCTGCACAGTAAAAGAACACAATAGGCACTCAATAAATGCCAGTTCCTTCCTCCTTTAGTTCTGGGGCCTCTGTTCTTTGTTCTCTATACTCATTCCTTAGATGCCTCAGTCTTCTCATGACTTTTATTAACAAATGCTGAAAACTACTATATCAATCAAAGCCCTGATGTGTAAAAATGCATGCCTAGTGTGAGAAGCTGTCTGGTCTCTAACTCCAAGATATACAGGTGAGAAAGGCAGAGAGGAGAGATCCCAAACACTCAAATTTCACTGTAAGAACCAACATTCAGAGTGGACATTCACACATTTCCAACTATCTCCTGGACTACTGCATTGCCATCTCAAAACACCTGAGAACAAACTCATCAATTTCTCTTCAGAAATCAGGCCCTCTTCCTGCCCCTTCTGTAACTGTGAGTGGTGTCCTACAGAGAATAAACCTTGCCCTTCTCTTAGCAAAATATCACAGCTAACCCAGGCTCATCAGGTCTACCTCCATCGTCCCCTACTGTATCTTCAACCTCATTTTCTGATCAACTGTTACCACCAGAGTCCAGATCAGTCTTCTAAATCTTGGCACTACTGCCATTTTGAGCCAGATGACTCTGTTGTCGGAGCTGTCCTGTGTATTGTAGGCTGTTTAGTAGCACTCCTGCCTCTATCTACTAGACGCCAGTAGAACTGCTCCCTCCCTCTGAGTTATGATAACCAAATATGTCTCCAAGTGCCTTGTGGGTGGCAAAACTCCCTTCCCCCTGGCCGTCCCCACTCTCACATTTGAGTTCCTCGGCCCTGTTCCTCATCACTTCATTTACATGTGAAAGAATCAGTCCCCAGTTTCTTCTTCCCTCTACTCTCAGTTGCTCTGGTCTCCTAAATGCCTCCTAAGTGCGTTAGTAGCCCAGTCATGTCCGACTCTGTGTGACCCCATGGACTGTGGCCCGCTAGGCACCTCTGGCCATGGAATTCTTCAGGCAAGAATACTGGAGTAGGTTGCCATTCCCTTCTCCGGTGAATCTTCCCAACCCAGGGATGGAACCCAGATCTCCTGCATTGCAGGTAGATTCTTTACTGTCTGAGCCACCAGAAATGCCTCCTAAAGCACAGCTTTTATGAGTCAGTTCTCTTAAATCTCTAACTCCCTGCCACCTTCACAATTAGTTCAAAGCTCTCCACCCAGTCTCAAACATTCTCCCACAAACACCTCACACTGTGGCTACCCAACCGCCCTTCAGTAACACAGACCTGTTCATCCAGCCCCTCCTTTTCTGTTCTACTGCTGTCACCCTGGTTTGGGTGCTCTGTATCTAGCATCTATTCTGAACCACTGCTCGAGCCTCTTTCCCTAGCCTCTGATCTCTATCTCACTCGAAGTCAAAAACTATCAGTGAGTCTCCACTGCCTCCTGAAATATGAAATTGGCCTGTTCTTCAGAATCTTTCCCAATGTGGTCTCTAAGTGCCAGTATCTCCAAAACATACTACAGCTTTGGCAAAATCTGACTATCTGCTAGTCCTTGCAAAGGGTCCTTCCCCCACTTTCTACCTCTGGCCATGTTTTACCGCCTGGAAATCCTCTTCATCCCTCCACACTACTGTAAGGTCCATCTGAATTAAGTGAAGAGGCCTTTCTTGGTCATACCCTCCTTTATCCATCTCATGACATTCACACTGCTTTGTTACATGTTTATTTCTGGAGCTTACAAGGTCCTTGAGAACTTCTTACTCCTGCTGTGAGGCCCTGCAACACCTAGCCCAGTGCTAATTTGTATGTGAGTTGCTTCAAATGTTTTCAACTTACGAAGCAAGGGAGGACTGTTTTCCGACAATCCTAAGCTTCCATTAGGGAATTAAGTCCACATTCCTCTTTTGTTTCACATTTTATCTCCTAGGCCAATTTTTTAAGTAGATTGCCTTCAAGCTACCCAGAAAGCTATAAGAATTGTGCTTTAGGGAGTTCCTGCAGTTTCCAGCTTATTAATATAACTGAATCCTGAATATTTATGCTATTTAAGTTCTCTTTTAAAAAAGGCAATAGAAATTTATTTTTGAGTGTAAATAAAATCGAGCATGACATGAAAATAAGTTGGACTGGGTTAAACATGTTTGAAGCAAAGGTTAATTAAGCTGAATTTGTATCCTAAATAATATAATGTCCTAAAGTCTTCATGCACCCTTAAAAATATGAATGTCAGTCGATTTCAGCTTGCCCTACCCCAAAGAGAGAAACCAAACAGAAAATGGGAGGTTCCCCCTTAGTTTTAGTTTCCTAATGTCTTGAACGTATTTCTACAAAAAAAGAGCAAAATCATTAGTGAGTATATTCCTCTAAGTCTAACTCCAAAGCCATACGGGGAACATACAGTACCCACACAGCAGGGGTCAGCAGTTAGAGGCCCTGTTTTGTATGCCCCTGAGCTAAAAATGATTTTTACATTTTTAAAAGACTGCAAGAACAAAAACAAAGAATATACATACAGAGACTGTATGTGGCCAGCAGAGCCTAAAATATTTACTTTGTCTCTTCAGCAGAATGAATATGAGACTCCCAGCTGCTGGTGTGTAAGACGCCCAATTTTCCTCCCAAAATTTTTAAAAAGCAACATAAAACAAACCAGATTATGCAAAAAGAACTGGTTCAACTTAGTCACAATTAACGCACAGATAACTTCTAAAAGAGAGGCCTGTGTGGACATTTTTACATTTCCCAGAAGGTTCCTCAGAAGGAACTTCACCCTCATTCTAAGCACACTTAGGCTTGAAGAGTTTAAAGCGCTCGGCCCAAAGTCACCCTGCGGGTTAACAGAGTGGGGGGTCATGGGTCCAGGCCTGAAAACTCCTGATTCAGGGCTCTCTGCAATATACTACATCATACCTACGCACATGGCCGTAAGTTTTGGAGATCTGGATAACTGGCTTGGATCATTATAGAGAGGAAAGCTTAAAACCTGTTCCTGATACGCTGTTTAGACAAAATCTTACTAGCAGCTATGACTCATGAGACCCAGAGTAACATCAATGCTCACCACATGCATTAGATAAGACGGAGAAAGCTTAAAACTTAACTCTCCTCGGTCCTCTAGAGCACTGAGGCAAATAGGCACCTTTGACTTGCAGTTGCTCAATACTTATCTACCAACCCAATCCACCAGTTCCACCAAATGCTATCGACGGCCAATGGAAAAATGATCCAGTTTACACCAGCCACGCATCCTATAGTTAAAGTTCTTTTCATACCTACTTGCAAACTATTACTTAAAAGTTCAAATTTTTTAATCTCCTTGAGAATTCAGCTTCCTTAAGAAAAAGAAAAGTAGATGCCAAGACCAAGGATTCAAAAGCATGGTAACAATCCCAGATCTTTCATCTGAAGTTGCTCTTTCAGGGTTGAAAAATCCAGATTCTGCGGGGCAGCCGAGAGATACAGGGCTTACGCTCTCCAGAGATAATACAGAGACCACCACCCCCTCCCCAACCCCCACAGTATCCCTGCCTGACTTTTGTCCTCGAAGAGCGACCCCCTCCCCCTCGCGAGTCCCGGCCGCCCGGGCACCTGCGGCCCCGGCCCGCAGCGGAGGAGTCCGGGGAACCTGCCCACCGCCGGCCCTTCGGGAAACGGCGCCCACTCCCACCCCGCGGAAGCAGGCGGTTAGAGGCCCAAGCCGCCGGGAAGCGACCCCTCGGCGGCCGGCCGACCCCCGGACGCGGCGGCGTTACCTGGAGGACCACGTCGTTGGGCAGCTGCGCGGCCCGAAACAGCTCCAGCACTCGCCCGTTGGCCGACACCTTCTTGGTGCTCTCGATGTCGCAGTAGGAGAAGAGATCCGAGTAGTATTTCTGCTCCGCATCGCTCAGCGTTAAACCTTCCATCTTCGCCTCCGCTCACGGCCACCCCGCCCCGCATGCAACACCGGGGGCTCGGCCCCGCGACCCCAGGACGGTGGGGACTGCGCACCGCCCGGCCTCCTTCCCCTCCTCGCCCCCCTCCCCGAAGCGGCGGGGAGCCCTGGGGGGCGTCGGAGCTACAGGGCCCGGAGGTCGCGGGGAGGGAGCCCGGTTGGGCTCGGCGCGCCGCCGCCGACGAGGCCCCGCGCAGCGCGCGGCTCCGGCTCCGCCTCGGCGGCCGCGGTAAGAACACGGGGAAGGAGGCGGGGGCCGCGGCGGTGCGAGGCTGGGGCGGACTCCGCCACCGCCTCCGCCGCGGGTTCGAGTCTCTCCGGCTCCCCGCCGCTTCCCCCAAGACTTCCCGCCTTGCCTTCCCCTTCCGTCCACGCCCCCACAGCGGCAGCACTTCGCGGAAAAGTTGCGGGGCTTCTAGTCTAAAGTTTCGGGGGTTCAGGGCTGAGCGCGGCCGCCGCTCCGCCTCCCTCCGCCGCCATTTACTGCGCCCCGGCCCGGCCCCCGACGCGACCGCAGCAACACTGACAGCGGCGGCC
This sequence comes from Bos mutus, assembly GCF_027580195.1. NCBI lineage: Eukaryota > Metazoa > Chordata > Mammalia > Artiodactyla > Bovidae > Bos > Bos mutus. The sequence continues at coordinate 76,711,900 of NC_091625.1, forward strand.
GCGCTCCAGACCCGGATGTGAGGCCGGGAGGAGAGAGCGCGAGAGGGAGAGAGAAACACCCACCGGGCTGGCTCGGCCGCTCCCGGGAGAGGGGGGCCGCAGCGCCCCCTGGTGGCCGGAGCTCCGCGGCAGAGGGTCGAGCCGCCCTTCGCGTTGGGCAGGCAAAGCTGGGACTCCTGGAAGCAGCGACCAGTGGGGAAAGCACGCAGCTCATTCATACCAGGAGAACTTAGATACGGGCTGCAGTTTGGATTATCTCAAAGCTTCTTGCACCGAATGGTTAATAAACATTGAGTGAAAGGGGAACATTGTTCAGGTTCTTACTACTGTATGCGTTGTGCTGCTTTGAGGTCAGATGTTACTGAGGATCAATTCAGTATTTCTATGTGCTCTGAAGGGCTATGAACATGCAACCAACCCATCTGAGAACTCTCATCGTATAGACACTAGCCACTGAGACCCAGCTCCCACTCTGGCTCCAAACCGTGTTTACCTGAGAAACAAAATTGCTGAATAGAGGGAACAGCTAGCAAACTTCATCTCGTTATACAAGGTGGTTCTGGTCACCAGGAGCTTAGTGCCATAAATATATACCATCAGCTCTATAAACCTGTTTAGACTCTGGGCCGACCACAGGGGCTCGCTCTGGCGACCCCTAATTTCCTCCTTTATGGAAGATGATGTGTTTGCACTGTTGTATTCTACACCTATCTGGGAGATACTTCTTGAGATGTCTCAAATAGAATATCATAATAGTTTATCCTTAACAAATAGGAAATAGTTCAAAAACAGCAGCTAGGGTAGAATTAGACTTTTCAGTTTGGGTTTTTATTTCGTCTGCTACGGGTTACTCCGCAGAGTGCTGACCTTACAGATGACCCATGAAAGAAAAGTATTACAGGTTTACAGTCCTCTATCTGGAATTTCAAAATTCAAAGGCACTGAAAACCCCAAGGGTTTGTTTTTTTTTTTTTTTTTTTTTTTAACACTTTGTCTGCAAAACCTGCCCTACCTCATTTGGAGGCAAAATCTCAACTCAACTCACATGAGGCTATTTATAGTCTTTATATATGCCACTTAGTGTCAATATTTATTCATTTTACTCCAGGCTTTAATGGAATGTTAAAATACACACAATTATAGGCATTGCATTACCTTTCTTTAAAAAACAAACAAAAACCAAAGAGGGATTGTGGGGCCATATTTGAATACTAGCACAACATGACTTTAACTTCAAGTTTCTCTCTTTCTAAAACTTTAAATCTGTCACAGCAATACCTCACATGCCCTTGCAGGACACCCACCAGAGGTGATCGGAGACCCACAGATGTCCTGTCTTCCAAAGGTATAAAAGAGAGGAGCATATGAGATAGGAATTGGCTCAGAGTCATCTTCAGCTTCTTTTTCTCCACACCTTTCCTAGACCCTGAAGCTCTTTGCTGCCCCAGGGCCTTTGCTCCCGCCACTCCCATAAGCCTTTGCGAGACTTGTTCTCTCACACCTCAGGTCCCTGTACAGGTATCACCTCCTCAGAGAGAGACCTCCCTCAACACCTGATCTGAAATAGCCCCACCACTCCAATGGTTAAGAATCTGCCTGCCAGTGCAGGGGACAAGAGTTTGATCCATGGTCAAGGATGATTCCACATGCTCAAGGAAGATTCCACTTGCAGAGAAGCAACTAAGCCCCTGCACCACAATTGCTGAAGCCTGGAGGCCAGTCCTCTACAACAAGAGAAGCCCACATACAGCAAGGAAGACCCAGCACAGCCATTAATACAAATAAAATAGCCCCACCACCACTCTCTATCCCCTGATCCGAATTATTTTTCTTTGTAGCACTTTTCACTCCCTGACATTAACATATATTTTTGTTTACATTCTGAGAATTGAGATATATCTGACATACAATCTTTTTTATGGTGGTGAGGGGAGTCCTGAACATCAGTACTTGTAAGAAGCACTGTATCTGTGTAAAAGTTCCTCCAAACACACACATACACACTCAAAAAACCAGAAAGCCTTGCACGAAGGGGAGACCTTTACCAGCCCCAGCCAGGTACTGGGTTGGCCTGGTGTTGGAGGGTTTGACAGTTTCACAAATGCAAGGATTTTTCTTTATATCTGTTACTTAAATTTATATTTTAAGGTACAAATGGGGAAAAAAATTAACATACAGACCCTTTGAGGCCAAATCTAATTCTTTTCTATACATGTCTAGGTATATCAGTTTTAAAAAGGGACATCACAAGAATTCTGTTTTAAAACAGCTGGTGTATAGTGTATAGCTACAAATTTAAAGATACTGGTCTTCAGGTAAGATCAATATATTCTGAGCTAGTGACGCAGAGAATATAGAATGGCCTTTTGAAAGTACAGCTGATACGTCAGCATGGAAATAATGTTCTGTGAAGACGGGACCCCATACTCTAGGATGCAGTAGCACCCTTAATTAGCCATCTTGTATGTTCCTCTGTCTCCAGTAGGTAGACTATATGGGACAGAGAACCAAGGGATAGAAGCAAAACTGGCTGCACTTATCTTTGCCCTCAGGGACCCACTCGGGGGAGTTTCCCATCCCCTCAACCTTAGATTTTGAGCATGCAAAAGTCCTGGTTCTGACACAGGACTGTTTCCACTCGGAGGCCTATTATTAGTCCCATTAAACTGTATGCCACAAATGGTGTTCTGTCACTTGAGGCTCCTTGTGTCAATAGATCAGTAGGGAACAAAAGAATCAACATACTGTAAGGCAACTGAACCAGTTCAACTACCCACACACTTCTGTTCCTATTAAGTGACTGACTTAGTGCTTACCAACCTGTTGCACTTAATATTGTAACTGTTATGATTGGGGTTTCCCTAGTAGCTCTGTTGGTAAAGAATCTGCCTGCAATGAGGGAGACCCAGGTTCAATCCGTGGGTCAGGAATATCCCCTGGAGAAGGAAATGGCAACCCACTCCAGTACTCTTGCTTGGAGAATTCCATGGACAGAGAAGCCTGGCAGGCTACAGTCCATGGGATCACAAAGAGTTGGACACGACTGTGTGACTAACTTTCACTTTTTTCATAATTGGATTAAATATTACATAATCTAATTAGGAAAACAGATAATTTTTCTTTCTATGGAAACTAAGAACATGCTGATGACAAACTGCTAAGAAAAGTGGCTGTTAAATGAGCTGGTGAACTCATGAGGAAAGACTTAGAGTCGCAAGAAATACCATCATGTCTATGGGTTGAGCACACAGGATATTGATGTGTGCTTCTTGTTCAATTGGTTGATATAGTGATCGGAATGGAAGATAGTTTCTTTCCTGTAATTAGAAGTTTCTGTTTTTTTAATAATTTTTGAAAACCCAATTATTTTTGTAAAAATATACACACTCATGGTAAAAACTCAGAAAAGAACAAAGAAAAAAAATTACCTGAAATCCTCCCATCAACAGACAACCTCTGTTAACATTTGGATGTATATCTTTCTTAACATTGTTTACTTAAAATTCACACACACACACACACAAAATATCAAGTAAAAGGATGTATTTTTATGTAATATATAAATATATATACATTATATTTTATATACATTATGCTATATATACACATTACAAATATATAATTTAAAATCAATGGATGCATTATTTATTACACTATATATTATTACTGCAACATATATTCCATCATATATTTAATATCGTGTGCCTACTTCTTTGTCATATCTTTTCTATGTAACAGGTCTTTTTCGCTGAACTATAGCTTGTACTTGTAAAGGAGTTGTCGCTTTTCTCCAAACAATATGAATCTTACTGATTTCTTCTTTTGGTGTGCTCAGTTGCTCAGTCATGTCTGACTCTTTTGACCCCATGAACTGTAGCCTGCCAGGCTCCTCTGTCCATCGGATTTTCCAAAGAATACTGGTGTAGGTTGCCATTTCCTTTTTTTTTCTTTCAGAGTCATCAATATAAATGATATATAATCAGGTTAACTTAAAAAACCACAACTATATCCTACAGAAACCACATGAGGCAATCTTATACTGTCTTACCAATGGGATCTATTTTCATTACTTAATAGGAGAGAATCATAAAATGATTAATTTTTTTAGATGTTGCAGTTGAGGTTTAATAATGAGATAGAAAACACCAGATAAATGTAAAATCTCAGATAAGCATCAAATTCACCAGGAACAGAGGCATAAAATCTATACAAACACAGCAAAACTAAATCAACTCTTTATACAAACAAAATTCTCAGGAGAGATTAATGAAAATTGGAAAAGCAAATAAAGATAAAAACTAAAAATCCAAATAAAAACCAAACCAATAAATATTTATTACTTACTTATACAAGGCAGTTGTCCCCATAGTATCCTTTGTAAACCTTCTCAATTTAGCGTGTATTCAATATTCTGAATTTTTAGCAAGGGAAGAGTCAGAATGGTTTCCCTCTTCTTTAAAATACTGAAGCATGCAGAGGAAGTTGCAAAAAATTCTAAATGTATGTTGCTTATTATTAGTGTTTTCTAAAGCAAAAGCTTAGACTTGGGCAGGGCCATCTCCAAAAACTGCAACTTTTTAAACTAGTAATTTAACAAAAATAAAACAATCTGTCCTTAATTCTATATCTACAATCTTCATTAGTATCTGTTAATATCCATCACCCTACCATGAAAATATGTGACAGTATTATGGATCCCATAACCTTTAATGGGGCCTAAGAGCTAGAGGTTTTCTGCTTTGTGAAGTGTTTTTCCATTTTAACACTTTGCTATTGTACAAAGGTACTTAAAGGTTATCTCTGCACAATCTTAAAAGCTAAAAATGTGTAAAGTGAAAATGAATATAAATCTTAATGGCTACAGTAATAGGAAGGTACCAAGTAATGAAAACAGATAATACTAGATTGAGGTAAAATAGCTTTGAAGTCTGATTCTGGCAATTGCTGTTCAGTTGCTCAGTTGTGTCTGACTCACTGTGACCACGTGGACTGCACCGTGCCAGGCTTCCCTATCCTTCACTATTCCCCTTTGTTTATTTTTTAGTCAAGTTGCACAGCACGTGGGATCTTAATTCCTTAACCAGGGATCGAACCCACTACCCCTGCCTTGGAAGAGCGGCAGAGCCTTAACCACTGGATCACCAGGGAAGTCCCTGCTGCTTCTGCTGCTGCAGAGTCGCTTCAGTAGTGTCCGACTCTGTGTGACCCCATGGACGGCAGCCCACCCTAGGGCAAGTTTAATGTCTGTCAGTCACAGTGTCTTCTGTGAAATGGGATGCTTTATTTGGCCAGTATAAGAACAAGAATGAATATAAAAGTTTGTTATAAACTGATGTTTAACTACTGGCAGCTATTATCAAGGACAAACATGGTCAAGATCTGTTCGCTTATATTTGTTCTTGTTATTTATTCAAATAATTCAAACAATCAGGGATATTCTTTTTTAAGATATAACAGTAATTTACAACATGTGATTATTAGCTGTAAAATCCATTTCCTCCTAGTCTTTACGTTTTTACTATACTAGAAACCCTCTGCACAAAGACAAACTGATGTGTCCAGTGCTTTGGATACATACAACAAGTGTTATAGCCAGTAAGCATCTAGTGCTTAAAATCTACTTGCCTTTTATTTCAATGATCTCATAAGTGTAGTGGGATCAAACACTTTAAACACTATATGTGGCTTTTAAATTTTCTCTAGTATGTATAATCTTCCTTAGCAGCAGCATGGGGTTGAACTTAATTTTGTCAGTCAAACCTCAGAATCTCCCTGTTTAAGTGTAATCATTTAAGTCATTCGGTCTCTTTCATGTAAATGCTCGGCCTTTCATATTTCTTCCTCTTTTCTCTGTTTTCCTCCCAGATGCCATGGGGTTATTAGAGGGCAGAAGATGGAGATCAGCTGACACAATTTCTTGACTGTGAGAGAGAAGGGGCCTCAAATCCACAGGCGGGAGTCCTTGTCCCATCCTCTGGTTCCACTGCAAAGTGGCTGGTGTGGCCTGGTCCCAAAGTCTATGTGAGGTATCCTCAGAGTTAGTCTGGCCTGTTAGGGCACCAGGCTGGTGTCATAAAATCACTTGTAAATCTTTAATTTCTAATCATTCACTCTCAGCACTTGGTAAACTCTGTAGTCCACCAACACTTTCATTAGTAGCTCCATTGGTCCATGTGGGAACTTGGGCTGGGGGTGCTTCGTAGAACTGAGAATTGGCCCCAGGCAGGTGGTTTGGTTTTCTACTGCTGCATAACATATTATCCCCAAATTGAGTGCCAGAAAACATGATTTTGTGGGTCAGGGGTTGGGGAAGGGCTCAGCGAGGCAGATATCTTTTGTTGTATCTTATCCTGTGGTCATCTGAAGGCTTGACAGGGCTGGATGTCCAAGATGATTCACTCATGTGGGTAGCAATTAATGCTGACTGTTGTCTGGGAATTCATCTAGGGCTATCTCCTGGAGCATGTCATGGCATCACCATCTGCCTGGACTTCTTACAACACAGTGGCTGAGTCTTTAGAGAGAGCATTTAAAGAGCATGCATTCAAAGAGATCAAGGCACAAATAATGCAACAGGATTTTATATATTTTTTATATATATTGATTATAGGTGAGTCATTAAGCAAATGCAGATTTAATAAAATGAAAATTATATCCCACCTTTTGATGAAATGATCCACTGTTTCTGATTATAATGAAAAAGTCACATAAGATGACTTGCCTTTTTAAACCATATGTGTTATGAATGACAAAAAATGAAAACAACTAACCAGGGACTTGACTTTAGATTGGATTTCTCTGTCACTCAATCAATATCACATATTTCTGTTGCTGGTTTGGCACTATTTCCACTTTCTTATGGAGATCATGTCTCCAAATTAACTGGATAGTCTCTTTCTATTTACCATGGGAATAATTCACCTATAAAACCATTTGATACTTTGAAGTGGTGGTTCTTTGGCAACTTTATTAGTTTCTGCCTAGCTAACTGACCTATTCAGGTATTCTTTCTCTTGTTGAATAACTTTTTTTCCTCAAAAATTTATCCATTGCATTAAGATTTTTAAATTGGCATCCATATTTTTTAATATGCCTTTTGTAACTATTTTAAACACAGAACCTAATTAAGTTTCAAAACAGAAGATAAATTTAATTACTTTCTTGGATTATTTTAAAAAATAGATTTATAGTGCCTTAAAGGTTTTACTTTTGTCATTGTGAAAATTTACTGCTTCAGTTCAGTTCAGTCGCTCAGTTGTGTCCGACTCTTTGCGACCCCATGAATCACAGCATGCCAGGCCTCCCTGTCCATCACCAACTCCCGGAGTTCACTCAGACTCATGTCCATCGAGTCAGTGATGCCATCCAGCCATCTCATCCTCTGTCGTCTCCTTCTCCTCCCGCCCCCAATCCCTCCCAGCATCAGAGTCTTTGCCAGTGAGTCAACTCTTCGCATGAGGTGGCCAAAGTACTGGAGTTTCAGCTTTAGCATCATTCCTTCCAAAGAACACCCAGGACTGAACTCCTTCAGAATGGACTGGTTGGATCTCCTTGCAGTCCAAGGGACTCTCAAGAGTCTTCTCCAACACCACAGTTCAAAAGCATCAATTCTTCGGTGCTCAGCCTTCTTCACAGTCCAACTCTCACATCCACACATGACCACTGGAAAAACCATAGCCTTGACTAGATGGACCTTTGTTGGCAAAGTAATGTATCTGCTTTTGAATATGCTATCCAGGTTGGTCATAACTTTCCTTCCAAGGAGTAAGTGTCTTTTAATTTCATGGCTGCAGTCACCATCTGCAGTGATTTTGGAGCCCAAAATAATAAAGTTTGACACTGTTTCCACTGTTTCCCCATCTATTTCCCATGAAGTGATGGGACCAGATGCCATGATCTTCGTTTTCTGAATGTTGAGCTTTAAGCCAACTTTTTCACTCTCCACTTTCACTTTCATCAAGAGGCTTTTTAGTTCCTCTTTACTTTATGCCATAAGGGTGGTGTCATCTGCATATCTGAGGTTATTGATATTTCTCCTGGCAATCTTGATTCCAGCTTGTGCTTCTTCCAGCCCAGTGTTTCTCATGATGTACTCTGCATAGAAGTTAAATAAGCAGGGTGACAATATACAGCCTTGACGTACTCCTTTTCCTATTTGGAACTAGTCTGTTGTTCCATGTCCAGTTCTAACTGTTGCTTCCTGACCTGCATACAGATTTCTCAAGAGGCAGGTCAGGTGGTCTGGTATTCCCATCTCTTTCAGAGTTTTCCACAGTTTGTGGTGATCCACACAGTCAAAGGCTTTGGCATAGTCAATAAAGCAGAAATAGATGTTTTTCTGGAACTCTCTTGCTTTTTCCATGATCCAGAGGATGTTGCCAATTTGATCTCTAGTTCTTCTGCCTTTTCTAAATCCAGCTTGAACATCTGAAAGTTCATGGTTCACGTATTGCTGAAGCCTGGCTTGGAGAATTTTAAGCATGACTTTACTAGCGTGTGAGATAAGTGCAATTGTGTGGTAGTTTGAGCATTCTTTGGCATTGCCTTTCTTTGGGATTGGAATGAAAACTAACCTTTTCCAGTCCTGTGGCCACTGCTGAGTTTTCCAAATTTGCTGGCATATTGAGTGCAGCACTTTCATAGCATCATCTTTCAGGATTTGAAAGAGCTCAACTGGAATTCCATCACCTCCACTAGCTTTGTTTGTAGTGATGCTTTCTAAGGTCCACTTGACTTCACATTCCAGGATGTCTGGCTCTAGGTCAGTGATCACACCATCGTGATTATCTGGGTCATGAAGATCTTTTTTGTACAGTTCTTCTGTGTATTCTTGCCACCTCTTCTTAATATTTTCTGCTTCTGTTAGGTCCATACCATTTCTGTCCTTTATCGAGCCCATCTTTGCATGAAATGTTCCCTTGGTATCTCTAATTTTCTTGAAGAGATCTCTAGTCTTTCCCATTCTGTTGTTTTCCTCTATTTCTTTGCATTGATCGCTGAGGAAGGCTTTCTTATCTCTTCTTGCTATTCTTTGGAACTCTGCATTCAGATGCTTATATCTTTCTTTTTCTCCTTTGCTTTTCGCTTCTCTTCTTTTCACAGCTATTTGTAAGGCCTCCCCAGACAGCCATTTTGCTTTTTTGCATTTCTTTTCCATGGGGATGGTCTTGATCCCTGTCTCCTCTACAATGTCACGAACCTCATTCCATAGTTCATGAGGCACTCTATCTATCAGATCTAGGCCCTTGAATCTATTCTCACTTCCACTGTATAATCATAAGGGATTTGATTTAGGTCATACCTGAATGATCTAGTGGTTTTCCCTACTTTCTTCAATTTCATTCTGAATTTGGCAATAAGGAGTTCATGATCTGAGCCACAGTCAGCTCCCGGTCTTGTTTTTGTTGACTGTATAGAGCTTCTCCATCTTTGGCTGCAAAGAACATAATCAATCTGATTTCAGTGTTGACCATCTGGTGATATCCATGTGTAGAGTCTTCTTTTGTGTTGTTGGAAGAGGGTGTTTGCTATGACCAGTGCATTTTCTTGGCAAAACTCTATTAGTCTTTGCCCTGCTTCGTTCCGTATTCCAAGGCCAAATTTTCCTGTTATTCCAGGTGTTTCTTGACTTCCTACTTTTGCATTCCAGTCCCCTATATTGAAAAGGACATCTTTTTTGGGTGTTAATTCTAAAAGGTCTTGTAGGTCTTCACAGAACCGTTCAACTTCAGCTTCTTCAGCATTACTGGTTGGGGCATAGACTTGGATTACTGTGATATTGAATGGTTTCCCTTGGAAACGAACAGAGATCATTCTGTCATTTTTGAGATTGCAACCAAGTACTTCATTACGGACTCTTCTGTTGACCATAATGGCTACTCCATTTCTTCTGAGAGATTCCTGTCCGAAGTAATAGATATAATGGTCATCTGAGTTACATTCACACATTCCAGTCCATTTGAGTTCGCTGATTCCTAGAATGTCAACATTCACTCTTGTCATCTCTTGTTTGACCACTTCCAATTTGCCTTGATTCATGGACCTGACATTCCAGGTTCCTATGCAATATTGCTCTTTACAGCATCGGATCTTGCTTCTATCACCAGTCACATCCACAGCTGGGTATTGTTTTTGCTTTGGCTCCATCCCTTCATTCTTTCTGGAGTTATTTCTCCACTGATCTCCAGTAGCATATTGGGCACCTACTGACCTGGGGAGTTCCTCTTTCAGTAACCTATCATTTTGCCTTTTCATACTGTTCATGGGGTTCTCAAGGCAAGAATACTGAAGTGGTTTGCCATTCCCTTCTCCAGTGGACCACATTCTGTCAGATCTGTCCACCATGACCCGCCCGTCTTGGGTTGCCCCATGGGCATGGCTTAGTTTCATTGAGTTAGACAAGGCTGTGGTCCTAGTGTGATTAGATTGACTAGTTTCCTGTGAGTATGGTTTCAGTGTGTCTGCCCTCTGATGCCCTCTTGCAACACCTACCATCTTACTTGGGTTTCTCTTACCTTGGGCGTGGGGTATCTCTTCACGGCTGCTCCAGCAAAGTGCAGCCGCTACTCCTTACCTTGGACGAGGGGTATCTCCTCACCGCCACCCTTCCTGACCTTCAACGTGGGATAGCTCCTCTAGGCCTTCCTGCACCCGCCCAGCCACCGCTCCTTGGACGTGCGGTTGGTCCTCCCAGCCGCTGCCCCTGGCCAAAATAAGTTTATTTCAGGTAGGAATTATAAAATTTAACTGTATGCCACTTTCTATAGCATATAAAATTTCATAAAGGTTAATCCAACAAGAGGTCAATAAACTCACTGATAGTCAGTCTCAGTGATCTCAGGATTCACAATGCCCATGTTTCCCGGATTAATACTTTGATTTAAGAACAGAAAACTGTTTTCCCAAACTAAATTAATAAGCCAGTTCATTAACTCAAAGAGAATAATTTTCAAAAGGTTATTTATTAGAAAGGCAATCATCAAGATAATGACTATATGTACAAAAAGAAATTTTTAAAAATAAATTCCCCTGAAGAATCAAAACTGAAATTTCCCCAAAATTGCCTGATAACCAAAATGAAATTTGCTTTTGTTTGTTTAGTTTGGCCTAGTGTTTGTTGTTGATGGTCATATTTTTAGAAATTGGAGAATTTTAAAAAACAAATAGTTGCTTAAATCTGGCCCATATCTCAAGATATGCTCTCCAATTAGCCAGGTCATTTCAAGTGATCAAACTGAGGCTTCATTAGAGTGATTTTGTTGTACAAGTGCATAGGAATAATTGGTTTCCACAATTTGGAGAATTCCAGAATTCTCCAAAATGAATTCACTAACTTTTTTTCTCCTTCTTCCTTCCTTTTCCTCTTTTCTCCCATCTTCTCTCTCTCCCCTCAGCTTCATTCATCAGTTATTAAATACACAGCAGGCATTGTACTAAGTTTGAGGATTTGAAGAAAACATGTCTTGCCTTTAAAGAGGTAAGAAGCTAAAGAGGGTGACATTCACTATGAGTGAACAAGTAATTTTGTAGGGTGGTGCATGGTCTAAGAGAGAGGAACAGAATACCCTTAGAATATACAGGAAAGTTTCCTCTGTAAACTGGGAGTGGTGAGGAGTAAGCTGAATGTCACCTTTTACTGTTGACCCTTCCATCAGGAGAGAACTGCAGGGTGATGATGAATAATTTGATAGATTAGAAAAGGACATGTGAGTGTTAACAAGGTGAAAGAAATGTCATGTCCAATTACATCTTTGAAAATGAGAAACTGAAGAACGGAACTAGAGGTGATGTTGAAGGCAAAGGTAAGTGAAGGATAGTGGGGGAAAAAAGGAGAGAAAAATTTAAAAGAGTTACGCAGACGGAATAAATTCCAGTGTTCTGCTATACAACAAAGTTTGGACACGTAACAATACTATATCGTACACTTGAAAATTTGTTAAGTGGAAAACTCAAGGGTTTTACTAAAATATATTTGAAAAACAACAATATTCCCACAGTACAAATCCTTGTGTTGACCAGGTTGAACCTTAGTGGAGAGTGATGCCTGGTTCTCTGTTTCAGCCAGATCCCAGAATCTACTTGACATTTCTGTTTTGTAATTTCTGTCCTGTTGCCTTCATCATTTTGAGAAAAAGGTGGTTTACTTTGGAAATAAGACAATTTATGATGTTTTTAAATCTGCTCTAATTAGATCAACGAGAGTTACTTTAAAGGCATTGTTTGTTGTGATGAGCTTTGGAATAAGAGATCTACCACTTACTTTACATTTGACATCCAGATACTTTTCTGCCTATTTCCTTTATATTGGTCTTTCTTTTCATTTTCCCAGGGCCTTCACTGATACGCATTCATTGAATGTTCCAATACATCTCTCACCCTCTAAAGGTTCCAGTTGTTCAAGATATGTAAGACTTTTAAGACATCTTGGGGACTTTGCTCACACCTATAAATTCCTGTCATGGAAATAGCTTGATAAGTTTAGTTCATTTCAAGCAAATATTTATTGAGCACCTAGTAGATGTTAATAATTCTACACCTAAATGCTGAGAACAGAGAGTTGAATACCACAATCATGGCCATTGAGAAATTTTTAGTCCAATGGAGGAGACAAGCGTATACTACCTAACAAATTCTTTTCCATCTCTCGTGTTGTATATTATCTCTATGTAACTCCCCACCCCCATCCACCACCTCTGTGTCCCAAGTTGGCCTTGTCTCTAGTTCAAGGATGTCTGGTTCTTGTCTGCTGGCCTTTGATCCCCTTTCATGTGAATATTTTGCAGTAGCTTGTGACATTTCAAGCTGCTGACTGGAAACGCTGTGTTCTCCCCACCTTGTCTGCACTGGAGAGAAGGAATGCAGAAATCTCACTTCAGTTTCAGAGGATTTGAAGTTAAGCTCTCCTCACTCCCAAGGAGAGCAAAGCTGTCAAGTTTTAAAGAGGAAATTACCTTCTAAACTATCAAGGTCTATTTTGTAAGCACCCCTGGAAAAGAAAGCAACATGAAGGGAAATAATGCTTCTGAGAAAAAAGGGAAGTAGGTGAGGAGGGATTTTCCAACAAGAGGGGATTACCAGAAAGCCCCTTGAGAGGCTGGGGGTTGATCCTGAAGAAGCAGTCTAGAAGGCTTTAGGCCACTGCTCAAGAGAAGCAGGGTGAGCACAAGGGACATTGTCTGAAGGCCCAGTAATGGTGAATCTCAGAGCCCCTGATTTCACTGGAGAAGCCACTTGTCTAAGAACAGGGACCAAACTAGGCTTTCTCTGTGTCCACACTCAGCACTGCCCAGCAGAGCGGAGCCCACTCGGGCTTGCTCCATGTATCATTGCCCAAGTGGACCTGCCTCCAGTCTTGTCAAGACCTCGAATAGCCATACTTCTGAGAGAAAAGGGCAAAAGCTCTACTTTTAGTTGGCGAGAGGCGGGAAGGGGAAATCCCCCCATACTTAATTAAGGGCAGAACCAGCGAAGTTAACAATATGATAATAACTGACCTCACTGTTACCTGTCTGCTCTCCTCGAGGCGGTCTAACCTGTGTGCACCCACCCACTCATTTACCACCGACACTTTTTCAGTCCTCATGGCAAGCCATTACATGAAAACTATCCATGTCACTGGGGCTTCCCCAATGGCTCAACATTAAAAAATTCACCTGCCAAAGCAGGAGTCTCAGGAGACACGGGTTCGATCCCTGAGTCAGGAAGATCCCATGGAGGAGGAAATGACAACCCACTCATAGACAGGGGAGCCTGATGGGCTACAGTCCATGGAAGTCGCAAAGAGTTGGACATGACTGAAGTGACTGAGCACACACACATGCACATCCATGTCAACTAATATTCTAGAAAAAATTTCAGGAAAAAACCATTCATTTCTTTCCCATTATCCAACTCCATACTACATTTGATTCCACCTTGCTTATTTTCTGCCTTTCTTTTTGAACTTGACCTTTATATTAGACCCTAGACATGGTGCTACTAATACTTCTGGTTCTTTGGAATTTGGCTATTGTGCATGGCTTTGACTTCCTTCCAGGAGAGCTCAGTCTTCCTGCTCCTGCTTCCTGCTCCTTCCTCCTCCTGCTCAGTCTCCTGGCTTACGTGGACCCTAGTCAACTCCTGCCCCTTGGCTGGTGCCCTGATAGGGCTATGTTCTTCCCTCATCTCACCAAACAGAAGGGAGAGAGCCAGACCCTGTCCCTGAGCCTTAGAACAAAATCCAGGCTATTGTTACCACGGCCCTGTTTCCAGCTAAACTTACCTGTAAGATCCTCCTGTCAAGTTCCTTTGACTTATCACATGAATGTGCTTCCTGAACCATAGCAACTTTCTGGCAATTTCAGAAAAGAGCTTGTACTCTGCTCTAAAGGTGGAAAGAACTTGAAACCAGGCCCTGGGTAAAGTGCTGTGTCAGGTGACTGTAAGAGCTCAGACTTGTGGGCAGAAGACACATCCGTACTTGTCCTCTTTGAGCACCTGCTGCTGCTGCTAAGTCTCTTCAGTCGTGTCCAACTCTGTGCGACCCCATAGATGGCAGCCCAACAGGCTCCCCGTCCCTGGGATTCTCCAGGCAAGAACACTGGAGTGGGTTGCCATTTCCTAACAGGGCTTAAAAGGAACCCTTTGCACGTCCTGAAATGTTTTAACCAACTGATAGGAAGTAGACCCAGGGGGTTCCCATCACCCACACAATGTTAAATTGCAGATTAACTTGTTTATAGCTAGATAGAAAATTAAGTTACCATATCTGAGCAAGATCAAAAGTTCCCGCTGGTACTGCCTGGCAGTTTCCTTCAGCTTCCTGGGTCCCTACGAAATGCAAGTCAGCAAAAGGGACATGGCACCCACTCTGTTATCTGGAAGCTAGGCTGTAATACAAACATTCTACTCATCAATTATAGAAGAGACTGGCTGACTTCACCCTAGACAAGGTTCCTCCCACAGCCTGGAAAGATAAGCTCCGTCATTTAATCCTACTGTACCTAGGGATAATAATTACCATTCACTGAATGATTGCTTTGGGCTAGGTAAACGTCACAATTATTTTATAAAGAAAGGTTATTATTCCCATTTTATGTATGAAGGGTGGAAGTCCTAGAGAGGTGGAACTCAAGCACACTCATGAAGTAATAGAGGTGGGATTCCAGCCACAGCTTGTTGAGCACCAAAGTGTGTTCTTTCATGTTTTCATGACTCTTGAATGAGTGCACCAACTTCACTGAACCCATTTTTTTTCCCAGAAAAAAGACCTTTATTTTTGGCTGCACCATGCAGGATCTTAGCTCCTGGACCAGGGATTGAACCTGTGCTCCCTTCAATGGAAGCACAGAATCCTAACCACTGGACCACCAGGGAATTCCCCAAAACAACTTTTTTTTATAAAAAAAAAAAAATTGGAGAGAATAAAAAAGCTACAATAAACATCTAGCTTGAAACATTTAGTGGCACAGTGGTAAAGAATCTGCCTACCAACGCAGGAGATGCAGGAGACACAAGTGCTCCTGGGTGGGGAAGATCCCCTAGAGTAGGAAATGGCAACCCACTATAGTATTCTTGCCTGGAAAATTCCATGGACAGAGGAGCCTGGCAGGTTCACTGGATACCATACAGTCCATGAGGTCAGAAAAGAGTCAGATGCGACTGGGCACTCACAGCTTCAACTGAAGGAATAAAGACAGGTATATAATTTATATATCCTAAAACAATAGTATATAAATTATAAAATAACGCAGTAAATTACTACACTTGGCAAGTGTGATGAAAGTTTTTAAATAGTGTAGATTCACTGGGTGCATGGAGTGGAGTGAAAGTCGCTCAGTCCTGTCTGACTCTTTGTGACTCCGTGGACTGTAGCCTGTCAGGCTCCTCTGTCCATGGAATTCTCCAGGCCAGAATACTGGAGTGGGTAGCTGTTCCCTTCTCCAGGGGGTCTTCCCAACCCAGGGACTGAACCCAGGTCTCCTGCATTGCAGGCGGATTCTTTACCAGCTGGGCTACCATATAATGAATTAAATGTTACCATACAGCAAACTTGGGATATTTTGAGAAGTACATGTCATTTAGCAGTAGGCTTATTAGAAAATTATTAGCCTGAAATAAAGTTGATGCAAATATATAATGATACACATCAATAATGATGTATATAATTAAGTCACTCATCATAAACATACTTAACAATACATTTATGATAATTAAGAAGCAGACTAACAGTAACTGAAAACAAGAATCATCACAAGCCAATTGTTGATGCCTCACAGTTAAGCAAGTGGCCTTCCTGATACCGCCAAATTGCAGTGTTTTACCTGTGCAAATACAAGTAGGAGCTTTGAAACATAGTTTTGTGACCATTATTATTTTTTAAAATATTTATTTCTTTGGCTGTGCTGGGTCTTCATTGCGGCATGTGGGATCTTTAGCTGCAACATATCAACTCTTACTTGTGGCATGTGGGATCTTGTTCCCTGATCGGGAAATGAACCTGGGCCCCCTGCAATGGGAGCATGGAGTCTTAGCCACTGGACCACCAGGAAAGTCCCTCTGACCATTATTCTTAATGGTAGGTCTTTCTCATCTCTTATTTCCTCAGTGATGGCTGCTTACCCCATGTAAAGTCTCTCTACCTTGAATTAGTTTGAAAATAATAATTGGATTAATAGTTGAATTGATAGTTGAAGATAAAAGCTGAATTTAGCAAGTTATCAGAACCTCTCTACTTATGGGGGGACAGAAAAACAACTACAAATAGAAGCTTTCGATCGTTGCCAAGTACTGAAAAAAGAGTGTTTGATAAGGGACTTACAAAATCTCAGCTGAGGTATTGTATTGCAGGTATTTCCCCAACAGAAGAAATGATTCTAGATATAAGATCAAAAAGCTCTGTTAGGGTGAAGAGCAGCCTATTAATTCATTGTGGTGGTTGAGTCGCTAAGTGGTGACAGACTCTGCAACCCCATGGACTGCAGCATGCCAGGCTATTACATACTTGGTTGCTATTAACCATTCTTCTGGATTTTGTCATAGCTGGGGGAGCACCTGAAGTCCCCTAACTATTTAAAAGAGAAACCCATGTAGAAACATCTGGATGTTTGAATTCTTAAATTAAAATCTAAATATTTGAATGACATTACCTATCAAACTCACAGTTTGTAAGCCCACAGAATTAGCTATTTTAAGGAAATTTGTGGCAATAAAAACCATGTACTCAGTTCCTTAGAAATCAATGAAATGATTGGAATTAATTCTAGAAAAAATGCCATTTATCAAAGAATGCTTATGACTTATTTAGAACATTCCATTTAATTTTAATCAATACTGCTAAGACCAAGAAAGAAAAAAAAATTCAGTACATGTGCTTTCCCTACAATTTTATATTATTTTATCCCCTAATTAAACATATAGAACAATTGCCAAATAGACTTTAAAGATTTACTCTTATAGATATATCTTTTCAATTTATGTTGATTGAACATCAAACTACATTTCTCCTCTCTTTCTCTGAGGAGTTAAAAATATGTATTATGAATAGTAATAACTGATGGCTAACAGGTAGTTATTATAAATAATTTTATATGTTATTAATAACACTTAAAATTCACATCATGTTAGCCAAGATGTCAAGGCAACCTAAGTGTCCATCAATAGATGAATGGATAAAGAAGATATAGTATATCTGCACAATGGAATATTACTCAGCCAAAAAAAGCATGAAATTCTGCCATTTGCAACCTGGATGGACCTAAAGGGTATTATTCTCAGTGAAATAAGTCAAACAGAGAAAGACAAATACTCTACGTTATCACTTATATGTTGAATGCAAAAAGTAAAACCAACTAAAATATATGATGATGCTGCTGCTGCTGCTAAGTCACTTCAGTCGTGTCTGACTCTGTGCGACCCCAGAGACGGCAGCCCACCAGGCTCCCCCATCCCTGGGATTCTCCCGGCAAGAGAATGGGTTGGAGTGGGTTGCCGTTTCCTTCTCCAATGCATGAAAGTGAAAAGTGAAAGTGAAGTTGCTCAGTCGTGTCCAACTCTTTGCAACCCCATGGACTGCAGCCTACCAGGCTCCTCCGTCCATGGGATTTTCCAGGCAAGAGTACTGGAGTGGGTTGCCATTGCCTTCTCCGAACTAAAATGTATAACAAACCAGAAACAAGTTCACAGATATAGAAAACAAACTAGTGGTTACCAGTGGGGAGAGTGAAGGGAAGAGGGACAAGAGAGGTTTAGGGGATTAAAGAGTACAAACTACTATGTATAAATAAATAAGCAATAAGGGTATACTGCGCTGCACAGGGAAACTTCCCATCATTTTGTAATAAGTTAAAGCAGAATATAATATATAAAATACTGAATCACTATGTTGTACACCTGAAACTATTGTAAATCAACTATACTACAATAAAAATAAATAATTTTAAAAGTTCACATCATATTGTAAGTGACAATATCAATGAAATTTTCATTATTGTGATTGCTTGCACTTTATCTCATTAAAAATGCATTCACAGAACTCTGCTCAGTGTTTTGTGGCAGCATGGATGGGAGAAGGGTTTAGGGGAGAATGGATGCATGTATATGTATGGCTGAGTCCCTTTGCTGTTCACCTGTTGTCTATCACCACATTGTTTGTTAATCGGCTATACCCCAATATAAAATGAGAAGCTAAAAAAGGCATTCAATTAATTTTTGCATGTTTTTGTAGCTTATTTCAATTGAATATGGTCCAGATGAATTGATTCTGAGGGCAGAGGTATGTTAATGTCACATTAAAAGTGCCATTTCCTTCTTTGGTGGAGAAGGAAATGGCAATCCACTCCAGTATTCTTGCCTGGAGAATCCCATGGAGAGGGGAGCCTGGCAGGCTACAGTCTGTGAGGTCACAACAGTTGGTCACGACTTAGCAACTAAACTACTACTGCTGTGAACATTAATGCATAAGTGTCTGTTTAAATACCTATTTTTACTTCTTTTGGGTGTGTACTTAGGAACAGAATTGCTGTTTTTGTTTTTTTTTTTTAATGCATAGCAATGTTTTCCCTTCCCTTCCAGTAGTAGTAGGACAAGGAAAATTGGAAATATTTTATATTTGAAAGGGGCCTAAATGAATCTGGAGTCCTTAAACTTTGGTTTCCCTTAAACTTTCTGTAAGACTAACCTAAGTGAAATATTTTGTCATTAATCACAGTAATGTATTCATTTTGTAAGTAATGACTACTACTCAATTTAAAATTAATCTTCCTTTCAGAGTGGCCAGACTTGCAGTGCCTAGCAAGACACTGTCTAGTTAGGGCTGTGTGACCTTTGGTAGGTTACTTAATCTTTTCGAGCCTCATTTTTCTCTTCTGTTGAGTGGGAGTGACCCACCACATAGGATTACTGTGCATTGCCCTCTCTTTGTTAACATAGAAAGATGTTTTACATTGGAGCTAATCTACCATTTAACAATTTTTTCAAGGGCCATATGATATATTTTGCTTCACAAAGTTGGTATCAATCTAGGAGAATAATTTGAAAAATGAATACTTTGAAAAGTCTATATAACTATAGTTATTAAATGACTTGTAAACTATGTTTATATTAACATATTGCTATATTTAATCTTCTGGTTTTTTAGACCTCTTGGGAGGTCTCAGACTGCAATAACTAACGCTAGGGTAGCTGTTTGACATCTTTGGATCAAGCTAATATTTTAATGAAAAGAATACCTGCATTTGTCAAAGAACTGGGGTTGCCACAGAAATAAATTCCAATGATCAAGTCTCCAACCTGGCTGTTTAAGGAAATATAATTTGAAACAAACAAACAAAAAGTGCAGTGGAAATAGAACATAAATGCTGGTAATTATACTAATTTTTTGGTATTACCTCTTCCCTAGAAACTTGTTTAAATTTTGGTGAGGGTGAAAAAGATTTAGTCTACAGTGACTAAGGTAACGGGTGGACACATCTACTCTTTCATTTTAATAGTTCTGAGAGGAGTACAAGATGTTAGAAAGGCAACCTTCAAGCCCATTCAACAAAACACTTGCTGAGTAACCACTCCCTTCCTGGCATGGTGCTAAGCACTGCAAAGGATACAAAATCAACAAGACACTGTCCACCCTGAAGAATTTTACAGCCTCTAAGAGGAAATGACTATAGCACAAGTTCCATATAAATTTACATAAATGTATTATTCAGAACAGTAGACCGGAGCAACTTTGCCTTCCTGAGAGTTGTTGTTAACACACATCACTGAAAAAATAAATGGGTGTAGATTTAGAAAGTGGCTGATAGATTAGAAAGTGGTGGAGAGGGACCAAGAAAAAGGCAAATTCTAAAGTTTCTGCTAGGTCTTCTAAGCCTCTCAAGGGTCAGAGAGGAAGGTTCCTTTTTCAGCAGAGCACATTAATGAGACTTCAGAGTTTGGACTGGAAAGCTAAACTGCTTTGCACAATAAGGAAGGTTAACTGCAGGTTCTGAAGGCTGAGAAGCAGGGCCTTAGGAAGCAGGTGGGGAGATGTGAGGACAGAGCTTGGCAGCAGATGGGGAGGCTGCAGCTGTGGGGGGGGGTGGCCGGGGAGCAACTCCGGAGGCAGGGCAGTGAGGAGACTTGTAAAGAGGATGAGCTTCCCTCATAGTTCCGTCGGTAAATCACCTGCCTTCAATGCAGGAGGCCCCGGGGTTCAATTCTTGAGCCAGGAAGATCCCCTGGAGAAGGAAATGGCAACCCACTCCACTATTCGTGCCTGGAGAATCCCACAGACAGAGGAGCCGGGCAGGCTACAGTCCATGGGGTCACAAGAATTGGACACAACTTAGCGACTAAACCACCACCACCACAGACTTCTTGCTTCTTGAATATAGTTTGCCTTCATCCTTAAAACTTTGATAAAGCCTGATATTCATCACAAATGTTAGTTTCAGGAAGGAAGGGGGAAGGAGTCAGTGTGAAGGGTGGGTAGAGAAATGGAGCTTTTCCATGTCTGTTTTGGGTGGAATATCTGAAAATTGACAATATATGAGATGTACTTAGGATTGGAGAACTCAGAACCAGTGGAAAGCAGAAGATACATCCTGAGAATTGCAAAAATAAAAGGAAGAGCATTGGACTTCCTAGAGGATCAGAGTAGTAAACTTGAATTAATTTTATTAAATTTCAAAGATGATGGTGAGATTTGCATTTCATAAGATGGCATATTACTGTCCTGGAAGATGTCCAAAGTGCCGGAGGACTCCCAAGAGAGGGATATGACATATTGGTGACAGAGGAGAATGGAGTGAAGGAAAAGATGCAGGGCCAGGCACAGTTACTGTATCAATTCATTTCCCAAGTTTTTTTTTTTTTGCAAAGAGGTAAGATGCTTCAAAAAGAGATGCAATTTAGTTTAATCATTACAATAACCCAATAGGTAGGCTTTAGTATCACTAATTTTTAGATTAGAAAACTAAGACTTGTAGAGGTTAGTACCTTTCAAAGGACATATACAGATAGGACTAGAGACACATTAGGGGCCTGGGTAGCCTCTGTCCTGTAGGTAACACAGGGGACTTTGTGAAAGAGCTGGCATTTGACTTCAGCCTTGAATTTCAGTAGCCAAAGATACAGCAGGAAAGAAGGACTCATCAGGCAGAGGAAAAATCTGAGCAAAGGCAAGACAGTGGGGATTTGGTGGTTTCAGGCTCTGGAGAGAAGAAGGTACAGGTTGCATGCTGAGCACACAGAAAGTGCTAACTAAACATTTACAGAATAAAACTGATTTCCTCCTCATCCCTGTACCCTGAACCAGATGCAGAAACAGGATGGAGTTCAACTTGACTGACTCATGGTTTTCACAGATGGTTTGCGGGGGAGGGGTGTTCAGGAATCTGGAAGGTAGTAGGGGCCAAGTTGTAGAAGATTTTAAAAGGCATGGCTATATATATATATATATATATATATATATATATACACACACACACACACACACACACACACTTTATTTAATAAACCATGAGGAAACCCTGAAGATTTTTAGCAGGGGTGTGTGGGAAAAACAACAACAATAACAAAATCAACTAAGTTTTAAAGATCTAATTGGATTCATCGAATGATTTACTGAGTGATTCATGAATCAGGCAGCATCCTATCTAGCAAGCAGAAAGAACCTCCGTGGAGTCATATAAAACAGAAAGCTTTTATAGGCAGAAGGGGAAAAAGCAAGGGTTGTTTCAGGCTTAGGTAATCTACCTACAGGGATAGAAGGAGGTAGATTACCTCACTGAAGCTGACCAGAAAATTCCAGACTGACCAGTTAAGACTATATACTTGGGGGAGGTTGTAACTGCAATTAATTTAAGTATTAAGTCTTGGTTTGCTGATATGGGGCTTAGCACAGATGACTTCATTTGGGACCTATTTCTTTTTAACAGGTATGATGAGATTAAAGCTATCAGTTCAGTTCAGTTCAGTTGCTCAGTCAGGTCCAACTCTTTGCGACCCCATGGACTGCAGCACACCAGGTCTCCCTGTCCATCGCCAACTCCTAGAATTTACTCAAACTCATGTCCATTGAGTTTGAGTAAAGGGGATGTCCTCTGTCATCCCCTTCTCCTGCCTTCAATCTTTCCCAGCATCAGGGTCTTTTCAAATGAGTCAGTTCTTGGCATCAGGTGGCCAAAGTATTGGAGTTTCAGCTTCAGCTTCAGTCCTTCCAATGAATATTCAAGACTGATTTCATTTAGGATGGTCTGGTTGGATTTCCTTGCGGTCCAAGGGACTCTCAAGAGTCTTCTGCCACACCACAATTCAAAAGCATCAATTCTTCAGCACTCAGCTTGATTAAAGCTATACTCTCAGAAAATTAACTTGACCATTAGGTGAAGGATAGCCCAGAGCAGGGCATCTCAGACTTGAATGTAATGGCAACTCTGTTTCAACAACTCTGTGATTTTGTATTTCTAACAAGTTCCCTGTCTTAGAGATCCTGACTCAGTGCAGCTGGAGTAGGCTTAGGAATCTGAAAATTCCATATAGAGAAACCCTGGCAGGATGGACCCAAGCGAAAGTGACAAGTTTCAAGCTGAGGGGACTTCCTTTGTTTAGAGCCTCAGGACAGGAAGAGGAATTAGAGAAGGAAGAAATGGTGATGCAAGAAGCCCGGAGGTAGCTTTTTATCCACCCCTAGATACAGGAAAGGGTCCAGGAAAGGGTGAACTATTCTGTCCTTTCCCAGCCTTTCTATGCACACACATGAGTGTTCTCTGGTCATCTTACTCCTCTCCCACAGTAGATTAAAGGAATTTGAGGCTGTCTGACTCCAGTTTCTCCCAGAGTCCCCTCCCCAGGGGAGGGTGCCTGCAAAGCAGTATTCACCAACATTCTGCTGAGAGCTTTAGGGAGTGCATGTTGAGGGGTCTGACCCCTGATTTCCTCTGCATGAGCCCTGCTTCTGGCTGTAAAATTTCCCCTCCATCCCCAGTCTTGGATCCAATGGCAAGATATGCTTTTTTTCCTGCATTAGGTCCAGAATAAAATGGGATGCGGGGAAGGTCAGTTCTGCTCTGTGTCGGGTTATTTGGTGCTTTCTGTGTTAGGCGTACAAGCTTATGTCTTCTCTCTTGGACTGGAAACTTCCAGATCAGAACTTAAACTCTAAACTGCTTTATCTGTGCTTCTTTTGAACTCAGCCTTAGAATATCACTTTTTTCCCAGGAGACTGTAGTTGACCCTGTTGTCTGAATTCCCCTGTCTTCTGTTTGCACTCTCAACTCCACTCTGAGGAGCTCACTTCTTGCTGATCTCCAGCAACCTAGAGCCACTTACTCTCCCTTACTGGGACTGGCATCAATGCCAAGTGCTATGGAGAGCTGCAGGACAATAAGAACTGGGGACAGGTAATTGTGTCTGCCAACTAAGAGTCATTAGTGACCTTAGACTAAAGAGGCACTTTCAGCCAAAAAGTAAAGGCAAAAGCCATATAATTGGTAGTAAAATAAATAGTGAGTGGTGAGGGCTAGATGCGGCAAATCTAAAGTGTTCTTTGAAAAAAATGTGTCCTGAAAAAGAGAAAACGGAAGTTCAAGCAAGCAGTAGGTTTGAGGGAGGCAGTTGTGAATAAAGCAGAGAATTTACCAGGACTGTAGAAAGACACGAATGCTTCAACAGAGATCTGAGAAAAATGAAATCCTCTGTTGCTACTTCTAGGGACATTTGCATTTTGGGAAGGGACTTTCCATCCCACAGACAAGTTTCATTTTGCCTGGTCAGTGTGCTAAAAGCATTTAAAAGAAGTGCTTTATTTCTGAAAAATGGGAACTTTATAAATTTTTAAAAATCCAGGTTTCTATCTTCTCTTAAAAAATGGTAAGAGTTAGCAACATTGGGTGAATATTCCCCCAGCTGTCATTTATATTATTTATATTCTTTGTCTTTCACTAAAGGCATTTGAACTTGCAGTGTCTATGTTAAAGTCGTCTATATTGATTGGAGGGCTTCCCAGGTGGAGCGCTAATGGTAAAGAACCTGTCTGCCAATGCAGGAAACATAAGAGATGTGGGTTCGATCCCTGGGTTCAGAAGATCCCCTGGAGGAGGTCATGGCAACCCACTCCAGTATTCTTTGCCTGGAGAATTCCCTTGGACAGAGAAGCCTGGCTGGCTAGGGTCCATAGGGCTGTATAGAGTCGGAGGCAACTGACTTAGCACGCACGCACATTAAGAAGGGCACTGCTTCTTAAAGGGGCGGCAGGTGATTCTAATGTGTAGCCTGCTGCTGCTGCTAAGTCACTTCAGTCGTGTTCGACTCTGTGCGACCCCATAGACGGCAGCCCACCAGGCTCCCGATCCCTGGGATTCTCCAGGCAAGAACACTTGGAGTGGGTTGCCATGTCCTTCTCCAGTGCATCAAAGTGAAAAATGAAAGTGAAGTCGCTCAGTTGTGTCTGACCCTCAGCGACCCCATGGACTGCAGCCTTCCAGGCTCCTCCGTCCATGGGATTTTCCAGGCAAGAGTACTGGAGTGGGGTGCCATTGCCTTTTTAGATGTGTAGCCTGAGTAACTCCTTTGTCAAGCTTTGTGGCATTAACCCCTTCCACTCCAGGCCTTGTGTCACCCCTGGACAAGAGCTGGATATTTGGACTAGAAATTGTATTTCTTAGTGCCTGCTTTGATACCTGACTCCTCTGTGATCATCACAGCTGCCTGCCTGGCTGTTCTTTGCATGTAGCCTTTAGCTCCCGTGACTGAGTTCAATGATCTTGAATTTTAACTCTCAGTTGCAATGCTAACCACTTGATCCAGGCTCACTAAAGGATAACACAGCCTTCCTTTACTGGAACTGCAACAAAGACTCAGGAAAAGCAAAGTGGAAAAATTGAAAACCAAATGAAACAAATCTACAAAGGCTAAAAATGAAATATGGGTAGAGTGACTCGCTGTCCTAAATTGACGGGACAGTCCCCGGTTTAACTTTTTTGGTGAATCATTTTGGGTAAGAATTTAGATTTCTTGCCAGAAAAGTAGGGGGCCTAGAAACAGGTGGTTTGTAAATTTTTCAGTTTGTGAGTTGGAAGGGGAGAAATGCAAAAACTAAATAGTAGCTATTATCTTATTAAAATTTTTAATAATTTACAGATTTTGTTGATACTTTCTTAACCTTCTCTAACAACTCTGTTCAAAAGAACTTTGTGGGAAAATAGAAATGTTCTGTGCTCTATCCAATAGAGTAGTCATTAACCATTTGCAGTGGTTGAGCATTTGAATTGAGGCTACCTTGACTAAGGATCTGAAGTTTTAATGTTATTTCATTTCAATTAACTTAAACGTAAATGAAAATATCTGTAGGAGTTCAGTAGCTAGTTACTGTACAAGGCTTTATTTTTATTGTACTGCAGAGTTGCTATTATTTATGATAGATATATCATGAGGTGATTCATCTCCTATACTTCCTTTGTAGAGAAAGAGCAACCCTATATATTAGATTTAGCAGATTTAACTGGGTGGGGGAACGTGGGGCGGTGGGGAAAGGAGGGCCATTGGGGAGAGGATAGGGGGAGAGAAATAGTAATTGATCCAAACTGGGCCAATTAGATTTTTACTTTCAAGAGTCTGAAATTGAGATATTGAAAGTCTATATCCATTTGGTAATGGCAAGCTGAACAACAGGGTTGGCACAGACACTGTGCCATGGAGTCTCAACTCCATGTTAGGACTAACCTAACCTAACATGTGCAATCATAAGTTATGCTTGGGTGGAGACTAGAAACTCTGTGATGCAGGTGGGGTTGAGGGAGGAAAAGAGGAGGGGGGGATGGAGAAAGGAAAGAGGGAAGAAATCCCTTCAAATGAGTGATGGATGGACAGAATACCCGAGCTTTGTCGTACTCCATTGTTTTTAATTTGGATGTTAGAGAAGTCGGGGGGGGGGGGGAATAAAGATATGGAGGAAGGGGGAATAAAAAATAACAAAAATATCTTAATGTAAGTTCTAGAAATAATGGTGACATATACTTTCTAATAAACCAGTTTATAAAAGTCCTGTTCTTCAACTGACAATGATTCTCTTTCACATGGAAGTTTGTTCTCTTTGATGACTCTTTGAGAAAGAGACATATACCTTAGCCCATAATGGTTTTAAATAAATATTTGTTTAATGAATGAGTAAATGAATGAGCAATGGGAAATGCATCATCTTCCCAGTCATATCAACACTTTTGTGCAACAGTTTTTTTTTTTTTTTTTGCCAAAGCATCTTCATTTGTTCTCTGGTTTTTTTTTTTAATTAATTAATTTTTTTTTTTTTTTTTTTGCGCTGGGTCTTCGTTTTTTATGCTGGGGTTTTCTTTAGTTGCAGAGAGTGGGGGCTACTCCCTAGTTGTGGTGGGCAGGCTTTTCGTTACGGTGGCGTCTCTTGTGGAGCTCAGGCTCCAGGGCACAGGCTCAGTAGCTGTGGTGCATGGGCTTAGTTGTTTCAAGGCATGTGGGATCTTCCCAGAGCAGGGATCCAACCTGTATCTCCTACACTGGCAGGCAGATTCTTAACCACTGAACCACCAGGGAAGCCCCAGTTTGTTTTTTTATATTATTGTTTATTAGTCTTGTCCTTCCCTTGTTTCTTTTTTAAAAAACTTGAAATATAATTCACCATAAAATTAGTCCTTTCAAAGGGTACAATTCAGTAGGTTTTGGTGTATTCAAATGATCATGTGATCTTCATTAGTATCTAATTCCAGAGTATTTTTCATTGCTAAAAAGGAAACCCATAATCATGAGCCCTATTTTCTTCTTTCCAAAATAACTTTCTTGAATTGTAATTCTTCACAGATTAACATGAGGTTTATGTTACACTTAGTATAACATATATACAAAGTATTTTTTAAAGAGTGAATCCATTTTTATAGTAACGGATTT
This sequence comes from Bos mutus, assembly GCF_027580195.1. Lineage (NCBI taxonomy): Eukaryota > Metazoa > Chordata > Mammalia > Artiodactyla > Bovidae > Bos > Bos mutus. The sequence continues at coordinate 76,739,269 of NC_091625.1, forward strand.
TATTTGCTTAATCTATTTCTCTGTTTTTCCCCCCATTGGCAGAGTATTATGAAACACTGCTGCTGCTGCTGCTAAGTCGCTTCAGTTGGGTCCGACTCTGTGCGACCCCATAGACGGCAGCCTACCAGGCTCCTCCGTCCCTGGGATTCTCCAGGCAAGAACACTGGAGTGGGTTGCCATTTCCTTTTCCAATGTATGAAAGTCAAAGTGAAGTCGCTCAGTCGTCTGGGACACTCAGCGACCCCATGGACTGCAGCCTACCAGGCTCCTCTGTCCATGGGATTTTCCAGGCAAGAGTACTGGAGTGGGGTCGTGTAAAGAAGTAGCACAATACAGATTGATTATTCATTTCACTGGATATTATCCAAATGAAGAACTGCTATAAACAAAGGAGCCAGGTGCTGCCCCGAGAATTGCTAAATATGCTCTTTTCTTGAATTATACTTTTTGCATTATATAGACTGAAAAATACAAACTATCACTTTTCAGCTTGTTTTAGTAAGGAAAAAATAGTCCTCAAAAGGATTTTGGAGTCACCTTAAACTTCACGTGACATGAGAAACCTTGATCAATCAGACCTTTGTTGAGAGTAATCTTTTGGTGGTAGGGAACAGAGACTCATTCAAAGTCACACCCGGAGTGACAGGTGTTTACTCTGACAGGGTAACTAGGACGCTCTTTAGGAAGAGGCTGGATACAGTGCAGCCACAGGGACATGGATACTCATTGTGTCCTCTGGAGCAGGTCTTTGTTGTTCTGAATATATCCCTGGCTCTCAGCTTCCCTTAGAGGCACTTCTACCACTTCCACCCATACTCACCTTCGACTTCATCCTCAGTTTTGGCTTACTCCAGTGTTCTACTTTGTCAGGCCCATTTTCCCTATTTCTGCCTCCAGCCCTCTCAGCTTCAGCCTTCCTGTCAGATAGCTCATTCTCTGTATTCATTCTCCCTTTTCAATTTCCAAGGGAGAATCTGATTGGCTTATCTAATGATCCCGAGTTCTGGTTTGTTAAGGACTGTTTGTTCCAGGTCACCTCCTAGGGTGATGGCCAGTTTATGGACTGTGTCTTTTGGGTCACATGACCACTCTTAATCCAATCAGCTACAGCGGTTAGGGGGGAACTTTGGGGGCAATTATTTGTGCAACCTTTGTCCTAGGAATAGTTCGGGTCAGTTCTCTTGGCAGGGCTTGGTTTCCTTTTTGAAAGGATACCAGGTAGAGCAAACATCACACACACACACTCAGAGATTAAAATAACAGTTACTATAAATAATGGATGTATGAAAAAAATGAATTATGCGGTTACATGTAGGAAATAATGAATAAAGAGGGGAAGAAATCTACATTGACCGAGGGCCAAGAATCATAATAGCTTTATCCAAGTAAAGTTTCTTTGCAGTAAAGCAGTTTTCAAAATTGCATTTTCTTTTGCAAATCAGACCACCCTGCTGTCGTATTTGTATCTTTCTGAAAGCCCCCTGCCCTGGGCTTAAGTTCCAAGCAGTGGTAAAGAATCCGCCTGCCAATGCAGGAGCCACAGGAAACACCACTTCTATCCCTGGGTCTAGAAGATCCTTTGGAGAAGGGCATGACAAACCACTCCAGTATTCTTGCTTGGCAAATTCCCTGGACAGAGGATCCTGGCGGGCTACAGTCCGTGAGGGCAAGGAGTCAGACCGACTAAGCACGCAGGTAAGGAGATCTCAGCATTCTGCACGTTGGGGGAGCTTTTTTTCTTGCATTAGGAGAGAGATCCTGGCAGGAAGTCAATTTCCAGGAAAAGATGCGGGGGTTGGAGCTCCTTGGCTCCGAGTGGCGCGGGGCAAAGGTGGCGGTAATTGGAGCTCTGGATGCGTTTTCCTAGAAGCCTGCAGCGCTCCGCCACCTGTGCGGAGTCTGCCGCGTTCTTGGCGTCTCCGCTCCAGTTTCCTCCTCCTAGGTTAGTACCCGGGAGTGTGGGCGGCCCCATTCCTGAGCGCAGAAACTCTTCCCCCCTCCCCCCGCTCGCCCTCCGCCTGCGGCACACCAACCAGCCTTTCTCTTTGCCTCAGTCACTTCCTTCCTCGGCTTCTTCCTCCCCGGTGCGTTGAAGAAGGCAGCCAGCCGGCACCAACGCTGCCCGTTTTCTCGGAAAAGAACAGGAGGTAGAGAGGTGAGTGATCGCCCTGGGAAGTGGCGTCCAGGTAGAAAGGATGGACTAGGGTAGCAGGGGGAGCTCCAACAGCCGGAGGAGGAGATCGTGGGCTGAGGTTGGAGAGCCAGGACCGGGAAGAGACGGGGCTAAGGCGCCTGGAGGGTATAACTGGCATTGGGCTGAGCCGGGTGCTGGGGACCGCGTGGGCGCGCCCCCGCGCCCCCCACCTCCCGGGCAGACTTCCGTACTAGGCTCACGTGACATTTTGCCGGGGGCGGACCGGGCAGGGAGATCAGCAGCGTTTATAAAGGTTTTCTTTTTCTTTTTCTTTTTTTTTTTTTTTACCGCAGAGCAACTTGCCGGCTTTGCACTTGGAGAGTCAGTTCCGCAGAACTGAGCGGAAACAGACTAGCAGTGAGGGGCCAGGCTCCCCCCGAGGGATTCGGGGGCTTCAGGGCAGTGGGCTCTGCGGGCGCGGGCGGCGGGTGCGGATCTGAACGCTCCCCGTTCTGTGTACGGGGTGGGGGATAGTGAGAAGACACTAGCGACTCGGGGAGCCCCAACTGGGTCCGTTTGCGTCGCTGGGTCTGGGCGCCGGCTCTCGAGGCGCGCCTGGGGCGCACCGATCGCCGGGGAGCGCGGGCCTCGCGGAGACAAAGGCTTCCGGGATGCGGATGCTGCTCTTCCCCGGGAGTCCGCCCGGACTCCGCCGTGCGCCCCGGAGCCGGGGCCGAGCCTTGCGCTCTCTATCTCTGCAGTGGTGCCAGTAATGACCGTCTGATGGCCTGCGGGGGACAGGGTCTTGGGACCCCTTCCGGGCCAGCTCCCAACTTGGCTCCGGGATGACCAAATATGGAGTGTTTGCGCGCCTGCGAGAGGCGGGAAGGAACCCAGTCATTCTTTGACCTACACCAGCTGCTCGTCGGGGATTGTGAAGGAGGGCTGGGAAAGAGTGGCCAGCCCTAATGAGGACAGGTGGCTCCCGATTCCCAGATGTCCCCACTCGAGTAGGCTTATTCCTTGACTTTAGAAAATCTCCAGGTATTGCCTCCAAACTTAAGAAAACAACCAAAATGAAAAAGCCCCCCAAAACTGTTAAGAGGGTCCTTAAATATATCTTCAAGTGCCTACTGAAAGTGGAGCATTTCAGCATATGGCCCAGTCCGCCCACATTCCGTTTTCTTTGTAGTTCCCACGCACAGTGCCTAATTGGTTTGTGTCACAATGAGAGGGCTCAGCTAGCATCTGCCATCCCCTTCCCCTGAGCCTCCCATTGACCCGGCTCTTTCTTTCCCTTAGACTTGCTCTGCCCGTGGCCTCTCATTGTTCTTGATCTTGCTGCTTGCACCAGCCCCGGCTTCTGTCCTCATAAAAAAATGTCGTGGACCTTCTGACGTTTGTACAGCAGAGTATTTTATACTCCTTTGTCCTCATTAAACAATCAAAGAAACCATACCAGGTTATGTAGGCTAGCAATAGTTTTTAAGCCCGTCATTTTCCTACTCAAAAGGATCAGTGCAGGGAGCCTTTTTTGCTTTTTAAGGGTTTTGTCTTAGTAAGTACTCAAATATTTCACACAAATACAACTTACCATTACATTTAGTTCTATTTGCGTAATAACCAGCCCCACCCCAAAGCAGCAGAAGAGGCAGAACGATGAGGTAAAAACAGCATTTAATTGTGGGAAACCCCTCTGAGTCAGTTTTATCATCCATAAAATAGGGATAAATAATACTTTGCAAGGTTCTTAGAATAAACACAGATAAGGAGCCTCAGGTGTAATTAATTATAAGGAAATTCTGGTAGTCTTCCCTTCTTACAAAGATGAACATGCATCTGCTTAATGTGATGCACATATTCACGCTACTTAAGAGTGGGATTTCCTCTTTGAGTCTCATTATTAAAAGAGAAGTATGATGGGTGTGGATGGTGGTGGGTGGAAGGAATGGAAAATGATGTTAAAGAGATGAATATTCTGGGTGGGAGGAAATCAAAGCATCTGACAATTAGAGAAGACTGGAATCCCCTTGGACATTTCCCTTTCCCTTTTGTCCAATATGGGCTGATTACCTCATCAGTCCTCACAGATCCTACTACTGCAAACTATTCACTGTTAGACAGTTTTGATTATTAGAGAAATTTTTTCTCTTATGGCTTCCAAATCTGCCTTTCTGTTTACCTGTCTATTCTACCCAATATGGTAATGCAAACAAGACTATTCACATGAGTACATAATGGAGTTTTATTTTTTTAAAAAGCAGCAGGTCGACTCTAGGCTAACTTTTAAAAGTCAAGATTCTTTACAGTTCAAGTGACAGAAACTCAAACCAGCATAAGCAAAACCACAGAAGATTGATTAGTTCATGTAACAGGAAAATCCAAGGTGATATACAGGCTCAATCATTGATGCATGGTTGAATTTTCCTTTGTGCTGGATTTATTCCTGGCAGGCTCTTTTCACATGGTAGCCGTTTATATACTAGCCAGCCATAAACTTAGAGCCCAGTGGGAGAGTGTTGTTTTACTAGTAGTCTGGCAAAATTCCTGGGCCGACCCCATTGTTCAAGATGGGATCACCTATCCTATGCTCCAAACCAATTACTCTGACTTTGAACCATTCCTGGAGTCCAGAATGAGGCTCTACCCAAGATCCATGAGATAAGAACAAGGAAGGAATGGCTCTATCAAAAAAAAAAAAAAAAATTGGACTGCTGGTGCCAGAAGGTGGAAAGGCTGCTGAGCAGGGAAAAACGACAGCTGTTCACCGCGCTGACATTAACAGGTTTTTTTCCCCTACCACTAATCTCATGGCATGTCTTTCAGTTGTGTCCTCTGGTTATATTTTAGCGTTTTAGTGTCTCTCTAAAACTGTATTTTGAATTGAATATAATGTTACAATTTCACCAGTAAATATAAAGTTCTCACATTTGGACACTAATTTTTGATACTGGGTTTTATGTAGCTGCATTAACCTAAGATGTTGCATCTTGTTGCAGTGTTGTTGTTTAGTCACTAAGTCCCGTCCAACTCTTTTGGGACCCCGTGGACTGTAGCCCTTCAGGCTCCTCTGTCCATAGAATTTCCCGGGCAAGAACGCTGGAATGGGTTTTTGCCATTTCCTACTTCAGGTATCTTCCCCACCCAGGGATCAAACCCATGTCTCTTGCATCTCCGGCATTGGCAGGCAGATTCTTTACCACTGAGCCACCAGGGAAGCGAATCTTGTTGCAATATAAGCTTCTTAAATTAAAAGATTTACACAGAAGTGTAGCAGATGGTAGTGGTACTTTTAATTATTAGCTATGAGAAATCTGGGGTCCTGATCAATATCATTTATACATAGATGTCATTCTTGTTTTTTAAAAGCTACCAAGAATTAGTTATGATCTGTCTGAATAAAATATATTTCTTCCAAATCATCACCCCAAAGTAAACCATTCAGGTCATCCTACTCTTTTCATCCCTTATTTAATTTGGAAAACTTAGACTGTGCTGATGCCTCTTCTGCCCATGCTTTTCAGCCTCATATTGCTGTTTCCAGTGTAAAATTATTTCCTTCTTATGGAAACTCATTCTTCCTCCTTTCCTGCTTTACTTCTTTGCCCCAGCAGAGTTGGGTTTCTCTCCTTCAGCTCTACCTTCGGCTTCGGTTTCTTGCTGGTATCTGTCTCCTCCCCCTTTCTGTAGCTGTTTGCCACGCCCCCTTTAGGCTTCCTTTTCGGTCTCTGAGTCTACTTCTTCCCCTTAGAGCTCCTCTCTGTGCCTCACTGAAATCAGCAGCTCCCTGTCAATAACTCTCACAGATGTGTTTTCATCCCCTCTCATGCCTCTGCTCATTTTCCTGTTTGCCAGCCAATTATTTGTTGAAGTCCTGCTCTTGGTGCCAGACGGGGTCCCACAGTAGCAGAACGGTCAGATCCCTGCAGGGAGGAGCTCACTGCCTAGTGATAAAAGACAAGAAGCTGGTCATTCCAGTCAAGTGAAATGAAGTGGATGCACAATACTGTGGGAACACACACGGGGGAGCACTCCTACTCCGGGGTTTCAGGGAGGGCTTCCTGGAGGAAGTTGTATCTCAGTTGGGACTGGACAAGTGGAAGTTAACTCCATGAAAGAGGTATAGTCAGAGCTGGGTTGAAGAAGCAGCAGTACCTATGAAGGCTGGACATAAGAGAATGAGGGGACATTTGAGGAATGAAAAGAAACACCGTGTAGCTACAACCTGGCATTCAAGGGCATAGATGTGAAGTGGCTGGAATCATGGGCACAAACCCAGCCAATGGAGGACCTCATGAGCCAAGGGAATTCGCCCAGCTGCTATGCTAACCCTGAACTCCTTCCTTATCTGAAGATGAATGGTGTTCACCACAGGCTCTCCATTGCAGCCAGATTGCATTACGAACTGCTGGGGGAAGAGCATGAGTATATGTGACCCGGAAAATTGCATTTGTAGGGTTCCACCTGGACCGCCTTTTTCTCCTCGGGGCTCCTAGAGGGGAGGGATTGTGTTGGTTTATCCGGTTTATCCTGGAACCTCCAGCTCCTAGTTTCGGGCTTGCCCCAGATGTGCTGCAGTTTCTCCTTGTTTCTGTGCTTTTACATATTCTCTTCCTGATGCTTTCCCCAACTACTTATTGGTCCACTTCTCCCCCCAGGAGCCTCCCTGAAACCTGTGGCTTTCTCCTTCAAGCTCCCTTAATGCCTTGGACCCTCCGCTAAAAGAGAGCTTGTCCCATTGCTAATCATTCCAGGCCTTTCTCTGCTTCTGGAGGATGAATTCCCTGAGGGCGGGTCTTGTGTCATTCACCTTTGTGTTTTTGGTGCCAGGCAGAGCTTGGGTTTGGAGTTAATAGAGGGTGCAAGGAGAATGGCTTCATTCTCCCCAGTAGACTGCATGGAGTAAGAGTGGGACTGCCCACAAGGGCAGTTATAAAGATGGGGGACATGGAGGTACTCTACCTGGGGGAGATACATCACACAAGTGTTTTTAGGAAGAGGGACATGGTAAATTAATAGTGACAAATGCTACATGAAAAAAACCAAGGGCCCTTGGATTTGTCAAGTTATGCATAATGGAATCTAGAAACTAATAATGCAGATTTTTTTTTGTCTCCCTCAGGCAGCAATGAATGTGGATCATGAAGTTAAACTCTTAGTGGAGGAAATTCATCGTCTTGGTTCAAAAAGTAAGTATTATATGATCGATTCAGTGTTTCTTCTGAGTTTGCTTTAGAGCAAGAAGGACTAACTCTTTGGGTGCTGTGCTGTGCTAAGTCACTTCGGTCGTGTCCCACTCTTTGGGACTCCGTGGATTGTAGCCCACCAGGCTATCTACTCTTTTCATGGGATTCTCCAGGCAAGAATACCGGAGTGGGTTACCATTTCCTTCTCCAAACTCTTGATAGAAGCCTAAAAGTTTTGGCAGCTGTCAGCTAACTGCTCTCAGCCCTGAGGTAATTTCTGGAGACACAGAGCTATTGGGGTATTGTGATTCTTATACAAAGAATGGTTGAGTTATTTCATTATCCTTTGAATGGAAAGAAAATCACTGTACATCGGTAACCTAGCTGCATTGAAATCTTGTAATTGAATCTTGTTCGAATTTTTGTCATACTATTAACGTTCATTTTTTTTTCCTGCTTTACCCTGCCACCATTTTGCAAATTGCCAAATGACTAGGGACTCATTGAAATTGCAATACATTGTCTTTATTTTCTTCAAACCTTTGAATTTTGTATAATCAGGTATTTATGTACATATAACTAAAAGAACCCATCCTTTGGGTAGTTTTTTAAAAAAAGTCAGCTTTTCCCTCAGCAGCATATGAGCAGCTACCATGAAGTTTGAGACATGTAAAATTGGTAGTATTAGTGCCCTTTTCCTAAATTGTAATGAAAGCAACTCTTATGCTTGTAACTGTAAGTATTAATATTTTATACATCTCAGACCAGACATGTAATAGTTTGGGGAGCATTTTAAAAATTGTAAGAGCAATAGATGTATTCAGCAACAACTGGGATAATGGACCCCAAAGTTTAAAAATTATATCATGTAAGTGAAAAACAACTTTAAAAAGTACCTTATAAGAGTTGTCCTGTCATTGTAGCTTTTTTTTTTTTTACATTGGAGGATAATTGTGTTACAATGTTGTGTCATCATTATAGTTTGATTTTCTTACATATAGCTGTGATTACTTATGAATCACAAATCATTTGAAATAGCAAGAGGTACTTTGAAAATTCCATTGTCATTATTATCAAACATCCCCTGTAGTTTTCTTTTGCTGATGTAACATTACTACACACTTTGTGACATGAAACAACAAATGTAATATTTTTCATTAAAGATATATTGAAGTATAGTTAATTTAAAACATTGTATTAATTTCTGCTACATTGCAAAATGATTCAGTTATACATATGTATGTATTCTTTTCCATTATAGTTCATCACAGGATGTTGAGTATAGTTCTCTGTGTTCTACAGTCGGACCTTTCTGTTTATCCATTCTATGTATAATAGTTTGCGTGTGCCAACCACAAACTCAAACCCTCACACCACCTCCTTCTTGGCAACCACAAGTCTGTTCTCTTTGTGAGTCTGTTTCTGTTTCCTAAATACGTTCACTTGTGTCATATTTTAGATTCCACGTTAGTGAGAGCACATGGTGTTTGTCTTTCTCTTTCGGACTTACTTCCCTTGGTATGATCCTCTCTAGGTCCAGCCGTCTTGCTGCAAATGGCATTTTTTCATTCCTCTTTGTGGCTGAGTAGTATTCCATTGTGGAGAAGGCAATGGCAATCCACTCCAGGATACTTGCCTGGAAAATCCCATGAACGGAGGAGCCTGGTAGGCTTCAGTCCATGGGGTCGCAAAGAGTTGGACAGGACTGAGCGACCTCACTTTCACTTTTCACTTTAGTACATTGGAGAAGGAAATGGCAACCCACTCCAGTGTTCTTGCCTGGAGAATCCCAGGGACGGGGGAGCCTGGTGGGCTGCCGTCTATGTCTATGGGGTCACACAGAGTCGGACACGACTGAAGTGACTTAGCAGCAGCAGCAGTATTCCATTGTATGTATGTACCACATTTTCTTGTAAATAGTGTTATTGTGATTATAGGGGTACATATATCTTTTTGAATTATAGTTTTGTCCACATTTACTATCTTAATGGTTATGTAGGTTGGGAGTCTGTCTAAATCTGTTTGCGGTGCTGTAACAAAACACTCCAGACTGTGTGGCTTATAAACAGCAGAAATTTTATTGCTTGTAGTTCTGAAGGCTGGAGGCCTGAGATCAGTGTGCCAACATGGTCAACTTGGAGTCTTCTAGGTCTCAGACTTCTTGTATCTTTTCATGGTGAAAGGGACTAAGAATATCTTTGTAGCCTTTTTATCTATCATCAGTCTGTCTATCTATTATTGTGATAACACTGATTTATAAGATCTTGTAAGTTTCATATCGGAGAAGGCAATGGCACCCCACTCCAGTACTCTTGCCTGGAAAATCCTGTGGATGGCGGAGCCTGGTAGGCTGCAGTCCATGGGGTCGATAAGAGTCGGACACGACTGAGCGACTTCCCTTTCACTTTTCACTTTCACGCATTGGAGAAGGAAATGGCAAACCACTCCAGTACTCTTGCCTGGAGAATCCCAGGGACGGGGCAGCCTGGTGGGATCGAACAGAGTCGGACACGACTGAAGCGACTTAGCAGCAGCAGCAGCAAGTTTCATATAGAATAATATTGGGTTGACAATAAAGATCATTCAGGTTTTTCCATTACATCATATGGAAAAACTCAAATGAACTTACTGGCCACCCCAATACTTAGCAGACTGAACCTGCACTTCAAAATAAGCAGGTTTACAAACTAGATGACTGTAAGGTAATTATAAAACTTGTATAAGGATGAAAATATTTTGAACATTGCAGCTTCACCAGGCCTCCTTGACTTACCTATTCCTGGTAATAGATGAATTATTGAGTTGGAAAGCATCTATGGAAATACGTTACCTACTGACAGATTAAGGTTAATTATTTATATTATGTCTGGAATAATGTTGACTAATCTAAACTATGAATTTGATGAATAAATTGAATTTAGTTTTATCTGTTTCTTTTAAAATAGAGTTCTTTAAAGCCTTTCATTTTTCATCCCATCACTTCAGTTTAGTTCAGTCACTCAGTTGTGTCTGACTCTTTGCAACCCCATGGACTGCAGCACACCAGGTTTCCCTGCCCATCACCAACTCCCGGAGCTTGCTCAAACTCATGTCCATCGAGTTGGTGATGCCATGCAACCATCTCATCTTCTATTGTCCCCTTCTCCTCCCACCTTCAATCTTTCCCAGCATCAGGGTCTTTTCCAGTGAGTCAGTTCTTCGCACCAGGTGGCCAAAGTATTGGAGTCTCAGCTTCAGCATCAGTCCTTCCAATGAATATTCAGGACTGATTTCCTTTAGGATGGACTGGTTGGATCTCCTTGCAGTCCAAGGGACTCTTAAGAGTCTCCTCCAAAACCACAGTTCAAAAGCATCGATTCTTCGGTGCTTAGCTTCTTTATAGTTCAACTCTCACATCCACACTTGACCACTGGAAAAACCATAGCTTTGACTAGATGGACCTTTGTTGGCAAAGTAATGTCTCCCCTTTATAATATGCTGTCTAGGTTTTTCATAACTTTTTTTCCAAGGAGTAAGTGTCTTTTAATTTCATGGCTGCAGTCACCATCTGCAGTGATTTTGGAGCCCCCCAAAATAAAGTCTGTCACCGTTTCCATTGTTTCCCCATCTATTTGCCATGAAGTGATGGGACCAGATGCCATGATCTTAGTTTTCTGAATGTTGAGCTTTAAGCCAGCTTTTTCACTCTCCTTTCACTTTCATCAAGAAGCTCTTTAGTTCTTTGCTTCCTACCATAAGGGTGGTATCATCTACATATCTGAGGTTATTGATATTTCTCCCAGCAATTTTGATTCCAGCTTGTACTTTATCCAGTCCAACATTTCTCATGATGTACTCTGCATATACATTAAATAAGCAGGGTGACAATATACAGCCTTGATGTACTCCTTTCCCGATTTGGAACCAGTCTGTTGTTCCATGTCCAATTCTAACTGTTGCTTCTTGACCTGCATACAGATTTCTCAGGAGGAAGGTCAGGTGATCTGGTATTCCCATCTCTTTCAGAATTTTCCACAGTTTATTGTGATCCACACAGTCAAAGGCTTTGGCATAGTCAATAAAGCAGAAGTAGATGTTTTTCTGGAACTCACTTGCTTTTTCAATGATCCAGTGGATGTTGGAAATCTCTGGTTCCTCTGCCTTTCCGAAATTCAGCTTGAACATCTGGAAGTTAACGGTTCATGTACTGTTGAAGCCTGGCTTGGAGGATTTTGAGCATTACTTTGCTAGCGTGTGAGATGAGTGCAATTGTGCGGTAGTTTGAGCATTCTTTGGCATTGCCTTTCTTTGGGATTGGAATGAAAACTAACCTTTCCCAGTCCTGTGGCCACTGCTGAGTTTTCCAAATTTGCTGGCATATTGAGTGTAGCACTTCCACAGCATCATCTATCAGGATTTGAAATAGCTCAACTGGAATTCCATCACCTCCACTAGCTTTATTCGTAGTGATGCTTCCTAACGCCCACTTGACTTCGCATTCCAGGATGTCTGGTTCTAGGTGAGTGATCACACCATCGTCATTATCTGGGTCATGAAGATCTTTTTTGTATAGTTCTGTGTATTCTTGCCACCTCTTCTTAATATACATCTTCTGCTTCTGTTAGATCCATACCAGTTCTGTCCTTTATTGTGTCCATCTTTGCATGGAATGTTCCCTTGGTATCTCTGATTTTCTTGATTTCTAATTTTTATCCTATAGAAAAGAGTTAAGTGGATAAAGATTATTTGGAGATATAAATTCTTTAACAAAAGTACCTTGAGTGCTGCCTTTGTGCTCAAGTGCTGGAGATGGGAAAATAAATAAAAGTTCATCTCAGCCCTGTGGGCCTCTTTAGGTAGTGAGAACACAGATAAATTGGAAGCATGTTTTGGGATGTAATTAAGAGTGTGTGCTCTGGAGTCAGACTCTGGGAAGGAATTCTAGCTCTTCCACATTCCTGCTGTGTGACCTTGGGCACATTTCTAAACTTTTCTGTGCCTTGGTTTCTTTATTTGCATAATGATACTACTCTATTTCAGTGAGTGTTGGAGACACATTTTTCACACTTTAAAATCTCTAAAATAAGGATTATTTTATGATGCATGGTATGCTATCATTAAATTGGCAGTTTAATTGGAACATGAAATAATGGTGCTTCTTACAATCAATGGTGTCTTATCTTTGACAAAATGGTTAAGTGAGTTTTAATGACTATAAAATGCATCGAACAGTTCTAGGAACGTACTGAGTACTCAATAAATGGTAGCTTTCATTACTGTAATTGATGGTGCATGCTTTGATTGATATACATTCCATTTTTTGAGAAGCGCTATTAACTCGACTAAAGGAATCATAGAGGACTTCTCAGAGAAGGTGACATTTGAGTCCATTTTTGAAGAAAAAAGAATTTAGCTAGAAAAGAGGATCTGGGATGCTAGGTAAATGGCTCGACGTGGACAAAGTTACCAGGGGAGGTGATTCTTAACACCCTGGATTACAGCAGGTTGCTCATTTTGACTGAATCACAAGATGCATGGAATGAGATGGCAGGAGGCCTGGTGAGAGGTGAGGCAAGGTCCAGAGGATGAAGAATCTTATTCACTCTATCTTAAAGGTGCTAGGGAGCCATTGAAAGATTAAAGTAAAAGAATATCAATTAAGCTTGTATCATACAAAGTTTCTTCCACATTTTAAATTCTGTATGAATGTGGAGGATATAGTGAGGGTAAAAATGAGACTTGTAAGGAGTCTGGCAGTTAGCCACGTGAGAATCAACTGGGGCCTGGAATTATTGTCCATGGAGAGGGAAGGCTAGAGCAACAGAAGACACAAAGAAGGTGGCGTCGCTCAGACATTTGTCAGATTGAGGGGTTAGCAGGCAGGAGAACTCCAAGATTACAGCAGGGTTTCTTCCTTTGGTGGCTTTAAAAAATTTAACCTAAATTGAGAATTTACCATAAACTGGGCATGCTATAAAAGACTTTACCTACATTCTATGTTTTAATCCTTGTAACAACTCCGAGAGGGATATTTTTACCCTTGTTTGATGGATGAAGTAACTGCAGCTCAGAGAGCTTGAAGGACCAACCAGGTTACCCAGCAGCTGCACTGATTCCTATAATCAGTGAAAGGTTTTCATTGCCAACAAAGGGTTGTGCTGCTGGAAGTGAAAGAATCAAACAAGTACCTCTTGACTTTCCAGGCCAAGCATGGTCAGACTCCCTATTTTCCATTACCAACTTATTTCCTCCTTCTCTTAGATGGTTTACTTGAGCTGAGTAAATTAGTCACTGTTCCCCTAGATACTTAACTTCTTTCACCTGTGCCTATGGCTTGGCATATTCTCCCGTTTCTTGCACTCATAATTGAACCAGTGATCACCGATCTAGTGCTTAGCATGGGCTGGACACTGTGCTCTGTGCTTCAGAACTGTGTCCCCAACCATACAGTGTGGGAGGTATTAAGATCCCCGTTATACAGATAAGGAAACAGGCTTAGGGAATTTATGCAGGTTTCCCAGGCTAAGCAACTAGCAGATGGCCAAAATTTCAGCTGAGGACTGTCAGGGTGTTTGTTTGTTTGTTTTGTTTTTAAAGCTCTGTATTATATGCCCCTTAAAGTCTGGTGACTCAGAGGGTAAAGCGTCTGCATGCAATGCAGGAGACCCGGGTTCGACCCCTGGGTCTGGACCTCCCCTGGAGAAGAAAATGGCAACCCACGCCAGTATTCTTGCCTGGAGAATCCCATGGACAGAGGAGCCTGGTAGGCCATAGTCCACGGGGTCACAAAGAGTTGGACACTACTGACTGACTTCACTTTCTTTACTTTCTTTCTTTAAAGTCCAGAACAGGTACCACCAGTCATGAAATCTTCCCTTCCTGGTCTAGCTCGGAGTCATCTTGGTCTTGATAAACAATCATGTACCTCTTTGCCTGTTGCCCTACCTACTGTGTGTATGGTTATTTCCTCGTGGGAGGGGAAATCATTTCTTTGACAGCTAGAAAGTGATTCTATACTTCCTTCTCCCTGCCTCTAGTGCCCAGCACTCACTACACCCACAGTAGGAGTTTATTAAGCCGCATGCTGTAAGCTCTAGCAGAGGAGCACGGGAACCCAAGAACCCTTCTCGCTGTGATGGCCATCTCCTTCACAGGGGGTACAGCTTTGGGAGAGAAGAACTTGGAGCATTGCATAGGATGGGTGAAATGTTCAGCCACGTAGATTGAAGGATTCAGCTAGCATTGGGGAAGTATCCTTGATTACCCTTATCTTTGAGACTTCCTCTTATTGACTTTTAACCAAAGATCCACCTTTTGTTTTTCCTTAATTAAAAAAAGGCTTTATATTTTAAGGGCAGTTTTAGATTTGCAATTGAGTGGAAGGTACTGAGATTTCCCATATGCCCTCCCACACATGCATAGTCTTCCCTATTTTTAACATCTTCTACCAGAGGGGCACCTTCATTACAGTTGATGCCCCTGCATCGTTTTTGTTGTTCAGTTGCTAAGTTGTGTCCGACTCTTTGTGCCCCCATGAATTGCAGCACGCCAGGCTTCCCTGTTCTTCACTGTCTCCTGGAGTTCATTCAAACTCCTGTCCATTGAGTCAGGATGCCATCCATCCATCTCATCCTCTGTCAACCCCTTCTCCTCTTGCCCTCAATATTTCCCCAAATCAGGGCCTTTTCCAATAAGTCTACCCCTAATAGCTTAGTTGATAAAGAATCTGCCTGCAATGCAGGAGACCCCGGTTTGATTCCTGGGTCAGGAAGATCCCCTGGAGAAGGGCTAGACTACCCACTCCAGTATTCTTGGACTTCTCTTGTGGCTCAGCTAGTAAAGAATCCACCTGCAATGTGGGAGACCTGGGTTCCATCCCTGGATTGAGAAGATCCCCTGGAGAAGGGAAAGGCTACCCATTCCAGTATTCTGGCCTGGAAAATTCCATGGAGTGTGTAGTCCATGGGGTTGCAAAGACTGAGCGACTTTCACTTTCACTTTCTTTCCCATTAGGTGGCCAAAGTATTGGAGCTTCAGCTTCAGCGTCAGTCCTTACAGTTAATATTTAGGGTTGATTTCCTTTGGGTTTGACTGGTTTGATCTCTAGGATTGATCCTGCATTGACATATAATTATCACCCAGAGTCCATAGTTCACATTACATTTCACTCTTGATTTTGTACATTCTGTGGGTTTGAACTGATGTGTAATGATGTCTCCATCATTATAATATCATGGAGTGTCTTCATTGCTTTAAAAATTCTTTGTGCTCTGCCTGTTCACCCCTCCCCTATCCTAACCATTGAAAACCACTGATGTTTTTCCTTTGTTTTCTCTTTTTCCATAGTTTTGCCTTTTCCAGAATATTCCATAGTTGGAGTCATAGCACATAGCTTTTTTTCAGATTGCTTTCTTTCATTTGTTAATATATATTTAGGTTCCTCCAGGTTTTTCATGACTTGATAGCTCATCTCTTTTTAGTGTTTATTTTAATTTTTAGCATCTATGTTAAAAACTGGCCTTCAAACTAGATAATGTAGGGATTCTGGTAAATAAAGATTTCTTCATTTTTGAGGTCACCACTCCTTTCCTGGGGTTTCTGAGCATGTTCAGAACACACTTAGAGAAGTACTGTTCCTGATCTGGGGTTTCTCTTACATTTATTATTTTTACTGATTCAACAACTAACAATTAGGAAATTGAAATTTAGAGACTTCCCTGGCGGTCCAGTGGTTAAGACTGCCTTCCAGTGCAGGGCATGCAGGTTCGATCCCTCATCAGGGAGCTAAGATTCTACATGCCTTGTGGCCAAAAAACAAAATCATAAAACAGAAGCAATATTGTAACAAATTCAATAAAGATTTTAAAAATGGTCCACACCAAAAAAACCTTTAAAAAAAATCAAAATTTAGACAGATAAGAGTGGTCCACCATATGAGCACTGTAACACATTCACTTTTTGTTAATATTTCTTAGTTCTTACTCCACTCTGTACAGATGATACTAAGGTTAGAAGATATACTACACATTGCATTTACTCCATTCCTTTTTGAATCTGGCAAGAAGTTACACTGAGTTTTTGACTGTTTTTTTTTTTTTTTTTTTTTGACTGTTGACTGTTACATTGTGATGTTGGTTAACCTCCAGTTGTTTATGAAAGATGATGTGTATTTGCCATACATGGTGGCAATAAACAGACTTTGCATTGGCTAACATTGTGTTTTCTCAATTAGATGCTGATGGAAAATTAAGTGTGAAATTTGGGGTCCTCTTCCAAGATGACAAATGTGCCAACCTCTTTGAAGCACTGGTAGGGACTCTCAAAGCGGCAAAACGAAGGAAGATTATTACATACTCAGGAGAGCTGCTTTTGCAGGGTGTTCATGATGATGTTGACATTATATTGCTTCAAGATTAATGTGATTTGCATAGCTCTGTTTATTGTTTTTTGTTTGTTTCTGGTAAACTGGAATATTAAGTCAAAGGACAAACATATGAACCTACTTAATGTATTTTTATAGAACTTTATAAACAAAAGGAGACTCACTTTAGAAGTCCGTCCTTTTTTCTATCTTGAAAACAAGTTTGTGTATTACACTGTAAAATGAACAAAACCTATTATTTTTCTCAGGAATCTGGTTGGAAAATGTAAACAATGGGGCTTTTTTGGTGGGGGTACCAGGAATGTTTGTTTCATAAATTATTCATAGACAATTTCTACAGATATTGGACATTCTGTGAAATCAAGAAACAAACTTGTAAGACTAGCTTCCACAAGGAATATAATGTTTATGTAATAAAAACATATAACTCCCTTAAAATTATCTTGTCTTATTTTGTCATTTGAAATTTATGTACTTCACAGACTTGAGTTTTTGCATAACATTAGGTAACCGCAGTAAAAGTTTTCTTAATTTGGAGAAATATTTTCTTAAAACTACAGAATTTGAAAAGTAGGGATGATTAGTGTTACAACTGGGCCCTGTTAAATATAATGATTTTGATGCCTATAACGAGCTTAACACTGGTAGGGGACATGCCCAAAAAGTGTAACCCAAAAACTTCACTTTCTAACTGGATTAGTCAGACCCACCTGAAACAATACAGGAGTATTTATGATTGCATGTTGCAGCTTGTAGTACAGAACTGAAAATGATACAGAATCTCAAGGAGGACAAGATCAGTGAAAGGCCTTGTGGTTAGAAGAGGTATAGAGGAGGCAACATTTGTAGGATTAGAGCTGATTATATTCAGAGGGGGAAAGATGGGATGGGTGAGGGTGATGGCCTAAGGGAAGGCAGAGGGACATGGATTATTAGCAAGGCATGATTTTGTGAGAGGATATCAGAATTCACTGGCACTTCATAGTCACTGTGAACATTTATTGAGCCTTTATTATGCTAATCCTCTTACAACCCTGTGAGGTCAGTATTAATGTTACCTCCCATTTCATAGATGAGGTAAGAAAGACACAGAAAGGTTAAGAGCTTGTTTAAGTTCACCTAGCCAGAAAGTGAGTAAGTCAGGATTTTGAAATTTGACTCATCTAATTGGCAAGGCCAGGGATGGGATGGACTTCAGGCATGGCTGGCTCCAGGGACTCAACCACTGTTGTTTAAACACTACCTTGCCGTACTGGCTCTGATACGTTTTTGGTTCTTTCTCATTCTCTTGCTACTGTAAATAGATTTCCTGCATATATTAGTAGATGCCTGCAGATAGTACTCTTGCCTGGAAAATCCCATGGACAGAGGAGCCTGGTGGGCTGCAGTCCATGGGGTCGCAAAGAGTCAGACACAACTGAAGTGACTTCACTTTCACTTTTCACTTTCCTGCATTGGAGAAGGAAATGGCAACCCACTCCAGTGTTCTTGCCTAGAGAATCCCAGGGACGGGGGAGCCTGGTGGGCTGCCGTCTATGGGGTCACACAGAGTCGGACACGACTGAAGCGACTTAGCAGCAGCAGCAGCAGATAGTTGCAATGCACCTACTCTTGGATTAGCAACACTAGTAGAGAGAGAATTATATATTATTAATCATAAATAATTATATACCATTAATTATATATAATTGATTATAAATGTTAATTATGAACTTTAAGACAGGAACTCTTATTGGCTCCACTTGCAGCATAAGTTGACCCTTCTGATCAATAGCATTTGCCAGAGGGATAAGATATCTTGAATGTCCTGGGTCATATGCTTGTTTCTGAGTGAGGATTGGGTAGGACCTGTGCTTCACAGCCTCACCTCAAATAGGAAGGGGATAGTTCCCTAAGGGAAGGATGCTGAGCACATGGGAACAACACAGGTTGACCATAGATAAAGGACACCTTTGAGGGCTGCATCCACAAAACCATGCATATGAGAGAAGACAAAAGATAAATGAGAAAAGGTCAAAAGATAACTATCGTATGGCCTCAGTAACTGGGAGAAAAATGGGTTTGCCGAGACGGGGAAATTGAGTGGAGCAGGAAGGCTGGTTTTAGGCAAAGTACATTTGGACATGGTGGAGTTGGAATGTTTGGACTGGAAACGTGTAATAAGCAGGCGAGGATTAGGTTCTGCAACTTAGGTGAAGGTTCAGGAATATTGATAGAGACCTGAGAGTTATTTTGATTTTGATATGTATCAGTTCAGTTCAGTTCAGTCGCTCAGTCGTGTCTGACTCTTTGCGACCCCATGAATCGATGATCATAATTCTGCCTCTATTATTATCTAAGTTGAGATTTTAATTATTAGGCATTTAGAAAACAGAGACGATATACAATCTACAGACTTTGTAAAAGCCTGGTGTGAAAAATTGAAGCAATTTTAAAAGGAAAACAATCTGGGTAACTCACATGTCTGATGGAACGTTTTTGAGAGGAGGTTGATCATAGTCAAAGGCCTCCTTAAAACTTCAGAAGGTGAAAAGAGTTACTCAATTTGTTACTTTCTTTAGTGTCTTCTTGGTGAGTATCAAATGCAATTTCAAACCCATAATGGTTTTAGAATTTGAGAAATATCTTCCAGAAAAATATCCATGGGGTTATCTAGTTCTTTTGAGAAAATTAGCAGAGCAGCATTCCTATCTACCACTCACGTCCGCAATAATACAGTTTTATATATATTTCTAAATATATATATATTTATACATATATTTAGATTCAAGATGGTCATATCCTTTGAAAACTCTTGAAAGTCCCTTGGACTGCAAGAAGATCCAACCAGTCGATTCTGAAGGAGATCAGCCCTGGAATTTCTTTGGAAGGAATGATGCTAAAGCTGAAACTCCAGTACTTTGGCCACCTCATGCGAAGAGTTGACTCATTGGAAAAGACTCTGATGGTGGGAGAGATATGGGGCAAGAGGAGAAGGGGACGCCAGAGGATGAGATGGCTGGATGGCATCACTGACTCGATGGACGTGAGTCTCAGTGAACTCTGGGAGTTGGTGATGGACAGGGAGGCCTGGCGTGCTGCGATTCATGGAGTCGCAAAGAGTCGGACACGACTGAGTGACTGATCTGATCTGATCTGATCTGATCATGGTCTTAAAATTCAAAATGATAAATTTGATTTGATCCAAATTCACAGTTAAAATAATTTCTCTTGGCCATAAACTGCATTTCAGTTAATCATCTCAGTAATGAGTGTCACTGACTATAGGCAGATGGAAATTAGAAATTATAAACAATTTACACAAACATTTCTTCTGTTATGCAATAGAAACATATAGTATCTACTTTATTCAAGTCACTGTGCTAGGCATTAGGGGTTATTATTCTCAAAGAGAAGCAAGTAACTTGCACAATGTATATTAAATATAGAACCTTTGGATAAACGACAGGGATACAGGTGCAAAAATGATGAACTGTTTTGGGGTGAACTGAGTGAAGATTTCCTTAAAGCCAGGAGAACGATCCAGAAGGACTTTACTGGTGCAGTTCTTTATACCTGCAAAGGTAGAGAAAGGCAAGTAACTTAAGGTAAGGAAGAAAGAGGAGTATCGGGACCCGAGGCTAGAAAGGGTTGGGACATTACTTTGAACCTTAAAGACTGAAGAAACATTTCTAAGTGTATGTCTTACTGCTAACTCACTTCAGTCGTCTCCGACTCTGTGCGATCCCATAGACGGCAGCCCACCAGGCTCCCCCGTCCCTGGGATTCTCCAGGCAAGAACACTGGAGTGGGTTGCCATTTCCTTCTCCAATGCAGGAAAGTGAAAAGTGAAAGTGAAGTCGCTCAGTCGTGTCTGACTCTTAGCGACCCCATTAACTACAGCCTACCATGCTCCTCCGTCCATGGGATTTTCCAGGCAAGAGTACTGGAGTGGGGTGCCATCGCCTTAATAATATTGAATTACAAAGAACTGTGAAAAACCTATATAAAATAATTTGATAAATCCCACTCATTATGAAGTAACTTTAATTTGTAAGATCCACAGCGGTGCTATTTTGTAAACTGAGATTACACCAGTCTATAATTACAGCTTATTATCTTCAGAGTGGATGACTGTTAATTGTAAGATTGATTAGTGTCACCACTTGTGCAAACTCAAATTTCCATAAGTTCCCATCATAGAACACCCAAGCACACATTCCTTTGTTTGCTGGAGGAACAATTTAAAAATAAGTTACAGAAATGTTGATTTGAGGAATTTGTCATAATCGAACACTCGCATCCCCAGAAGTTCCTGGTATCTGAGCTGCTTCCTATGGTTTCAGACAATGAGGGGAAAAAGGCCTGTGTATTGACACACAAAATACAAAGAATGTGATGGCAAAGGAACAAGCCTGCTTTTCTGTGTGGCATGCGTGTTGACCTCACTAATTTATAGCCTCGTGTATCTAAAAAAGTCAAGAGAATGGCACGTACCTTTAATTTATTTATTGTCAGATAATCTTGGAGTTTCCTTTTCCTTAACAAAAGCTATAAATAACTCATCAAAGAACACCGCTCTTTGGGAGCCTTGTATGATTAGAAATCAAAAACGACCACATGTTTTTTGGAAGACGTTTTCGTATGGAAACCCCTCTCTTGTAGCTTTTGTTTAGCTGATTCAACCAAAGGCTTAATTCTTTTGACATCTGCACTTCCCCTTTCAGTAGGGAAGTGAGAGGCTTTGTAGTGAGATACTTCTGGTTGGAAGGAATGGAGACTCTGCTGGGTAAGGGGGGTTAACTATGAGCATGTGAACCAGGCGATTAGGAAGATAAAGTAACTCCCTGAAATTGGCGACCCGGACATCACCAAAGCAGGACTTCTGGGGAACTCCTAACCAGAGGGCATCAGAGTGACTTTTGTAGCTTTTTCAACATCTCAATGTTCTGCAGACTGAATGAATACATCGGGATGGGGCCCCAAGCATTTCCACTGACGTATCATCTCCCAGGTTGATTCTGATGGGCAGCTGTGGGAAAGAATTACTCCTCACTGCCTTAGAACAGAGGCCCCCAACCTCAGGGATCTAATGACTGATGACCTAAGGTGGCACTGATGTAATAATAATGGGGGAAAAGTGCATAATGTGCTTGAATCATCCCCAAACCATCCCCACCGCTGGCCCTGGTCTATGAAAAAAATGCCTTCCATGAAACCAGTCTCTAGTGCCAAAATGGTTGCAGACCCCTGCCTTAGAGAAGCTCTGTCAACAGCACTCAGCTGTGTTCCTGGATCCACTTCTTTCTATTTGCTTCCCCTCCTGCTTCCAATTAGTTAACTCATCCTCTATTTTTCTCTATTCATAGCTTCTCCTTAAGCGTCAGTTCACTCCCTATTCCTCTGATTTATTAGTGCCAGTTCTTGCCGCTGGCTGTGTCATATGCTGAATGTCTGTATGTCTAAATTAAAATGCTTAATATAAAAGAGTTTGAGTAGCACAATTTGTCCTTACTGTGCCAGACCACCCCATAGGTCATTGGCCAGTTTAAGCACTGATTGGGTCAGCTATGCACTCTCATCCAATCAGTTATGGCTGCCAACAGGGGCAGGAAAGACTTATAACCTGGAGCAGCTGTCATAGGGTTTGAGAGCTGAGCTGCCTCTGAAGTGATTGTGGGTCTGGCAGGCAGTGGCACTGCATCCTAACCATTTTCTCAGAGATCCTCTGTGACTTACAGTAGAATATGAAAACAGTAAAGTTCAATTTGGAAGCTATGACCATCCATTTTAAGCATAAAGAATATTTCCTCCACGTGTTAATTGTACTTTCAATATCGATGATTAAGAAAATACATAACACAAAGGCTATAAAATAAAAAAAAGTACAACTGAAACAAAGATTTTTTTAAAAGTGCATTTTATTACTCGTTACAGTAGTACTTACGTTTTAATGATAGTAGCACAGTTATTTATGTATACAAGACCCATCATTTATCCACAGAAAATGTTTGATGCACATATGGTTTCTTAGACCCTTTGAAGTAACTCTTGGCTCCTTAGGAGGGCTTCTTCTACAGGTTATAAATGAATTTGTTTCAAGAAAGGCTGCACTGGGGCCTCCAGGGTTTCAGTTCAGTCAGTTCAGTTCAGTCGCTCAGTCGTGTCCGACTCTTTGTGACCCCATGAATCGCAGCACGCCAGGCCTCCCTGTCCATCACCAACTTCCGGAGTTCACTGAGACTCACGTCCATCGAGTCAGTGATGCCATCCAGCCATCTCATCCTCTGTCATCCCCTTCTCCTCCTGCCCTCAATCCCTCCCAGCATCAGGGTCTTTTCCAATGAGTCAACTCTTCGCATGAGGTGGCCAAAGTACTGGAGTTTCAGCTTTAGCATCATTCCTTCCAAAGAAATCCCAGGGCTGATCTCCTTCAGAATGGACTGGTTGGATCTCCTTGCAGTCCAAGGGACCCTCAAGAGTCTTCTCCAACACCTCAGTTCAAAAGCATCAATTCTTCGGTGCTCAGCCTTCTTCACAGTCCAACTCTCACATCCATACATGACCACAGGAAAAACCATAGCCTTGACTAGAGGAAACTTTGTTGGCAAAGTAATGTGTCTGCTTTTCAATGTGCTATCTAGGTTGGTCATAACTTTTCTTCCAAGGAGTAAGCGTCTTTTAATTTCATGGCTGCAGTCACCATCTGCAGTGATTTTGGAGCCCCCCAAAATAAAGTCTGACACTGTTTCCACTGTTTCCCCATCTATTTCCCATGAAGTGATGGGACCGGATGCCATGATCTTCGTTTTCTGAATGTTGAGTTTTAAGCCAACTTTTTCACTCTCTTCTTTCACCTTCATCAAGAGGCTTTTTAGTTCCTCTTCACTTTCTGCCATAAGGGAGGTGTCATCTGCATATCTGAGGTTATTGATATTTCTCCCGGCAATCTTGATTCCAGCTTGTGCTTCTTCCAGCCCAGCGTTTCTCATGATGTACTCTGCATAGAAGTTAAATAAGCAGGGTGACAATATACAGCCTTGACGTACTCCTTTTCCTATTGGAACCAGTCTGTTGTTTACTATTCGCTAACTTGAGTTCTTAGAGTTAGTGGTAGTTCTGTTTGCCTTCTCTGGAATCTAGGCAGGCTTGTGACTGCTTCAGCAAATGGAATACAGAGGAAATGATGCTAATGGTTTCTGAGGGTATGTCATAAATGGCCATAGAGCAGCTACCAGGCAAGTGTAATGAAGTGTTGAGAGGGAAGCAGGGCTTCAGGGATAGTTTGATCAAGCAGTTCAGTGATGTCATCAGATCCTGGGTTGTTTTTTACTCTGTCTTCTGTGATGTAAGTTTCATAGTTTTCATCCTAAGTATGACTTTCTTCTGGATCAAAATAGAGCTGCCAACAACTTCAGTCTCCTGAGAAGAATTCAGCTATTTTTTTTTTTGGTCTGGGTGGGTTTCATGACTGCTGTCACTTGGAAACAGGGTAGTGGGAAGAGGCTGGTGGGTCCTACTCCTTAACCAGCTAGCTGGACTCCTGTTTTCGCTCTTCCCATCACCCTTCCTCTCTACTATAACTGGGGTTCTCTGGTACGGAATTACTTCCTTTCCGTTTTCCTGTTTGTCTCTGTGTAGTGGGGAGGAGGAGGGTTGTCTGGTTTTATGGGAGGGGAGATGGAACCAGGGAAAATTCTACCAACTCAGGGAATAGAGGTCAGCCAGTTCTCTACACGAATCTCATTGCTGCCTTAAGGGTTCCCAGGAAGTGCCAAGTTCTGAGCCTCTCTCTCTGGGGCCCTGAGTGGGTGAGAAGGCTCAGTTCCTATCATACATGCTCAGGTAGCACCTTTCTCAAGTCTGTTACCATGCTTCCATCTGCTTTCCAACCTCCAATAGATTGATGTTGTCCGTCAGCTTTGTCTCCTCTTACATCCTCTTTATCCTTATGAATCTGTGACTTTCTTCTTTTGTCTGCTGCAGTTTAGAACAGATTCAAGAGTAAAAGAACATTTAAAAGGTGATTGATTCAGCATTGTTGTTATTATTGTTTAATCAGTAAGTCGTGTCCAACTCTTTTGTGACTCCATGGACTGTAGCCCATAAGGTTCATCTATCTAAGGGATTTCCCAGGCAAGAATATTGGAGCAGGTTGCCATTTCCTTCTCCAAGGACTGAACCTGCATCTCCTGCATTGGCAGGCGGATTCTTTACCACCAAGCCACCAGGGAAGCCCTGATTCACCATTATTTAGGTGGAAAACTCTCTCCCTTTCTTTCATTCTTCAATTACTTTCTCTAATATTTTTTGCTCTAAGACCCCCAGATTACAAATGAAAGAAATCAAGAGTTCATTTTTAGCTCTACTTTGTCATCAGCTGTGTTGGAGGTCACCGCTGTGTTGATTTGCCAGTGCTGATTCTGTAACCTTCTCAAGGCAAACTTTGCCTGATTCTTGACTCCTTCAGCCTCTAGGTCATCCAGAGAGAAGACCAGGAAAGTAGACGTGGTGTCCTAGGAGAAGCACAGAAAGATCTTATTTCAGGGAAACGTGGGGTTTAGGCCACTGGGAAACACAATCCAGGTTCATCGTATTTATTTCACATGAGTGTGTTTGGAAGAGAGAGAAAAAAAAGAAGTGGGAAAATAAATAGGACATCATTTCAGGAAATGGTAGATCCTGCAAAGTTAAAAAACGAGAGTAGAAAATATAGGATAATTATTTGGGGGCAGATTACAGAATTTATTGGAACTGCTTTATGTAATTGCCATACAATTCAATAACAATTATGTGTCTGATTAAATAGGTGTCAAATTAACTTTGTGGAGTGCAATATTTGATTAGAATAGTATTCAGTATTTATCGTGTTGATGTAATCATCAGAGAAAGAGCTTGCTGACAACTGGCTGTTGGGAGAGGCAAAGGGCATTAGCACCTACAGCACATGATAAAAGAAAGGTGTTTTTGGATCTGAGTCTACCACTGAGTTCAGGACTCTACCATTGCAGCTAAGAGAGGTTTGGCAAATCAAGGAACTAGATTCTTGGCTTGTGTTCGTGGGAAAGCGTAATAACCTTTAATTCCCGGTCTTTCCTCATCTGTAAAATGGGCATGCATGCATGCTTAGTTGCTACGTCATATCCGACTCTTTGCAATCCCGTGGTCTGTATCCCACCAGGTTCCTCTGTCCTTGGAACTTCCCATGCAAGAATGCTGGGGTGGGTTGCCATTTCCTTCTCCACTGGATCTTCTCCACCCAGGAATCGAACCTGCACTTCCTGTTTGGCACTTACCACTGAAACACCAAGGAAGCCGGTAAAATGGGAGGAAAAACAATAAATATCTATCTACTAGGATTGCTGTGAGGACTAAGTGTCTGAAATATAGTACAGATCTTTCTCATCTTATAGGTTACATCCAATAAGCCCACCATAAATTGAAAATACCCTCAGTTGAAATGCGTTTAATACACCTAACTGACAACACCATAGCTTAGCCCTGGTCTGGTCTGGTCTGGTGAGTGTGTGCTCAGCTGTGTCCAACTCTTTGCGACTCTACAACTGTAGTCCTCCAGGATCCTCTGTCAATGGGATTCTCCTGGCAATAATATGGGGGGAGGGGATGAGGCTGGGGTACACATTTGCCTCCTCCAGGGTATCTTCCCAACCCAGGGATCGAACTTGCATCTCCTGCATTGCAGGCTGATTCTCTACTGATGAGCTACCGGGGAAACCCAGCTTACCTGAAATGTGCACAGAATATTTACATTATCCTACAGATGAGCAAAATCATCTAACACAAAGCCTATTTTGTAATCAAGTGTTGAAAATCTCATGTAACTTATTAATTTCTGTATTGAAAAAAACAGAATGGTTCTAAATGTATCAGTTGTTAATCCTCATGGTCATGGACCTGACTGGGGGCCAGGGGTCCCTGCCACCGCTTAGTGTCATGAGAGAGGATCCACATATTGCAATGTATCCATAATACATATAGCAATACCACATATTGCTAGCCCAGGAGGAGTTCAAAATTCAAAGGATGGCTTCCACTGAATGTGCATCACTTTTACACTGTTGCAAAGCCAAATAGTCGAAAATAAAACCATCATAATTGGAGATCATTTGGAATTGCTTAATAGCCTATCTGTTTTCCAGCAGATCTTCCCCACCCAGGAATCAAACTGGGGTCTCCTGCGTTGCAGGCATAGTCTTTACCAACTGAGCTATGAGGGAACTTCTAATAAATGTTATTTGTAGCTATTGTTATTTTGGCAGGGACTTTATTGTGGGGGTTATAATTGTTATCATCATTTGTTTTATGCAGTATTGAAAATGATCTGAAGATCAAGGGTGACTCTGGCAAGCAGGAAATGGTCATGGATCAAAGTTTCACTGCATCAGAAATCGAGCAGAGGAAAAAAGGCTTACTGAGAAACAGACTAAATCCAGAGACTGATTTACAAATGATGTTTTTCTTTTGCTGAGTTGTTGTTTGAAGGCCAAATCTCCAACTCTCATCATTCACTATACCTTCATCCATCCTATGGGAGACTGTCTTTTTGTTCACTGCTGAATCTGTAGTACTAGAGCATTGCTAGCACATAAAAGGTTCTTAATAAATAATTGCTAAATGAATGGGTAAATGAAAAAATTATGGATGGATGGATGAATAAATTTAGCAGATGAGCTTGGTTTTTGTTCTGAGCATCAGAAGCATGCTCATGTATCATGGTCACTTACAGCTTAAAATAATAAGAAAGAATATGAGTTGGCAGTTACAGTTCTTTGATTTGGTGGTATGCTATAGCTTTTTTAAGTCAGTGTTTTGGCAGTTTTTATTATAGAGTGTTTGGATGATAAATGAGTACTTTCTTACAGAAAGGTAACACATGGCTCCTGTATTTTATGAAATAAGAAACTCTTCATTTCATTGCCAGATTTTTAGAATATGTTTCATAATTAGAGAAATTAAAATGAGCCTTTGCAAGGCTGTGCCAAAACTGAAAAGTTTTGGGATGGATCCAGAACAATGCAGCCTTAGGATTGTGCATATTTGGGAACTAAAATCTTACATGCACAAGAGCTCATAAGGGAGGGGCAGAGAGGGTGGCAGCTGTTTTCCCAGAAAGCTGTGGCCGACAGAAGCTTCCACTATAAATAGGCCTGGTTGATGAGGCTGTTGTTTCAGATAACATTCCAAAGGTAATCAAAGAGCAGGAGTAGGATATGGTAGGTTTGAATAAAGGTTTGGTGAGGCTTTATTTTTGAATGACAGTAGGTTTGAAAGTTTGGAGAGGCCTCAAACTCTGGGTTGAGAGAGAGGGAATGACAAAGTTCAGAGAACACAGTAAAATTAGAGAGAAGAGCTTCAGTAGCAGAGATGGGGCATAGACACCCATAGAGGAGAAATAGGGCAGCAAATGGCCTAAAGAAGCAGTTGTTTGCATATTCTGCAGTGCCCAGGTGTCATTAGTGGTAAAGATCCCTGATGCAAAAGACTTAAAGATGTGATTTCCATCTCTGGGTGGGGAAGATTTCCCTGGAGGAGGGCATGGCAACCTACTCCAGTATTCTTGCCGGGCGAATCTGATGAACAGAGGAGTCTGGAAGAGCCATAGGGTCATAAAAGAATCAGACACAACTGAAGTGACTTAGCACACACACATGTTTGCATATTCTAGATTAGCATCATGATTTTCAAAGTGGGGTCCATTGCAGGGTCCACTTGGGAGCCCCAGACTGATTTAAATATGCCAAGTATTTCTTTGGTGCTCAGACGGTAAAGCGTCTGTCCACAATGCGGGAGACCCGGGTTCAATCCCTGGGTTGGGAAGATCCCCTGGAGAAGGAAATGGCAATCCACTCCAGTACTATTGCCTGGAAAATCCCATGGACAGAGGAACCTGGTAGGCTACAGTCCATGGGGTCGCAAAGAGTCGGACACGACTGAGTGACTTCACTAGGGACAAATGACTTTCATTTTACAGAGGGCTAAGAGAAGCTTCCTTGGTGGCTCAAATGGTAAAAAAAATCTGCCTGCAATGCAGGAGACCTGGGTTCAATCCCTGGGTCAGGAAAATGCCCTGGAGAAGGGAATGGCTACCACTCCAGTATTCTTGCCTGGAGAATTCCATGGACAGGGGTGCCTGGCAGGCTACAGTCCACGAGGTCACAAAGAGTTAGGCACGACTGAGTGACTAACACTTTCACTTTCAAGAGATGCTTACTAGTAACTTATGAAGAAAACTAAAGGTTGCCAAATTTAGTTATTTGGAAGTTAAAATTAGTGTCCTAGTAGAGCTGACACATCACCTAACTGTAGACTACTGATCAGTCTTGTTGGAACTCAGTAGCACCCAGTACTGTTGCAAAGCTTGTGTTGTATATACATATGATGGCAGTTGGAATTCCCATACTTTTTTGAAGAGATTGCTTTGTTTAATGTTTATCATCAATGTTTTATTGAGTTAATCATGATTTTCAGTTGCTACCATGCTAGCAAATTTACGACTATGAATTTAGCATTATTATTATAAATTTGTTGGTCGTTTGAGTAGTATATTTGCATGTGGTAACACGTTTGAGGCAATGGCATTTTTGGCCTTAATTTTCCCCGAAATTAAACTTTGAGATATAAATAACCCATACTCAGTTGCTAGGGTATTACATAAAATATATGCTTATGGAGCAAGAGTTTATTTTTATCAGTTCTTTCTCCTACTGGAAAATGAGACTATTTGGTGATACTTGGGCTCATTTTTCTTACTTAAAAGGACTATGATCCAAAAACTTTGAGCTACAGTATTCAGACAAATAGTTTAATAAAACTTTAACAAAGCACAGCTACTTATTGAATGTTGGTGACATTGAAGAAAATAAAATTCCCATTTATTAGGTTATGGTAAAAGTGAAACTGAGGGCAGTCACCAGTTAGGTCCCTTAAACCGTAACTTGCTTAATAAATAATATCCTGTAACCTGCCTTCACTGACCAAGCTTGCTTTAACTGTTCTTGCAAATTGCATAGCTTCCAAGCTTCATGTGGTTTGGGCAATATATTATATTATATTATAAGATTCCTTTAACCATTTCCTCCATGAATTCTCCAAGTAAGAATACTGGAGAGGGTAGCCATTCCCTTCACTATGGGATCTTCCCAATCCAGGGATCAAACCTGGATCTCTGTCATTGCAGGCAGATTCTTTACCCTCTGAGCCAGCAGGGAAGTCTAACTAACACATAGATAACACTGCTGAACTATTATAGGTCTCTATAGTAACAGTTGCTTAAGTTGTTTTTAAGGAACGTGGAGCTAGACTTGCCCAGTTTAAACTGGCCAAGGCCACCAACAATTCAATTGGACCTGTGGGGAGTATCTAATGGATGACGTTTTGACCTCAACAGAATAAGAACTCTACCCTCAGATCATGTGAATGCTGCCATTTTCTGAGCACGCATCCTGTAAAGAAGCATATAACTCGGATACCCCGGCACAGCGCAGTGGTTACTTCACCTTTTCCGGCCTCTAATCACCTCTAACCACTTGCACCTTTGACCACCATATACTCTTCACCCATAAACACTCCAAGGCCTGGCCTTCAGGGAAGTGGATCTAAGATTTGTTCTCCCACCTCCTCGTCTGGCTGCTCTGTGATTAAATTTTCAGCTGTAAACCTCAGCATCTCAGCATTTGGCTTGTTTGATGTTGGGCCACTGAACTGAGTTCGGTAATGAGTTTTAACTTCACTTTTACTAACGTATACTTGGAATTCTAGGTGTCATGATTCAGCAAGATTTGATTGCTAAGGAAAACTTACTGGAAAAGTCCCTGATGCTGGGAAAGGTTGAGGGCATGAGGAGAAGGGGATGACTGAGGATAAGATGGTTGGATGGTATCATCAACTCAATGGACATGAGTTTGAGCAAGCTCTGGGAGACAGTGAGGGACAGGGAAGCCTGGCCTGGAGTCACAGAGTTGGACACAACTGAGTGACTGAACCACAACAAAACAACAAAGAAGTAGATACCTCTGTAGCACTGGGTTTCTAAGAAATGGTGCCCGTAGCAGGGTATGTGAGAAGCTCCAGGTTGACCCAGTTAGGTTGAAGGTACCAATATCTGTAACTCTGAGATGCTGACTACTGGGTTTCTTGAATCCAGAATTCTAGTCCAGAATCCTAAATCTTTTTGCCTAAATCTAGGCAAAACCATCAGTTCAGTTCAGTTCATTTCAGTCACTCAGTCGTGTCCGACTCTTTCTGACCCCATGAATCGCAGCACGCCAGGCCTCCCTGTCCATCACCAACTTCCGGAGTTCACTCAGACTCACGTCCATCAAGTCAGTGATGCCATCCAGCCATCTCATCCTCTGTTGTCCCCTTTTCCTCCTGCCCCCAATCCCTCCAAGCATCAGAGTCTTTTCCAATGAGTCAACTCTTTGCATGAGGTGGCCAAAGTATTGGAGTTTCAGCTTTAGCATCATTCCTTCCAAAGAAATCCCAGGGCTGATCTCCTTCAGAATGGACTGGTTGGATCTCCTTGCAATCCAAGGGACTCTCAAGAGTCTTCTCCAACAATACCACAGTTCAAAAGCATCAATTCTTCGGCGCTCAGCCTTCTTCACAGTCCATCTCTCACATCCATAGATGACCACAGGAAAAACCATAGCCTTGACTAGACGGACCTTTATTGGCAAAGTAATGTGTCTGCTTTTCAATATACTATCTAGGTTGGTCATAACTTTCCTTCCAAGGAGTAAGCGTCTTTTAATTTCATGGCTGCAGTCACCCTCTGCAGTGATCTTGGAGCCCAAAAAAATAAAGTCTGACACTGTTTCCACTGTTTCCCCATCTATTTCCCACGAAGTGATGGGACCAGATGCCATGATCTTCGTTTTCTGAATGTTGAGCTTTAAGCCAACTTTTTCACTCTCCACTTTCACTCTCATCAAGAGGCTTTTGAGTTCCTCTTCACTTTATGCCATAAGGGTGGTGTCATCTGCATATCTGAGGTTATTGATATTTCTCCCAGCAATCTTGATTCCAGCTTGTGTTTCTTCTAGCCCTGCCTTTCTCATGATGTACTCTGCATATAAATTAAATAAGCAGGGTGACAATATACAGCCTTGATGTACTCCTTTTCCTATTTGGAACCAGTCTGTTGTTCCACGTCCAGTTCTAACTGTTGCTTCCTGAACTGCATACAGATTTCTCAAGAGGCAGGTCAGGTGGTCTGGTATTCCCATCTCTTTCAGAATTTCCCACAGTTTATTGTGATCCACACAGTCAAAGTCTTTGGCATAGTCATAGATGCCTCTTAATTTCAATTGATCCTTTAACAACATGGGAGTTGAGGATGCCAGTGCTCCCTGTGGTGGAAAATCCCCGTGTAATTTATCCATGTCAACCCTCTATATTCACTGTTCCTCCATATCTGAGGTTCAACATCTGCCTATTCCACCAATCATGGATTATATACAATACTGTAGTATTTCTATTAAAGATATTTGTATGTAAGCGGACTTGTGCAGTTCAAACCCCTGTTGTTCAAGGGTCAACTGTAATTATATTTCAGGCATGCCTACTCTCTGCTCTGTTAGAATGTCTTACAAGACTCAACTCAACCCAACTCTAAATCAGACATGAGAAAGGAGGGACAGGAAGGCTGAGAATGAAGATCTGAGGCCCAGAATGATTCGCTGAATGGGTTCAGGTGTTTTCAGGGGCTTTTTAGGCAGTGACTCATGAAGCAGAAGACAGGGAGAAAGGGAAAGAATAAAAATAGGCTCCCCAAAGAAACTTACTAATCTCTCTTTTAGGATCTGCCAAAGTCCAAGACAACTCTCCATTTTGGGCTAAATTATGGGTTTCTTTTGGAGAAGGAAATGGCAACCCACTCCAGTATTCTTGCCTGGAGAATCCTATGGACAGAGGAGCCTGGCGAGTCTATAGTCCATGGGGTCGCAAGAGTTGGTCACGACTTAGCGACTAAATCACCACCACCATGGGTTTCTTTTAAGTACAATAAGACAAAAACTGAAGAACATCAAGAGGCAAAGAACCATAAAGGGGTTTCTCTTCTTTGTATTCACCATCAAATCAAATATTAAATGTTCAGGCATCACCTGTACCTGAGGGCTTTCACCCCTCAGCCCAAAGTGCAATGATGAAGGTGATAGTAATAGCTACCATTTATTACATTTTTAGTCTGTATTTAGCAAGGTACTAAGCACTTCACATGCATTATTTAATCTTTACAACATCCATGAAGTAAGTATTAATAAAAGTATTATTATTCTTCACACTTTATATTCTGAGGCTAAGGGAATCTCGGAGAAGGCAATGGCACCCCACTCCAGTACTCTTGCCTGGAAAACCCCATGGATGGAGGGGCCTGGTGGGCTGCAGTCCATGGGGTCGCTAAGTTGGACACGACTGAGCAACTTCACTTTCACTTTTCACTTCCATGCTTTGGAGAAGGAAATGGCAACCCATTCCAGTGTTCTTGCCTGGAGAATCCCAGGGACAGGGTAGCCTGGTGGGCTGCCGTCTATGGGGTTGCACAGAATCGGACACGACTGAAGTGACTTAGCAGCAAGGGAATCTAGTAACTTCCTCAAGTTACTCAGCTAGGAAGTAACATAACTGGGTGTCTGAGCTCTCTGTCCACTATTCTACATTGTTTTCAAGAAGTTTACAATCTAGTTAGGAAGATAAAATACATGCACATGAAATAGTTAGTCTAGTGGTTGTCTCTATGTTCCATTCAGGGCATATGAATCACCTGGAGACCCTAGCAAAATGCACTCGGTGTTTCAGTATGTCTGGAGCCAGGCACAAGAGACTGCAGATCAGATAAGCTCCTAGGTGACATCAGTACTGCTGGCCCCTGGCTAGGCACTGAGAAACAGGGGTCGTCTGTGGACCACTTCAGTGAGTGTGAATGAGTATTAAATTTGCTCAGTAGTGTCTGATTCTTTTCAACCCCATGGACTGTAGTCCACCAGGCTCCTCTGCCCATGGGACTCTCCTGGCAAGAATACTGGGGTACGTTGCCATTGCCTCCTCCAGGGGATCTTCCTGATTCAGGGATTGCATTGAAAGAAGATTCTTTACCATCTGAGCCACCAGGGAAGCCCTGTGGAATTCTGGAACTACCCTTAATTCAGGATTTTTGATTAAATAGATTCACTTTTAAAAAATGGAAATACATTGTTTTAAATTTTATTGATTTTTTTTCTAGAATAAGTGATAAAGTGCACAGATCTTATCTGTACACTGCCATGGATCACACATACACGCAGATAATTACCAGCCATATTAAGATACATAGCTTTTCCAGCCCTAGAAGGCTTGCTCTTGCCCTTTCTCAGTGAATATCGCTCCCTCAGGTAACCACTGTTTTGACATCTATCCCCATAAATCAGTTTCGACTATTTTTGAATTCATACAAGTGGAATTGTATAGCACGCATTCTTTTTTGTCTGCCATCTGTGCTGATCACAGCATCTGAGAGATTCATCCATATTATTGTATGTAGCAGTAGTTTGTTCCTTTTTTATTAGTGTACACTGTCGTTCAGTTGCTAAGTCATGTCTAACTCTTTGTGAGCCCATGGACTGCAGGCTTCCCTGTCCTTCACTATCTGCCAGAATTTGCTCAGATTCATGTCCATTGAGTCAGTGATGCTATCTAATCATCTTATCCTCTGCCACCCTCTTCTCCTTTAGTGTATAGCATTCCATTATACTAATATTCCCAGAGAAGGCAATGACATCCCACTCTAGTACTCGGAAAAAATCCCATGGACGGAGGAGCCTGGAAGGCTGCAGTCCATTGGGTCGCTGAGGGTCAGAGACACTGAGCAACTTCACTTTCACTTTTCACTTTCATGCATTGGAGAAGGAAATGGCAACCCACTCCAGTGTTCTTGCCTGGAGAATCCCATGGACGGGGGAGCCTGGTGGGCTGCTGTCTATGGGGTCACACAGAGTCGGACACGACTGAAGTGACTTAGCAGCAGCAGCATATTAATATTCCATAGTTTATTTATCCATTTTACTGTTGATAGAAATTTAGGCTGTTTATATTTTGAATATTAAAAATAAAACATACTTATCTTTTGGTGGGTATATGTATAGTATTATTGGATTATAGAGTTGACAGAAATTTGCTTTTGAACTATATTTATAAAAGGGAAATTTTATTATGGACTTGAGGTGCTAGCTATTTTTTCTAAATGCACAGTAAATATTTACATTAGTAATATTAATAACACAATAAAATACTAATAACTGTTAACAATAACATTACCTATGTACCACTGAAATTTTCACATAAATTTTCCACATACGCTATTTTGGAAAACACTGATAAAGCAGAAAAAAAAAAACATGGGCTTTGGAATGAGACAGTCCTGAGCTAGACTCCTGGCTCTGCTGCTTTCTATAGCTGTGTACTTTTGGTCAATTAATTTGCATGATTTAAGCGACAGTTTATAATCTCTGAGTCTCACATTAATGAACTGTAACATTATGTTAATAGATAAATCTTACGGAGATTAAGGTTGAGGAAATGAGCCCAAAGCTGGAGCCCAAAGAGTACGAATTTGTATGATTCCATTTATATAGAATATAGTAATAAGCAAAATGAATTTCGCTTTTAGAAGTCAGGATAGTGGTTACTTTTGAAAGGAAGTAGTGATTGGAAGAAAGCCAAAGGGAATCTTCTGACGTACTGGAAATTATTTATATCTTGATCTGGATAGTGGTTACACATATTCATCCATATATATTCAAACATATTTATATAAACGTATACAACATAATGGGGGGCCTCACTGGTGGCTCAGATGGTAAAGAATCTGCTTTCAATGCAATCCCTGAATCAGGAAGATTCCCTGGAGGAGGAAATGGCAACCTACCCCAGTAGTCTTGCTTGGACAATTCCAAGGACACAGGAGTCTCACAGGCTACAGTCCATGGGGTCACAAAGAGTCAGATGTGACTGAGGGACTAACACTTTCACTTTCATACAATATAATACTTGGGGTGCTTTTGGGGCACTGGTCAAGTTGCTTCTTGATCTAGGTGCTGGCTAAATAGGTGTGCTCAGATTGTGAAAATGCATTAGGCTAAAATTCATATGATGTGCTCTAGAGGTGGTTTCCTTCTCTGTAAAAATGAGGATAATAATAAAAATAGTCTACTTCAGAAATTTGTTGAACAAAGTCTAATAAATGTCTGCTCAGTAAATATTAGTTCCTTTGCTCATATTTCCCCATGGATTGAGAGGTGCAGCCAAAAGAAGAATTAGAACTCATGATGCTCCATGAAAAAACATCCACTTCATCATATTCACATTTTACTTAAAAAATGGTTTAGGGTAGAAATGACAAACAGGGATTGACTGGAAGAAGTGCAATTTCCAGATTCATTGATGGGGATCTTATCAGTCAGGGTGCTCCAGAAAAACAGAATCAATAGGAGATACATCCATGCATATTGATGCCTTCGAACTATGGTGCTACAGAAGACTCTTGATATTCCCCTGGACAACAAGAAAATCAAACCAGGCAGTCTTAAGGGAAATCAACCCTGAACACTTGTTGGAAGAATGATGCTGAAGCTGAAACTCCAGTATTTTGGTCACCTGATGCGAACAGCTGACTCATTGGAAAAGTCCCTGATGCTGGAAAAGATTGAGGGAAGAAGGAGAAGAGGACATCAGTGGGTGAGATGGCTGGCTGGATGGCATCACCAATGCAATGGACATGAACTTGGGCAAACTTCAGGAGATGGTGAAGGATAGAGAGGCCTGGTGTGCTGCAGTCCACACAACAATATCCATGCATATATAGAGAGACTTATTTTGAGTCAGCTTATGTGACTGTGGGTGCTGGTAAGTCTGAAATTTGTAGGGCAGGCCAGTAGGCTGGAAACTCAGGCAGGACTTCTAGGTTAAAGTCTTGAGACAGAGTTCCTTCTTCTGTGGATAATCAGTCTTTGCTTCAACTGACTGTACAAGGCCCACCCACATCATGGAGGGTAATCTCTTTTACTTAAAACCAACTGTTTATAAATATTTATCACCTCTAAAAAAATACCTTCAAAGCAACAACTACACTCATATTTGGGTATCATAGGTCAGCCAGTTTGACACATAAAATTAACCATCGCAGAATCTATAAATTTAAGTTTAAAGTTTAAGACAGTCAGTGATGGGCTCTGCTTGAATAGCCCTGATTAAATATTTAGTCAGAGCACATTAATCTTCTTGTAGATATTTATATCCATTCCAAGAGATACATGATCTTATGCTTTAATGTTGCATGGGCCACAGACAATGACACTAATCTTGACAGAGGAATCTTCATTATGAAGGAGACTAGATATCTTCCTCACAGCAAGAATATCAGATAGCTAACTAAGTCTTCAGGAATTCTCCAAAATCTTTTCAGATCATATCTCACAGAAAACTATCTCCTACTAAAATACTGGATACAATGGTATCCTTCTGCCAATGAAAGGGTTGAGTTCCACAAGTGTACTGCTTTTTGTTGTTGTAAATTGAAAAATATTTCCCCCAAATAGTCTTATAAATGATAGTTATTATGTTCCCTTCACCAGGGGATCTTTCTGCCTGGGTCTCCTGCACTGCCAGCAGATTCTTCACTGTATGAGCCACCAGGGAAGTCAATTATGTTCCCAGGCTCACAGAAAAACCTAGATAGATAGAGCTATAGATCTATTTTCTATCTATAGGAAAAACTAGTTAGATCTCCATTTGTATAATTTTAACCATTCCTTTAGGTAATTAGCTTCACAATTCATTTGCAGATTGCCCAGTCTCCTTTCTCAGACCTCTTGAAGGTGCTGGAAATGAGTGATCAGGTGCTCCCACCACAAAAGTCCAAGGAGAAGTTCAATGAACAGAAAAAATTGTTTAACTGACACATGGATTTTGAGATTATGTCTGCCCCACAGAATTATTTCATTTTGATTAATTGCTTAAAAATAAAAGCAGTTATTGACATTTAAGGGCTTCCCTGATGGTTCATACAGTAAAGGATCTGCCTGCAATGTGGGAAATGGGTTTGATCCCTGGGTTGGGAAGATCCCCTGGAGAAGGGAATGGCAACCCACTCCAGTATTCTTGCCTGGGAAATCTCATGGACAGAGGAGCCTGGGGGGCTACAGTCCATAGGGTTGCAAAGAGTTGTCACGACCGAGCGACTGAGCACACATTGACATTTAAAAATCAAGAGATTTCTCAGAAAAACACAGATTCCTGAATTTTCTTGAAAATAAAGCAAAACAGAGATCTGGTGAAACTAGACTGAGATTATGACATGGAAGATCTTGGCGGAAACCAAGTAACAGAAGCCCCTGAGTCATGCTCCCCAGCTCAGCAGAGCACTCCCTGGCTGACTTCACTGCTAATGACCAGAGTGGTCCGGCAGGCAGCTGAGTTGTGTGACCTCTGTCCTAGAGACACTCTGACACCTTGCTGAGGGCTCTGTCGTGGATCCAGTGACTGGCTGTCAGCGGGGCTTTATGGTCTCTATTTTTCTCCTCCTGTCTGCCAAGTAGATACACAGCACTTAGGGTCCCTGCCCCAAGGGACACTTGCTGCCCAAATCTTTCTCCATGACTGGAGGAAGAGGCTTAAATTCTTACACCCTTGGGGCTGTGGGGAGGAGGGTCGCTATCCTTCCTTCCCTTTCTTACTAGTCTGCTGGCTTTTCTCTCTTGTCTCCATTTCTTCTTTCTGCCTTTCTTCTCCCCCTTCTTTCATCCTCCCTTGTCTTCTTTCTGTCTTCTCTCATCTCTCTCTCTCTCCTTACTGTCATCCTGGCAGGGAATTCCTCCCCCAACTCTGCAAGCACTTCCCCTCCTCCATCTCCCGGGGAGAGCCTCCGTGGCTGCAACCAGGGTGTGGAGTGGGTAGTGGAGCAAGGCTGGGGCCAGGGCTGTGGGTCTGCATTTAGAGCAGGGGTCCTGGGGTGCAGGCTGAGGGCTGAGGGTGGAAGAGTTGAGCCAGGACCATTTCCCCTTCTTTTCCAGCCCTTCTTTTTGGGAGTTCCTTCTCCTAAAGGCTCCCCAATTGGCTCAGACAGTAAAGAATCTGCAGGGAATGCAGGCGACCCTGTTTGATCCCTGGGTTGATCCCTGGGTGGGGAAGATCCCCTGGAGAAGGGAACGGCTACCCACCCAGTGTTCTTGCCCGAAGAATTCCATGGACAGAGGAGCCTGGTGGCCTGCAGTCCATAGGGTCAGAGTCAGACATGACTGAGCAGCTAACATTTTCACTTTATCTTCTTAAAGGTGAATGGGGAGGAGGCTTTAGCCGGAGAAGGTTCTCTTTTGCCTCCTTCCTGATGCCTCCTTCTTATCTAGCCATTCTTCTAGCCTATTCTGTCCCTGCTCTGTCCCTCCCACTTACAAACAGTCCTGCGCACCTTGCCCCCTCACCCCAGCCCTCAACACAGGGGACTTGGCATGTGCACCGGAAGATAAATAGGGTACTCATGTACCTGTGTCCATCTCTGGAAGGAAGAGGGATGTTCTGAGAAACCCTGGAAGGGAGACCCCTTCCTGAAGCAACTTCATGAGGTACAGTATCCCACTGTGTGCTGAGGGGTAAAGGAAGACACCTTTACTATACATATTTACCCCACATTCCTGGAGCTTTGTGTCCCGTCACCTTATGCAGATGTGTTTCAATTAAGTAAATTATATGATCATTAAAAAATGCCAAACAAAGCTAAGGAAATAGGTCCTCAAGTCCAGTCTTCTTTCCTTCTGTGCCTATCATGCCAGAGTTCCTAGCACTATAGAAAGGGCCTTTAAAAATAGTTACTAATCATTGCATAGTATAGGGAAACAAAGACTGGCCAGATGTTTCAAACACAGTGTTTATTTTAATTTAGTCAAAATAAAT
Source organism: Bos mutus (assembly GCF_027580195.1). NCBI lineage: Eukaryota > Metazoa > Chordata > Mammalia > Artiodactyla > Bovidae > Bos > Bos mutus. Next base: position 76,778,873 of record NC_091625.1, read on the forward strand.
CTGGGCACCATTATCTTCTCTTAACTCCAAGTGCATAATCAACACATGTGGCAAGATAGTGCCTGTATTACAATGATCAAATGGACAATTTACACTGTTAGTATTCAATTAACATCCCCAAATGTTTATTAAATGCTGACATATTGATGGAGCTATGATTAGACTCTACATAAAATAAATTAATCAGACAGGTAACTGCTCAGGCACCATTTACTATTCAAAGTAAATAACACAGCTAATAAGACACACGAAACAATGACATTAGTCTGATAAGCATGCATTTTCAGAAATGACTGGGCTCATTCCATTTTACCACCAACTTCTGTGGAAATAGTAACTTCATCAAAGCTATGTTGGCTATAACTGGATTGGATTTTTAACAATATTTGTATAAAATACATATATAAATAAGTATTTTTCTATATTTGCATAGAGACTGTAGCATTTTTAATTCCCATTTTTCAGAAAAGAATAAAATAATTGTTAAATCAAGTTTTATGAATCCTCTAATTCTCTTTGTTTCTGTTTTTTTTTTTTTTCAGTAAGAGAGGAGTGGAACCAGGAAAGCCTTTGAGAGGGATATAAGTTGAGTGTTAAAAGAAGAGTATATGCTTGCTATGATGACATGAATTATGAAGGTTTTTTTAAAAAAGTTTATTGGAGTATAGGAATGAAGTTTATTTCAGAGGAAAGAGGAGAGAGAAAAAAGGTCTAAAAACAGTGGACAATTTAGTGTAGCTCAGTTTTCTGGAGTGCAGGATGGGAGAAGCATGTCAAGGATGAGTCTAGCAAGGCAAGCAAGCATCAGATCACATTCTAGGACCTAATGTTTCATTTGAAGATGTTGGTGCTTCATTCTACAGCCAACAGAGTCCACTTAAAGCTCCAGTGTCAAGATGAGACTCTAATAAGTAAACACTGCTTCCAGAGAAGTGGACAAACCAAAAGGCAAGGGCTCAAACTAAGGCAGTGGCTGTCAGGACAAAGAAACCAGAAATGACGGAAATGTTAGGGAGATAAAATGATTAGGGCTTGGGGTGCTTCCTTGGTGGTCTAATGGTTAAGAATCTGCCTGCCAGCTCAGGGGACACAGGCTTGATCCCCGGTCCAGGAAGATCCCACATGCTGCAGGGGGATGAGCCCTGCAGATGTGCTGAGACACAACTACTGAGCCCATGTGCCACAGACTGAAACCTGTATGCCAAGAGCCTGTGCTCTGCAACAAGAGAAACTACCTCAAATGAGAAGCCCATGCACAGCAACGAAGAGAACCCCTGCTTGCTGCAACTAGAGAAAGCAGCAACAAAGACTCAGCACAGCCAAAATAAATAAATAAATCTTAAAAAAAAAAAAAAAAAACGATTAGGGTTGGACACCAGGTGGATGTGGGGAGTGAGAGAAAAGGAGACTTACAGAACAATCCAAGTTTCTGGGTTGGTTAAGAAGTCAGGATTGTGCTTGGCTAGGAAAGCTGGCAGTACAGTCCATCTACAGATTGTGATGTGGGCAGGGCTGTAGCCTCCTCCTAGCTTTCTGTCCAACTTTCTTCAGCGTGGGCCTTCATCCACATGTTGTCATCTTGTTACTATGAGAAGCGTATGCTGTCACATCTGTGGTCCAGGCTGGATGCAGAAGAGGGGCCAAGAAGAAAAGGCTGAGTCTGCCCCCATTTAATGACATCCCCAGGAATCCTTGAAGAAACGACTGATTCTGGGGCTGGTATGTGTGTATGCTAAGTAACTTCAGTCGTCTCTGACTTGTTGCGACTCTATGGACTGTAGCCTGCCAGGCTCCTCTGTCCATGGGATTTTCCAGGCAAGAATACTGGAGTGGGTTTGGGATCTTACCCACCCAGGGATCAAATCTGTGTCTTCTGCAATTCCTGCATTTCAGGCTGATTCTTTACTGCTGAGCTACCTGGGAAGCCCCATTTAAAGGAACTTTCCTGGATGTCCCGTCCCTGTTACTATAATATGCACTAGTCAGAACTAGTCTGACTGTTAGCCACCCTTAGTTGCAAGGGAGTTTTTATTGCCTCTCTGAACTAAGTAGTGGTTTTTTTGGTGAAGAATGGATTTTGGGTGAGCAACAGATGCATTTTCTACAGGTGATGAGGTAGACATTGGTTTCATACTCTGAGGCAGGAAATATAGAATGAATAGCAGACCTGAATAGAAAGACAATGAGTTCAGTTATGGATGTGCTGTTTCAGGTGACTGTGAGTCATCAGTTGTGATATACAGCTGGCATCTGAGAATCATGAAGAAACATGGCTGATGATAATTTTAGCAATCCTTAGCCTGTAAATGGCAATTGGCCTTTCTCAGCATAACAATCATTATTATTGATTTTATGCCTGGTGCCTTTAGGTGTCAAAGCAGATTGATTCCTAACAGCAATAGTCTTCAAACAGGGGAACTCCTGATCATAGGAGAATTTCCAAAGGGCATCTGAGATAGTTTTGAGGGCATCAACTTCCAGGTTCTCAATTCCCGTACATATTCTGACTTGAAATTGATCAACTTGAGAAGTGGTAGCTCTGTTTATGAAGGTTCTTCATTATGAATATTCCTTTTCCCAAAAGTTCTCTTCCCCCTTGAAAGGGAAAAATACACTTCCACTCAGTTGGAATTTCATACTACATCACTTAACTACAGATTTGTTATAAGAAATAGCATTATTTTCTTGTTTCATGACTTATTGTTAAAAATGAAAAAAATTAATTCTATTACCAACACGACTGAGTGACTTCACTTTCACTTTTCCCTTTCATGCATTGGAGAAGGAAATGGCAACCCACTCCTGTGTTCTTGCCTGGAGAATCCCTGGGACAGGGGAGCCTGGTGGGCTGCCGTTTATGGGGTCGCACAGAGTTGGACACGACTGAGGTGACTTAGCAGCTACATAATTTAGATCTCATCTTTACTACTCTAGCAACCTGTTTTATAAGATGTTCTTCATAATTTATTTATCAATAGTTTCTATAATATTTCTTAGATGTATATATTAGTTGATTTGTTTGAACAGAAACTGAAGTCAGAGTTATTCTGAAGAGAGTAATTCTGAAGTGACTATTTTTGCCGAGTTGATTTTCCACAAATTCAGTGACCTAAATCTGCTGTTTTAGCTCATCAAAGTTTTGACAAAAATATCGTGGCTCAGTGGTAAAGAATCCACCTGCCACTGCAGGAGACATAAGAGAAGTGGGTTAGATCCCTGGGTCAGGAAGATCCCCTGGAGTAGTAAATGTGTACCCAATCCAGTATTCTTGTCTGGAAAATTCCATGGACAGAGGAGCTTGGCGGGCTACAGTCCATGGGGTTGCAAAGAGTCAGACACGACCAAGCCTCTGAGCAGGCACACACACATACACGCAAAATACTTAAAACATGTGATGAGATAAAAATAATTTTATTAAAAACTATGCCTGTGCAAAGTTATATTAAAAATGAAAGATTTTTATTTTATCAACCCGTTTTGAATATATCTTATGTTAGAAAGTACCTCTAAGTAGAAACTAGCATGTATAATTAATAGCCTTTTGATAAGTCTTGGCAAAGCTTTCCTCGTGAAAGACCTAATAACTGAATAAAAATTCTGTTGCAAGCCATGTGGTTTCCAATTCTTTTTGTCCAGCAAAATTGAAGGCAGGTCTAATCAAGTCATCATTTGATAGAACATGAAACAGAATTTTATAATAAATCACTAGGTGCTCTTGACATAGAATGAGTTCAAAGAATTGAGTGACTGTGTTTCAGCAAAATCTTTTCTATCTGCATATATTTTTCTCAACAAAATTTCTCAGTCCCCACATTTATAAAATTGAAAAATAGAAATAAAACAATGCCAAATCTTTATCATATTAGTAATAATATTCATGAGTGAATATATGAACTAACTTTAGAAACATGCCCTTATTCACCTCATTAAGAGCAGCATTTCCAAAGAAAACTTTCTTCTGGTTTAATGATTATCTAAAGTGTCAGCATTTTGATTTTTTTGATCAACTGTGTACTAGTAATTATAATGACAGAAAATTTTAACATTTAAGGGATTGTGGGCACAGAAAGTAAAAAAAATTTCCATTTATATACACATTTCCCTTGCAGATAGTATAATATGGCGATCTAGAAAAGACCCGAGCATAGAGTGATATTCCATTTGGATAAATTCATGTGGAAGAGGTTGAATGGATTTAGCAAGGGATAAAGTAAAATTTCTGACTGCTAAATGGAATTACTTGCTCAGATCTTTTAAAAACAGACATGTGTGGGTATCAAATCACTACTATATTTAGATTTCATCAGCTGCTTTTAAAAGACTGAGGTAACAATTGTAAGAATGTATCAATATTTAATGCACAGTGGAAATTATATTCTTTGCAACTATTAAACCTTATCATAGCAAGTACTCCTAGAATCAGGTTGCCAAGAGACTAAGGACAAATTAGGGCTTTTTGGACCTACTCTGGTGGTGGAAGAGCATCAGGATCAGGACTGATGCTGAAGCTGAAACTCCAATACTTTGGCCGCCTGATGTGAAGAACTGACTCATTGGAAAAGACCCTGATGCTGGGAAAGATTGAAGGTGGGAGGAGAAGGGGATGACAAAGGATGAGATAGTTGGATCGCATCACTGACATGATAGACATGAGCTTGAGTAGGCTCTGGGAGTTGGTGATGGACAGGAAGGCCTGGTGTGCTGCAGTCCATGGGGTCGCCAAGAGTTGGACATGACTGAGTGACTGAACTGAATTGAACTGGTGTGGAACAGGAGTTATTCGAATCTTTCCAAATAAATGGCAGGATGAAAAGATAGGTTTGCCATGTTCTGGTTTTGTAGCCTTAATAACAGCCTTAATAATTTCCATGTAATAAATATAGTATCAAGATTGCTATTGCTGCATACCACTGCTAGGATGACTCACTCTTAATGCTATTATTAACATTACAACCCTCTCTACAGTGAAATCTGGGTAAAGTGGCTGCCTGTTTGTCACTCTAAAGTGGCAATACACCAAATGGTAATTTTGTAGGCTGCAAGGTGGAAAAACTGAATTCAACTTACTGGGTGCCTTATCATGAACATGTGATTTGGACTTAAAGGATCATCTGAAAAAAAAAAAAAAGATTATCTAGCTCATTTGCTGTTTTGTTTCTCATGGAACACATTTATTTTTTTAAATGTATTTATTTATTTTTAAAAATGTATTTATTTATTTATTGGAGGATAATTGCTTTACAATATTGTATTGGCCTCTGCCACACATCAACACGAATCAGCCACAGGTACATACATACATATGCACACTCCCTCTTGAATCCCCCTCCCGTCTCCAACCCCATCCCACCCCTCTGTTGTCACAGAGCACTGGACTGAGCTCCCTGTATCACACAGCAAATTCCCATTGCTATCTATTTTACATATGGTAATGTATATGTTTCCATTGAAGGCCGATTGCTTTACAATGTGTTGGTTTCTGCTGTACAACAGTGTGAATCAGCTATAAGTGTACATATATCCCCTCCCTCTTGAGTGACTACATTTAAATAATCAAGACAGATCTGATCATTAGTACTGTATCTTAAGGATTTTTCTTGTATCCTGATAAAACTACACAAATAATAGGCTATAGATAACAAAAAGGCCAGCCTCTTTTTAAGCCTGTGATGTCCCAACAAACAAAATAGCACATATCATGCACATTTTTCGTATAGTGAGGTTCATCTGTAGACTTGAATCTGAATACATTTGTGATCTGAATATGCAGGTTATTGATAAAGGACATTTTTGAGGAGACTATTTCATGAAAGAATGAAAGACAAATCCTCTCCAGTGGTCAGAAAAGAGAAAAGAAAGGTGTTCATTTGAAATGGAGCAGGACCGTATGGTCCTTGCCCGCCTCTCCCCACCCCTCCATGTTCTCTGCCTGCCTTTTGCCTGTGGAAAACTTTAGTCAAAGAATAGGTTTAATCAGGGAAGTGAGAAATGCTGAAACAAAGGAAAACAGTCAAAGGAGACTAAATAATAATAATGTAGTCAGTAAGCATAGTCAAGGACCTTTAGTTCTTTCTCAAGGGCTATAGATAATATTCTGAGCCATATCCTGTGAGCTGTTTTATAGATACTAAAACACCAGGTGAAGTTAACCACGTGATGACCAGACAGTACCCAGGACATGAGTTGCCACAATTCTGAGAACTGACTGCAAAGAAATGGCAACAAGTGCACCCCGGAACTGAAGACTGCTGCTGCTACTAAGTCGCTTCAGTCGTGTCCGACTCTGTGTGACCCCATAGACGGTGGCCCACCAGGCTCCCCCGTCCCAGGGATTCTCCAGGCAAGAACACTGGAGTGGTTTGCCATTTCCTTCTCCAATGCATGAAAGGGAAAAGTGAAAGTGAAGTCGCTCAGTCGTGTCCGACTTTTCCCGACCCCATGGTCTGCAGCCTACCAGGCTCCTCCATCCATGGGATTTTCCAGGCATGAGTACTGGAGTGGGGTGCCATTGCCTTCTCCAGGAACTGAAGATTAACTGTACCTAAAACAACCAAGATGTTGCTAGTCAGACCACTGATGACCAATTTGAAGATGACTGTTAGAGATGACTGTGCTGTTTCTGCATGTTGCCCCCCTCCCCTGACTCTGCCTATAAATGCTCTCACTCTCTGCTTGTCAGCGGGGGAATTGGCCTTGGACAGATGTCCACAACCCTCCCCGCCAGTTGCCGGCATCTGAAACAAAGAAAACTTTCCTTTCCACCAACTCGGCCTGTGTACTGGATTGCGAGCAGCTGGACCCCCCACGCATACCTTTCAGTAACACTTTCTGTATTAAATAAATGAAGTGCTCTGAGTCTTAGCCGTAGCGCCACTGTTCACAGTGGAGGCTCTAAGCAGGGTTAAATGGGGTAGGAAGTTACTGAGATGAAGAAGGACCTTTTCCTTTGCATACTTCTGTATTTCTGCCCCCAGCCTCTATTTCTGTCTCTTTTTCTCTCACACAAAGACACACACAGACACACTCCACACACATTTTTATCTTTACCCAGTTTTGGGAGGCAAAGTCACTCCATAGCTAAGTTTGGACTTTGAAGTCAAGCTCCACTGTGGCCTAGTTCTTGGACTCTGCTAACACCGCTTAACTCATCTGACTTTCAGCTAACGCACTGAGAATTATTATGACTCTACCAGCCTCTTAGTGTTGTTGAGGGAGTGAACAAAGTAATATCTATGAGCTACTCAGTGCAGAGCATGACACATAGTAAATTCTCATTAAACAGGAGCTATTTCTTTTATTCTCAGAGAACAATTACAGACCACAATGTGAAATTGTAGTGGACAGAAATTATGTCTAAATTTTTAAAGAGCTCATTTTTGGAGGAAATAACATTAAGAATAAGCATATACGGAGGTTATTATCAGAGCATTTGTAAATATCTCATGATAAAATAACAAGAAAATGGTGTTTACTATCAGCCCTAAAGTTCAAGTCTATATTTGGTAGTTAACCTTAATGCCTAAAAGTAGCATCAGCTCTTTTAGTCCACTGCCAAGACATTAAATATATTAAAAAATACATTAAATAGTTTATAATGTTGTGATAAAAATGTAGAACTCATATTCAAGGGGGAAAAGCCTGAAAAAGTAAAAGAATTTTTTAAGCATTGAAAAGGGCTCTCTGCGGGGATAGCGGTTAGAGGGCTGGTTGCAAGTTCTGCATATTAAGTAAAGATCTTTTTGTTTCTTGCCCTGAAGCTGTGGAAGAAGAGAGATTTTTTTCAAAGGAGATTCAAGGAGCAACTATAGAAAAAGGAGTCATCTATTCCTATGGAACTTAATCCTCCCCGCCAAAAGCGACAGGGATGGTTGACATAGTTCTTTCCAGGAGGATGTGAGCAGGACCTAAGATTCAGGAAAACACAGGAGCATTTGGAGCTGAGAAGTTGAGTGAGCCACAGCAGCATCCAGGAAAAGAGCAGGGGCCCACTGAGGCTGGGGGGAAGAATAGACAGAAGGTGAGGCGGGCCAGAAGGAAGTTACTGATCTTGTGGTCTTGCAACCAAGACACATCTCCTTGGGAGACTGTCTTTGGGGTCAGGTGAGCAAAGAGAAATCACAGTTTTTAGTAGGCAGAGCAAAGGGTGAAGAATCACAGATCAAACCAGGAGTCAGAGCTTTGGGACCTCACCCAGAGGGCCTGGCATTCAAGGATGGGTTTAGCATTGCCTGTAAGTGGACATGAATGCCACATTGATAGGAGGTATGAGGTAATTGGGTAGTCAAAGGTACCAATGAGGTAACAATGGTCTCCTGAGAAGAGGCCAAAAATCTAGGGAAATTTGAGGAATTCTTGCAAAGTCATGACTACTTCAAAAGACAGAGTGATCTCGCCAGGTCAGTCCTAGAACCCAGGATAAGACAAGGCTGAGGACCATGACGAAGGCTGAGGCTGTGTTGGACTTCCCTAGTGGCCCAGTAGTTGGGACTCAGAGCTTCCAATGCAGGGGAGTCAGTTCTATCCCTGGTCAGGGAACTAAGATCCTACATCCCTCACCGGGTGGCCAAAAAAAAGACTGAGAGTGTCCACATTCACCTGTGTCTGGACACACTGACCAGTCCTTTAATGAGAAAGTATGTGGTGACCACACGGAAATCATGCCTGTTTATTACTCTTTATAGGTTTTCAGTTTCAGTTCAGTCGCTCAGTCGTGTCTGACTCTTTGTGACCCCATGAACCGTGGCACTCCAGGCCTCCCTGTCCATCACCAACTCCCAGAGTTCACCCAAACTCATGTCCATTGAGTCAGTGATGCCATCCAACCATCTCATCCTCTGTCGTCCCCTTCTCCTCCTGCTCTCAATCTTTCCCAGCATCAGGGTCTTTTCAAATGAATCAGCTCTTCACATGAGGTGGCCAAAGTATTGGAGTTTCAGCTTCAGCATCAGTCCTTCCAATGAATATTCAGGACTGATTTCCTTTAGGATGGACTGGTTGGATCTCCTTGCAGTCCAAGGGACTCTCAAGAGTCTTCTCCAATACCACAGTTCAAAAGCATCAATTCCTCGGCACTCAGCTTTCTTTATAGTCCAACTCTCACATCCACACATGACCACTGGAAAAACCATAGCCTTGACTAGACAGATCTTTGTTGACAAAGTAATATAGAACACAAATATATGTCCACAGTAAAGGCTTGGCATATCTATAGTATAGCCTGGCTTCCTCTCAATTAATCTCGGTGTATTCTCAGTTCTCAAGATAAAGAGTTCTATTCAGATGTTTCAATAACATCTGATGTTTCAGTAACATCAGTTTCATTCAGAGGAAGCTGAATCAAAGTAAACAACTAAACTTCAATGATGAAGATGACCGTCAGCTTGGAAAGCAGCATGGTGCAATTGTAATCATAATAAGAGTACATATTTTGGAGTCAGCCAGATCTAGGTCTGAGACCCATCTTGAGCACTAGTTAGAGCTGTGGGCATATTTTTAACCCGTGCTGGCATTAATTCCTCAGGCACTATAATGACAACCTTGCAGGGTTGTTTGTCTTATAAGATTGAATGACCTTACACATGGAAAATATCTGGAACAAGGTAAGTGCCCAGTAAAAATAAATCCCTTTTGTAATGATTTTGGCCTTGTCAAGAAACATAGACCTAGATACAGGTCTGACAAGCACCCTTACAGCTATGACCCCTGTGCCAAGTTTTGCCAAATTGTTTAGGCTTCCAAAAGGGTCCTTAGGTCTCTGGAGTCAGACTTACTGGGCTCAGAACCATTCGGTGGTGGTATGAACTTGGAGGAACTGCTTATCCTCTCTATGATTTGGATTATTTACCTGTCAGTTAAGATGGTCATATGCACTTCACAGGGTTGTTTTGAGTGCTAAATGAAATACTTCACATAAGGCACTTGGAATGATCTAAGAAATGCAGACTTAGGTGAAGTCCATACAGATAGATTTTCCAGAATGTCAAGATCTGATGTAGCAGTCTCTAGAGCTCCCTGGATAAGCCTAAAGGCAGCACTGGAGAGAAGCATGTTGATTGCAAGGGCCCTACTAGTCCCTGTGGATGATTGTAAATAGGTCACAGTAACCTCCAAGGAAACATGGTAGCAGAGGTGCAGAACCTGGAATGGCCTCTTTTGCTCAAATATAATGCCCTCCATTAATGCCATCCACTTTCTTAAATTGAAGAAAGTAGAGAAAACCACTAGACCATTCAGATATGACCTAAATCAAATCCCTTATGACTATACAGTGGAAGCGAGAAATAGATTCAAGGGACTAGGTCTGATAGACAGAGTGCCTGATGAACTATGGACAGAGGTTCGTGACATTGTACAGGAGACAGGGATCAAGACCATCCCCATGGAAAAGAAATGCAAAAAAGCAAAATGGCTGTCTGAGGAGGCCTTACAAATAGCTGTGAAAAGAAGAGAAGTGAAAAGCAAAGGAGAAAAGGAAAGATATAAGCATCTGAATGCAGAGTTCCAAAGAATGGCAAGGAGAGATAAGAAAGCCTTCCTCAGCGATCAATGCAAAGAAATAGAGGAAAACAACAGAATGGGAAAGACTAGAGATCTCTTCAAGAAAATTAGAGATACCAAGGGAACATTTCATGCAAAGATGGGCTCGATAAAGGACAGAGATGGTATGGACCTAATAGAAGCAGAAGATATTAAGAAGAGGTGGCAAGAAGACACAGAAGAATTATACAAAAAAGATCTTCATGACCCAGATAATCACGATAGTGTGATCACTCACCTAGAGCCAGACATCCTGGAATGTGAAGTCAAGTGGGCCTTTAGAAAGCATCACTACGAACAAAGCTAGTGGAGGTGATGGAATTCCAGTTGAGCTCTTTCAGATCCTGAAAGATGATGCTGTGAAAGTGCTGCACTCAATATGCCAGCAAATTTGGAAAACTCAGCAGTGGCCACAGGACTGGAAAAGGTCAGTTTTCATTCCAATCCCAAAGAAAGGCAATGCCAAAGAATGCTAAAACTATCATACATTTGCACTCATCTCACAGGCTAGTAAAGTAATGCTCAAAATTCTCCAAGCCAGGCTTCAGCAATACGTGAACTGTGAACTTCCTGATGTTCAAGCTGGTTTTAGAAAAGGCAGAGGAACCAGAGATCAAATTTGCAACATCCTCTGGATCATCGAAAAAGGAAGAGAGTTCCAGAAAAACATCTATTTCTGCTTTATTGACTATGCCAAAGCCTTTGACTGTGTGGATCACAATAAACTGTGGAAAATTCTGAAAGAGATGGGAATACCAGACCACCTGACCTGCCTCTTGAGAAACCTGTATGCAGGTCAGAAAGCAACAGTTAGAACTGGACATGGAACAACAGACTGGTTCCAAATAGGAAAAGGAGTACATCAAGGCTGTATATTGTCACCCTGCTTATTTAACTTCTATGCAGAGTACATCATGAGAAACGCTGGGCTGGAAGAAGCACAAGCTGGAATCAAGATTTCTGGGAGAAATATCAATAACCTCAGATATGCAGATGACACCACCCTTATGCCATAAGGTGAAGAGGAACTAAAAAGCCTATTGATGAAAGTGAAAGTGGAGAGTGAAAAAGTTGGCTTAAAACTCAATATTCAGAAAACGAAGATCATGGCATCCGGTCCCATCATTTCATGGGAAATAGATGGGAAAACAGTGGAAACAGTGTCAGACTTTATTTTTTTGGGCTCCAAAATCACTGAAGATGGTGACTGCAGCCATGAAACTAGAAGACACTCACCCTTTGGAAGGACAGTTATGACCAACCTAGATGGCATATTCAAAAGCAGAGACATTATTTTGCCAACAAAGGTCCGTCTAGTCAAGGCTATGGTTTTTCCTGTGGTCATGTATGGATGTGAGAGTTGGACTGTGAAGAAGGCTGAGTGCTGAAGAATTGATGCTTTTGAACTGTGGTGTTGGAGAAGACTCTTGAGAGTCCCTTGGACTGCAAGGAGATTCAACCAGTACATTCTGAAGGAGATCAGCCCTGGGATTTCTTTGGAAGGAATGATGCTAAAGCTGAAACTCCAGTACTTTGGCCACCTCATGCGAAGAGTTGACTCATTGGAAAAGACTCTGATGCTGGGAGGGACTGGGGGCAAGAGGAGAAGGGGACGACAGAGGATGAGATGGCTGGATGGTATCACCAACTCGATGGACGTGAGTCTCAGTGAACTCTGGGAGTCGGTAATGGACAGGGAGGCCTGGCGTGCTGCGATTCATGGGGTCGCAAAGAGCCGGACACAACTGAGCGACTGATCTGATCTGATCTGATCTGAAAGTGAAACCTGGGGCTTTCCTGTGGCTCAGATGGTAAAGAATCTGCCTGCAATGCAGGAGACCTGGCTTCCATCCCTGGGTCGGGAAGATCCCCTGGAGAAGGGGATGGCAGTCTACTTCAGTATTCTTGCCTAGAGAATTCCATGGACAGAGGAGCCTGGTGGGCTACAGTCGATGGGGTAGCAAAGAGTCAGACACGACTGAGCAACTAACACTATGACTACTACTAAAGTGAAAGTAGAATAATAGGAATATAGAGGAAGACTTTCAAACTAGTTGAAGTATAAAAGGAAATGTATAAAACTAAATTCACTCACAATAAAGCAGGGAATGATAAAGGCATAGACAGACACACACACATAGAAAAATAATCAACAGTTTTTTAAAAAAAGAAACAAATGAACAAACCCGCCTGTAAACAAAACTAAATATCATAAGGCCAAAATGGTTATATAAGCAAGCTGACTGACTCTTCAAGCAATTGAAGACTCTTCAAGATAATTTTCATCTTATACATAATATTCCAAAGAGTAGTTAAGTAGGATCAATCTTTGAATTCATGTTATGAGAATAATGTAACCTTGAATCTAAGGATTGAACAAGAAAGGAAAATTATTGGTTAATTTTACCTGGAGACACAGGTGAAAATGCAGCCAGAGTGCAGTTTGAGTATATCATTGACTCTTCCAGCAGGGGGAGCCCATTGACAGTATCCATCCTCATGGTAGCGTCTTCTCAGTGGTTGAGTAGTGGAACTGGTGGGATCAGATCCTGATCTGAGAACTTTACCGCTGTTCTTCAGTCTCTCATAGTATGAAGAGTCAGGTTGATACCTGTTATGAGGTGAGTTACATCCTTTCTCTAAAATATGTTGATATTTTAATCTCCAGTACCTGTGACTATGACCTTATTTGGAAATAGGGTCTTCACAGATGATCAAGGTAAAATGAGGTCATAACCCAAGGTGACTGGTATTCATATCACAGTTCTTATGACTAGGGGATATTTATGCACAGATACAGTCACACAGGGAGAATGCCATGTGAAGAGAGAGAATTGAAGGGATGTATCTACAAGCTTTTTATTACCAGAAGGTAAGAGAACAGTATGGAACAGATTGTCCCTCAGACACCTCAGAAAGAACCAACTCTGCCAACACCTTGATTTTGGACTTCTAGCCTCCATTCTGAGACAATGTATTTATGTTGTTTTAGGTCACCTGGTTTGTGGTACTTTGTTATGACACCCCCCCCGCCACACCTCCAAACCAGGAAACTGATACATTACCTATAACCTTAGTTCCAAGACAAGATGAAATTCACCCCCTATTCCATGACATATTAAGATTGGGGACAAGATAATATAAAGATCTCCTTGGTTTCCATTCATGGTTTTCATGGTTCCCATTCCTCTAATAAGCTGGTACTTTCCCAAATACCCATGCCTAGGGGTGGGAATAATTGTCCAGCCTGCTATGTGTGTGTATTTGTGTGTGTGTGTGTGTGTGCACGCATGCGTGTGCACTCAGGTGCTCAGTCTGTCTGACTCTTTGTGATCCTATAGGCTGTAACTCCGGAGAAGGCGATGGCACCCCACTCCAGTACTCTTGCCTGGAAAATCCCGTGGATGGAAGAGCCTGGTGGGCTGCGGTCCATGGGGTCATGAAGAGTAGGACACGACTGAATCGACTTAGCAGCAGCAGCAGCAGCAGCAGGCTGTACCTCCCAGGATCTTCTACCCTTGGATTTCCCAGGAGAGAACACTAGAGTGAGTTGCCATTTCCTCCTCTAGGGGATCTTCCCAACCCAGGGATTGAACCTGTGTCCCCTGAATTGTCAGGTGGATACTTTACCACTGAGCCACTTGGGAGGCCTGTTTCAACCTGCTACTGGAGTATTTTATGGGCATCATCAGGTAGAGGTTTCAGGGAGGACATTTTATAGGATTCTACTACCTCCCCCCAATACTATATCTTGGTGGAGGTCTCCTCTGGGATTGAGACAAGGTGTGACTGACACCCAAGCCTTCCCGCTCTACTTCTATATAATTTAGAGAAGCTAGAACAGTGATTCTCAACAGTGCAGTGTAAATATGGGATAGAAACTCTCTACCATGATGAATATCAGAATTTTCAGGGGTGAGTGGGGAATAAGACATATTTTTGAAAAATGTGTCAGCAAATTAGGGAACATTCTGGAAACCTATGTGAAAAGTCACCTGTGGTTGCTACACCCTTTAACTTTGTTGAAGTTTTGAAGCTTTTAAATTCAGTAGCCACTTTCAATAAACCTATATACATTCTTACAAGTCTATTTGAGATTTGAAAATAATTGGAAAAATAAATTGCTATGAATCTGTAAATATTTAAAAATTAAAAACTAAAAAATGGAAAATCATGTGTATTAGCTTGCTAGAGCTGCCGTAACAAAGTACTACAAACTGCGTGGCTTAAAACAACAGAAATCATTTTCTTGCAGTTATAGAGGCTAGAAGGAGAAGGCAATGGTACCCCACTCCAGTACTCTTGCCTGGAAAATCCCATGGACGGAGGAGCCTGGAAGGCTGCGGTCCATGGGGTCGCTGAGGGTCGGACACGACTGAGCGACTTCACTTTCACGCATTGGAGAAGGAAATGGCAACCCACTCCAGTGTTCTTGCCTGGAGAATCCCATGGACGGGGGAGCCTGGTGGGCTGCCTTCTATGGGGTCACACAGAGTCGGACACGACTGAAGTGACTCAGCAGAGGCTAGAAGTCCAAGATTAAGTGTCAGCAGGTTTGGCTGCTTTGATGGAGAACCTGTTCCATACCTCTCTGGACTTGCAGATGCATGACCCTGACTTTGACCTTCATCTTCATATGACATTCACCTTGTGTGACAGTGTTTGTGTCCAAATTTTCCCATTTTATGATGATATGGGCTTCCCAGATGATGTTAGTGGTAAAGAATCCACCTGCAATACAGGAGACACAGGTTTGATTCCTGGGTCAGGAAGATCCCCTGGAGGAGGGCATGGCAACACATGCTTGTATTCTTGCCTAGAGAATTTCGTGGACGGAGGAGCCTGGTGGACTACAGTCCAAAGGGCCGCAAAAGAGTCGGACATGACTGAAGTGACTAAGCATGCATAAGGATATAGTCATATTTGACTAGGGCCCACCCTAATGAACTCAACTTGATCATTTGCAAGGTGGCTCAGACGGTAAAGAATCTGCCTATAATGCAGGAGACCTAGGTTTGATCACGGAGTTGGAAAGATTCCCCTGGAGAAGTGAATGGCTACTCACTCCAGTCTTCTTGCCTGGGAAATCCCATGGACAGAGAAGCCTGGCAGGCTACAGTGCACAGTGTTACACAGAGTTGGACACGACTGAGCAACTAACACTTCTCACTTTTTTTATATTAAAATAATGTCACTTTTGCAAATACTGAGAATTAGGAATCCAACATATTTTGGGAGAGGGAGGGGACACAATTCACCCCATAACAGAGTATATGAGCTTTTTATGTTTATCAAAAAAAGATATTGGGTTCAAAAGGTTGAGAATGTTAAAAAGCTAAAAAGTCTAGCCTTTTTACATTGACTTTTTACTTTGGTTTCCTTGAGATACTCTCTAACTTGTTGACATACATCACAGCCTTTTAAGCTCTTGCTATAGAAAGAACTCCTATTCCCCACCCCACCTCCAAACACCCCTCAAATTCAACAAATCAGAGGATTCAGAGGTCTCACAGGGGTAGTTTCCTCACCATCAGTAAGTTTGGGCTCCCCAGATGAGTAATAGTCAACAGTAATTTTCCATGTAGTTTTCTTGAAAAACTAAGTTTATATCTGCAGAGAAAAAAAATAATTAACTTTATTTAAAAACCCGAATTATGCTAGCAACACCCACCCCATACATACACACAAAACACAGACATACACACTTGTGTGTGCATATACACAATTCAAGGCTGAGTCTGCTACAGAAGAGTTTTCGCAAAGGAGACAGTGAGGCTTGGGTTTGGGTCCTGCAGAGAGGATCCAGGTTGAACAGATGAAGAAGAACCTGGATGGAGTTCCTTACCATCCAGCCCCATGTGCCATGCTATGCTAAGTCGCTTCAGAAGTGTCCAACTCTTGGTGATCCTGTGGACTACCCGAGTCTCCTGCATTGCCAGGCAGGTTCTTTACCACTAGCGCAACCTGGGAAGCCCCTAGAGTCTTCTCTCTGCTCTAATTTCTTCTCCTGATTGTATGCAGGGCTGGTTTCCTCTCGTTAGTCCCTCACATAACCAGCTGTTTATTGCCTTCACAATATTTACTTTTCAATTTTTAATTATAATTTTAAACTTGTCTGCCTGTTTATTAATTGTTTTCCCCCATTAAACTCTGGGAGAGCAGAGACTAGCCTGGCCTACTCAGCATCTGGCACTAGTGCAGCCTTAATATTTGTTGAATGAATGAAAGGGTGAATGAATGAATTTATGATTGAGGGGTTGTGGCCTCAGAGACAAACTGTGCCTCTTTCAATATTTTTCAAGGTCAGACATTATGCCATTCCCACAGATCCTATGAATGAGTCCAGCATATCTTATCCCATGTTTTCATTGGAAGATGATAAGGACGCTCTGTTTAATCCTGCCATGTCTTGCTACCTATTGATGACAACTGCTGGTAAATGCTTGCTATTTATCAGCAATCAGATACTGATTGCATGATCTTCAGGGAAAGACCCTGCTACTGGGAAAAATTGAGGGCAGGAGAAGAGGGCAATAGAGGATGAGATGGTTGGATGGCATCACTGACTCAGTGGACACAAGTTTGAACAAACTCTTGGAGGTAGTGAAGGACAGGAAAGCCAGTCCAAAATCAAGGTATTGGCAGTCCACGAGGTTGCAAAAGTCAGACACGACTTAGTGACTAAACAACACCGGCAACAAGGAAAGATGGTGCAGGAAGGTCATGCTTGATTTTCAAGCAAGTCTCATTAAAATTTCACTCTCAGTTAATTAGCCAGTGAATAGCTACTTTATATATCTCACAAACTATCCATAGTTGGTCCCACTCTCTCTTGGAAATAATATTTAAAACAAGATAATAAATATTTCACAATTTTTAAAAGGGAACTAAGTATAACTCTAATGGCATGATTAGATTCTAAAGTTTAGTGAAAATATTTTATTGAAATATGATCTGTTTGCCCCCATGGTCATAGGACCATCAACATAGAACCCTTAAGAGCTACCCACTATGTTTGGGGATATTGGGAAATTTTATATGCTCTCAGAGTTATCTTTCCCTCAATGTAATCAGGGTAACATTTGGTCTGCTGAAAATAAGAAATTACTAATAGATTGCATTTCCATTCAAATAAAGACAGTATGTAGTAGGAAGGGAGAGTGAAGAGCATGATCCTTGGGTCTTAATATTTCTAAATCTCTGAGAGCAGACCCAGGATTAAACAGATACAGTGATAAATATAGAACTTAATCTGAGCCAGTTAATGATCTTCCATTAAGGTTATTTCAATTCAATAACAATGAAGTTTAATTACTATTTATTGAGTGCCTAGAAGGAACAAAATTTTGATGATGGGTTTCTTGGTATTCCTTAATTGTTCTCAGTTAAAAGCTCCGTTTCAGTTCTGAACATAATTCATGCTTACACATCTAACTCCCTGACCTAATCTTGGCTCCTCTATTCTTATAATCAAATTATGCTCTTTCAAATCATTCTCTTTCAAAATTCTGCTTAAGCCTCATCTCTTTTAAAAGCCTTCCCAGACTAATACCAATGGATGCCTCTGGTGGCATTTATCCCCACAATCTCTTTAATATAAGCAGAAATATTGACTCTCAAGAAGAGAAAGTATGAACTGTCATCTGCCCAACTTCCATTCCCCAAATTCCCCACAGATATACCTCAATATACCCAGACCAGTAGTCCTTATTCCTGAGTGCACATTAGGATGACACAAGGATCTTTAAAGAAGTTCTTTTTAGAAGATCAAGAAAAACCTAATTTGGGAGATCTTGGTCAGGCTAATTAAATCATAGTCTCTGAGGGTGAGGCTCTCACAGTTTATTTTATTTTTAAAAATTTTCAGATCATTTTAATATTGGTCTAAGGGTGAGACTCTGTACTGCACAAAGCAGGACTCTCAAGTACCCTAATACACCTGGCTATGTTTCTTACTTTGCTTTGTGAGTGTATGTGTATGTGCACACGCGCGTGCGCGCGTGTGTGTGTGTAATCTCACAGAATTACCATTTTATTTATTGGCCACACCATGTGGCATGCAAGATCTTAGTTCCCCAACCAGGGATAGAACTTGTGCCCCCTCAGTGGAATCGTTGTCTCAACCACTGGACCACCAGGGACACCCCTAGAATTACTAGTTTCAAAATTAAAACTCATAGGTCATCTCTTCCAATTACGTTTTTATTTTTGGAAATCTCCTGTAACGGACCTGGTATACTCAATCCATGAATAAAGCTCCATTTGAAAAATTTCAAGATTTACTAAGTAAAAGATGTTCAGAATATAATTATCTAGAAAGCAAGTGCAAGGGTGCTTTGTATTTGGAGGAGCAGATGAAAGTGAACCCAGAGACCAGTGGAACAGTGATGGTGTGGTGGCCACAGCTGGCTCTGAGATGTCAAGTTTGGCTCCTGGAATATTGACTGTGTCTCAGCTCTTCCTCCTTCAGCCTGTTTCCTTATTTGCAAACACGAGGACAGTAATGCCTCCAGGCTTGTTTTGAAGATTAAATTGGGTAAATAGTTGTGAAAGTAGATGATACATAGTTTAATTTTTTAACAGTTGTAAAATTGTGAGAACCTTCTTTCACTGACCTTAAAAAGGTAAAAAGAAAAAAACTATTTTGCATTTAAATAAGTATTTCTTTATTCTGCCAATTCTAATGATTTTTAAACATCTCAAAGTTTCCCAGCATAACCCGGGTTTTTTGGCCTTTTGGTTTCAAAAATGTGTCCATTTCTAGAAAGTATTCCAGCTTTCTAGAACTCAGTCTGCTCTATTCTTTGAAGCATGTGATAGAAATATATGCTCCGTTGTTGTTCAAAAGTAATTTATTGGTAATCTACGAGAGAACTAATCTACAGTGTTGAAAATATATCCCTTTCAAGATTTGTTTAGAGGAAGAAAAAATTAATTATTTGATGTAAACAAACTTCTTTATGAAGTTATGGTTATAAAAACCCAAAGCAGTTAGAGGACATTATGATTTATCCATCACAAATGAGGAAGAAGTGTTAGAAATGCAGTAGACTAAGGCTGTGTGTGTGTGCATGTGTGTATGTGTGTGTGCATGTGTGCATATGTGTGTGCGTGTGTGTGTGTGTGTGTGTGTGTGTGTGATGATATTTTCCTGATGGTCTTCTTTTTAGTTTGAGCCTGGAGGAAAGCAAATATCAAAGCTCTTTTCTCTTATGCCCAGGGCAGCCTATCAGAGGAAGAAAAACAACAGTAGATAAGATCTTAACTAGAGCAATGAGGGCAAGCACTTGCTTTTAACCTCAGATGCAAGGGAAGTGGTGGAGTTTCAGGGTGTTGTTTGTAAAGTCTAAAGTTTTGCCTGAGGCTGAAGTGATGCAGATGTCTCCCAAGGCCTCTCTGATTTTATGTGACAAATTCTAACATCAAGTTTATTGGGCTAAGAATTAAACAAAAATAAATGCCATTCCCTAATACTTTTTTAAGGAAAAAAATTCTTGGAAAAATTATTTCCCATTGTCTCCTATTCCCAAAGCCTTTCATCTGCTTGGTTTTAAGCTGGGGAGATTACAGAAATTGGAACAGTGTAAGAAATCGAGTGATGACAGTTGAATCTAGTTAGAGAGAGTGTAGCATTGTACTTGGGGGTAGTGGTGGTGGTTCAGTCACGAAGTTGGGTCTGACTCTTGGAATCACATGGACTGTAGCCCATCAGGCTCCTCTGTCCATAGGATTTTCCAGGCAAAAATACTGGAGTGGGTTGCCATTTCCTTATCCAGGAGATCTTCCCAACCCAGGGATCAATCTCACATCTCCTACATTGCAGGTGGATTCTTTACCATTGAGTCAACACTTAAATTTTAATTCCATATACCATATGCCTTGAATGTGAGTTGGAATAATGAGTTACGCTATTTACTTTGATTTAAAAGGCACTAATGGATATATACGTATGTATTTTATTTCACCTCTCTTAATTTTCTACTCTTCAGGCCTAGGATATCTTAAATTGTCACTCTAGCTTCTCAAAGATTTCTCCACAAATTATAACAAAGAATCTTCCAGACAGCAAAACTATGATCAATGGATAAAAATTATAAGTATGCAAGATTCACCACAACATACAAAGGAACTTTCTGTGAAAAAACATACAAAGGAACTTTCTGGGAAACAAAAATGTCCAATGAGTCTGCCTTCGATCACTGTCTTGGGAAGATTTCAAGTTAAGGCTAAATAATGAAGCAAGTTTGGAGTTGGCCTAAGGCTAAATGATCATTTGCTTCAGGACATAGTAGAAGGAATTCCAGGGCTCAGTAAGAGCTTAGATTGCAAAGTCTCCTCCCAATATAAGATTATATGATTTTGGGACTTCCCTGGTGGAGCAGTGGGTAAGAATCACTCTGCCAATGCAGAAGACAGAGGCTTGATCTCTGATTTGGGAAGATTCCACATGCTTCAGAGCAACTAGGCCCATGTGCTACAGCTACTGAGTCTGCATGCTGCAGCTACCGAAGTCAGCATGCCTAGAGCCTGTGCTCAGCAACAAGAGAAGCCACAGCACTGAGAAGCCCCTGAACTACACCAACGAGTAGCTCCTGCTCTCCACAACTAGAGAAAGCCTGCACAAAGCAAAAAGACAAATAAACAATTTAAAGTATTAATATACATTTTTAAAAGATTATATGACTTTGGATAAAATAAATTTGACACAGAATACTTTGGTTTCTACCACCTTTCTGATTTTAGATGATAATTCATCAAGCTTTTATGAATAAGGCATTAACTTACAACTGAGAGAATGGTGAATATGGCCTATTTGCAAGCTGGAGACCCTCTTGCTGTGTTTTGAGAGTTTCTTAGTTTTAAAAACTGAAGTATCACTCATATTTATTGTCTCGGATTCCTTTTACACGTATTCCCTTGGTCCTATTATATCTTAGCTGCCAATATATTCTTCTGTTTCATGTTTTATCTATTCACTATGTTCAATTATACCTGAAGACGGGGTACTTTAATGGTGGATTGACTTCCATGGCAGGCTAGAGTGAAACCATATACATCATTTCACCAATAACTTCTGCGTACTGTGTCCCGTGTCCACTGCAGACATTAGGATGGCCGAAAGGGTCTATCATTGGTGCTTCGGATGAAAAATATATTGCACGAAACATAATTTAGTCCTTTTAACTTATTAGAAGCTATTTCAAAACTGATAGCAAAGTTTATTTCTTACCAAAATGTAAGGGGAGGCCGCAGATAAAATCGAGTCTTTCTCCCCGATGCCTGGGCATCCCACACGTTGAGATAACAGCTGGCATAGGATATTAATAGATAGCCATTGTCCTGGCACCTGGCTGGGGAATCACAGTCTGAGACTATAACCAGGGCAGCTGCAGGTTCTTGTCAGTTTTTTCTGAGCCACAGAAATGAGAAAAATAATCATTTTAGAAATATATAACATACTGGCCCTCATGAAATACTTCCAATACTCAGGAAAAATAAATGAAGTACATTTTAAAATTATTTCGAACAGTCTCTAAACTATTTAGTCTATTTTTCTACTGGTGGCTCAGTCGGTAAGGAACCTGCCTGCAATTCAGGAGATTCCGTTGGATCCCTGGATCAGGAGGCTCCCCTGCAGAAGGAAACAGCAACCCATTCCAATATTCTTGCCTGGAAAATTCCATCAACAGAAGAGCTTGGCAGGCTACACACAGTCCATGGGGTCGCAAGAGTGGTCATGACTTAGTGACTAAACCACCCACCCTACTATCTTAAGAATAAAGAATATTGATTGTAAAGAAAATCAAACTAGAAGAGGTATTGGAGTAAGAGGAAAATATGGGGCTAAACACTGATATTTGAATATGTATAAACATTGTGTGGTTTACCAATTCCAAATAAAATAGGGATGCAGTTATGAAAAAAAGAAAAAGTATGAAAAAGCTTGTTTTGAGAAGAAAATTAAACTAGTATTGAAGACCTGTTATACACCCCAGATAAAAAGATGCTACTGAATTTCTTCCACACCCTTCCTTCTCTCTCCTTTCATTTTATTCCATCCCCTTCCACTGCCCTCTTTCTTCCCTTTTCCTTCTCTCTCCTTTGCTTTCACAAAGATTTCCTAAAATTGTCAAATCTATAAAGTCGAGGAGAAAGCAGCCCTCATAGAGTTGCCACTGCACTCAGGGAGTCTGTATGTTCGTAAATAATTCAAAAAATAATTTATAACAGATCCAAGGGAAAAGTGAATTACAAAAAAGCCTGGCGGGTATTGAGGGCTGGGAGAGACTGCACCCTTCCGGAAGTCGGCGCAGGTCAGACAGTGGAAATGGCGGTGGGAATAGAAAGGAAGGGCGTTTACTTATGGGAGACTGGAGAGGCAGAATCCACAGCATCTGGACTCTTCGTGGATGAAGTGGGGCGAGTGAGGGGGAGACAAAGATGGCTGCAACTTTTCAGTGATCTTTACTGGTCCGTCACAGAGTTAGGAAATGGATGTGCCTGTCCTCTCAGGGCCACTTCTGTTCTTGCCCCACTCCAGCTGTGAAGTAGGATCAAACACAACTATTGGTTCCCCCAAAGGAAATCCACCCCAGAAGCCAGTGTTTAGAGGCTGATGATACTCCTGGGTGTTCTTTGGAAGGAATGATGCTAAAGCTGAAACTCCAGTATTTTGGCCACCTCATGCAAAGAGTTGACTCATTAGAAAAGACTCTGATGCTGGGAGGGATTGGGGGCAGGAGGAGAAGGGGATGACAGAGGATGAGATGGCTGGATGGCATCACTGACTCGATGGACGTGAGTCTGAGTGAACTCTGGGAGTTGGTGATGGAGAGGGAGGCCTGGTGTGCTGCAATTCATGGGGTCACAGAGAGTCAGACACGACTGAGCGACTGAACTGAACTGAACTGAACTGTACAGGAGGTTTTATATTGTGTCTTGTGTGTATATGGAGACTGGGGCGGATTGTTATGCGGCAAGTCATTTCCTTGTAAGGGGCAAGTCTTCTCCCTCAAATTTTGTTTCTCCCTCAGAATTTACTCCCTTCTGTCCCCACAACTGATGCGTCTCTGTCTCCCTGACTTTCCTCTTCTCTCCCTTGCATAACACTTCCATCTTCCTCCCCTTCTTGGTCTCCTCCCCACCCACCTTTCCCCTCCCTCTGCACAGAAATATATCTCATCACCCCACCTCCTCACCCTCACTTAATACAGTCTCCAAGTGTCTGTAGTACCAAGGATGACTTCATTTGTGCTCAACAAACAAAAGATCCTTAAGCTGAAAGATCCACCCTCTTTACAGGGTGGCAGATGGATTTGAAATACTCAATTTTTATTTCTATCACACACAAAAATTTGTCAACCTTAGTATCTAAAAGCACTGCTGCATGCAGATCTTAAATATCATTTTGTAATCTTGGCAGCCAATCAAAGGTTCTGGGAAATAATAGAATCAATGCAAATGGTTCCCAGTGCTCTCTGACTGGTGGTGGGCAAGTAGATTTTTCATCTGTGCCAATCTTTATTGTTTTGCTTATTTTTATCTGCAGAGATTTGGGAAAGGCTACCCACTACAGTATTCTGGCCTGGAGAATTCCATGGGCTGTATAGTCCATTGGGTCACAAAGAGTTGGACACGATTGAGTGATTTTCACTTTCACTTTACTTTTTGTTATGTTAGTCCCAATCACCTTGCTATGGAGGTCTTTCTGCCACTCACTTGTCTAGTTCACCCAGGCTGCCCTGTATCTGTTGATGAGGAAGCTAGTCATGGTACAAAGAGCTGGAAAATACTACTTCCCTATCACACAGGTTTGAATACTGAAGAGAAATACTATCTTCATAAAAACAACCATAAAAGCTTTTGCAATTCTTTTTGCTTTCCTTTCCCTTCAAGACAAATCTTGTCACCCCTTTTTACTGAATTTGCTTAGAAATTTAAGACTCTTTGATACCAGATGTATTAATTTTTTCTTTTATATTGACAGCTTCCTTTTCTGTTTGCTCTTTCTTTTTCTAATATCAGGTGGAAATCAAACTCATGACCCTATCATTTTTTTAAAAATGCAGGTTAGCATGGAATCAGAACTTATCTCCCAAATTCCTTTTGCTCTGTGGTCTTGGATTTCTGAAGGAGCCTACTATAAACCTGATATAACTCTAACCTCTCATTGATTCTGTGGGCATCCACATCTCATATTAGTAGACTCCTTTATTCTAAATTTATTATTCATTATATTTAATATTCCAGGTGAACTGAGATATGTACACTACAGAGAAAATGAGAATCTTTCAATTGAAGGTATATTTTGATTTTTAAAAACATTTATTTATTTATTTTTGGCCACGTCAGGTCTTGGTGTGATGTGTGGACTCAGTAGCCCCATGGCATGTGGGATCTTAGTTCCCCGACCAGGGACTGAACCCTCATCCCCTGCATTGGAAGGCTGATTCTTAACTATTGGACCACCAGGGAAGTTCCAGTGTTTTGATTTTTTTAATGTGAATTTTACCATAATGAGAATGGCCTTTTAAAACAATATTCCATCCATAATGAAGGTTAAGAAGGTTAAGTATTTGCAAAATACTTGCATATTTCCTTTGGAAATTGAAGTTCCCAGAATCTCTCCTCAATGATGAGAGTGATTCCTCCTCAAACTGCTCCAATAGTTTGAATAATGAAATTGCAGTTGTGTCCCCTCTGTTCCTCTATAGCACTTTACGCATATTTCTATCACATTATAATGAATTTTTCTGCTTAAGTGAACCCGTGGAAAATTGCGAACTGGACTTTGAGGATAAGCCATCAGCACACACTGAGTAGTGCTGTAAGAAATAGACCTACTCCTTTGCTGTAAGGATATTATTGAGGATGCTCTTCAGGATATCAGTAGTGTTAACTTGAGGGCTTTTCTGTTTGGCCTTATATCAGGGTTAGCTATATTTTTCCTGAGCAGTTGGTTGCTTTTATCTGGTAGAACCCGTGCATTGTGTTTCTTCTTTTACAGAGGTTGCCAAAAAACTTAGAGCCAAATTCCTGGTGGATCCTTAGCAAACACATGTAGGCCTTCATTGTATTTATTTTGTGTATTAGTCTACCTCTGTTGTATGGTTCCTTCATTGCTTTCCCTTTGCATCTTTCTCATTTTCTACTGATATACTTCATTTTCTTTTGTTGGACATCTTTTTGTTCTCTATAAGACCTTTTGAAGAAAAACACAAGAATGAAGACAGCGTCTGTAGGTATCTCACCAGGCTCTGAGCACCCTGAGAGTGGACTGGGTTTGTTTCTTCATCACTGCACTTGGATCTGGCACAAACCTTCATTATATGTTCAGTAAACATTTTTAAAATAAAGCAAATTAAGTTGCCATTATAGAAAAGAATCATCTAGTAATTTGATCCATGGCTAAACAGCCATGTGGTAAGATGAAGGGAAAAGATTGTGAATCAAATTATCACTTGTAGACAAAAGGCAGAAGATATACTGTATATGAATCAAAGATAAATTAGATGAACTAAATCCAAAGTTCCTTCTGTTTTACCTGTTCATATTATGATGATGACACTTTTGTGACTTATAAATGAATGGTCTTGCTATTCATCTATGACAGGGCTTTGCATAAAATTCAGTTCAGTTTAGTTCAGTCGCTTAGTCACGTCCGACTCTTTGCGACCCCATGAATCGCAGCACGCCAAGCCTCCCTGTCCATCACTCCCAGAGTTCATTCAGACTCATGTCCATCAAGTCAGTGATGCCATCCAGCCATCTCATCCTCTGTCATCCCCTTCTCTTCCTGCCTCCAATGCCTCCCAGCATCAGAGTCTTTTCCAATGAGTCAACTCTTCGAATGAGCTGGCCAAAGTACTGGAGTTTCAGCTTTAGCATCATTCCTTCCAAAGAAATCCCAGGGCTGATCTCCTTCAGAATGGACTGGTTGGATCTCCTTGCAGTCCAAGGGACTCTCAAGAGTCTTCTCCAACACCACAGTTCAAAAGCATCAATTCTTCAGCACTCAGCCTTCTTCACAGTCCAACTCTCACATCCATACATGACCACAGGAAAAACCATAGCCTTGACTAGATGGATCTTTGTTGGCAAAGTAATGTCTCTGCTTTTGAATATGCTATCTAGATTGGTCGTAACTTTCCTTCCAAGGACCAGAAAAATACATGTTGAGTAGTTAAATCTACTTCTCTGGATACTAGGTTGAGAAATAGAATCACCTAGAAAGCTAAGCAGAAAGTGTCTGGCACTTATTTCATCTCAGACTGAAACCTAAAAATGTCTTGAGAAATTGGGATTATTGGGATTATTGATTTAATCCAGAATTGGTACAAAAGACATCTAGCTCACTGAGCAGCGTTTTTTAATGGCAAAATGCCCAACATTACATAGAACTTTCAAATCTTGATTAGTAATAAAATAATTTTGATCTTTAAAAGCAAACAAAACAATATGGTAATATGGTTCTTTTTTATCCTTATGGGCTTTCCCACAGTAGAATATGCTACCAATTTATTAATGAGTATTGGAATTCATGGTATCAATCTAAACCAAATAAGATATTGATGAGATTGCCCTTCTTTAAGATCAAAGACTTGTGTCTATAGGGTCTATGATTTCTTCCTTCAAAATGTCTGTCATGTACATCCTTTCCTCTGGGTTCCGCTGTTGACCTCCTAATCCCAAACTCTCATGATCTCATCCCCAGAATGGTGCAGTAGATTTTCTTCTGGCTTCTGAGTCGCCACTTTTTCTATCCTGTCAGTCCTGAATGTTACTGTCAGACTATTCTTCCAAAAATACTATTTTCATCTTATTATTTTTTATCTAGTAACTTGTTATAACTTCTTATACCCACACAAATCAACTTCAAACTTTTGGGCAAAGAAAGCATTGTTTCTTATGATCTTCCATTCTGGTTTCCAGCTGTGTACACCAGAGTGCGCTCTGTAGCAATCTTAGCATCCGCATGGGTCCCTGGTTTTGACTGTCCCTTTAAAGTACCCGTATTTGCACACAACAGGAAGTAGGGTGTGGTTTGTTCTTGGATGAGACTAAAGTTGTGTGCTGAAAACAGTTTATCCTTGACCTAGAACCAGTGCTGCTTTTAGGAAAAAAACTTGTTTACAATTGAAGTGAAAAGTTAAATAGCATTTTCAGTTAAAAGGAGGGTGTTTGAGTAGCAACAAGGAAAGCAAACTTTAAATTCTTCTGCTAATAAAAATGATGATGGCTATATGTATTAAGAACTTACTATGTGCTAGGCACTACACAAATGTTATCTACCTTAACTCTGAAATAGATACCATTATTATCTCTGTTTCACAAATAAGTTGTCCAAGGTCACACAGTAAGCCAAGCCTGAAATCTGGGAAATTTGGCTGCAAGAATAGTTTCCTAACCACACAACTATAACAGCTCTTGGTGGTGGTGGTTTAGTTGCTAAGTTGTGTCTGACTCTAGCGACCCCATGAACTGTAGCCCGCCAGGCTTCTCTGGCCATGAAATTTCCCAGGCGAGAATACTGGAGTGGGTTGCCATTTCCATCTCCAGAAGATCTTCCTGACTCAGGGACTGAACACATGTCTCCTACATTTCATGCATATTCTTTCCTGCTGAGCCATTAGGGAAGCCCTATAATAACTCTTTCAGTTCAGTTCAGTTCAGTTGCTCAGTCGTGTCCAACTCTTTGCGACCCCATGAATTGCAGCACACCAGGCCTCTCTGTCCATCACCAACTCCCGGAGTTCACTCAAACTCACGTCCATCGAGTCAGTGATACCATCCAGTCATCTCATTCTCTGTCGTCCCCTTATCCTCCTGCCCACAATCCCTCCCAGCATCAGGGTCTTTTCCAATGAATCAACTCTTTGCATCAGGTGGCCAAAATATTGAAGTTTCAGCTTCAGCATCAATCCTTCCAATGAACATTCAGGACTGGTCTCCTTTAGGATGGACTGGTTGGATCTCCTTGCAGTCCAAGGGACTCTCAAGAGTCTTCTCCAACACCACAGTTCAAAAGCATCAATTCTTCGGCGCTCAGCTTTCTTCACAGTCAACTCTCACATCCATACATGACCACTGGAAAAACCATAGCCTTGACTAGATGGACCTTTGTTGACAAAGTAATATCTCTGCTTTTCAATATGCTATCTAGGTTGATCATAACTTTCCTTCCAAGGAGTAAGTGTCTTTTAATTTCATGGCTGCAGTCACCATCTGCAGTGATTTTGGAACCCCCCAAAATAAAGTCTGACACTGTTTCCACTGTTTCCCCATCTATTTCCCATGAAGTGATGGGACCAGATGCCATGATCTTCATTTTCTGAATGTTGAGCTTTAAGCCAACATTCACTCCTCTTTTACTTTCATCAAGAGGCTTTTGAGTTCCTCTTCACTTTCTGCCATAAGGGTGGTGTCATCCACATATCTGAGGTTATTGATATTTCTCCCAGAAATCTTGATTCCAGCTTGTGCTTCTTCCAGCCCAGCGTTTCTCATGATGTACTCTGCATAGAAGTTAAATAAGCAGGGTGACAATATACAGCCTTGACGTACTCCTTTTCCTATTTGGAACCAGTCTGTTGTTCCATGTCCAGTTCTAACTGTTGCTTCCTGACCTGCATATAGATTTAGAACCTAAATCTAGTATCCACCCTGAAACCCGAGAAATGGCTGCTCTGGGAAATAACTTTGGGCTTATGTTGTAGAAGAAATGCCATCTATCTGGAAAAAAAAATTATTTATTTTTTTTAAACAAAATTGTGATTTATCATGGGCCCAAAGCCAGCCTAGATGGTCATGTCCCCACCTTGCTTCCATTTTTGTCTGGTTCCTCCCGTATTGTTCAGCAGACATGTTTCACAAAGAAACCCCACAGTTTAGAGAGCAGTATTTTATTCCAAATCAGACCATTCGCCTCAGTACTACAGATTAGAGTGCAGTGGGATTACTCTGTAGTAAAGTCCATGCAGTGATCCTTTGTGAGAGCCTCTTGACTAAACCCAATTTGACAGTTTTAATGGCATAAAAAATGGCTCAAGTCAGAAAGACTAGAATCAGTGTCTCCCATTTAAAGACGCTTCCAACATAAATGTGTCACAGAAATGTGATATGAGTAGAGAGAACTGACTAGACAGTCAACGGAGCGTGGGAAAGCCTATGCCGAGAATTCATATCTAAAGAGACATTGGCCATGAGATGTTGCCTCAGTTGCCTATTACAGTGTAATCAAGTCCTAGTGACTCAAAGAGCCAGTTTTCACACTTCTTTCTAGCCTTGTATCCAATGGCTCATGTTGGTAGCCTAAACTCGGCCATACTAGGAGCACCCTGGGCAGGTGCAAACACTTGAAGTTGTGACTCCTTCCTTTCCCCTCTTCAGCGGTTTAACAAAAGTACCTCCCCCTAGAACAGCAGCTGTGTACTACTTCTTACAATTCTGTGAGTTGGCTGGGCTCATCTGGCCAATCTGCTTTATATGGTGATACTATGGTGACTTTTATGGCTGCCTGCAGCTAGGATAGGATTTCTCAAGTTTGGCATTATATTTGGAGCTAGATAATTCTTTGTGGTGGAGGTTATCCTGTACATTGCAGGATTTTAGCTGCATCTTTGGCTTCTACCTACTCAGTGCTACAAGGGACAACCAAAAATGCAGGGTAAAATTTCTCAGGATGAGAACCATTGACCCAGGAGCTTGGCTGAGGCTGAAACATCAAAGATTGTTCCTTTTCTTCCAGTTGTCAAGGATCCTTTGTTAAAGGAAAATGTATTCCTGAAACTTGTCTAAGATGGCTATATTAGTGGCTCAGTCATGTCCGACTCTTAGCATCCCCTTGGACTGTAGCCTGCCAGGCTCCTCTGTCCATGAGATTTCCCAGGCAAGGATACTAGAATGGGTAGCTGTTCCCTTCTCCAGGGGATCTTCCCAACCCAAGGATTGAACCCAGGTCTTCTGTATTGCAGGCAGATTCTTTGCTGTCTGAGCCACCAGGAAAGCCCTATAAGATGGGTCAGTTCAGTTCGTCGCTCAGTCGTGTCCGACTCTTTGCGACCCTATGAATAGCAGCACGCCAGGCCTCCCTGTCCATCACCAACTCCCGGAGTTCACTCAAACTTACATCCATCGAGTCAGTGATGCCATCCAGTCATCTCATCCTCTGTCGTCCCCTTTGCCTCCTGCCCCCAATTCCTCCCAGCATCAGGGTCTTTTCCAACGAGTCAACTCTTCGCGTGAAGTGGCCAAAGTACTGGAGTTTCAGCTTTAGCATCATTCCTTCCAAAGAAATCCCAGGGCTGATCTCCTTTAGAATGGACTGGTTGGATCTCCTTGCAGTCCAAGGGACTCTCAAGAGTCTTCTCCAATACCACAGTTCAAAAGCATCAATTCTTCGGCGCTCAGCTTTCTTCACAGTCTAACTCTCACATCCATACATGACCAATGGAAAAACCATAGCCTTGACTAGATGGACCTTTGTTGGCAAAGTAATGTGTCTGCTTTTCAATGTGCTATCTAGGTTGGTCATAACTTTCCTTCCAAGGAGTAAGCGTCTTTTAATTTCATGGCTGCAGTCACCATCTGCAGTGATTTTGGAGCCCCCCAAAATAAAGTCTGACACTGTTTCCACTGTTTCCCCATCTATTTCCCATGAAGTGATAGGACCAGATGTCATAATCTTCTTTTTCTGAATGTTGAGCTTTCAGCCAAGCTTTTCACTCTCCTCTTTTACTTTCATCAAGAGGCTTTTTAGTTCCTCTTCACTTTCTGCCATAAGGGAGGTTTCATCTGCATATCTGAGGTTAGTGATATTTCTCCCAGCAACGGTTAGTCAGACTTTATTCAGGGGGACTACTACATGGGGAGAGAGATTGGGCTCCACTCCAAATACAGCAAGAAAAGTAGGAATTTATAGCCACAGAGCAGGGTTGCGGGGTCAGTGGATGGAAAAATTACTGAGAGGAAACATCAGGGGTCGAGACACTGGCTAAACCAACTTGATAGGATTCTTGCTGAAGGCAGCCTGGGCAATAAAAGACCAAGCATGGAATATTCTTGATAAACTGACTCAGCATGATTCTTACTAAAACTAAACTAAGTAGACCAAGGACAGAACCCGAGATTAGAGTCCCATCAGCAAGAGGACTCTGAGGAGTCTAACTCAACTTTGGTCAACAAAAGAGTCTTTGTCATCTCCGTGTGGACTCATCATTCCGCAGTCCAGTTCAAGCTGCTTCACAGCACAGTGTCTAGCTTTAAGACAATAAGAGCAAATGCTAACTGGAGCAACATCACTTTCACTGTATTTTTAATTGGTCAAAGCAAGTCACAACTCCAGGTCAGATTGGAGGGGAGGGGAAATAGACTCATCGTCTTGAAGAGAGGAGTAATAAACTATAGTCATCTTTAATCCATATGGTACCATATTTACATTTACAAGTATAATCTGCAGAAGGAAAGGAAATCTTGCGAGACAACTGTATTCAAGATCAGTCAAAATTAACTCCAGAAATATACATAACAGCCCTTATAAGTGGACTAATGGTGAACCTGATTATTCATGAGTTGACAAAGAAGAGAAATGTTACCATACTCTGGGGGTACAGGTGTTTATTTTCAGATTCTATTGTATTTATTATAGCAAAGGTTCTGAACAAGTTGGATGCCACTTCTGGTTGTAATACTGGCAAAGACATTTTCCCACTGGAAAAATAAATAGTCCTTAGTAGGTTGCTGATACTAATTTTTTGTTCTTCAGTGGAATAATGATAGTCAAAAAGATGTTCCTGAAAATGGAAGCAGTATTGTGAATTTTGACTGTTTTATATCAGTTACAATTAATGTTTTATGCATCCTTGTCATTATAACAGTTAGAGTTTATAGAGTTTTTAAGGATCTTTCCCAAGACGTTTTCTAAAGAACTGATTGTTTACAAGAGGGATCACTGTCTATTTTCGTTTGAATTTTCACATTTGTATCTTTTCACTAGAATGCTAGTGTTAGGAGCAGGTATTTTTTGCTCTAAGGAACTGCTGCTGCTGCTGCTAAGTCGCTTCAGTTGTGTCCGATCCTGTGAGACCCCATAGACAGCAGCCCACCAGGCTCCTCCATCCATGGGATTTTCCAGGCACGAGTACTGGAGTGGGTTGCTATTTCCTTCTCCACTCTAAGGCACTATTTTCCCAGAAAAAGCAGAATTCTAGTTTCACAGAATGTTAATGGGTATTACACATAAAGGAATTTATAGGTTGTATAAGCTCAGGAAATTCTAAGTTAGGAGTAAGCAGGTTTCTTTACTGCTGGATTTCTTAGGGTGTTTACTATAGTAGTGTATATTATAACTCATAAAATATACAGTGTTTCTTAGACTTATTTAACCATAGAAATAGAGGCACATCTTACATAACTAGTGTTCCTCAGGGTACCCCTGGTAGAAATTATATGCTAGATGAAAATAAAGGAGCAAGAAAAATTTTGAGAATTCTATTTAAGATCAATCAAAATTTACTCCCCAAACAGGCAGAACAGTAGCCTTAGCACTTAAAAATAGCTGTCCTTGAAGCAGGCACTTGAATCCAATAATGTACTATACTGTGCTTGTTCTAAACATCAGAAGTGTTTTGAACACAGAGGACTGAAACAGTTTAAAAATCATTTTGCAAAAGTTATTTTACATTCATGAAATTTAGTCCTCAAAGATTTCGTTGAAACAGTAATTCAGAAAGAAAGAACCGGAACAAGTTTGTACATTTTCTTACTCTTTTTTTTTTGTCACATTGACAAAGAAAAGTTGTTTATGGTGTATAGAGATCAATGTTTGGATATATGTAAACATGATGAAATGATTACCACATTCCATCCTTCTTACAAACTAAATTTGAAGCATTAGGAATTAGAATTTGGATGACAAGCAGTATATTAACATACTTGTGGGCAACTTCTCAGATAGTTTTCAGCGATGCCCATATCCTGGTATTCATGTCTTGTATGATCTTCTCCTCCTGACTGTAGGCTGAGCTTAGTGAGTTTCTTCTAAGGAACAGAGTGCAGCAAAGGTGATGGATATTACTTCTGAGATTAGGTTGCAAGTGACTGGCTTCTGTCTTGCTTACTCTTTCCTGCTCTCTGACATACTCAGATGAGGCTGCTGCCCTCTGTGAGGAGGCTCACATGAAAAGGAATTGAGGGAGTCCTCAGGCCAGCAGCTCCGAGGAGCTGAATCCTGCAACAACCTCAGGAGTGAATCTGGAAGCAGATCATCCCCCAGTTAAGCTTTGACTTGACAGGACTGCATCCCTGTTGACACCTGAACCTGGCCTTGTGAGAGACCCTGAGCCTGAGGACCCTGCTAAGCCATGCCTAGATTCCTGATGCAGAAGCTGTGAAAGAATGTGTTTGTTGTTCTGAGCTACTAAATGGTGGGGCAATTTGGTAGGCAGCAATACAACTAGAAGACCAATGCTGTTTTATCTGAGTCAAACCCTGCAGATAGCGGAAGAAAAGACTAAAGCATTGTGGTGAAATCGTGCTTTATAGTGGCAGTGTAGAAAAATCCTGATTTAATTGGGAGAAACAAAGAGGATCTTGAAGATGAAATCTAGGTGAGAGGAGTCTTGAAATTTTCTGTGCCAGTTTAGGAGGAGATAGAGGGTGTAGAAAGTGATAATAGTGTGGTCACTGCAATTGCTGAAGAAGATATGGTTGTCATAGGGCTCCTTGTTATACAAAACTAGCCTCCAAGAGATGACCTTTTGGTTTAACTATTACGCTAGTTAATAGGGGAAGGATGTTAGGCTACCATGAACATGGTAATATGGTTTATTTATTTATTTTTGGCTGTGCTGGGTCTTCGTTGCTGTGTGGGCTTTTCTGTAGTTGCAGCAAGCAGGGGCTACTTTTCTTGGTGGTGCATGGTCTTCTACTGTGGTGACTTCTCTTGCTGTGGAGCTCAAAGCGGGTGGGCTTCAGTAGTTGAGGCTCCCGGCCTCTAGAGCACAAGTTCAATAGCTGTGGCTCATGGGCTTATCTGCTTTGCAGCACGTGGGATCTTCCCGGATCAGGGTTGAACCCACGTCTCCTGCATTGCCAGGTGGATTCTTTACCACTGAGCCACCAGGGAAGCCCCTCATGTGGTTATAGAAGGTTCTTCTCCTTCCTGTCCCCTCACCATGACCTCAGGTTTGGACCGTTCCTTTTAGATGTTCTTCTATACGTTGTTTTATTCCACAAATCTGTATCAAATACTTACTGTCTGCTCGGCACTGTTTTAGGCACTGAAGATTCCATGAAGAAATCCTCACCCTCTTGAAATCTACCTTCTAGTGAGGAAAGACAGTAAACAAAGTAAATAAACACTGACATATCATATAGGAACAAAAAGAAAAAACATGTAGTTTAGTTATTCGGTACTACTGGGGAAAAAGAAAGCAAGCAAAGGAGAGAGGGAGGGAGTTCTAGTTTTCTTACCAGTTATCAAGGTCTGGAGTCTAATCAGCTGCGTGTCCACTGCTACACTGGGCCCACTGTAATCTGATTATATTCCAGTTCAACTTGACAAACCACCAGAGTCTCTAAGGCTTTCTCTCTCCCTTTGGATGCACCATTCTTATACTCGACTACATGGCATGCGGGATCTTAGTATCCAACCAGGGTAAAGGAGAAGCTATTTCCAAAGGAAAAAAAACTGGTGCAAAGAGATAATATACATTGTTCAAGGTATCTTTACTTGAAGTGATATTAGCAGATCAGGCTAACTCTGGCCCAAATCAATCAGTTCACTCTCAGAGTTCAGAAGTGAAAGTGAAAGTCGCTCAGTCACATCTGACTCTTTGTGACCCCAGGGACTTAGTCTGCCAGGCTCCTCTGTCCACGGAATTTTCCAGGCCAGAATACTGGAGTGGGTAGCTGTTTTCTTCTCCAGGGGATCTTCTCAACTCGGGGGGTTGAACCGAGGTCTCCTGCATTACAGGCAAATTCTTTACCATCTGAGCCACAGGGAAGCCTGAGAGTTCAGAAGCAAGCACAAATTTCAAACAGGAAGCCAAACAGAACAGCCACATTGAAACAATGACCACTTATTCTCATCCAGCCCTGAAGATTAGCTTGTTGGCCCTTTTCTCAAGGGTGTAAATTGTTTAGCTTAGTGACCTTGGTTTGTTGCTGTGTTTTATTTAATTGTACAAAGACCTGAGTGATGGAGTGGGTGATGAAGTTTGGGGGAAGGAGGTAGAGGTACAATTTTTTGAAGTTTATTTCAGAGCACATGAGTTGATCAGGGAAATTAACGAAGCCATGGGTGGATGTGCAGAACACAGTAGCTTCCTTGGTTTCTTAGAGCTCTTCATGTTTCCTCTGGAAGTATCTGAGGACAGGGCTTTGTGTCACCTCTGCCATCTTGTGCTTTTTAGCCTGGTTCTGTCTTTCCTTTTCCTGCCTCCCTCCTTTGTTCTGTCTCTCCCTCTCTTCCTCCCACCTTCAGAAATGATGGGGAAAATGGAAAGATAAGAGGGCTAGAACAGTAGGAGTTCTGTAAAATTCCACATGTTGTATGGAAGTAAAAAATGGAATCCTTTAACCCTATCTAAGTTATATTTTTAACATTTTGATTTTAGCACTTTTTGTTGTTGTTGTTGCAATAAAATCGGAACTATTGCCTGTCTGTCAAATTTGACTAAGGCTAAAAATAGGCTAGCTAGGTTGAGCATGAAAGAAGTGGCCCAGCTTCTCCTTCCTCCCTTTCATTTTGTTTCAGTTTGAATGAGAAGGAGGTGGCTCACACAATGAACAAGAACAGCAACTGGCTGGGTGTCTGTGTTCTTTCAGCCAATTATGATATTTTTGTGGGAAAGTTTCCAATTCTGAAGTCTCAGTTATGTAGAGGTGGGAGGCAGCTGGTGTGAATGTCTGTCTGCAGGGTACATGCATGATTACTCTGATCCAATATGGCATGGCAGCAATGTGCTTATTCAAAAAAGTAATGGTCTCAATTTCCCTGTACTTTAAAGCATCTTTATCCTCACCACTTAAAAATAAAAACCCCCAAAGCCTTAAAGAGACAAAAAAAAAGGTCAAAGCTGTAGTCACCAAAATATTTTAAGATCTCTCAGCCACCTTTAGGGAGGGATATCAGTAATGAAATTAATCTAAGTGTAATGGCCCACATTAACTACTATCTTCCTCCACAGCTCCAACAGCCTCCCCTTGAAGTCTTCATTTCATTAACTACCATCTTTCTCTCAATTTTCAGAATTTCTTGCCTCTCTCCTTCATCCTTCACATCCAAATGGCCACCAAATCCTGCCGCATCTAACTTCAAAGCATTTGTCCATTTACTTACTCATGTATTTGTCATGCACTTACTAAATACCTACTGTGTACGATGCACTGTATTAGGCACCATGGGATACAGTGACACCCCAGCTATCAGAGAGATAGCTTCTGCCATCACACAGCTTATCGTCTGGATGGGGGGCCCAGGCAAGAGACAAGTAAACAAGCAATTTTTCCATATGTGTGCAAGCTCTTGTGGGCAAGGTACAGGGAGTACACTGGGATCCCAGAGAACTGATGATTTAGCTGAGACTGAAAGGTTCAGAAGAATGTAGCCAGAAGAAGAATGCTTTAGGCATTATCCATTCTACAAAATTTTATCGAACACTGGTGGGTTGCCGTCTATGGGGTCGCACAGAGTCGGACATGACTGAAGTGACTTAGCAGCAGCAACTGTGGGTCAGGCTTTATGCTAGATTCTGCAGAGTTAGAAAGATAGACAATCCTGCCTCTCCGACTGCTTAGGGGAGTCAGGGTGAGGGAGACATAGACATGAAAATTGTTGTTCAGTTACTAAGTGGTGTCTGACTCTTTGCGACCCCATGGACTGCAGCATGCCATGCTTCCCTGTCCTTCACTGTCTTCCAGAGTTTGCTCAAACTCACGTCCATTGAGTCGGTGATGCCATCCAACCATCTCATCCTCTGTCACCCGCTTCTCCTCCTGCCCTCAATCTTTCCCAGCATCAGAGTCTTTTCCAAAGAGTCGGCTCTTCAGATTAGGTGGCCAAAATATGGGAGCTTTACCTTCAGCATCAGTCCTTCCAATGAATATTCAGGGTTGAACTCTCCTCTGGCAAAATTAGGGAATTAAAAGATTTATCACTTTCCTACTGAAAAGTCCAACCTGCAATTGTTTCTGAGTGTGCTCTCTTGCAGCTCCTGGCTCTGTTATGAATGCCCAATATGCCCAGGGAGTCTCCCCATTACGTGGACACAGGGCAAGTACTTCCCTGTCTACCTCTTTATGTTTCAGAACACAACTAAAGATTTTTTAAAAAGTTAAAAAAAAAACTAAACCCTTTTTATTTTGTATTAACTCTAATATTAAAAATTAACAATTTTTAATTTTAACAATTAAAAATGTTGTGGTAGTTTTAGGTGGACAGCAAAGGGACTCAGCCATACATATAGATAAATCCATTCTCCCCTGTACTCCCCTCCCATCCAGACTGCCACATAACATTGAGCAGAGTTCCAAGATTCTTTACTGGAAAGCTGGGTTAATTAAAGAAGATCACACTGTATAGGAAGGGAGAACTGTAAACTGTCAGTTAACATAGTTTTCCCTCCACAGTTCATGGGAAAAGAACTTAACGTATACATTCAACAAATACATGCCAGCTGTCCTGCTGAGGTGCCCAAGACAGATAAAATGTTCTACATGTTGAACTTTCATTTGAGAAGCAGATAGACAGGAAACAAGTAAACATATATACATTGACAACATAATTAGAGATGGATGAGGTGGTACTTCTGATAGCCCTTTTGGGGAATGGTGTCAGTTCTATCATTGTGAGGGAAGTGATGTGTTTGAGCTGAGACCTGAAGGGTGGGAAGGAGCTGGTCTTCAAAAAAAGCCGAAAAAGAGTTGCAGAAAAAGAGACCGCGTGAAACTGTTTCTGGGGTTCCCTGCCCCTCAAGTCATTGCCTTATCACTGGTGTCACCCTCCACTCTCCACCTGCTCACAACAGTGGCCGCCGATCTTTCAGGACGACTCAGTCCACGGGGATTGGGTTTCCCCTCCAGCAAGAGCCTGCTTCTCCGTCCCTGGAGACGTTTAGTATCATCCCTGGATGGTGGGTTGGTTTGAACCAGCGGTTTCACCACTAGACTGTGACGGCCTTCCATTCACGGACTCTTCTGTCCTTTCTCATTGTCTAGGAACTTGACTCGATTTCTTTAATTAGTAAATCTACAATGGTTTCTGAATGGCAGAGCCTTTTGACGTATGATTAATTAGAAACCCTCTGTTTTCCTATTCTGTTCTGGTCAACGCCCCCCCCCCCACACACACTTTTCTCCCGATCATATTGCTCTAAGCCTTAATTACATGAAGGTCAGAAGGCCTCCGACTAACTCCAGATGCCACTGGATTGGCGTTTAGGGCCATTTCAGGAAGGTAGGTCCGCAGGCGCCCAGGTGCAGCCGGAGACCCGGAGTGCGGGCGCCCCGATGACGTCACTCCAAGGCTGCCGGCTCAGCGCGGGGCGTGACGTCACGCGGGCGGGCCAGGCCACCATGAGGTCACCTGGTGGGTGCGGCCAGGCCGAATCCCCAGTGTCGTCACGGGAGGGGGCGGGGCCAGAGCGTGTCAGCGAAGCCGAATCAAAACAAGCCCGAGACCCGCCTTTTCCCTCCGGCTGGAGAGCGTCTTGCTCGCGCCCCGAGACCGCGGCGCCCGCGCGGCTGCGAGCCTCGGGTGACCGCGCGCCGGCTTCAGGAAGCCGGGGAGGGCGCGGCAGCCGGGATGGCGCGGCGCGGGCCGCGCGGCTAGACGGGCGCCAGCGGAGCCGCCGGCCCGCGCCCTCCGTTCTCGGCCTCCAGAACCCGGCGTCGCGCCGCTGGGAGCCGCCTTCACCGACGCGGGGCACCTGGACGCTCGCGAGATGCCCAACCCCAAAAACAGTAAAGGCGGCCGCAAAAACAAGCGCGCCAACAGCAGCGGGGACGAGCAGGAAAATGGAGCCGGGGCCCTGGCAGTGGCGGGCGCGGCGGGCGCGGCGGCCGGGGGGGCCCTGGCGGCGGCGGCCGGCTGCGGAGCGGCGGTGGCGGGCGCACCCGGCACCGGGGCGCGGCGGGCGCGGGAGGCGCGGGGGCGGGCGCCGCCAACGCCGCGGCCGCCGCGGGGGCTGCAGCCGCGGGCGACGCCAAGAACGGTAAGTCGGGTCCAGTCGGGCGAGCGCCAACTTCCTCACCGACGGGGACGGCGCGGCGGCGGCGGGGCCCAGGGTGGCGCGGGCGATGCGTGGACAATGCGAGAGTCAGGAAGTGCTCACCCCGCCCCTCCGCCCCGCCGCGGCTGCCCCTTCCCGGTCCCCACGCACGTTGGCGGCGATCGATCAGCGGCCCCGGCTCGGTGTCCGCGCGGCTCTCCGGTCACGCGCCTCGGGCAGCCTGCGCCCCAAACTCCGAGGGGCTTTCGGGTCCCCGGTCGGGGCGGCGCTCTCCTTGGGCCCTGCCCGTTGTGCCCGCGCTAGCAAAGCCGAGTGTGTGCCCTAGACCAGGGGGGAGGAAGGAAGGAAGGAAAGAAAGAGCTGCTCAAGTTGAGAAGAATGGTCCGATTGAAAACTTAGGCACCAGTTCCTTCTTCCCTGCTCCCCTCACCCACCCGCCTTCCCCTCCCCTGAGTGAAGGGGAGCCTCAAATCCCAGTCGACCGGGGCTTGCTGTGTTGATTGCCACAGGTGAAGAGGCCCCGAGACAGTTTTACTGTAGGGTGTGTGTGTGTGTGTGTGTGTGTGTGTCTGGGTTGAGGGGGCGGGGGTGTGCTCTTTAATTTTGCTCGCATGAGGAAGGAAGAGAATCTGAACTTGACTTCCGTTCTCAGCCTGGAGTTAAAAAAAAAAATCATTATTTAATTCTACTTCACATTTTAGGAGGAAGCTTAATAATCTGAATGCACCTTTTGAGGGAGCATTTAAGGAATAGTGAAGATGCCACAGGATTGCCGTTGTCACTGCAGAGAGACAGTCTTATAGCGTGCTGGGCAAACACTTCTTCGAACTTGGGCAGTTCTTTGAATTCCTCTGGTCAAGCAGGTTTTCAGGGCAGGGAATATAGGTATATTTTAATGAAGAGAGATTGGGTTCCTAATATCTGACTTTTAACTTGTAGGTTTCAGTTTCCAAAGCCCTAATTTAGATAGATCGCTTACTTTCTAAACAGGTGAACTACACTTAGAGGAACGCTGAAGATTAGCCTATTAGAACCTTAGGCCCCGTTGGCTATATCTCCGCAATTTTGAAATAGGAAGGTTTTCCCCGTACCCCCCCCCCCAGGAACAAACATCCCATTTGTGAATGTTTGAAAAGTCAAAATTTCGCCAGACCGTCTTTGGCGTGTTCTTTTTTTTTTTTTTTCGTGAAGGAGCATGTAGTCGCTCAGCTATCTGACTCTTTGCCACCCCATGGACTGTAGCCTGCCAGGCTCCTCTGTGAAATTCTCCAGGCAAGAATACTGAGTGGGTTGCCGGTCCCTTCTCCAGGGATCTTCCTGACCCAGGGATCAAACCTGGGTCTCTGCCTTGCAGGCAGATTCTTTACCTTCTGAGTCACTTTAATGGACCTCCCCCGCCCCCCCTTTTTTTTTGTTCTAAACTTCATCTTGGTATTGATGTGGCAGAGGAGAAAGAAGAGACTCCTTGCTCAGCCATTCAGTTTTGTCATCTTGGGAAGAACAGCTGTTCTGAGCCTCAATTTCCTACCCTGAGAAATTGAGAAAAAAGAATTACACTGATTGTATTGGCTCCCTCAGGAAGTTATCATGAGGCTCAGAGTGTTCTTTCTCTACCCAGTCCCCAGTACTTGTTGTTTTAGAGGCTGGTTACATTTGTAACAAGCTTAGTCAAGTTTGTCAAGGAAAGTAAGTTATCAGTGAATGACATTCAAAAGATACTTAGCATTTACCATGTTACAAGTACTGTGTTAAGTATTAAAGGACAGGTGGCAGTCAAGAAAGGACCTCCTGGTCCTCACCGGAGCTTGCATTTCTGGGGATGGTTGGGAGCCATCTGCTTGAATGTTTCAGGTTGACTGTTACTTTTATTCTTTCTTCAAAAGATAAGACCTGGTAAAGGTGGTGTGAGGGAATGTTTTCCTTAGGCTGTGGTTATGGTGCTCCTGTTACTGCTTTCCACTGAAGTGGCAATCTCAGGTATATTAAGCAGTTCTGTGTATATCTGTGTGAAGGTATGTATTTGTGATTTGGAGCTTGTTTTATTACATGAATGGGGGAAAAGAAGAAATGGGCCAAATATCGCAATAATCACACTTAGAGAAGGTACAAACTTATGTTAGAGCAGTGAGTTGCAATTTTTTTGTTTTTAACATTTGTTCATTTATTTCTTTGGCTGCTTTGTGTCTCAGTTGGGCATGCAGGATCTTTAGTTGCAGCATGTGGGATCCAGTTCCCTGGCCAGGGTTGAATCTGGGCTCCCTGCACTGGGAGCACGGGTGGAGTCCTAGCCACTGAACCACCAAGGAGTCCCCAATGAGTTGAATTTTATGATGTAGAATTCTTGATTCTGACATGGTGTGAAATCTCAGTGAATGATCCACCTTATTGTGAAGAATCTCTCACTGCAGTTGATGATAATTACACATGGGTGCTGAGGTCTTCTGTGTGCAAAATTGATAAATAAGGAAATTATAAATGCTTTTTTGTTCTTTTTTTTTTTTTTTTACCATTTAAAGATGTGTTTTTTAATGTGGACGTGGGAGAAGTGGCATTGGTGAATTTTTAAAGGAAGGGGCAACTGATACGTGCAGCCTCTCAATCAACTGATAAAACCCACTTTTCTTTAAATTTCAGGATGACATTAATTGAACTCATAGTATTTCTAAGTCAATTTTTTATTTAGCTGTGACATTAAATTTCATAATTATGAATATTACACATCAGTTATTTCAAGAGTGTAGTACATTTACATTATTAAACTTTTAAATGATTTGCTCTAACTGTTCAAGTCAGTTGTGATCTACCTCTGTAAGCATTCAAACTTTATGACTTCACCTAAAGTTAATAGTATTTATTTGTATTTGTTTGGAGTTCATAGAATGGTTTTATGTCTTGTGCTTCCTGGGCAGCGTGGACACCAGGGCAGGGTAATATTGTTCTTAGTTTTTCACTATTAGTCAGTAGTTATTTATAACTACTGATTCTATAAAAAAAGATTTGGTGGTTAGGGAAACCTTGAGGAAGCCATGGCTGGGTTATAGTTGAAGTTAAACTACTTGAAGTTAGGCTTCTTGGTTAAGTTGAATATTAATTGTAAGGACTTTGTACCCCTAAGAAGAAATTAATTAGTACATTTTCAGATACTGGTTTATGAAGTTTTTGTGGGCATTGGAGTAAAAGATGAAGCGCTGTCCTCATTCTACATAGTAAACATCTGTCTGCACATATTGCAACATTTTGATTGTAGATGGACAAGATTTGCAGTGATTATTTTTAGGATCTAGTAATCATGCAGTAGATTATACCCATGTATAGTTTCACTCTGGAATTCTGGTTCTATAAGGCCACTGGTTTTTGCTTGAGGCCTAAAAATATATGACCCCTTGGTCATAGTATCTACTTTTTAATGGGCCTGGATCTCAAATCCTTTTTATAAATTTCTGTTTTAGGGATGACCATGGTTCACCATTCCATTCATTCCTGACTGCCGCCAGAACCTCTGGGCTGCTGAGTTTGCCTTCATTCATTCAACCATTCATTCATTATTCTTTGTAGTAGATTGGGTTAGTTTACTCAGTGATTGATCTTGCATTTATTATAATGTTATGTATAATATAACATAATATAATATTATGTATAATATAACATTATACATAATATTAAGCTGATGTTTAAGCTCCAATACTTTGGTGACCTGATACAAAGAGCCAACTCATTGGAAAAGACCCTGATGCTGGGAAAGATGAAGGCAGGAGGAGAAGAGGGTGACAGAGGATGAGTTGGTTAGGTAGCATCACTGACTCAATGGACATGAATTTGATCAAACTCCAGGAGATAGTGGAGGACAGAGGAACCTGACGTGCTAAAGTCCATAGGGTCCCAAAGAGTCAGACATGACTTGGCAACTGAACAACAACAATATATAATATAATATATATATATGTGTGTGTGTGTATGTGTGTATATATATATTTATATATATATATAGTGGCTGACTTGCATGATATGAGCCTACTAAGGGTTAGCCACTCATGTTAGATTCTGGAAATAGTCTTTGAGACAAAGATTTACCTGCTAGATGTTTACTGGATGTGCTCTTTGCATCATTAATGGTCAGGGAGTGAGGGAAGCAAGACTGAGCAGAGGGAGGAGCTGAGCTGTGATGCAGAGGGAGCTCTGGAGCTCTGCTGGCCCTCCTGAGTACCTTGAGGCATGTGAGTGGGGTCTTAACTACCCCCTCTCAACCCCACATACACATTGGTTGGTCACTGGACATGGGGTACCCCCAGGAAGAGGGAATGATCTGGGAGGGGGGTGACAACTGTTAGCTGTAGGGCTTCTGTGGACATTGCAGCAGAGTAGTAAGTACAGGTACATCACTGTTTTTAATGATTGCATATAATATACCATTGTGTGTCTATATCTTGGATAAACTGATCATTCTCCTCTTTTTTGATCTTTAAGTTCTTATTTGTATATCTCTAAGCATTATTGGAGAAGACAATGGCACCCCACTCCAGTACTCTTGCCTGGAAAATCCCATGGATGGAGGACCCTGGAAGGCTGCAGTCCATGAGGTCGCTAAGAGTCAGACATGACTGAGCGACTTCGCTTTGACCTTTCACTTTCATGCATTGGAGAAGGAAATGGCAACCCACTCCAGTATTCTTGCCTGGAGAATCCCAGGGATGGAGGAGCCTAGTGGGCTGCCATCTATGAGGTCGCACAGAGTCGGACATGGCTGAAACGACTTAGCAGCAGCAGCTTTGACTTTTCACTT
Source organism: Bos mutus (assembly GCF_027580195.1). Taxonomy (NCBI): domain Eukaryota; kingdom Metazoa; phylum Chordata; class Mammalia; order Artiodactyla; family Bovidae; genus Bos; species Bos mutus. Next base: position 76,823,420 of record NC_091625.1, read on the forward strand.
TCATGCATTGGAGAAGGAAATGGCAACCCGCTCCAGTATTCTTGCCTGGAGAATCCCAGGGACGGAGGAGCCTGGTGGGCTGCTGTCTATGGGGTCGCACAGAGTCGGACACGACTGAAGCGACTTAGCAGTAACAGCAGCAAGCATTATTCAGTTACTTCTTTAAGATAAACTATTACCTGTAGACTTGCTATGTCCAAGAATATACACTTTGTTATGACTTTTAATACATGCCTGGAGATTGCCCTATGGAAAGGTTGTACCATTTTAACTTCACTGTGGTCAGAGTGCCCTTTCCCCACGGCCTCTTCAGTTTCTGGTTCATACTGTTTGAAAGATGTGCTGGAGAATTGCTGGTACTCTCTAAACTTATCAGCAGTAGGGAGGCCCTGTTTAGATTCAGAGCCTGGAGCAGATGCTGCCATACTTGGGGGTATTTTCCAAGGCTGCATTTATTTCTCCTGTGCTCTTTAGTGATCTTGTTAGCCATCAGATCAACAAGGATTCAACAAAATACCTAATAATGGTAAATGGTATCTTACTAACTGGTCCATGGGATCACAAAGAGTCAGACACGACTCAAGATTGAACGTGCATGCATGATCGTTAGTGAGGATACAAGCATAAGCTTTTGAAATTCTTGCTGCACTGTTATTCTAATCTTAAAAAATAAGCCCTAGAATTTTTTGTAAGTTTTAGTCAAAATGTGATGTTTGAACAGACCTGTGTGTAACCCAAGGTGCCACAACTTAAGGGCAAAGTGACCTAACCTCTCTCAGCCTTCATTTTCTGAACACAACCCTTTGGAGTGTTTTTGCAGATTAAGAAAAATGGTATATGTGAAAGATCTTGGCATAGGGCTGGGCAGATATGAACACTATTAACAATGTCAAAAGTTTTGTGATTTGTTCAGCCTTATCCAGTTACAAAACTTGTTAAATTATTCTGTTGAGAACAGACAATGAGAGACAATAAGCTGATTTCTTAATGTAGAAAAAGACTGTGGTATCATACAGATAATTTTATTCAGGCATTGATTTGACTATACATGATTTTCTATTCTTCCCTTATCATCTCTCTTTTTCCATAGTTTACCTGGAAAAATCAGAGGATTTAGCCAAAAGAAAAAAGTAAAAAGCAAACTGTGAAAATGGTTTCCTCTTCCTTTCTTCATTCATTCAGTTATCCATCTAGTATGTATTGAGCGCCTGCTAGGCGCTGTGTCAGGGCACTGTGTTAGGCTCTGGGATTACAGGGACAAAAGAATCAGGCCCTGGGGGCGTATGGCTTAGTTGGGAGTCCTTACGGAAATGAATGAGAGTAGGTTATTGCATGTACTACACAAAGGCAGCTGTGGAATAAGGAGCAGGAACTTGTGAGGTGGTCACGTATTGGATTAAAGTTGGGGCTCGTGTCTGAGGACATGGGCAAATGAACTGAGCACATAGAAGTAAAGAGTAATTCAGAGGAGGTGAGGCGCTCCGGGTGTTCTTTGGGGATCATCTGGGGCTTAATATTATTAATTAAAGATCCTTTGCTCTCTCCAGGAAGCAGCTTGAAAGTTCATTCATTAGCTCCTGTGTTTGTTTGTTTGCTCATTCACTATTTTGTTCATCTGCGCACTCATGCATTTACTAAACATTTATTTTGTGCCCACTGTCTTCTATGACTGGAAGTGTAACATTGAATTATACATGGAGACATCAGAATCTGCATGGCTCATGGAAACTGGGAGAGAGACATGTACATGTCAGGGGTAATGATCATAGGTGCCCAGTACAAGAAAGGATTTGTTTCCTGCAAGAGGGGGACCTTTGAGCTGAGTCTTGCAAGAAAAGAAGCAGTTAGCTCTGAAAGCAGAGGAAGGATGTTTTGGGGGTGGCTGGAGGAGGTGGGCAAGAGCTTTGAGTTCTGGTTGCTGCTGTAGTAGTTCATGGCTGGTGTGAGGCTCGGTGGTGGAAAGGAAATGGGTCCAGACAGTCAAGTCTGGGTGCTTTGTCACCAGTACAGAACCGTCCCTGAGGTTTATAAGCAAAGACATGATTGGTTGAGCCTGCAAAGGGGAATGATCATCAATTGGCAAGCTTGTAAAGTTGTTTATTTTAACATCATGGGTATCTTTCGGCAGTCTTTCTTTTATTACAGCTAATCATGGTTTGGTGGTCCAGCCTGCCACTGACCGTTGATTGTGATTTTTTAGTAAAGTAGTGGGCACACAGCACACACTGCTTTTCTGTACAGCAAGATGAAAGTGTGACAGCCCCAAGGAGAAGTCTCTTAATTGTGGGCACCAGCACCCTGATGCTCTGTCAGCCATGGGAGGTCAGCTAATTGAGGTGAACTTCAGAGAACCTGACGCCAAGGGAGGGCTGGGCACCATATGAGCCGAAGGGCTTCCTCTGGATGGAGGGGTTGTCGCTATGGTTTATTTTTCACATGTTGATAGAAAGTGTCTTATCTCTGTGCTAGGTTGGACTAATTATATTTGTCATTTTATTTTTTATCCTCATCGAATCAGTTTTAAAACAATAAAGTCTGGTGAGGGAGATGTCATTATTTTATACAAAGTGACTGTGTTTTTAAGTCTGTGTGTTTCAGAAAGCTTCCATTTCTCAGTGGTTGGTGAAATAGTAGCTTGCTTTATTTAATCAACAGGATGCTTTAGCTCAATTGTACTTGAGAGGTTTTTGTAAACTGGCAAAAAATAAGTAGCATTTCTAATTCTTAATTGTATGTTCTGATTTATCCGAAGTGGATAGAAAAACAAATTATTTCTGCTAAATTATACTTAGGAGGATAGTACTTGAAAGCATTCTAAAAGTTAGAAACAAGAAAGATATTAAGAGGAAGTTTAAAGAAAAGTGAAGAACTTAAAAAGGAAGTGTTAAATGTTAATCATATCACTGTTTAGAATAATAAGAACGTTTGCGTGGTTCTCAAACGTACACAAAGTGCAGTATATTGAGGCTTCACTGATTCAAATTGTCAAGGAGGAAAAACTTTTCTTCTCCCCTCTTAGGTTCATGATTTTGGGACTTGCAAATTAAACTGACAGAGTAGCAAGAGAAAAGACAGATTTACTCACAGACAAAACTGTGACTCAAAGGGGTGGTTAGACTTTGTGTCTTATATACTATCTTAATAAGAGATGGGGAGGGGAGAAGGGTTCTTCTAGGAAAGCAAGTGGCTTCTTAGTAAGAGTAGGGGAGAGGGAGAAAGGGTGCCTGTAGGAAAAAAAATGAATTTTTGAAGAGCTCAGTGGGCCCTAAAAGAATACATGGGTGATGATCATTTTGTGATAGTGTGTGTTTAGGTGTGGTGTGGAAACTTATTTCTGATGGTAAAAGTCAGTCTTCTCAGGTTGCTTTTGAAAGGGGATTTATGACAATTGAGTTCTTTTGAGAGACTCTGTTTTTAGGCAGAGATTTCAGGAACTCAAATGCCTTCAGCTTAAAAAATTTTTAGGCCAGAGTGGCAGATTCTGAACCCCTTCAAAACTTGTTGAAGTTCAGTATCACCCCTATAATAGCAGTTACAAAAGATAGTGCTATAATTCTGGATTTCTGTTTTTCATTTTATTGGAAATTTATTGGAAATAGATGGCCTTAAGGCATATGCCTTTACAAACTGAGAGGGTAAATTAGGCAAAAGTTAGGAAGATATCAACTTGCTCCTATAAGTAAAGAAGATATACTCGTCAAATTTCAAATGGATGTTTCTCCCAGGGGTTAGTATAAGTTTGATACCTTAGATCATGTCTCTTCAAATCATAAAAGCATCTCAGGAGTCTTTTGACACTAGTATTGAAACTAAATCACAGACTATTTTAGGTTTCTAAATGAGCACTCCTGAATGTGACAATTACATCAATATAATATTTAGTTGAACTGTAGAATTTATTAAAGTGACACATTACTTGTAATGCCTGACAGACCTCAGTGCCTGGACAGAAATGGAGGGAATGGGCAATGGAGGGAATCAGGGTCTGGCTGTTTTTTGATTGGCAGCAGGTGCAGTCTGTAATCTGAGAGGCTGAACCTAGGATGTTAGGAACAGACGCAGTGCTGCCAGAGGCCACGAGAGTCCCTGGCACTGGAAAAGAGGAAGCGTTTTTCTGTGGTGGAGGCAGAAACGAGCATCTCTGATACGCAGAGCAACTTGGAGAATTCTTCCACTTCACCTCCTCAGATCTGTTCTTACTGGGCAGTGCTTACAAGTTGGAGTATTGTTAATCCTATAATGATATGTATTGGGCATTTAGTTTTACAAATGCTGATGATGTGTTGTGGTTCAGTAGCAAATTAGGTAAAATGCCTGGATGGTAGTTATGTTGGGGCTGTAGAACCCCTGGAACCCATAGAAAGCAGGAGCAGTTATTGCCGGCAACAGGAACAGTGATCACTCCCTTATGGAGCTCTGCCTGGGAGCCAGGTGGGACCCCCTGCCATCTGCAGTCTGCATTGGAGGACAGGGACACTAAGCTCCAGAAATGGCCTCCCTCTCTTTTTGCAGAAAAGGCACACTGGTGTTGGAGAGATGTGCTGGACCCTGATGTTGCAGTCAGATCTTACATGATACTGGGTCTGTTTTGACTGATATGCAAACCTGTGTATGAATAATGAACAAATTTTTAAGTAGAGGGCTTAAATTTAGTATAAAAACATTAGAGGAAACAATCATTGTTATTGTTGTTTAGTCACTAAGTTGTGTTCAACTCTTTTAGACCCCATGGACTCTAGCCTGCTAGGCTCCTCTGTCTATGGGGTTTCCTAGGCAAAAATACTGGAGTGGGTAGCCATTCTCATCTCCAGGGGATCTTGCTGATCCAGGGATCGAACTCGGGCCTCCTGCATTGCAGGCAGATTCTTTACCGCTGAGCCACCAGGGAATCCCAAGAAGGCAATAGGGCCATTTAAATTACTTTTAAAAGACCTCATGCTTATCTTTCTGGTACCTGAACTGAAATTAAATTTGTGAAACAAGAAAACACTTGACCAAGGAAGCACTTAGCTTACATGTTGTACACTCATGTTAATTTGATCCTGCTCATGATAGAAGGACTTCCTGGTCTTGGGATGGCGGAAACAGGACATCTGTATGGACACTTCCAGTTCTTAATGGATCACAGTTCATAGCGAGGATGCGATTATCTTCTTTAGGCTGAAGTTCTAGAAGTGAGATCACTGGTCACCAGGCATGTGATTTTCAAGGCTTTGATGTATGTTGCCAAACTGCTGTCCAGAAAGGGTTTCCCTCTTTCCACTAACTCTGGCGCTGCATGGAGTGCTCCATTTGCCACACTCCTCCACTGGGAGTTTGATAACCACTTTCACCTATGCCAATCAGATAGGTGAAAAATCATATCCCATTGTAATGTTCATTTCCATTTGTTGAATTGCCAGCTGAGTGAATGTCTTTTTATGTGTATACTGTTCATTTGTGTTTTTTCCTGTTTGTGTTTTTTGTCCATTTAACTAATGGGCATTGATCAGCACAAGGTCTTTGTATATTCAGGATACTTTTTGACACACATTTCTCCTGGCTTATTGTTTATCTTCTTACCTTATTTGAAGCATCCTGGCTGGTTAGAAATGTTATAGATTTGTACGATCCCAGAAGAGACTCTGATGCTGGGAGGGATTGGGGGCAGGAGGAAAAGGGGACGACAGAGGATGAGATGGCTGGATGGCATCACTGACTCCATGGATATGAGTCTGGTTGAACTCCGGGAGTTGGTGATGGACAGAGAGGCCTGGCGTGCTGCGATTCATGGGGTCGCAAAGAGTCGGACATGACTGAGCGACTAAACTGAACTGAACTGAACGATCCCAGAAAATCCACAAAGAGATAGAAACTCAAGAGAAAGATAAGAGAGAGTGGGAAAGGTTGTCTGTAAAATTACTTGTAGGAAAAGCAGTTCGGGCCTGGCGTCAGGGTAGTGACTGAATTCATTTGGGTGTCAGTGCACAGTAACACTGTTAGGTTTGTGAGGTTCTGTTTCCTTCTGTTTGTGAGGTTCCTGAGGTTCTGTTTGTATTTAATTTGCAAGGCTTTGTTTCACAGAATTGGTTATAGTTCCTGTCACCCTCCTTCACCTCCTCCCTGACCACTCCTGTCCATGGGAGCTGAGCTACCATGCTCAACACCTGTTGTTTCCTGCACATTCTTAAAGTCCCCTGCAGTTTTTATTCCAGCCAGTTCCAAGGACTTTGAAACTTGTAGATAAAAGCTTACTATTTACTTATCACCTCTGCTACAAACTGAGGCCGCTTATGGCTAAGTTCCCTGTAAATTTCCTGTGATCATAAACTTAAATGCTGAATTATAGGAAAGTTCTCACTTTTTTCATTCTGGCACTTGCATTGAAATTACATTTCTGTGTTAAGAAAGTGAGAGCACAGAACTCACCTGGACCAAGAGTTTATTTGTGCCCTGTTCATCACGCTGATCCAGTCTGCCCTGTGTTTCTCAAATGCCTGTGACTTGCAGGAGATTCCCAAACTTACTGCTTTTTTGAAGAGTATGAGATTTGAGAGACCCAGGTCCTAGCTTGAGGTTTGCCATTTTGCAAGGCTGATGGAGCTTTCTGAGGCCAACTGTTCTTATCTGTGGAAAGCAGGATAAGACGATATTGTGTATGACTAACTCCTTGCAAAAAACTGTATTGCTGTTTGAAAAAGCCCATGGTTGTGTCATGCTTCGGGGTTTTGGGTGTTTTGTAGTTGGTGTTTTGGTTTTCTGTTTGTCATGTGCTTGTGTGTCTGCTTCCCCTAGTGCTGAATGCATGCTCTGATTTGTTGGAAGAACCTGGGGCCAACCTGGGCTTTGCCCCACAGCTTGCAGTACATGTTGCTCTTCCAAAATGCTGATTCTACTTCCTTGGGAGAGCCTTTCATTTCTCTGCAGGTTCAGGTCTGCTAGCTCTTGCTGTGTGGGTTTTCCCAAGGAATCTGCAGTGTTTACCTGCTGGTCTCACTGAGCGCCCTCCTTGAGTGGACTCCTCTAGGGTTTCTGACCCACTGAGGGGAAGGCCTGTGGAGGCTGAAGCCATGGGGCGGGTGCTTTCACCCAGCCTGAGTGGAGCTGACTTGTGGATTGTTTCGTTGTGATCTGTGAATCATCTGTCTCCAGATTTCATTATAACCACAAACTGTGCTGTGGTTTTAACCATTTGATCAGAGAGCCTTGCTTTTGGCCTGTTGTACTGCATGATTCGCACTGTTGCGCCTGTGTCTGTAATCATGCCTTCTTTAGTTTGTGTCCACTCACTTCAGGCCTTTGTGCTCCCTGCTCTTTACCAGCCTCTGGGTTTCTGTGGAGTAGGAGTTTGTGTTGTAAAAGCATTTGGGATACTTTCATAACACTGCGTGCATGCGTGCTAAGTTGCTTCAGTCAGTCGTGTCCGACTCTGTGCGACCCTATGGACTACAGCCTGCCAGGCTCTTCTGTCCATGGGATTCTCCAGGCAAGATTACTGGAGTGGGTTGCCATTTCATTCTGCAGGTCATAACACTTTGGGTTGTTTCCTTACCTCCCTTTAAGATTTTACATCTTAAATAAGATTAAAGAATTGTGAATGTGCCAAATTGTATTATGGATTTTAACAAGATGACTTCTACAGGCATATGACACTTGGTATGTATCAGTGTCTGTGTGTTTATATAAATGTATGGATGCGTTGTTTTTTTTTTAATTTTATCTTTAAACTTTACATAATTGTATTAGTTTTGCCAAATATGGGATTTGGTTGATTAAAACAAGCCTTCTCTTTGAGATATTCAGATTTGAAATTTTTGACTTTGTATCTGTTTTCCTCATAATTTATTTTTTAATGTTCCATGAGGTATGTGATCTAAAGATGACTTGGAAAAGTTTTTGAAGAATTAATTTGAAATTTTTTTCTCTTGACAGATTTGGAAATACTGATTAGATCATATATACATTTGTATATGTTTATATATTTTAATAAAGTTGTATTTAACTGGAAAAATTCTTTTATGACAAAAAAATTTCTACACGTTTTTGCTCTTTTATAAATGGTATATTTCTCCTCTAGTTTAGAAATGAATAGTGTTGAGCCTTTGAAAATAATCATACTATAAAATTATATTTTCTATTCCACAAAAGTTAGTAACTGGGAAAGGAAGGATTGTTTAGTTGTTAATATAATGACATCTTTGGTTTAATATATCAGTGGGGTAAAAACTTTGAGCTTCCTTTGCAGTAGGAAATTTTATGGCATATTCTTCTGAAAATAAGTCATATTATAGCAGCTTTATTGAGTATGTGTATGTGGTGAACTACTGAGTTTGGACATAGACAAGATTTACTTTTGAGTCTAGTTTTCCTTTTCACTGAGGTATGTATAAGGCTTAGACACACCCTCTGCTTTGACAAGTCTTTCCTTGTCACCACAGCTTCTATAACTTGCTTGTTGGTTGCTGACGCAGCATTTCAGAAATAGGCCAAGTTGTGTGGCCCCCAGGCTAAAGCTTTGTCTTCTCTCCCTAGCTCACAGCAGAGTGACTGCGGGGGTGGAAGGGAATGCTATAATGCTTTTTCCCAGGTTTATTTTGAAGGGAAGGCAAGGGAACTGAGAGTGCATCTTTCAGGGAGTTCAGCAGGATAGGAAAGGAATATGGGAAACAAAGGAGTGTAAGGATTTGATTGAGCTTGGAGTGTGGATACAGTAGGGAAATGAATTTAGCCATGTTGTGCTGGGGATTTATTGATTTAATGACAATAGTAGCCTGAAAATCTTCTTGGGGATTGTTGGCATGTTGACCCAAGCAGGGTTCAGGCAAATCAGGTTGAGATTCTGCTTCTCAGCGCCAGTGCTCTTTCTGCTGCCCCATTCCATAGTGTCTACTGATACCATGCCAAATCTTTATGTTCTTTCCAAGAAAAGTTGCTTTATTCTCGTTGACAAGTAAGCCTTTTTTTTTTTTTCCAGATTAGCACTTCTGTTAGCTCGAGTAGATTTACCTCACTCTCTTTCTTTGTTTTTAAGGAGTGTAAAGATTGGGGTCAGGAAATCTTTATATTGTAATTGGGTTTAAGCACTTGTTTCTTTAACTTGACTTTCTGTAGACCTAGTTTTTAAATAATTCTGGATTGATGTGGGCATTGGCCACTCTGAATAAACTTGTGTAACCAGATCATAGTAAGTAGTTCGATAATTTTTAATGAGACACTATTTCAAATTCTAGAACTGCTTACTAAATCTTGTTACACATAGTTATTGGTCACTGCCTCTCCTTATAAGCTGGCTCTGTGCTCTTTATTGATCTCTGTGCAGTATGAGTGGATATGGAAGACCTTGCTAGCTGAATGACCTTGGGCAGAGCAGTAAAGGATCCTCTTGTGGGCTTAGGACGTGTTTGTAGAATCTGAACCAAGGGATTGTCTTATTTTGTATTGTGTGAAATTTTGGTATTTTTAAGAAGCTTTCAGGGAAAATTAGGAAGCCATTATCTTCATCCTGATATTCAGCCTAAAGCAGACGTATTTGGGGTCTTTGTCCTTTTAGGTCTTGACATGATCTCCGGTAGATAACAAAACTGTGAGTTTTCTACTTTAAAGTCATTATTGACACAGATTTCTTACTGGTATCAGGGTTTTTGAGCCAGAATGGAAATTTTAAAATGGGTAAAATAGAAGTCTGTAGCTTTCTATTTAGTTTTAACTTCAGACTAGGTAGGCTTATGCATTTTAACTGAACCTAAGAAAGAGTGAGTCTAGGAGAATAAACTGAATCTATTGAGACAACGTTAAAAACCCAAGTTGTTAAATATAGGTGAAGAGCACGTTGTTGTTGTTGTTGTTTTGGCTGGTGGGGGAAATATGAGGCTTCCATGTTTATTTGGGTAGAGTGGTTTGTTTGAGTAAAAGTCTTGTGTTTAAATCCTATTCAAAGCATGAAAACATGTTTAACTGAATTTAATCTCCATGTACTCAACTTGCTACCCTCTTTGGAACAGTCTCACACACTAAAATAACATCAGAGAGGATAAAGTGAATCAGAGGTTAAGACAGATATGCTTAAGTGAGCTTTACTATAGCTCCCATACTAATTAAAACAAGTTGACAAAATACTTTGAAAGTATTAGTTTCCCTTCGTTACAGGACTTAGTATCTTTTAAAAAGTTTTAGTAGAGAAGGGTCTCGAGATAGTTGAGAAAATTTACTTAAAAACTTTTTTAGTTTTCACTTGAGAAAATACTCACCAGTTAGTCAAGAAATGATTTTTAACCCCCTGGTGAGTCTGAGGTGTGGTGTGGGCACCAGTCTCCTTCTCCTCTGATCTGTGCTCGGTACTGCCCCACAGGGAGGGCTGGTGACCGAAGCAGAGGCGTGGCCCATGGGCCTCGTGGGTGACCAGGTGGGGATCCAGTCCTGGACCTAGTTGTGGTGCTCTTTGAGTGTAGCTGAGGGACGTGGGGCTTTGGGCTGGGAGTTTCTGAGATTCCTGAATGCATGTGTGACGTCATCACTGTAATTTTCAAAAGGCTGATTTGAGGGTGTTGATAAAACTTTTTAAGACAGATATACTTAGGTGAGCTTTACTATAGCTCCTATACTAAGTAAAACAAGTTGACAAAATACTTGAAAAATACTTTTTTTGCTTGTGTGTCCCCAAAAGGAATTTGAGAAAGCAAAGTCCCTTTTACTTAATACTGTTTCACCCTGTTTTTTTTTTTTTTTAATTTAAGTTTAAATGCAGAGGTACAGTCTTCAGTTTACTGTAAATCTTGTCATTTTGATGTATTTAAACAGAATCCAAAATCATAGTAACTTGATAGCCATAGTCATTTAAAAGATCATGGTCAGAAATTTTACATTTTTTTTCTATTTTTATCATCTTGTCATTTTTCTATAACAAAATATGTCTTTAAACTTAAATTTATATTAAGAACTACTTCCGGAATGATAGAAGGACCCCTGGATATCTGCCTCTTCTTAAAAACAATGTGAACACGGGAAAAAATGATCAAAATCAACTTTTCAGAATTCTAGAAATTAACAAAAGACTTGCTTTAATCCTCGGAGTTTTTATTCAAGGGAAATGACTGAGTCATAGTAGGAACAATGAATTTTGTTTTCTCTTAACTTGTCTATTCCCATTCCCTCTCCCTGGCTCTGTGGTAGCTTGGTTTTTTAAAAAAAATTTATATATATATGTGTGTGTGTGTGTTTGAAGTAGGGTTGATTTACAGTGTTGTGTTAGTTTCTGGTGTACAGCAAAGTGATTTAGTTTTATGCATGCATATATATATATAGGTATACGTATACTTTTCAGATTCTTTTCCTTTGGTTGTTATATTGAATATAATTTCCTGTGCTGTACAGTAGGGCCTTGTTGTTTATCTATTTTATATATAGTAGTATGCATTGTGAAAGTAGTGTCTGACTCTTTGCGACCCCATAGACTGTACAGTCCATGGAATTCTCCAGGCCAGAATACTGGAGTGGGTAGCTGTTCACTTCTCCAGAGGATCTTCCCAACCCAGGGATCGAACCCAGGGCTCCTACATTGCTGGTGGGTTCTTTACCAGCTCAGCCCCGAGGGAAGCCCTGTAATATTCATAGTAGCTTTAAAACAAGCAGCCTAGTAGTCACTGGAGGGGGAAGAACAGATTTGAAGCTTCCTCCAAAACTCTAGTCCCAGAGAACTACCGCCGTTTGACGTGTCCGGAAGCTGCCTGGTAAAACCTCATTCACAGGGCTGGTCTTTATTTGACCTGGCTCAGAGGTTACCCAGTGTTAGAAGCCCTCTTACGATGTCTGCTGAACACACTCAGCAGCAGTTGTTTGTCATTGTAATTATGATACTAGCCAGCAGCCAGAGCAAACAAAAAATGGGTCAAAACACTTAAGAAGAATGTCTTGAAAGTGGGAAGCCCATAAAGGGTTTTGAGAAGCTCTGACACATTCCTGGTGCCCTAGAGCAGGGGTCCCAGCCTCCAGGATCCAATGCCTGATGATCTGAGGTGGAGTTGATGCAGTAATAATAGAAATAATGTACTTGAACCATCCCAAAACCATCCCCCCAACCCCTGGTCTATGGAAAATTTGTCTTCCATGAAACCCATCCCTGGTGCCAAAGAAGTTGGGGACCGCTGCTCTAGAAGACCGTGCATGTGGGCAGGGCTCAGAGCATGCCCAGGGAAGACTTGAAGAGCCCCTCATTGTTGCTTCTGGCTGATCTGGAGACTCCAAAAAAGCCAAAAGTAAAGGCCAGTAAGGTTGTAAATTGTTGAAGCATTGAAGGTTTACCCAACACACACACAGCCCCTTGGCAAAGGGTGGGACACTTACTGTTCAGGGCGTTTAAGGAAGTCTCTGTCCAGTTATTAGCTGACCACCAAACTAACTGAGTAGAAACTTTGGTGGCTACATGTGATGGAAAAATAGAGACCTTACAGAATTAGTCACTAAACAAGCAAACAGCAGTAACAACAGCAGCAGCATACTGGAAGGAGGGAAAATCTGATTTTTAGAGTTACCACGCTGATTTTCAGAGTTGGCACTGTTATTAAAAGTGTCTAGTTTTCAACAAAAAAAATATAAAATACTCAAAGTCACAGGAAAGTGTGGCTAACAAATTTATTCATCATTTTCAACCCCTATATGAAGCTCTGCACTGGGCACACAACAGGTGTTCAGAAGTGTTATTGAATTGACTTGTAATTAGCTGATTTTCAGAGACTTTGTGTGTTTTTCTTTTGTATTAAGTGTTTAACCCTGAGACAAACCCTGGTGTGTTTATTTTGTCCTTTAGAACAGGGTCTTTATTAAATGATAACTATTAATAGAAGCCATACATTTTCCCAAATGAGTGTTTGTTAGTATTCTGGAAAATTTGAAAGCTCTTTATTTAATTAATTAAATATAATAAATCTGCTAAGAAAACTGCCTCATTCAGAGACCAGATTAGTTTGAAATATTTCCTGTGTAAAGTTTGCTTGTATGGTTTGAGTTTTTACAGCACTTTGAGAATATAACTATTGTACTGTTTTGCAAATGTCCAGATCTCTAGAGACCTGTAATCAAGTGCTCATGTTATCCAGTATTTGACTTATTTATAGTAAAGATTCCAAAACTTTAGTGTGTCAGACCTAATAAACTGGTGTTACATCTACATATCTGGACATGCTTATTAAAAAAAAAATCTGGAAAACAAATCTGGCCTCAAATCCATAATATTTTCAGATGATTAATAAACCTTTACTGTGTTCGCGATCAGTCTTGAGGATGGCAGAAATTCAGGGTTGTTATGTACTGTATTGACATTCTCTGATTCATCCCAGGAGCAGAGAAGGAAAGTGGAACTGCTGAAGACATCACATCAGTGCACAGAGTGTTATCAGTATATCCTGGTTTCAGATACTTACTTGTGTATATTTTTCTATATTCATCATTCTTTTCTGCTCCAGTGTCTGTAAAAAAAGATGAAGCAAACCTACTGGACCTGCAAGCCTCAAAACCCCATGTCACTGCAAGGAGAAGATGCTCACTGAATTTGCATTGATGCCAGGCAGGAAGGCAAGGGAAGATTAATATCTTGGAGAATGTGGTCAGAATTCCAAAAGCTGTTGACAGATCCCTGCCGAGGCGAATGCTAGGCTGGCAATATTCAAAGAGTGACACGAGAAGGAGCAACCTATAAAGCTAATAGTTGTTTACTGGCAATTGTAATTGCCAAAAAGTCTGGGGTTTACAGTGGATCTTGAGGCTAAAATTTAACTGTTGAAGAACTTGGTTAGCAAAAGTGAGGGTCTTTTGTTGTTCACTGTGGAAGTAATATTGTATCTAGAGTAGGTGTGTATGCGTGTAAACATGCATGTGTATGAAATTACACTGTTAGGGTGATATCTGGTTATTCAGAGATACACTCATGTACACCTATGTATGACTGTGTGCGTTATTTCAGTAGGCATGTTATAAACTTTTTTTTTCTTATATTCTTTCATGTGAATACATATAGCTATAATTAGTATACCAATGGACATGACTTTTATTATTTAAACAAGTTGTCATTATAATTGCTAATGCCATTAATAAAGGCTCGATGGCTATAGTAATCTGCTATTCTTGATGTTAGGTTTTACATTGGCATTTTTTTTCACTTGTCATCCTGTAGGGGCTCAGATGGTAAAGAACCTGCCTGCAATGCAGGAGACCCGGGTTTGATCCCTGGGTGGGGAGTATCCCTTGGAGAAGGGAACGGCTACCCTCTCCATAGGGTCGCAAAGAGCCAGACACAACTGAGCAACTAACACGTTCATCCTTTAGAAGGTGAAGTTGGTTGGACCCTTGTAGCTGTCGGTGGCGATGTAACCTTGCAGCAGGTTCAGATTGTGTGGCCACATCTGTAACACTTGCCATTTCGCTATTCATTGCTCTTCTGTCTGCCTCTCCCCTTAGAGCTAATCTCTGCAGTGAACATGGGACTGTCCTTTGCCTATTTGTCAGAAATGAATTCCTGGGTTTGCTAGGTGAGGGAAGAGTGGGAAGAAGGGGAAGTAAAGAGGCTGCTGTTGGGGAGAGCTGAGTGGAGACAAGACTGGGCTCACAGGGGATGACAGAGTCTAGGCTTTGTGGGTTAGAGCCCTGCACACAGGATCTCCTCTTCCCGGAAGAAGACGAGGTAGGGTGGAGTTGACAGGCGCCAGAGCCCACTTCACCATGTCTCAACTTCACCGGTGAGGCTGGGAGCAGGTGACAGAGGAGGCACCTACCTGGTCCAGGCAGGACAAGGAGGCCGGAGGGGCTGGATTGGCTGGCAGAGCTCTGAGCAGCAGGAGTCAGCCTGGGATGTGTCTGAGAGACACCAGGCTGGTTGGGAACAGGTGGATGGCTGGGTATGAACAGCAGAGTGGGAAGCTGAAGGGGCTGAGCCCAGGGGAAGGAGTGAGAGTGTGGAGCTGGTGAGCACAGCGGCTCCAGGACTCAGTGCTTATGCCCCAGCCGCTCCTCAGGGGTGGAGCGTGGGCAGGTAGAGAGGACAGCCCTTCCTGAAGGGGTTGAGTTTGTGGGGCTCCTGGGCTCTGTGGGTCAGCACTGGCCTCTCCTCTCAGTTTGCATCCTTTTCTGGCCGACTTTGGAAAAACGAGGAGGGAGGAGAGCATCTGCCCCCCACCCCAAAGTCCACAGTTTGATATAAATTAGGCAAAGCTGGTTTGAAATTTATGGCAAAAGGTGGGGAATGGATTTTTGTTTTGATCATTCATAGCCTCCTCCTCCTACAAATAAACTGGCTTTCAAAAATACATGTAATACTATAAGAAATAATAAATAAGTGAGAATATTAGTAATAGGGATGATACTGTTAGGAAAAATAATGGATATCTTGGGGCATTGCAAGAGGTGGGTCACAAATGTGGCTTTCAGATTTCTAGTACAGGGAGGGAAAAGGCAAACAGAAGCAGAGGTCTGCACTCCAGGGTCCATCGGATAGAAAAACAAAGCAAAACAAAACCAGTGACTTACAAAATGTTATACTGCGCAATGTCCATGACAATATCCTTTCATAAATAAAACAAATTTGTTAGGCCTGCTCACATCATTAAGGGGCTTCCCAGCTGGCACTAGTGGTAGAGAATTCACCTGCCAATGCATGTAATACCTTCATACTGTAAGAGATACAGGTTCGAATCCCTGGGTCAGGAAGATCCCTTGGAGGAAGGCATGGCAACCCACTGCAGTATTCTTGCCTGGAGAATCCCATGGACAGAGGAGCCTGGCGAGCTACAGTCCATGGGGTCACAAAGAGTCGGACACGACTGAGCAACTGAGCATGCATGCGTATGCACCATTAAAAGCAGCCTGTCCAGGGAATAAAACAGTGTGGTCCAGGTAACCAGCCCTGTGACACCTGGCTTTACTAAGAGATAGCTTTTACCTGTTGCAAGGCTGACATACTCAGATGCCTCCAGGGCCCTGGCATATGAATAAGTTCGTGAACAGGGCTGGAGTGGAGACCTGAATGACCCAGAGAGGGCACGATGCATCTAAAAGGCATTTATACTTCATAACAAGAATCCCTGTACTGGTTTAATAAAACACTGCAGGCTAGACCACCCCACTGGAGCTCAGATCTAGAAGAGCGTGGACATCATCTATGACATCTTTCATAAATATTGTTTCTCTCAGTAGAATGTTTGGACGGTATTGAACAGCAGTGAGTCGTGGGCGTATTTTCTGACAGGTGCCTTGTCTGCAGATGACCCCTGTTGCCAGTTGGTCACACAGCTGAATGTTTTACCCGTTGGACAGACTGGGGGGAGGTGAAGCCATTTGTCTTTTCAGCCGAGGCCTTCGGGAATCCAGAGGCAAGGGGAGGGCCCAACTCCACTGTGGCCTTTGGTCTTCAGGCACCATTCTGGATGCACCGAGAGAGAAGTAAGCCAACATTTTTGGGACACTGTACTTATAACTTAGGTGGTAAATGGCAATCACATATAAAAATATTTTGGAGTTTTGATTATGGCTGTATTTGGAATATTCGTGCATGCAAAGGGAAGGCCATTGACAGGGATAATCAGAATCAGGTTCTTTAGTGTTTCAGGGAAGCAAGGAAATGCTTTAAAATTGCATTATAGTACTGGAGGATAACATGAAGTCTTTTCTGGAGTCTCAACAGTGGGATGGTTTAATATCTGGGCAGTCTTTCTGTTGTTATATATGTGCACACATTCAGACACATGTGCACATACACATGTACTTAACCTGGAGTTCTGTCTGCATCCTGTGATATTGTGGTTTGGTTCTGAGAGCTCATGGACTAGTCTTCAGAGTGAGTGCATGCAGTACATGAAATGCCAGGGTGCTGTGTAGTTCTCTGAGATTCAGTGCCCTCAAGATCTAAATCTCCAGGTAGGAGAAAAGGCAGTCTGCTAATTTATTTCCTAGTATCACGTGATCCCATTGTATGCAAATTTATTATGCAAATTTCAACTAAAGACACGTAAATGATAATAAAAGTTTCCCGTTATGTGCAAAATTTCGGCAGGCACATTCCCCCAAATTATGCATCAGGCTATCTCATATTTTCAAAGCCAGCAGGTCAACTGAATTGTAAAAATGCTTTGTTACCCAATGTCACATCCTTTTCTTTTTAAGAGAAATACCTTCTAACCCTTGGCAATATTATGTGAACTCTTGTTGCTTACAGATATCCTTCATGGATTTAAGTGACATTTGTGTTATTATTTTCAAATTAGCTTATAACTCAAGCCTTTATTACAGCATTCAGAGTATCCAAGTTGTGCTAATAATACTCGTGCTGGAAAACATCCTGAAAATCTGTAACTTTGGAACAGAAATAGGATAAAACACTATGCTATGCCATGCTGTCAATTTATGAGGTACAACTGAGAAATATTAGAGATAATTCTGCTATTAAAAAGCAGCAGTAAAGCAAAAACACAGCACAGCGGCTGAGCTGCAGATTTATGCGTTCCGAGGATGCATTCCCCATACTCCGCCCGCAGACTGTGAGGTAATCAGTCTTGAATTATGTAAGTTCTTTAGGAACACATCTCATAAATCAAAGGCAGCCATGCTTTTTGTGAATCCCTGTTACCCAGGCTTGGAAAAGATCTTTTAGGTTGAAAACTACATATAGCAAGGTACTTGGCTGACACTGAGTAGAAGATCTTTAAGGGGCTAGGAGAACAGAATTTTCCTTCTGCTTCTTTAAAACTTGTCAGTACATATTTAGTGACTTATTTTATGCATGCTGCCCTGCTTTGTTTGTGGGGGGAAAGCACGTATTTTTTGTACTTACTTACAGATGGAGAAAGGAGGATGGTCACTTCCTGGTTGTAGCTTTGCTCTAAATGCAGTCCTTTTGTTTCTACATCAAGTAATATAAAGTGATAGGGCTTTTAATAATAATTGTGTATATTTAAATGGTGCTCATTATGGGCTGGGCACCATTCAAACTGCCTTAATAACTCCTTTGATATTCACGGCAACCCTTTGAGGTAGATGCTCACTCTTGTTGCTGCCATTTTACAGGTGAGAAGAAAGAAGCCCAGGGAGGTTGAAGTGACTAGTCAGAGGTCTTAAAACTGCTAAGTTTAGAGCTACAAGTCAGTCCAGGCTGGTTGGCAGGCTCCAGAGTCTGTATCCTCAATCACCATGCTCCGGCCCCTCAGGAAGCTTGGAGATAGATGAGCAGCCTCAGGTCAGAACAGTCGTCCCCCAGGGAACTTGCTCTTCAGACAAGAGGGTGTGCTCCCCCTAAGAGGAATTACTGTATGGAACAGAGCTGTATCATAAGACAGTTGTTCAGAAACCTTAAAGTTTGCATTTGGTACCTGGATGCTGAAGGAGGGTAGAATAGATCGTGGTAAGTTTGAGGAAGTAAGTGTGAGGGCCAGGTGCTGCCCGAGAGAGGCTCCTGGCTGAGTCTCGAAGGCCTGTGGAGACTGCTAGACAGGGGCTGAGCTCCCTGGGGGCCAGCTTCCCCCACCCTCCCTCCAACAGCACTCCGTCACTGCAGACTCCTATATCTGACTGGGCCCTAGTTGCCTTCCACGAGACATTGATTAGACACATGACACAGTTTTCACCGTAGTGGGTTTGCAAGGATGAATGTGACCGAGTCCCTACCTTAGGCTTTGTCTAGAAAGCCTCACATGACTTCAGAAGCCTGTCTACCCCGCCAAACTCCCCTCCTGCCTGTGATGCTTGAAATTATTTTAAGAGCTGTGAGAACAGTTAATTTCACAGTTAGGAAGCTGAAAACAGCAGTGTCTGGTTTGGGGGTTCCTGTCAGCGCGAACGAGTTTATCATCAAGAGCTTTGGGTTGGTTGGGCAGCCAGTATAAATGGCCGCTGTCAGATCCTTCCCTTTCTTTAGGTTCTGGGGGTGGGTTTGGGAGGGGGACACCAAGGCCTGAGGTGGGAGGAAGGATACAGGATGAGATGGAGAGGGATAGATGTTGCCCAAGTGATGTCAGCCTCCTTATCTTATTGTCCAGACTGGAAACGACTTGAGATTTTTGCCCAGAATGAGGTGAAAGTAGAAGTGAAAGTCTCTCAGTCGTGTCTGACTCCAGGCCGGAATACTGGAGTGGGTAGCCTTTCCCTTCTCCAGGGGATCTTCAAACCCAGGTCTCATGCATTGGTTGCAGGCTGATTCTTTACCAGCTGAGCCACAAGGGAAGCCCAAGAATACTGGAGTGGGTAGCCTATCCCTTCTCCAGGGGATCTACCTGACCCAGGAATCGAACTGGGGTCTCCTGCATTGCAAGTGGATTCTTTACCAACTGAGCTATCAGGGAGCAGAATGAGGTGAGCCCTGATTATTTTCACTTGGGCAGGGAGAAATAGAAACTGAGTGTGAGATATTTGATGGTGAGGCCGTAAAAACATGTACTGGAGAGTTCCTATACGTTTTTTAAAACCATACTGTCTTCATATGAAGGAACCTTTTCTCATTTTGCTTGTTAGGCAGCACAGCTCAGACTAAAGTCCCGAGGGTTGTGCGTAACAGAGGCCCTCACTGAAGCGAGCGTTCCCTTCTCCTCACTTACCCTCATTTATACCTTTGTGGGACTACTATTCTTAATAGCTAAGAATTTTCTAAATTTAGAAGTAGGTTTCAGGAAATAATCAAATACGTTCTATAATGTGGCAAGTTTTGTTATAGGTGTGATGTTTGAATGCCACTAGTGCTGTTTTTACAGTTAAAAGAACGTTTGCTATATGTTTCAGTAAATTGCAAAACTTAGGAAACTGAAACAAAGGCATGACATTATCCATTTATTGACTTACTTTCTCAATGCCTTAGAGCAGCTTGCATTTAGTGGGGGAGCACTAAATTTAGAAGAGTTTTTATGGAACTTTACAGTCACGAAGCGCTTCCACCTGTATTTGAGGTGAGTGAGCGCAAGCATTTGTATCCTTACTTTATAGATGAGGAAACTACTCCAAGTCAAACAACTAGTCAGTGGTGGAACTGGCGCTCACATGCCCTTCATTCTTCCCAGCTGCCTTTCCAAACAAATCCTGAAGGAAATCGTGTCTTTGAGCAGAAAGGCAAGCCCTCTATGGCTTCACTAGAAGCCTGTGTAAGAAAATGAAAAGGGGGGAGGAAAAAGAAGGCTGTGTAGATATAAAAGCTTTGTCAGAGGCCCTTTCCCAAGGTTCCCCTATTCCTCACCCTGTTCCCCAGAGCCTCGCCCTATAAGGCTGGAGGTATGTAACAGGGCGAGGTGTCTATTGCGTATGTTTGGTGTTAAACAAGCCCTGGCTTTATATCTTTGCACGCAGGCATGCATGTTAATGCTATATTTAGCTCTTTCCAGGTGGCACTAGTGGTAAAGAACCTGCCTGCCAATGCAAGAGACACAGGATACCTGGGTTCGATCCCTGGGTCGGGAACATCCCTGGAGAAGGAAATGGCAACCCCACTCCAGTATTCTTGCCCGGAGAATCCCATGGACAGAGGAGCCTAGTGGGCTGCAGTCCATAGAGTTGCAGAGACTTGGACATGACTGAAGCGTCTTAGTGTGCATACACTTGGCTTTATATATATTTTTGAGATCTAACCATAAGGCCACATCAAAGTGGCTGCCATGTGAACCAGCCGAGCTGGCAGGTTGGAGTGGAGACACTTTGTTGTGGAGTCCCACCTGGAGAAACAGGTGGGAATGGCTGTGATGAAGACAGATTGTGTTAGAGGAACAGGGACGTGGAACTGTGTTCCCTCCTCTGTGCATGTGGTCCAGGCACGAACGTCTTTAGAGCTCTTACCATGGCTTGCCAATCTTTCCAAGTCCAAAGACGTGATATGTAGGAAGTGCTCAGGATTGGTTGAATGATATGCATTTGGAACTTAAAAAAAAGATGTAAGAATAATTTTTCCCCTTTTAGTCTACCTTTCTTTAATGTGAAAAATACTTTTAAAAGAAACATCAAGTCAATCTCAACATTTAAAATTTAAAGTTTTGGATATTGTGCATGCAGAGGTATTCCTGGGTCATTCTTAAATTTAATTTCCTTAGTCCTGGGTTAATATCATTTAGGTTTTTGCCAGTACATTTCAGAGCCGTTCCCTTCAAAGCTGTTCCTCTGCAGGACTGACAGTAAAAGCCACTGAACTTTGTTTAATTGACTAATTAACATTTTAAAACACTGTGTTTTAAAATGTCACCTGGAGCCTAGGTGACTACAGCTAATTTGCCCAGTGTACACACAACTCTTCTTTTCAGTGTGCTTCCCTACCCTAGTCTCTATGCTAGGATCACAGCCTTCTCTCTTCCTTCTGCTCTGCTTATCATGTGTGGGTTTCATGTGCCAGTGTCTTTTTAGTGAGCCTTTATGCAACACTGGATGTGTGCAAGACCTGAGCCCAGTGGGGCCAGGAAATCAGATAAGTGTAATAGGCATCCTCACTTAAGTCATCACCTGATGAGACCACAGTGTGGACTCAGATAAGGTTCAGATCAGAACCTTCCTGGGAGTGGGGAGATCAGGATGCAAGGGAAGAGGGGAGTCCTGTTATCTAGAGGTGGGCCTTGAAGAATGGGAGGAAGCGGAGGTGATTTACTGCATGCCAGGCTCTGCTCTGAGCACCATCTGTGTATCTATATATTTCATCCTTTTAAGAACCATATAAGGTCCATTCAGTTGACACCTGCATTTTATACAGAGGAAGCTGACACAAAGAGAAGTAGTTACCTGTCTGCGAGCACACAGCTCATCGATGGTACTGCTGGAGTTCTCACCTGGGCAGTCAGGCTGCAGAGTTCATGCTGCCAATTGCTACACTGGGCATTTGGGGTTTGAACAAGTGAAGATGAAGTGTTGTGACTCCCAAGACGTATATGGGGAAGCCATGGTAATCACAGAGGTGGATTAGTCAGTTTGGGCCATTTTGCTGAGTTCCTGGAATCCCACACTGAAGGGGATGATTGTACCATAGAGGGCCATCAGCTTTGTGGGCCCCGTCATTGGCATTGCTTCGTTTGGTGGCATGTCGTACTTGTCATTGGTGGGCATCGGGGATGCTGGGAAGGTTTAGGGAAATTGCATAGCTTCCAGATGTTCATAAATCTTATTTACTTCTTAAGAAATGGGGTCTACTCTGTGTTACCAAGTTTTACCTCCCTTCTGGGAACCTGCTTGGCCTTTTGTACACCCTATGGGTAGAGATACCTTGGTGTTCCTGCTTGCTGTCCTCATAGCTTAAGGAGAATTTTTTTTTTTTTCCCTCATGAACTGGCAGTGTAATTCTTTGTAGACTAACAATTAGTTTAATCAAACATCCTGCCATTAGGTATCAGACCATTCTAGAGTGCTGGGGATGAGGCAAGTCTGTTTTCTTTTCTCCATGGTATTCAGGATTACCCAACCCTATGAGAAAGGGTTTGAGAGCCCTTTTGGAGCTACCATCTGAACTTGTTGGTTCAGTTGTTCTTGTTATTTAGTTGCTAAGCTGTGTCCAACTGTTTGCGACTTCATGAACTGTAGCCCACCAGGCTCCTCTTCCATGGGATTTTCCAGGCAAGAATACTGGAGTGGGTTGCCATGTCTTCCTCCAGGGGATCTTCCCGATCTAGGGGTGGAACCCTCATCTCCTGCTTGGCCGGCAGATTCTTTACGGTTGAACCACCAGGGAAGCCCTCTTGTTGGTTCCCTAGCTGCATCATATTTTCTAGTTCAGCAGAGTGATTCATTTAAAAAAAAACCCTGAAACTGCCTGTCATTACACTCATGTCTCAGGAAGACCTCATACTACACTGTTGCAAGCACTGATGCACAGCTAATTGCACTGTGAAGGATTTGGGCTTTTTGAAGCTCAATGGTTTTTTCAGCTGATAACAAATATCACAGAATAAATTTCCTTGGCACAACATCCCACCAAAAGAAAGCAGTGAACGTTTTCTACCCCGGTCTGGTGTTATTCCAGTAGTAGGAATCTCCACACCAGAAACGTGCTGTGCCTTGGCGTGAATGGGCTCAGGCGGGATGGTGAGTGAGCTTTGATCTCGCTCTTGGTGTTGGCTGGAATCGCACAGCGCGCCAGCTGAATCTGTCTCTTTCTGTGCTTCTCCCCAGAAGCCCCTTGTGCAACGCCGCTGATCTGCAGCTTCGGGAGGCCGGTGGACCTGGAGAAAGACGACTACCAGAAGGTGGTGTGCAACAACGAGCACTGCCCGCACAGCACCTGGATGCACTTGCAGTGCTTCTACGAGTGGGAGAGCAGCATCCTGGTCCAGTTCAACTGCATCGGCCGGGCCCGGAGCTGGAACGAGAAGCAGTGCCGCCAGAACATGTGGACCAAGAAGGGCTACGACCTGGCCTTCCGCTTCTGCTCCTGCCGCTGCGGCCAGGGCCACCTGAAGAAGGACACGGACTGGTACCAGGTAAAGCGGATGCAGGATGAGAAGAAGAAGAAGTCGGGGTCAGAGAAGAACACCGGGAGGCCCCCCGGCGAGGCAGTGGAGGAGGCCAAGAAGTGCCGGCCGCCCTCCAAGCCCCAGAAAGGCTTGAGCCACGACCTGCCCCGCCGGCACTCCATGGACCGGCAGAACTCGCAGGAGAAGGGCGGCGCTGGGGCCGGCGCGGCAGTCTACGGGGCACGCTCGCCCTGCGGCTCCCCGGGCCAGTCCCCGCCCACCGGCTACTCCATCCTCTCCCCCGCCCACTTCAGCGGCCCCCGCTCCTCCAGGTACCTCGGGGAGTTCCTCAAGAACGCCATCCACCTGGAGCCTCACAAAAAGGCCCTGGCTGGGGGCCACGTGTTCCGAAACGCCCACTTTGACTACAGTCCGGCGGGGTTGTCGGTTCATAGGGGGGGCCACTTCGATGCGCCCGTGCAGTTCCTCCGGCGCCTGGACCTGTCCGAGCTCCTGACTCACATCCCCCGGCACAAGCTGAACACTTTCCACGTGCGGATGGAGGACGATGCCCAGATGGGCCAGGGCGAGGACCTGCGCAAATTCATCCTGGCAGCCCTGAGCGCCAGCCACAGGAACGTGGTGAACTGCGCCCTGTGCCACCGGGTGCTCCCGGTGTTCGAGCAGTTCCCGCTGGTGGATGGAACTCTGTTCTTAAGCCCCTCGAGACACGATGAGATCGAATACGATGTTCCCTGTCACCTTCAAGGTACAGGTGTTCACTCACCTTGCCGGTTTTCTGTGTGTGAGAAGTGAAAAGCCAATGAGAAGGGATGGCTGTGTTCGGGCTTCATTTTAACTGCTGGTGTGTTTTTGTTCTAGACAGGAGCTAGCTAACATTTGAATATTTCAGCTCTGCCCAGTGAGGTGGTGGAGGTGATATCCTTCACTCTGATGTCACACTATACTAAGTATACAGTGGTCCTGGTGGGTAATTTTATGTTTTTGTCTTGCTCTAATTTGAAGAGAGGATTCGGGTGTGCAGTGTTTAGTAATTGGGAAGAAAGTTAGAGAAGGAATTGCATAAAAATGTTTTACTTGCTATAAAATAGTTGCCTTTGAAATCTATGTTAATATACTCAGCAAGCTATAGTATATTCTCTTTGATCTTTGTAAACATAACACAGTGAAGGAAAAGGAGGGGTCAGAGACTGTGAGTTTTTAGATTAGTTGAATTAATCTTAAAATTTGTGAAAGGCGACACTTTCTTGATCGCAGGAAAAATCAGATATTATTCTGGTAGTGAGGGATGGCTTCCCTTGGTAGCTCAGCTGGTAAAGAACCTGCCTGCAATGCAGGAGACCCTGGTTTGATTCCTGGGGTCGGGAAGATCCCCTGGAGGAGGGATAGGCTACCCACTCCAGTATTCTTGGGCTTCCTTGTTGGCTCAGAAGGTAAAGAATCTGCCTGCAATGCTGAAGACCTGGATTTGATCCCTGGGTTGGGATGATCACCCGGAGGAGGCCATGGCAACCCACTCCAGTATTCTTGCCTGGAGAATTCCTATAGACAGAGGAGCCTGGCAGGCTGCAGTACATGGGGTCACAGAAAGTTGGAGATGACTGAGCAACTAAGCACACACATGCGAGAGTAAGAGGTGGGGAGCTTATTAGTGCTGTGGATAACATACAGAGACTGGGACATTTCACCGAGAAATGAATGACGGGGTTGGTCAGTTGACAGAGAACTCTGTCAATTCATGTAAAACTATTGAATTTATGTAAATATGGGATATATGACATATAAGCTGTTTGTAACTTTAAAACCGTGCTAAGAAAGCCTATAGTAAGAAGGATATATCCCCACTTAACTTCTTCCTAGCAGCCCCTGCTGTCTCACTTCTCAGAGACACTCTCGAATCTTAACTAACTTCAGATTTTTACCATCATAATTTTAAAACCGTGAACTTCATTCTCCAATTTTAGGTATTACCTGTTGATTTACCCTTAAAAATTAAAAAAAATTTTTTTTGGCTGTGTTGGGTCTTTGTTGCTGCACAGGCTTTTCCCTAGTTGCTGTGAGCGGGGGCTAGTCTGTAGTTGCCGTGGGCGGGCTTCTTGTGGTGGCTTCTCTTAACGTGGAGCCTGGGCTCAGGGCGCGAGGGCTTCAGTAGTTACAACATTTGGGCTCAGTAGTTTCAGCTCCCAACTCTAGAGCACAGGCTCAGTAGTTGGGCTCACGGGTTTAGTTGCTCTGCAGTATGTGGGGTCTTCTTGGACCAGGGATCAAGCCTATGTCTCCTGTATTGGCAGGAGGATTCTTTACCGCTACCCACCAGGGAAGTAAAGTATTGATTTACTTTTAAGGTGGATGATGATTTATGCTTTCTTGTATCTTCCCCTTTCTCTCAGGATAATGCATCAGAATTCTTCGTTGAATACATCACAATTCTTAGTTGACTCCTTAGTGATTTTGCTATTATGAGTATGTAAATATTTAATCCTGAGCCAGCAAGTATAGATATATTTCCTGTATAGAGAGTCATATGTTCCAGGACACCTTTTGTTTTTATCGGGGTTAATTGCTTAACCTTTATTGAAGCTTTGGTTGGTAGTTCTAACTCTCCAGCAACTCTACAAACCACCTTCAAAAACATTTCCACATACCTGTCAAACATTTTATGAGTTTTTTTCTAGAAATTTTTTTCGTGGACACTTTCACCTTCCTGCTCCTGTCTATCCTGGTGCACTTAAATACTACCTAGCTGTACTACTTAGGTGTCCTAGGAAATTCCTTCATCTCTTTTCCTGTTTTTTATCTTCTGCTTCCTTGATCTCATGCTTTCTTTTTTATTCTTGGTTAATTTCCTATTTGTTGAGAAGCATCCTTTAGGAGCTTTCTGAGAAAGGAGGCTTGGGAATAAATGTTTTGAGATGTTGAAAGTCTGGTAGTGTCTTGATTCTGTCTTCACACTTGATTGGTAGTTGGCTGGGTATAGTCTTCCAAGTTTTAATTATTTTCCCTTTGGAATTTTGAAGGCTTTTCTTCACTGACTTCTGTCTTCCCCTGTTGCTACTGAGAAATCTAATATCATTCTTACTTCTGTTCCTTTATCTTCCCTTCCTATCCTCCAAAGGTTTTTAGATTTTCTCTTTCTAGTATTCTGAAGTTTAACCATGATATGAGTCTCTTTTTCCATTTATTGTGCAAGATGCTTTCTTAGCTTTAAGATTTTGTAAACCTAGAGTCTTCAGTTTGGGGAAATTTTCTTTTGATTTATTTCTTTGATGATTTACTCCCATTTTCATTTTCTTCTTTTTTTTTTTTTTAAACTCTAAAACAGTTAATCAGATGTTGGACCTCTTAGACTGATTTTTTTTTTTTTTTTTGAGGTGGAGAAGATGCTTCATTATGTATGTTTTTGGTCCTGTTCATCTCCTTATCATTCTTTTCTCTGGAAGATTTCTGTGATTTTATATTCCAATGTTTTTACTGAGTTTAAGGTTTTCTGTTCTGTGTTGTATTTGTAATTTCCTAAAGGTCTTTTTAATGGCATCCTGTTCTTATTTCATGGATGCTATTTCTATTTTATTTTTCTCAGCAGGGAAAGTGAGCTGAATTTGGTCTTCCTCGTTTTCTGGAATGTCACTTACTCCTCTGTGTCTTTTAGCCTTTGTTATTGGGCAAACCACTCTGAAACTTAGTGGTGTGAAACAGTGATGATTCATAATTTCTCACAGTTTTATGAGTTGGTTGGTTAGGATGGCATCTTACATGTCTCACAGTTGGCAGACTGGTTGGCCTTGGGAGCCTTGGCTAGAATGGCTTATCCCTGTTTATACATCCTTTTGTGTGCCAGTGGACTAGCCGGGGCTTTTTCACATGCTGTTTTTAGGATGGCAGTAAAGATGGCGAGAGTGGGGCTGCATGGCCCTTCTCTCTTGAGACTTAAGCTTAGGACTGAGTAACTCACTTTAGTCACATTCTGTTCTTCAAAATAAGTTGTCAGGCTATCCCAAATTCAGGGGATCATTCAATAGACTCTGCTTCTTGATGAAAGTTGTATAGAATGTGTGGTTATTTAGTAATAAATTACTCTTTCTCTTTCAGCTCTTCATCTCAACCTCCCCTGTGCTTTTTGTCCAGTTTCAGAGCTGCACCATTTACTATTTTCTCCATTTTATTTCTGATCTCATATTTTGGTTCACAGTTACAAGTATGTCATTGTTTCATGGAAGATGGAATTTTTATTTTGTTACATGATTTTTCTACTGTGTGGGGATAATTATAGAGGAAAGAAGATGGAAACATCATCATCATTTCATGACTGGAAGTATTCTTTATGAAAATGAATGAGGGTACAAGGGTACAGGGTACAAGAGAGGAGAGTTGTCCTTTTTCTATTCATGATGGACAGATTCCTTTCATTTAATCAGTTCACTAACCAACCAGACTTACGCATTGCATACTTGTACTGGGTACTATCAGTTCTTGCTACTCATCGATCTATAATCTTAGGACGTAAGATGCATTTATAAAAATGTAACTAACTTTACCAGGCCTAAGGCCCTAGTCTCACCTGTGGAACTGGTATCACCTGGCTATTATGTACATAAAGCAGCATCTTATCATTTCCAAGGAGGAAAAGGGCACTTTGACCTGGATAGTCAAAGGAGGCAGTGTGAAGACAGATATCAGGAGGTGTGTTGGACTTTGATAAACTCAGGGTCTAACTACTACATCAGGTGTTTGTTGATAAGGAGTAATGTGAGGAAAGGAATGGTGGTTCATAAAAAGATCAGGAGACAGAGAATTGAGAGACCCATTTGCCTGGAACAGAGGTTCTCGAGTGGAAAATGAGTAAAGTACGTGGAGAACAGATTAGAGATGTCCTTTCAAGCCATAACAAAGAGCTTTGCCACGTTGATGAATTGAAGAATTTAGCAATTTTTTTTTTTTTTTAAGCCAATGGTTGCTTGGGAGAAAAACTGTTTACAAGGGGTGGAAGCTCTGCAGTTGTAACTTAAATCTCCATTCTAGATGCAAGGAGAAAAGCGACCAGCTGAGTGGTGACAGTGGAGATTGAAAGGTGGGAATAGCTGTGAGAGATTATGTTAAAGGGAAGATTACAGCTTTGGAGACAGCTTGACTATGGAGGATAAAGATGTGTCCTTGTTGGCTCACTCTTAGTCTAGACAAAGTAAATGGTATTTATCATGAACAGGAGTGGAGAAAGTTGGGGAAGGGACCAGGCCTTAGATAAAAGAAGAAGAGGCATTTGTGTGTATTGGGTTTGAAGAGATGCTGGGACTTTTGTGTGGAGATGTCTCTCACAAGTGTTATAATAAATAAATATCTAAGATGAACACTGAAGCTTATTTATAATGTTAGTGGCTAAAAGAATGGAAGAGTTTTTGAATGGGGAGAAAAGAGAAGGAAAAGCAGGAGTATATGACCGAGCCCAGGACTGATCTTGGATACCCATAAGAGAGTGGATGAGAAGGGTAAAAATTAGATAGCCTGAAAATTCTGTGTGTGTGTACACACCTGAAGTACATATACATCCACAGATAATGAATGCATTAGGTGTGTACTACAAAGGTCTTGAGCAGTTTGATTGTTGATAATAAAAATCTGAGGATCTGGGTGTTTTATCAGTACCCGACAAGTCAGTGCCACAAGTGGGGCCTTGGCATGTGTCTGTGTTTTTATTGCCACATCTAAGAGAAGTCCGTGCAATCTTTTTTATAACACGCCAGTGTCAATCATTTCTTCCATTCTAGAGTTTCAACCATGTATTCCTTAAAGCATTTTCAGTTCCAATAGAAAGGCCCATTCCAGGCCATAAGATTCCAGGCTGCAGTTGGTGATACACTCCTGAAATATTGTATTATTTCCAGTGGTGGACTCTGTGGATTGTCACGCCTTTGCGTTGGGACCCTGTTCCCATCACTGTCTTGCCCAGCTCCAGCGCCTCTTCCCTGACTTTTCCAGATGAAGATGCTTTTGCTTGGTTGTGATCATTTATTAAGGTTTAATAATTTATTAATTTACTGAGACAGATGGAGTTAAGAATTTCTTTTGGTGCTTCTTTACCACTTAGAACCACAGAAATCTACTGTTTGTTTGAATTCACAATCCTAGAATAGATTTAGAAATTTTAAATTCTCAGTACTTAGGATAACGTGTAAACAGTAATTGAAACAAATCCAGAGACTCAGTCCAGGCCAGGAATTCCCATGATGTAGAGTGGAGGTTAAGAGTCAGACAGAAATTTAAGTCTGGACTTTGTTACTTACTATCTTTTTGAACTTGAGCAAGCTACTTCAGCTCTAGTAAGTTTTACTTCCTCCTATCTGAAGTGGGAATAACAATAATGCCTACTTTATAGGGTTGTCATGAGGGTTAAGTAAAATGAGTCACATAGCCTCCAAGCACAGTGCCAGGTCCTGGGTAAGCATTCAGTGAGGTTCACTGTCAACTTCATCATAGTGGTTATTGCTACCAACATGTGACTTCTCCATCTGTCCCTGCTCCAACCAGCCACCTGGGTGTCTTTGAGTGTTGGAGAACTGCAGTGAGTAAGTCTAGAAGGGAGATTGGAAATGAAGCCTTTTCCAGTGGCAGCTGGATACTGAACTGACATCCTGAAATGCCCTAGGCCACTCTGAGTGGGCATGGCATGTGAGATCGTTTTATTTTCAGAACACTACAGAGCAGAGGTGGGCAGTATTGCAAGAAACTGTTATCACCCATCCCATTTTTGGCAGAGGCCCCCAAGGTTAAAATGTCTTTGGCTGTTAACATATTCCATCCGTTCATGCAACATACAATTATGGAGTGCTTTCCATGTTCCAGATACTGTGCTAGACATTGCAGCTTCAAGGAGGGCATAGTTCTCACAGAGATGGAGAGTCTTGTAAGCGAATGAAATGAAAGGTTTCCTTATAAGTACTGTATATCCCTTTCCAGTGGGTAAGGAGCAGGTTGACCCTTAACACTGAAAAGATGGCAGTGGGCAGCACATTCTGAGAAAGAAACCATGTAGGAGTATGTGTCCTGATGATGGTAGTTTTTAGCACCGTGGAACCCTGATTCCCACGTGGAGAGCACGTTGTTGCTGCTACCTGTTGCCTGCTGCTGGACATTCTAACTCTTCCTGATTTGAACCTAAACCCTTCCATGTAAACTAGGGTGATGTCTTTCCTTTATAAGCATTAGATATCAATAAATAGTAGAGGGATGAACTTGCGACTTTCAAGAGCCTAGTAAATAACAAGACATCAAACTCCTTTTGGAAAACAACACAAGTAAGATATAATTCTGGTTCCTAAATTGGATGTGGTGATGGCTGAGCAATTTTGGAGGCAAGAACAGTTAACATAGTAATTTTGGCTGTGGCATAATTTTGGGCTATCAATACCAAGACAGACTGGGCTTTTTATGAGGGGATGATGAGAGCCCCTGAGCACAGACCAGCATTGCCGGTTCAGCCTCCATATGAGCAGAAAGCCCTGCATGATCCCAGGTTGGTTATGAGCCTCTGTGGCTTGGTCATGTGAGTTTGGATATACGTATTGTAAACCTGGCAGCACTTTTCAGAAAAGTGAATTGAAGCCAGTGTTTAATAAACTTGAACTTAAAGTATGTGTTTCATTGACAGTAGTTGGTAATCCATCATTATTCTATTTTTTTTAATTGGAGGCTAAATTTATTTATTTTAATTGGAGGCCAATTACTTTACAATATTGTATTGGTTTTGCCATACATCAACATGAATCCGCCACAGGTGTACACGTGTTCCCCATCCTGAACCCCCCTCCCACCTCCCTCCCCATACTATCCCTCTGGGTCATCCATGTGCACCAGCCCTGAGCATCCTGTATCCTGCATTGAACCTGGACTGGTGATTCATTTCACATATGATATTATACACGTTTCAATGCCATTCTCCCAAATCATCTCACCCTCTCCCTCTCCCACAGAGTCCAAAAGACTGTTCTATACATCTGTGTTTCTTTTGCTGTCTCGCATACAGGGTTATCATTACTATTTTTCTAAATTCCATACATATGCGTTAGTATACTGTATTGGTGTTTTTCCTTTTGGCTTACTTCACTCTGTATAATAGGTTCCACTTTCATCCATCTCATCAGAACTGATTCAAATGTATTCTTTTTAATGGCTGAGTAATACTCCATTGTGTATATGTACCACAGCTTTCCTATCCATTCGTCTGCTGATGGGCATCTAGGTTGCTTCCATGTCCTGGCTATTATAAACAGTGCTGCAGTGAACATTGGGGTACATGTGTCTCTTTCAATTCTGGTTTCCTCGGTTACCCAGCAGTGGGATTGCTGGGTCATAAGGCAGTTCTATTTCCAGTTTTTTAAGGAATCTCCACACTGTTCTCCATAGTGGCTGTACTAGCTTGCATTCCCACCAACAGTGTAAGAGGGTTCCCTTTTCTCCACACTCTCTCCAGCATTTATTGCTTGTAGACTTTGGATAGCAGCCATTCTGACTGGCGTGAAATGGTACCTCATAGTGGTTTTGATTTGCATTTCTCTGATAATGAGTGATATTGAGCATCTTTTCATGTGTTTGTTAGCCATCTGTATGTCTTCTTTGGAGAAATGTCTATTTAGTTCTTTGGCCCATTTTTTGATTGGGTCATTTATTTTTCTGGAGTTGAGCTACAGGAGTTGCTTGTATATTTTTGAGATTAGTTGTTTGTCAGTTGCTTCATTTGCTATTATTTTCTCCCATTCTGAAGGCTGTCTTTTCACCTTGCTTATAGTTTCCTTTGTTGTGCAGAAGCTTTTAATTTTAATTAGGTCCCATTTGTTTATTTTTGCTTTTATTTCCAATATTCTGGGAGGTGGGTCATAGAGGATCCTGCTGTGATGTATGTCGGAGAGTGTTTTGCTTATGTTCTCCTCTAGGAGTTTTATAGTTTCTGGTCTTACATTTAGATTTTTAATCCATTTTGAGTTTATTTTTGTGTGTGGTGTTAGAAAGTGTTCTAGTTTCATTCTTTTGCAAGTGGTTGACCAGTTGTCCCAGCACCACTTGTTAAAGAGATTGTCTTTAATCCATTGTATATTCTCGCCTCCTTTGTCAAAGATAAGTTGTCCATAGGTGCATAGATTTATCTCTGGGCTTTCCATTTTGTTCCATTGATCTATATTTCTGTCTTTGTGCCAGTACCATACTGTCTTGATGACTGTGGCTTTGTAGTAGAGCCTGAAGTCAGGCAGGTTGATTCCTCCTGTTCCATTCTTCTTTCTGAAGATTGCTTTGGCTATTCGAGGATTTTTGTATTTCCATACAAATTGTGAAATTATTTGTTCTAGCTCTGTGAAAAATACTGTTGGTAGCTTGATAGGGATTGCATTGAATCTATAGATTGCTTTGGGTAGTATACTCATTTTCACTATATTGATTCTTCTGATCCATGAACATGGTATATTTCTCCATCTATTAGTGTCCTCTTTGATTTCTTTCACCAGTGTTTTATAGTTTTCTATATATAGATCTTTAGTTTCTTTAGGTAGATATATTCCTAAGTATTTTATTCTTTTCGTTGCAATGGTGAATGGGATTGTTTCCTTAATTTCTCTTTCTATTTTCTCATTATTAGTGTGTAGGAATGCAAGGGATTTCTGTGTGTTGATTTTATATCTTGCAACTTTACTATATTCATTGATTAGCTCTAGTAATTTTCTGGTGGAGTCTTTAGGGTTTTCTATATAGAGGATCATGTCATCTGCAAACAGTGAGAGTTTTACTTCTTCTTTTCCAATTTGGATTCCTTTTATTTCTTTTTCTGCTCTGATTGCTGTGGCCAAAACTTTCAAACCTATGTTGAATAGTAGTGGTGAGTCATTATTCTAAAAGGACAACTTGGGGATATATGATATGTATCATCTATTTTGCTTTTTATATTTGTTCAGATGAAAAAGTGTTGGCTTATAACTGATAAATAAGCAATTGTTTTAATCCCCTTTGGTGACCAAAGGTGGCTTCTTTGCCAGCCGCTCTCAGCCTTGTGTTTTCTGTGCACAGGGAGGCTCATGCACCTGTATGCGGTATGCGTGGACTGCCTGGAAGGTGTTCACAAGATCATCTGCATCAAGTGTAAGTCGCGGTGGGACGGCAGCTGGCACCAGCTGGGCACCATGTACACCTACGACATCCTGGCCGCCTCTCCGTGCTGTCAGGTTGGTGTTGACCCCGCAGAGCAAGCAGTGGGGGACCTCAGGCTTATGTCCCCAAGTAAATATGGAAGAGCCAGGGGCGGCCCTGGGGTGATGCTGGAGCAGGTGGGAGGGTGTGGAGAACGTGCCACAGGAAGGAGTGGCCAAGGGCCTCCCAGGAGTCCGGCAGTGACGGTTGATTAACTGCAGCATGGTGCGGCTGTTCCTGGAATACTTGGCAGTCGTTAAACGGGATCTTGCAGGATAATGTATAATTCTGTGGGAAATAGTTTAAGTCTTTTAAGTCAAAAAAAGCACGTCTTAAATGGCAGAATAGCACACTTTCATTTGTAAAAAGTGAACATGAAAAGGACTCTGCTAGCCTGTTACCAGAGATTGTCTCTGGATGGTGGGATGGGATGTTCAATGGTTCCTTTAGTTTTCTTCTTATTTACTTAGAGTTTTTAAAGCTTTAGATGTAAGAAAAAGTTGTCATTTAAAAGGAAAGAAGAAAGTCTCACTTCCTCTCCTAGACAGGATTTTCTTTTTGTTTCCTTTGTGTGGGACAGTGCAATTTATATAGGATCTGCCTGCCATGGTATGTGTCTGAGGCTGACTTGAAAGATTTGTAATCCTTAAAGCTCTGCTAAGGGGAGGCATATTCTGATGCTAAGAAAGCATCTGAAATTTAGCTGTCATGAGGAAAAGAGGAAAGTATTAACACGTGAAAATGCATTAAATAAGTCCATAGAAACAGAAGACAAAATCCTTGGAAATATCTTGATTTGTTTCCAAGTGCTTTGGAAAAGAAAAGGCTTTTTATATAATTCCTTGATATTTACAGGCTGGAGAGATTATTTTCCTTTCGTCTTAAGTGTCTAAGCCTTGAATATAAACACCTGATAAACATTTCAGTAGTTTATTAATAGTTTTTTATCTTTAGCATTATGATTTGATTTTTATAAAGAGAACATCCTTACCATTAGCAATTTATTCAGAAGATAAGCTGTATTGGTTGAATGAAGAGGTTGGTGGGGTTGGTATTTCAGCCTTTCTGTGTCTGTACTACTGATCTTAGAAGAGAAATGTAGTCGTGAGAGCCCTGAATGGTCATTCGTAGCCTGTCATTTGATTCTAGATATAATTGAGTCCTTTTATGCTATTCTCATATACAGACCACATTTCCATTTTAAAACTTAGTCTTGTAAATGAGATATCATTGTGTTTTACTAAGAGTTTTATAATACCTTTAGCGTTTTATAATACCCAGTATACCTTGCTACCTGCTCTTGAGATGAGAGAAACAAAAGGAAGAGTTCTCTCCCACACACACCAGAGGGTTACCTTTTAAAGAAATAGGGAAGTGAAAGAATGTGTGGGCCTATAACTCGTAAGAGTGCTAGCACTGGAAAGGACTCTCTATTTTTCACATGCTGTGGAGGCCTGAACAATTAGAACTTTTTCCCCAGGTCTTCCCACACGTATCAGCATGACCACAATCCTCTGTCACTGCCAGCCTGGTGCTCTTTCTACTTCACCACTGAGAGGCCCTGGGATTGCTGTCTTATCTTCAGGGAGAAAAGCAGAGTGGTATCATGCCACACCCAGCCTGTTGTTACTCACCATATATTTCTTCCTTAAAACAGTTTAATCCCAGACACTTTTTTTTTTTCTTGCCTCTTACTGGAGTGGACTTAAAAAAAAAAAATCAATTTTTTGACTTAAAAAAAAAAAAATCAATTAACTATATTCACTGAGAAAGGTACAAATGTTAGATGCTACAAAGGCATCAAGGAGTGTCTTCAGGAAGACTTTAAGGCCGAAATAAGCAGGAATTCATTATTAGAAACGAGTAACAGGTTAAAGAGAGTGGTTAAAGAGAGAGGTGTGCTTAGAATTTCACTTTTAATACTGTTCAGAGAGATTAGTCAGTTAAAAGGGAGTTTATCTCAGGTAGACTGTAATGACTAAGAGGGTAGGCTCTGGGTAAGCTACTGGGGTTCAGATCTCAGCCCTTCTGCTTTATCACCATGTGCTTCAGTATGATCATCTAAAATTGATATACTACTACCTACTTATGGGAGCGTTTTGAGGATGAAGTGGTTTTAGAATGCATCTAAATTGAGAGCCTGCTGTACTTTATAATTTCCTATTATTCACTGAAGTCCTTGGACCTATTGCTGAAAGCTTAGGTCTGGTGCTGCTAGAGGGAGGCCAGGGCATGAATGAAGGCACAGTGTTCTTGTAGGTTCCAGAAGCCTCAGCGTAAACATGGCCCTTATTTCCAGATCCTCAATTTTACTAGAGTATTTGAGGGAAATTTTATTTTTACCTCAAAGAAAGCAGAAGTGTAGTTAGGAGTAGAATGAAAAATGTATATACATTTAAGAAATAAACTCAAAAACAATCTTCAAAGAAATTTCATGCAGGTTTGGATGAGAGAGGTTGGTTTCAGCCACTTATTAAAACCCACAGGGAAGAGATTTTCGATTGTTAGGAGTTTTACTGGAGAAGTTTAGGCAGTACAGGTCGAGAATTTTCTTCCCATCTGTAGAGTAATTACAAGCAGTGCTGCGCATCAGGAGAGAAATGAAGAATCGTTAATCTTTTAGGCTGATGGGTAAATATTTGCATGTATATCTCATGCTTATCTGATGCTCTGCCCGCTCTGTTTGGGGTAATAAAGGGATGCTTTATTAAACTCTTGATCAGTTTCCCAGGTAAGCAGTCTTGAGTGTGGTTTGGCAATGCTGGGGGTGCAGAGGGGTAGTGTGGCTCACGGCATCTTGTGCTCCCCCCGCAGGCCCGTCTGAACTGTAAGCACTGTGGGAAGCCGGTGATCGACGTGCGGATTGGCATGCAGTACTTCTCCGAGTACAGCAACGTCCAGCAGTGTCCACACTGTGGCAACCTGGACTACCATTTCGTGAAGCCATTTTCCTCCTTCAAAGTTCTTGAAGCTTATTGATGAAAGCTTTGCTTTAGTAATAGCTATTTTATTGATATTACTTTGTTACATATCTTTTCTAGGGAAGCCTTCTGTGACATTCATTTCTTTTCTAATTGAAAGGAGAGTTCCTTTGTGTACTTGTGCCTGCCCCTTGCCCTCTCTTGACTCCCATGTGTTAGTCTGTGGTCATGACCAGCACCCAGCCAGGTACTCCTGTGAGCTTGGGGGAACGGTTCGCTATCACTAAGAGTCTCTCAGGCAGCTTTTAGGGTGGTGGGGAGGATGGGGTGAATTTAGGAAAAGGATTACATGGTCGTAAACTGAGAGCATGGAAGGAGTTGGGAAGAAAATGTTAACTGTCTAAAGATCCACTTTTAAGTCTTCTCTGGGCCTTGGGAAAAACATGTGACAAGTGAATGTAACCTGTGCCTGGAGAGCTGATGGTGTGTTTGTCCTCTTTGGTTTGGCATTCTGCAGCACACACTGACCTGCCACTTCCCTTCACCGACAGATCACTGGGAAGTGGACATGAGCCCTGATTCTATCCCTGTTGTATTCTAGCAGCCAGTTTTCATACTGAAAATAATATCCAAATTATAAGACATATGAAAACAATGGGTGTCGCACATATTTTTAGGTAAAACTGACCCGTAACAAAGAGAATATGCTAAAAGAATTTGGAAATGATGCATACTGACTCAGAGGGCAAAAGGGCAGAACGCTGTCATTTGAATTGTATCTTTGAGGTTGGTCAAACAAGCTTGTAAGGAGAATTCCATGAATAACCTGATTTGGGCGGTACTGATTTATATAGGTTTATACTGTCGAAGTGTCATTTGATGTCAGATTCTTCTCACAGCCACAGACCCTAACTGGTAAGTTTCACAAGCAGTCATTGCCACACTTAGCTTCCCCCCAAACTGCTTATGGCTGCATTTTACTCTGTTAGTGCTGAGTTTCCAAAATCAAAGATTTGACCTTCAGAAGGAATGGAAAAAAATTATTTGTGAAGCTTTGAGGAAAAGAATAATTTTAGTATTTCTTTTTAAAGTGTTTCATTTTGGAAGATCACCAATTAAAATGCATAACAATATGTTTGAGCATAGATTATTCTAAAGATCTCCATGATACCTTACCACTGTTGAAAAAGATGGTAATTTATAGAATTTTGTTAGTCAGAGCATTGAGCTTTCTAAAATACAGCCTCTGTTTATTAGAGTTTCCTGATTTAAATAGACTGACACCCCTTATCTTTATAAAACTGGAATTGGAATATGATTTCTCAAAAAATGAATTTGGTAATTTTAGCTATAATACACATATGTGTTATAAGGATGCTGAGAATATCCTTTTATGGATAACTAAATTTGGGGTTATGTGGATATATTCTATTACTTAGTTTATATCATTTCCCCCTCTCACCTCCAAGAAAACACAGTTGTTTTTCCTCTCAGAAGTGTTTATGCATCATTGCAAGTGAGTTTCAGTTCTGCTACATGGAATATTCAATGTTTTGTTTGAAAAAACACAGCTGACTGTGAGAGTTTGACTAATACTCTTCGTCTTTCGGTTTGGATGATGATAATTTGGCTGACCACATCTAGTTTGCATATAGTTTGATATTTGATGATCTGAAGAATATTTCACAGTGGGGGGAAATGCTCAATGCTCATAAGACACAGCAAGTTGTTATTAGCCTGACAGTGTTTGATGCAAGGAAAAGAGGTCTATAGGACATAGCCCTTGCAAATCTGTCTTTGATACATAAAACTGTAACTGAATCAGCTGTTTCCCTATTGATTCTCTGTCATGTACCAGGTATAAAAAACTTGAGGAGTTTCTCTTGTCTTCAGCGTACCATTGGATTTTATTTCTGAATTTCAGATGAGTAGTAAAATATTTGTAATGCTGTTCTTAAACCCACCTAAATTTCTAAAGAGAAACCTGCTTGTATTATTGTTCTGAAGCTTAAAAGCTTACACGTAGATCACCTACATGCCCCTCAGCCTAAAACTATTGCAAGTGTAGATGCATTCAGTATTTTCCCTTATGTTGTTGTCTACTTTTGGAGAAATAAGTATGAGGAGGTTTCACTGTAGTTGAGTAAAATTTGCTTGTGGCCTTTATTTTGATGGTTCTGTTAGGATTCTGTGGGTGCTAAATTGCTATGCCTTTATGGCATTGCATTCTTGTCTAAAATGGAAAATTTGGCAGATTTGAGAATAAAATATAATTGAGTACGCAACCATGTGAAGAATAAATTTTATTTTGGAATCTGCTGACCTTAATATTTTCATCATACTTTCTAGAAGTACTTTGCTCTGAGTACCTTGATAGGAATTGGAATATACCACAAAAGATGATTATTTTGGTTGAGGTTCAGATGTTAAAGATTATTAGTCATCCAAGAGGTCCATTTTCTGTTTTTCTAATAGTGTTCAAAGACATGAACCCACTTATAGGTAATTTTTATATACTTTAACTTGTTTTATCATTATTTTTAAGAGTTAAACCTTGAACAAATAAAATTACCTGCTTTAGTTTAGTGGGATGACTATTTCTGATGGTATTGTCATCTTCTCTTCAGCCTAGCTCAGTTCTTCACTCTCTTCTGTTTTCTGGTTGCATTTGAAGCAATTGATACACCTATGGCCATGAAGTTAGGGAGTGGGCTGAATTATCCCATTGTAATTAAGAAAGAGCTTTCTCCAAACAGAATATTCCTAGGTGTTTAAATCCTAAAACTAACAGATAAACTTTTAATGTAACTTGTTAGATCACCCAGACTAACTTGCTGAAATCTTTCGTTTTGTCCTGTAAGATCAGTGCTTAACATGCAGTCTCTACTCCTGTGTTCGGGTCAGTCACTCCAGTTTGCTCTTCTCTAGTCTCATGGTAGCAGCTGTTGGGTCATTGCAATCAGAGGTTGGGGAGGAGGTGAGGAGAAAGTGCTCTTGTTCAGTGTTTTGGTTCCTGTAAAAGGATGCTGCCTAACCCAACTCATCTCTGTGTCCTGTTGACTTTATTATTATTCCAGATCATTGAAAGAAAACATAATGGGTGGGCATCATTAACACCAGCTCAAAAATACATTCTTGTCAGTAAAGATTTCTCGTCAAGATGTCTTGGATTGCACTTTTGTTGAGAGAAGACAGTGTAAATAGTTAAAGAATGTTGATAAAATTGAAACATTTGGAATTGTGTGGTGGTAGCAGGTTTCTGTTTGTGAAATGTATGTATTAAAAATAATAAAATTTCAGAAACTAATATTGTATTCTCTCTTTAGTGTGCCACTTTATTTTCTGTTGGGATTTTAGGTTTTTGAATGTGGGATTGTTTGGTCAGAAAAGATAATAGAGAAGTCTTTCCTATGGTTTGGTCACTATTCATGTAGCTATTTCAAAGTCCCTATTGCAGCTAATAAAAACTCAGAACTTTTTTTGCTGTTTAAAAGTGATGCGTCACATACACATTCCCTTTACAACAAAATAAGCATTCTGTATAACAGAGTTGGTTCCATGTGGAGGATCCATAATTATTGTTCTGGTTATAGGGAATTATATCTGACTGAGTAGATAATCCTATTCTACAGTTTGTTGTTGTTGTTTCTAGACCTGCAACAATTTGCATAATGAAAAGACTAGATTATATCCTTCTTCGTTATAAGAAAATGAAAACTGAGTTGTTAAACTTCTTGCTGACTTTGAGGCACTGTGATCTAGTTTAACTTATGTTTCAAATTTCCTTGTTCCCTTCATTTCACATATTATTCTTAGCTGAAGAATTGAAATCCACAAAATGATTAGAGTACATAATAACATGTGGAAAGGAGGGTGAGGAAAGAGTCTCCAGGGGATTCCAAGCTTGTTTTACCATTATTTCCTACAGACATCTGAGATATACATTTTATTTATTCAAAGCCTTAATGACTTGGGATATCATGATTGCTAATAATGTAATTTATTTCAACAAAATTCCTTTGCAATTGTAAGGAACATATAGTTCTTACTATGGTAGAAAGAAAAAAAGTTAAATCAATTATTAAGAATTATGTTTAATGGAGGAAAATTTTATTTGTTCTTAGTGGTTTCCATTTCTTTAAATCTTGCATATGTAGCTTTGACTTAAATTTAGCAGCAGTTAGCTTGCTAATTTTATAGGCTGTTTCTCTAGTAAAGAGTTAAATTTTGGAAGAAAAAAAAGCTTTGCTTGAGCTTTTATTCTTTTTATGTTCTTTCAGTTCTCTATACCTGGGATAAACCTTATCTAATGAATATGAAATATCTTTGAAGATAGTAAAGTGTCATACAGATACACTAGAAATAATGTATTTTTAAAGGATACTTTTATTCTAATGACAATCTTTGACACTGTGATAATTAATTCATATAAGCTCAATTTGGTATTGTCTCAGGGACAGCAAAAATAAACAAAGCACTTTGTCTCATGGTATTCAGTAAAAATACTGATTACATTTGTCAGTATTCAAGTGGAATCCAAGTGGAATCTGGCCCCATAGCACCAGTTCCTGGTGATGGACATCATGCCAGGAGTTCTGATACAGTTGTTTGAAAGTTTAGATCATAACTAAAATCAAGTTTGGAATTATCTAATTACATTCCCCGTAAGCCTAAAAGTAGAAAATTCATAGCTATAACAGTCATAGAATTAGAGATCCCAGAATTTAGAGCGAGGACTGTGTTTTTTGTCATGTTCACATTGTGTGTGTGTGTGTGTGTGTGTGTGTGTGTGTGTGTGTGTGTGTGTGTGGGGCTTCCCAGGTGGCTCAGTGGTAAAGAATCCGCCTGCCAGTGCAGGAGTGCAAGAGACATGGGTGTGATCTCTGGGTGGGGAAGATCTAGAGGAGGAAATGGTAACCTGCTCCAGTATTCTTGCCTTGAAAAGTCCATGAACAGAAGAGCCTGGCAGGCTAGGGCTGCAAAGACTTGGACACAACTGAGCATACACACACATACATTTAATTGAAGTATGGTTGATTTACAATATTAGTTTCACATGTGCAACATAATGATTCTGTGTTTTTATAGATTATATTCCATTTACAATTGTAAAAGATTGGCTATATTCCCTGTGCTGTACCATATATCCTTAAAGCTTATGTATTTTATACATAGTAATTTGTACCTCTTAATCCCTTCTATCATGCCCTTCCCCACTTCCCTCTCCCTGTTGGTAACCAGTAGTTTTGTTCTCTGTTTTGTTATTTTCATTTGTTTGTTTCAATCTTATTGACTGTTACATTCATCTTAAAGATAAACTGAGGCCCAGAGAACTTGCTGCTGCTGTTGCTAAGTCACTTCAGTCGTGTCCAACTCTGTGCGACCCCATAGACGGCAGCCCACCAGGCTCCTCCATCCATGGGATTTTCCAGGCAAGAGTACTGGAGTGAGGTGCCATTGCCTTCTCTGCCAGAGAACTTAAATCTACGTAAATAAGTCTGAACAGTTAATGGCTGACTGGGAATTAAGTCAGGATTTCCTCTCCTGTTTCTCAAAATGACATCAGTGAGTGTGTAGTTTGTTTTCAGTTGAGAGAGAGCTTTGGATTTGTTTTGACAAGGCATGTGTGTGCTTAGTTGCCTCTGACTCTTTGCAACCCTATGGACTGTAGCCTGCCAGGCTCCTCTGTCCATGGGATTTTTGAGAATACTGAAGTGGGTTACCATTTCCTCCTCCAGCCTATCTTCCTGACCCAGGGACCAAACTCCTGTTTCCTATGTCTCCTGCATTGCAGGCGGATTCTTCACCCACTGAGCCATAGGGGAAGCCCTTTGACAAGGTGCTGGATTTCACAGGTACAGTAGCCCTCACTTCAGCGCAGTGGTGCTAAAATGCAAGTAATTCTGAGAGGCTCACTGGGCCCCCTGTGTGAGGGTGACTAGCACATGGGAAAACATCTCCTATTTTTAGAAAGAAGAAAACAAACGGGAACGCTTCTAACTTCTAAAGAGGAGAAAGAATATTTGAAATCAGAATAATTGTGTCTTTTCCCTCATTTTTTGTGTGTTATTTGTTGACTGCTGTTCTTTTGTTAAAATCAGTCATTGCTTGAAGAGAGCTGTGTCTCAGTGTCGGGTGACATTGTAACAGTCTACATTAAGAATCCGTCATTCTTCACTTGGGATCTGACTTTAAGATGTTTCTGGATTCAAACATGTCATGGCTGTCAGATTTGATAGCTTTGGTCTCCCCAACTGGGACAGGGTTTTCCCTTTTGACTAAGTTTTCAAACAGTTGCTCTTGGTGTGTTTCATGTTCAGTTTCTCTTCAGTACTCTTTGTCTGAAGCTCTAGTATTTCAGACTTTTTTGAGTTGCTCTACCTGATCACTGGTTATTTGTAGTGCTGAGAGAGAGAAATTTTTTTCATGGTTGTAGGGGTTATCTCTTGAGCTAATCATTAGTGGCATTCCTAATTATTGTAAAACCATGGATTGGCAATCGATGCCTTACACTTTCTTGTTATTTTTTATCACATCAGTGAATCTTGTATTTTTCTGAGGCTCTGATGACACTGCAGGTGGTTGACGGAGAAAGTAAAGCCAGATGAAGCCCCTGGGCTGGAGTTTGTCTGAAGCTCCAGAAGAACCCATGGCTCTCAAAAGAGAGTGGTTTGGGCCAAGAGTGAGACAGTGGCAGTCCCAGGGGCTTCTGTG
Organism: Bos mutus; assembly: GCF_027580195.1. NCBI lineage: Eukaryota > Metazoa > Chordata > Mammalia > Artiodactyla > Bovidae > Bos > Bos mutus. The sequence continues at coordinate 76,866,600 of NC_091625.1, forward strand.
ACTATTTCACAAAACTTCATGGGGATCAGAATGTTACCTATCGCAAGACTGCACAGGATATCTAAAAGGTCAGTTTATTTTTGGCATGAGTTACAGCAACCTTGGTTATCCCATACTGTTCAGAAACAATGGTATATGCCTTTGATGAATAATATATGAGAACATAAATTAATTAATATCTAATGCTGTTTATTTTACAGACATAACCTTTCAAAACATGAGTTCTGTTAGGTGGGGGGTGGTCTTTGTTGATGGCAGAGTTGAGAAAAAGCCACTTTTTATTATTGGAAGTGTCAGCTTTTTCTAATCTTTGTCCTAATTACCTGTTGTGATACCTTTGCTTTATCTTTTTTCTACCTGCCCATCTTGTCCTTTCTTCTGCCTTCCCTTTCCTGTCAGTTTTCTTAACCACTGGAATATAGTAAAGTGAAGGTGGCTCAGTTGTGTCTGACTCTTTGCAACCCCATGGGTTGTAGCCCACCAGGCTTCTCTGTTCATGGACGTCTCCAGGCCAGAATACTGGAGTGGGTAGCCATTTCCCTCTCCAGGGGATCTTCCCAACCCAGGGATTGAACCCAGGTCTCCTACATTGCAGGAATACAGTAAAAGCCCCTAGACAAACCTAGACATGAGCTGGTTGGTAAATCAAAAAAGTTAAAAGATTGCTACAGTTGGCACAGAAATGGGAAAGTGAAAGTATTGTCGCTTAGTCGTGTCTGACTCTTTGGGATCCCATGGACTGCAGCCCGCCAGGCTCCTCTGTCCGTGGATTTCTCCAGGCAAGAATACTAGAGTGAGTTGCCATTTGCTACTCCATGGGGTCTTCCTGATTCAGGGATTGAACCCATGTCTTCTGCATTGCAGGCAGATTCTTTACCATCTGAGCTACCAGGAAAGCCTGCACAGACGTGGGCAATCTGATCAATGGAAGGATAGAGTCCAAAAGTAAACCACACTTACATAGATGGGCAATTAATTTTTGCCAAAGACATAAAAAGAATTCAGTGAAGAGAAGATAATGTAACAAATGGAGCTGGAAAATTTGATACCATATGTGAAAAACCAAACTTGGATCAAGACTCTTACCTTATTAAAAAAATTTAACTAAAAGTGGATCATAAATGTAAAATCTAAAAAAGATAAGTTGTATTTTATTAAAATTAAGAGCTTTTCAAAAGACATTGAGAAAAAAAAAAAAAAGCCACAAACTGGAAGAAAAGGGCTTAGATCCAGAAAATAATGAATAACTCCAAAATGTAGTAATAAAACAAATGAGCCACTTAAAAAAAAAAAGTGCAAAATACTTGAACGCTTTGCCAAAAAAATTAAAATGGCAAACACATGATAAGATACGCAACATCATTAGTCACTAGGGATATGCAAGTTAAAACCATCATGAAATACCACTACACACCCATTGGAATGACTTTAAAAAAAAGAATACCAATTGCTGGCAAAAAATGTGACATAAAAAACACTCACATGCTGCTGATGGGAAATAGCCAGTAGTTTCTTAAAAAGTTAAACATATACCTATTCTGTGTCCTGGCTTTTCCACTTCTGTGTGTTTACCCAAGAGAAATGAAAGCATGTCCACAAAAAGACTTGTTTAGAAGTTTCTGGCAGCTTTATTTGTAATAGCGCCTAACAGGAACAACACAAATGTCTACATCGACAGGAGAGTGGATGAACAAAATGGGGGCTACCTGTGCTATAGAATAGCGTAGTGTTAGTCGCTCAGTCGCGCCCAACTCTTTGCGACCCCATGGACTGCAGCCCACCAGGCCCCTATGTCCATGGGATTCTCCAGGCAAGGATACTGGAGTGGGTTACCATTTCCTTTTCCAGGGGATCTATCCAACACAGGGATCGAACCCGGGTCTACCTGCACTGCAGGCAGATTCTTTGCCGACTGAGCCATCAGTAAACAGTATACTATAGAAGAGTACTCCACAATAAAAGGGAACAAACTATTGATGCGTGCAACGTGGGTGAGTCTCAAAATAATTACACTAAAGAGAAGTCAGGAGGAGGAAACTATATACTATATGACTCCATTTATGTCGAATTTTAGAAAATGCAAATGAGCCTGTATTGGCAGATCAATTTCACCTGGGGATGGAAAGAGGAAATGGGGGAGGGTTTCTCTGGTGGCTCAGATGGTAAAAATTGCACCTATAATGTGGGAGACCTGGGTTCGATCCCTGGGTTGGGAAGATTCCCTGGAGGAGGGCATGGCAACCCACTCTAGTATTCTTGCCTGGAGAATCCCCATGGACAGAGGAGCCTGGCAGGCTACAGTCCATGGGGTTGCAAAGAGTTGGACACGACTGAGCGACTAAGCATAGCACAATGAGGGGGAGGGTAGGTAAAATGATTACAAAGAGGCATGAGGACCTTTGGAGGTGATGAGTGAGTGAGTGAAGTCACTCAGTCGTGTCCGACTGCGACCCCATTAACTGTAGCCTGCCAGACTCCTCTGTCCATGGAATTTTCCAGGCAAGAATACTGGAGTGGGTTGCCATTTCCTTCTCCATTGGCAGTGATAGATGTGTTCATAATCTTGATTTTGATGATAACTTCTTATATATATGTCAAAATTTACTGTATACTTTAAATATGTGTAGTTTATTATGTGAATTATACCTCTATAAAGCAGAAAAGTCCCACTCCCAATGACTTATATACCATCAATTTTTTTTTTTTTTTAGATTTATATAAGACATACACATTCATTGGGCAGATGTGGTTCTTTTGCTTGTTTTAACGTGTGATTCTGGCACTTGGAGGACCAGGCTGCCTTTCTTGCAAAATCTCCTTTTGTGATGCATTCTCTAAGAAACCTCCCACTTGGATTTCTTCAAAATGGAATAAGAACTTAAAGGCATAGGAGAAACAATATAAATTTATCAACTCTCTCGACTTTGGGGGCTTCTGGCCCCTAATCTTTGACTGTATTATCTCTTGTGTGTATTATACTTAACAACATTTTTGTGTGTATATGATTTGTCCTGTCACTCCAGAGCATCTTAGTGAGTTACTGAAATGGTGTTTTCTTTATGTAATTATATGTCATTGGCTTATGTACTATTTTTATTAAATTACATTTTTGCAGTGCCAAGTATAACTGGCACAAACAAGTGTGGGGACAAACACGACTAACTCTTGGTAAGGACACAGCTTTGCAGGGGTAAACTGTATGGAGACCCTGCCTAAGAGCAGCTACCAGCTACTAACACCCACAGTACTGAGGTCATTCATCACAGTGTAGATTTACAAAATGAACTGGAGTCAGTGCACTTGCTAGATTGGCCAAGGAACGGTTGGTTGAGGATGATTCTCCTGCTCAAGCACTCATACTGTCTTTCATCAGCTGTAAATAGTAAGAGTGTCTGTCTGGGGGTAAGGGTATTATTATTAAGGTTTAAATGAAGTAATGTAAATAAAGTGCTTAATGCAATAAAATGCTTTAGCACATACCCTGGCAGGTAATAAGTGCTAAAAATGCACCTTATTTTGATGATGTATGTTATTTCAGAAAGCTTTTTTATAATAGTAGGGCAGGAAGGACCTTAGAAACGGAGTCAACCCATTTATGTTACAGATGAGGAAAGTGGCCCGACAGCATACACGTTGGCAAGCATTTTGCCGAAAGTGGATAATGCTAAGGGCGCGTCACAGGAGGCTTCTTCCTAAGGGGCTCCTGAAGATGTGGAGAGTTCTCTAATACCAGGGGAGGAATTGCACATCTTGTGTCAGACTCATAAAAGAGCTTCTTTTGAGAGCAGGCTTACTTGTTCAGAAGGCGGATCATCTTCAATAGCTGTGAACATCTTCTAAGAAACTTTTGCCGAATTCTGCCCTTGAAGCATCAGTATTCCTCCCCACAGCCTAAAGCAGTGGGTGTGTGAAGCGAGCTAAAAGCAGCATCAGTGAGGCAGTAGGAAAGAAGGGGGTGAGAAGGTGGTGGGACTAATAAACAGATGACATCTGATTTAGTAAGGTGGGTTAGACATTTCATGAAAGCCATGTTTGATTATGCCTATTTGGGTTTTTAGCTTCACACTGAGACCTGTGCTTTCTTGGGCTGGGAAATGATCCACCTTTTTCCCCCTTCATGGTGAAAACAGACAGGGGCCTGTCATTGTGGTACAGGGATTGTATTTTTCGTCTCAAGTATGCCCATGAAGGCTGGTGTCCATACTCCTGACTTAGTGCAATGAACATCACTTGCAAATGATAATGCTTGGAATGTGACAGTAACAGATCATGGTCACCCTGTGCTGGCCAGGGTGATGTCCTATGGTGTTGGTATCTGTCTCTGCTGGCCCGGTCCAGCTTGAGGCATCAGGTTGCGATGTACCTGCTGAAACACTGCAGGATCAGTAATCCCTAACAGGCATCTGAACTCACTCAGCCAACCCGGACTCGGAGGCAGGAAACCTGGGTTTAAACTGTGACTTCTTTATACTCAGGCATATCAGTTAACCTTTTGGGTTACACTTTCTGTTACCGCAGGAAAACACAAGTACCAACTTTCTAATATTCTTAGAGTAAGGTTTAATGAATTAATAGTTTCATGAATTTATAAACTCTTCACTGAGAAACAGACGTAAGAGGTAAAATGAACAAGTTAGTACTGACTCTGTTTCTACTTAAAAAATAGCATCTATCCCAGATGCTCTTGATTTCTGGTGTTAAACAGCTATGACTATCTCACTAAAATTCGTCTTTCACACGTCATGCTTGACATGCTAACTGCTAGTCAATTCAGTGTTTATTGAGCACATATGTGCAGGGGTAGGAGCCAAAAGGAGTCATGATTGTTTGTTCAGAAGACTGGTCACATTTGATAGCTATGTGCAGCTTTTAAAAACTGCTGAATTCTACTTCTGAAGTGGTGGCATTCCATGAGAGGGGATGAGACTCCTCAAGGTATGTACACCTAAAATATTCTTGCTGAGAATTACTGTGTCATCTGTGATCTTCCCTGACACTGAAATGAAATTTTAAATATAGATCCTTCTTAAAATAATGAATTGAAATTCTAACAAAGCATTTGGCATATAAGATTTGCGTTTTTTGATTAAGAAGAATTTTACTAGATTGAAAAAATTCTGAAGGAGAAGTTTCACTCCTGGCATGTCTCTCATTTACATTTTTGTCAGGTTTATGAATGCATATGTACCAAATTGTGTGCAAGGCAGCAAGAGTTCTTTTTGAAGAATTGTGTTGAAATCACAATCATTTTCCAGGTGTCTTTAATCTGTCATCTAGGTAGATGGGATGTAGGTTCTGGCTCTTACTCTTTTGAAATTTGGATTTTAACATTAAGTATTTATATGATGTTTAGTGTAAGAGGTACTAATGTTTTATTATAGCTTTTGGGGTGAAAAAATTAAAAAGGAGGTAACATGCAAATTCTGTTTCTGTTGCTAAAAACCTTATGATTTCTCTTAAAGCTGATGTGCATATTTGGGTTTGTATTAGTTGAAAGTTTTAAGAAAATATCTGTAGCAAATCATTGAAGCTGTGGAAGAAAGTGTATTCGAAATTGCTAAGTTCTAAAATTCAAAAGAAACGATTTTATCAAAGAAGAATGATGTTTAAAATAGTTCAGGAGAAGTCTTTTTCTTTTAAAACTGTCTCTATTTTGAGATTGGAGTGGGTACTTAGGCACTTTGAGTTTTCTTCGTTTGTGCTGTGCTCTGCTAGGTCACTTCGGTCGTGTCTGACTCTTTGCGACCCTGTGGACTGTAGCCTGCCAGGTTCCTCTGTCCATGGGATTCTCCAGGCAAGAATACTGGAGTGGGTTGCCATTCCCTTCTCCAAGGTATTTTTCTGATCCAGGGATTGAACCTGCATTTCTTAGGTCTCTTGCACTGGCAGGTGGATCTTTTACCTCTAGCATTACCTGGATAAGCCCTTTCGTGGTTTAAATATAATTTAACAAGATACTAATTATGAGTGTAAAGATTTCAAAATTTATAATTCAACCCCAAAGGAAGAAAATCAGAAAGGCCTTGAAGTAAACGGTCTGCTTGTGGAGCTGTGCTCATTTTGAAAGTACACATTTCTGGACCAGATTTCTAATGTGGGCCAAGGAAGTAAGCTTTCAAGGTGCTGAGAGAAGTTTCTCCCAGCAGCTCACCTAATGGTTAAACTTGAATTTGTAGTAGCTGATAGTTGCTTTAGGTGCCCTCTTTGAACTGAATTGTAGGAATTAAAGAATAAGGCATCTAAGAAATCTTAGCAGGTCAACAGTTGAATGATTGGCTGGAAACATGTTTTCAAAACTACTTTGCACAGAACCTTGCAAAAAGAAGGGGGCTGGAATGGATGGAAAACATGATGATTGAATCTTTATGGGTAAAACTATGAGCTCACATAAATATTTAATACCTTAGGTTATTGCCCACCTGGACTGTAGTCAAAAATATAATCATAGTAAAATACCAGAAACTTTAGAAGGGCCTTAAATGCAATTCTCACAGTAGTAGCTTAAGAAAGTTTGTGATGTGATGTGAAAGTCGCTCAGTCGTGCCCAACCCTTTGTGACCCCATGGACTATACAGTCCATGGAATTCTCCAGGCCATGGAGCGGATAACCTTTCCCTTCTTCAGGGCATCTTTCCAACCCAGGGATCGAACCCAGATCTCCCACATTGCAGGCAGATTCTTTACCAGCTGAGCCACCAGGGAAGCCCAAGAATACTGGAGTGGGTAGCCTATCCCTTCTCCAGCGGATCTTCCCGATCCAGGAATTGAACTGGGGTCTCCTGCATTGTAGGTGGATTCTTTACCAACTGAGCTATCAGGGAAACCCTAAGAAAGTTTAGTTTGTGAATAATACATTCTCCCTTCAATCTGTATATCCTGCATCCAACATGATACTTCTTTGCCCATTTCCTATTATTTGTGTTTACCGGGTCTCTTCCTGGAGAAGGAAGCACACCTGTGCAGTTCATTGGATTATGCTTGGATGATGGCTGTGGACCGAGGTTGGGCACCAGGATATCTCTGCAGGAAGGGTCCCCTGGGGTGTTCAGGTTCTGCTGCCCAGCTGCAAAAGTGCATGACCATATCACCCAGTTTTGGGTTTTTTACTTAATAGACTGTTTATTTACTAACTAACCTATTGTTTGTATGTATTGAGGAAGTAAGATTGGGTCATTAGGTGCTAAAAACATTTGAAACCATATTTTATTGATCATTGTCAGAAATGTGCTATTAGCACATGTGGAGGAGTTTGTGAATACAGGGACGGGACTGAACACTTTGAGAGTTTTCCTGGCAGAATTTTCAGAAAGCCTGGCCAAGAGGACTGGCTTAGGGCATCTGCAAAGAAGCTATTTTGAGAACAAAATTCCAAACATATCATTTGTCAATCCGCAACTCAAGAATCAAACCAAAACAGAACAATAAATAAGTCATCATGACTTCTCATTCTCAGCTTAGTGACAGTGGTGATAGAACACAGGGAAAGATGGAAAACCCTTGGAGGTAGACGCTCTGGGGAGTGAATCGTGGCTGAGTTCAGTGCGCGTGTTTCTCAGCTGTGGAATACAGACACAGCTTTACCACCTTTCTGTTGTTGGTCTAGTGTAGATCATTCCTCTTTCAGTCCCTGGTGCCTCACCTACTGCCTGCTTAAGGGTGAGTCCTTAACTGTGTTCAAACTCTGCAGTTGCTGGCTTGCCCATGTCTCACTTAAGTGGAATACTGCCTGGATCCCAACTGTAGTTAAGTTTCAAGTTTGTTCAGAGCAAAATGAACTTCCTTGTAACTTTTTTCAGCATAACCCTCAAAAACAATTACTAACCTTGGCGGAAGATGAGGCCTCCTTAATGTCTGTACAAAGGTGGTTTTCAGGCCCGCCCTGGGTGCCATGCCCGTCTTGCTGGCCGCGAAGCCTGCTAGGCCTGCAGTGCTCAGTAGGTGGAGCTCGTGCTCTCTCTGTGCCGCAGCCATCGCGGAGGGTGTGGGTTTGGGCCGCAGGAATGTAGATACATCGTCTACTCAAAGTGGCTTCCTTGGGTCGGCAGCAGCCTAAACCCGTTATCAGCGCGGTGACAGCTGATGCTGACTGTCCTTGCTCGCAGGCAGGTTCAGAGTGAAGGCCTTTGGAATCTGTGAGGTTGGGCACAGCAAGAAGCAAAACCACTGACTGAAATAAGCAGGTTAGGAGTCTGTTATCTGGTTCCCTGCAGATTGGCCCGGGAGCAGCTTGGAGGCTGAGACGAGTCCAGGAAGGCCCTTCTCTCCTGTAACTATGGTCTGGAAAAGTCTCATCAATGTGGCCAGCTCTCTAAAGCCCCCATTTTGGAGCCAATTTAGTGAAAATCAACAATATTTTGAACTAGGGACAGAATTATAATTTTTATACTTGTGAGCTGGCTTCTCCTGGTCAGTCTTGATTTCCAGCATTCGATCTTATTACTGTTGTGAGAGCAGTAGCCCTCAGTGCCTCCTTCTATTTGGGGTATAGAATATATAGTCACCATAATTACCACTTTCTGACAGCTGCTGCTGCTGCTGCTAAGTCACTTCAGTTGTGTCTGACTCTGTGTGAACCCATAGACAGGCAGTCCACCAGGCTCCCCCGTCCCTGGAATTCTCCAGGCAAGAACACTGGAGTGGGTTGCCATTTCCTTCTCCAGTGCATGAAAGTGAAAAGTGAGAGTGAAGTCGCTCAGTTGTGTCCGTCTTCGCGACGCCATGGACTGCAGCCTACCAGGCTCCTCCGTCCATGGGATTTTCTAGGCAAGAGTACTGGAGTGGGTTGCCATTGCCTTCTCTTTCTGACAGCTGAGTCTCAAGCAATGTTATGGACTGAATGTGTTCTTCGAAGTTCCTATGTTAAAATTGTAATCCCTACTGTGATGAGATCCCCTGGAGGACCGCGTGGCAACCCATTCCAATATTCTTTCCTGGAGAATTCCATGGACAGAGGAGCCTGGCAGGCTCATGGGGTGACAGTCGGACACCAGTGAGTGACTAATGTGATGGCATTAAGATGTGGGGTCGTTGAGAGGTGATTCAGTCATAAGGGTGGAACCCTCATGAATGGGATGAATGCCCTTGGAAAAGAGGTTCCAGAGAGCCTTCTCATCCCTCCAGCAGGTGAAGACACAGAAGATGGCCAGCTCTGAACCAGGAAGCAGGCTCTCACCAGACACTGAATCTGCCTGCACCTTGATTTTGGACTTTCCAGCCTCCAGAACTATGAGAAATAAATTTACATTGTTTTTAAGCCACTCAGTCTGTGATATTTTGGTATAGCAGTATGAAGACTAAGACAATCAAGAACATGCCCCCTATTTCTAATTCAAACTTCAATTCTTATAAACAAAGTGATGGGAAACCTAAACCATGAGTCACTGGGATTTGGTTTTTGCTCGTCTGTGGTAGTTCAGCTGGTAAATAATCTGCCTGCAATGCAGGAGATCCTGGTTCAATTCCTGGGTTGGGAAGATCCACTGGAGAAGGAATAGGCTGCCCACTCCAGCATTCTTGGGCTTCCCTGGTGGCTGGTAAAGAATCTGCCTGTCATGCGGGAGACCTGGGTTTGATCCCTGGGTTGGGAAGATCCCTTGGAAAAGGGAATGGCTACTCACTCCAGTATTCTGGCCTGCAGAATTCCATGAACTGTACAGTCCATGGAGTTGCAAAGAGTCAGACATGATTGTGTGATTTTCACTTTAGTCTCTTTTAATAAACAATGCAAAGCAGTATAAGAAAACAATAGAATGGGAAGGACTAAAGATCTCTTTAAGAAAATTGGAGATATCAAGGGAACATTTCAGGCAAGGATGGGCACGATAAACATCAGAAATGGTAAGGACCTAACAGAGGCAGAAGAGATTAAGAAGAGGTGGCAAGAATATACAGAAGAACTATACAAGAAAGGTCTTAAAGACCTGGATAACCACAATGGTGTGGTTATTCACCTAGAGCCAGACATCCTGGAGTGTGAAATGAAGTGGGCCTTAGGAAGCATTACTATGAACAAAGCTAGTGGAGGTGATGGAATTCCAGCTGAACTATTTCAAATCCTAAAAGATGATGCTATTTTTTTTAAATTTAATTTTATTTTTAAACTTTACAATATTGTATTAGTTTTGCCAAATATCGAAATGAATCCACCACAGGTATACCTGTGTTCCCCATCCTGAACCCTCCTCCCTCCCCATACCCTCCCTCTGGGTCGTCCCAGTGCACCAGCCCCAAGCATCCAGTATCGTGCATCAAACCTGGACTGGCGACTTGTTTCATACATGATATTTTACATGTTTCAATGCCATTCTCCCAAATCTCCCCGCCCTCTCCCTCTCCCACAGAGTCCATAAGACTGATCTATACATCAGTGTCTCTTTTGCTGTCTCGTACACAGGGTTATTAATACCATCTTTCTAAATTCCATATATATGCGTTAGTATACTGTATTGGTGTTTTTCTTTCTGGCTTACTTCACTCTGTATAATAGGCTCCAGTTTCATCCACCTCATTAGAACTGATTCAAATGTATTCTTTTTAATGGCTGAGTAATACTCCATTGTGTATATGTACCACAGCTTTCTTATCCATTCATCTGCTGATGGGCATCTAGGTTGCTTCCATGTCCTGGCTATTATAAACAGTGCTGCGATGAACACTGGGGTACACGTGTCTCTTTCCCTTCTGGTTTCCTCAGTGTGTATGCCCAGCAGTGGGATTGCTGGATCATAAGGCAGTTCTATTTCCAGTTTTTAAAGGAATCTCCACACTGTTCTCCATAGTGGCTGTACTAGCTTGCATTCCCACCAACAGTGTAAGAGGGTTCCCTTTTCTCCACACCCTCTCCAGCATGTATTGCTTGTAGACTTTTGGATTGCAGCCATTCTGACTGGCGTGAAATGGTACCTCATAGTGGTTTTGATTTGCATTTCTCTGATAATGAGTGATGTTGAGCATCTTTTCATGTGTTTGTTAGCCATCTGTATGTCTTCTTTGGAGAAATGTCTATTTAGTTCTTTGGCCCATTTTTTGATTGGGTCATTTATTTTTCTGGAGTTGAGCTGTAGGAGTTGCTTGTATATTTTTGAGATTAGTTGTTTGTCAGTTGCTTCATTTGCTATTATTTTCTCCCATTCTGAAGAAGATGATGCTGTTAAAGTGCTACACTCAATATGTCAGCAAATTTGGAAAACTCAGCAGTGGCCACAGGACTGGAAAAGGTCAGTTTTCATTCCAATCACAAAGAAGGGCAGTGCCAAAGAATGTTTAACTTCTGGACAATTGTGCTTATTTCACAGGCTTGTAAGGTGATGCTCAAGGTAGGCTTTGGCACTAGGTGAACCAGAAACTTCCAGATGTACAAACTGGGTTTAGAAAAGGCAAAGAAACCAGAGATCAAATGGCCAGCATTCATTGGATCATAGGGAAAGCAAGGGAATTCCGGAAAAGCATCTACTTCTGCGTCATTGACTACGCTAAAGCCTTTGACTGTGTGGATCACAACAAATTGTGGAAAACTCTTAAAGAAATGGGACTACTTAGACCACCTTACTTGTCTCCTGAGAAACCTGTATGTGGGTCAAGAAACAACAGTTAGAACCTTACATGGAACAAATGATTGGTTCAAAATTGGGAAAAGAGTATAAGGTTGTGTATTTTCATCCTGTTTATTTAACTTCTGTGCAGAATATATCATGTGAAATGCTGGGCTGGATGAATCCCAAGCTGGAATCAAGATTGCCAGGAGAAATACCAACAACTTACATATGCAGATGATACTACTCTAATGGCACAAATTGAAGGGAAACTAAAGAGCCTCTTTAGTTCCTCTTTAGAAAGAGGAGAGTGAAAAAGCTGACTGAAAACAACATTCAAAAAACTAAGATCATGGCATCAGGTCTCAGCACTTCTTGGCAAATAGAAGGGGGAAAAGTAGAAGCAGTGACAGATTTTCTTTTCTTGGGCTCCAAAATCACTGTAAACAGTGACTGCAGCCATGTAATTAAGACACTTTCTTCTTGGAAGGAAAGCTATGATAAGCCTAGACAGTGTATTAAAAACAAAGACATCACTTTGTGGACAAAGAGTTATATAGTCAAAGCTATGGTTTTTCCAGTCGTCATGTATAGATGTGAGAGTTGCACCATAAAGAAGGCTGAGTGCTGAAGAATTGATGCTTGAACTATGGTGCTGGAGAAGACTCTTGAGAGTCTCTTGGACAGCAGGGAGATCAAACCAGTCAATCCAGAGGAAATCAATCCTAAATATTCACTGGAAGGACTCATGCTGAAGCCGAAGCTCCAATACTGTGGCCACCTGATGCAAAGAACTGACTCAATGGAAAAGACCTTAATGCTTGGAAAGATTGAAGGCAAAAGGAGAAGAGGGTGGCAGAGGATGAGATGGTTAGATAGCATCATTGACTCAGTGGGCATGAGTTTGAGAACACTCCGGGAGATAGTGAAGGACAGGGAAGCCTGGCATGCTGCAGTTCATGGGGTTGCAAAGTCTGACATGACTTAGCGACTGAACAACAACAACAATCTCTTAGTTTATGGGATGAATATCTGCCATGTTAGCAAACCCTTGCCCACCTTGCAAAGAGAGGTATTAGCTGTGTCTTTTAAAAATCTGGATGGATACAAAGTAACTTCTCAGAGAGATGAGTCCACTTGTGGGTCATTTGCTTTGTGTCTGACAAATGCCTGGCAAATATGGGCGACCACTCCTCTCGAGGGTAGGCACTATTCATTTATCATGGCACACTTTCCTGCTGGATCAGTTGTGGCCTCAGAGTCTTTGGCACATGGGAAAAAAACTTCTTTGTCTGGTTTCAACTATGGTTGATCTTTAATATTTTCATTGTATTAGATAATAATAAAGATCAAAATGTTAGCTGAAACAACAAAGCAGATACCCTAGACTTGGTGTTTTAAAGAAATAGAAACTCTAAGGAGAGCCATAGGGAATAATTTAATTTTAGAGCTCAAAAGAAATGGGATGAATTTCCAGCATCTCAAGATGATGAAGCTGATGCTCAGAAGACAAGCTGGGTGGGAATTTTGCTTCTGGTAAGGGAGGAAGCACTCATTGCAGCTCTTCCTTGCTCTAAGAACAACTAGAAAAGATGAAGAAAATACATAAAATGCCTCTGTGAAGGCCCTGGAGTGCTACTCAGCCAGCAAAAACTTGAAGGGACAAGGTCCTTAAGAAAAGGAAAAAAAAAAAAACAGAAATGAAGTGACATTTGGACTGGTTTTTTCCCTCAAGGAACTTGCAAAAATCTGAACTGTGGCTGAGAGGCTGAGAAGCTCAGCAGAGCTTCCTATAGTTTTATGGGGCATCAAGAACAGAACTGGTGTTTAGAGAGCTGATGATCTAGGCTTCCCAGGTGGCACTAGTTATAAAGAACCCGCTTGCCAATGCAGGAGACCTAAGAGATGTGGGTTCGATCCCTGGGTCAGGAAGATTCCCCTGGAGAAGGAAATGGCAACCCACTCCAGTACTCTTGTCTGGAGAATCCCATGAACAGAGGAGCCTGGCAGGCTACAGCCTAGGCTCTGTAAGTCACAAAGAGTCAGGCACAACTGAAGTGACTTAGTATGCGATGATCTAGGGTCCTGGCAAAAACTCAGGCTGTGGGATGGGACTGTCTAATTACTATATCATAGGAAGTAGAGGATTCTTTAAAAAGTCAGAAGCCCAACTTTAAATCACTTCAATTTATGATTGGGTAAGGCAATCTGCTGCAATTTAAATGTCTATTAAATTGCTAATATTTGACATTACAAAAATTTAAATTTTTGTCAGTCTAATGAGCAAAAGTGATAGTATTTTTTTGTTTGTTTGTTTTATACTTTTTGTTGGCCTGATGTATTTCAGTCATTTACATTTCTTCTGTGAACTCCCATCCTGTTCCATGCCAGCAGTGTAAAACTCTTCTGAGTTTACATTGCTCTGTAGGATTTCTGTTTGTTTTCTGCATGTTAATGCTTTGTTGTAATTTATTATGACTGACTTCTCCCAATCTGTGCTTGTCTTTTAATTTTATTTATGGTTAGTTGTTTTGTTCCCCTTAACTTTTGAAGACCATCAGTTAACTTGTGTGACAGGCAGTTCATTTGTTATAAAGAAAGAAATCTCACTCTCCTTCCTCTGGGTATTGCTTTGAATTACTCCCAGATGGAATTGGAGGACTTCTGGATCAGTGTTCTAATAATGGACAAGGGAGCAGCCAGATGGTCCAGCGATGATAGCACAGCTCATCAATACTAGGCATTTTGGGAGATGAACTGTATTAGAGCCAAAAGCTCTGTGCGAAGGATGAGTCGTGGGCATGACTGGTAGACTGGTAGCATCTGCAATCAACTCTGGTTCCCTTCTGACTCACTGATTAAGGCATAAACGGATTGGGGGGCTATCTCCTTGGCTTTAAGTTCAGAGAAACATTCTTGATAATCAGGGGGTTGGTTTCAGCTGGATACTGGTTTAGCAGAGATAGAGAAGATTATAACGCTGCCTCCAAGGATCCTGCCTTTAGAGACGGAGACCATGTGAGAAACTTATTTTACATTCAGAAAGACCAGGCCTTTTTGCTGCCACTGCTTATGTTCCTTGCTCACAAGGTCTCATAAGGTCTGTGTAAATTTCCCCAGATATACCCATAGCCTTGCTTGATGATGGAGTCATGAGTCAGTGGTGGCCGTCACCTCGGGCTGGTGGTGTGTGCGAGTATTTCATGAATAGCAGCCACTACCACTTATAGCCTTATACACCTGCCTGTTTGTTCAGAGGCAGATTGTCAGCCAAAATAGAATGAGCCTTGTGACACTGCAAGCAAAAAAATAAAGGATTAGCTGTGTAAACGGAAGTCTGCAACAAGACATGATCCTATAAAAACAAGCTAGCCACGTGCCTAAAAGCACATGTATAGCATTTCAGCTTTTCAGTTCCCAGACATCATGCACATGCCATAAACCCAGACACAACTACACACACTTATGTAGGCTCATGTCAACTTACTATGCAGTGGTATAGTTACAGTCAGCTATATGCGTTCACATAGAGATACATTATAGCACACACCCGCACAAAACTGCACACATACACTGGTCCATATAACACACAAACCTTGTAAATGCCCTCACACACAGGTACGCACTCAGACACATACACACTCACACATATATACATATACATGTATATGTATATATACATATACATTCACACACAAATAACCACACACACATTTCATATAATCTTCCTGCTCTACCAGGAACACACACTCTCCCACCTGGAGATCTGGGTGGCATTTGTAATGAAAATGCTCCTAGAGGTTTCCTTCCTGCTGTTCAGCTGCTGAAATTTGTGGCACAAGTAGTGGGAGGGATGCTCAAGTCAGAGTCAGATGACCAGGTGCTCTGATTGGGAGCAGATAGAGTTAAGGTTTGGGTGGTCCTGAAATCCTTGGTTCAGCCTTGTAGCCACTGCCATTCCAGTGGCCACTATGGAAGCTCACACATGGAAGGACTTCAATATTTGTTGAGAAAATCAAGGAATTTGTGATTTACCCCTTAACGCTTTGTCTTTTAAAATTAAAAAACAATTTACTAATCTCCTGTCTCTTTCCCCTTGCCTAACTTCAAATAGATGTGCCCAAGGTGATGTGAAGATCTCTTAGACTAAAACCTCCCTGGAGAGCAGAAAACACACATAACTTCTGAAGTCTTTTAAGAATTTAATCAGAGATGCCAAAACCCCCAGAGATCATCTAGTCCAAGGTAATCATTTTATAGTTGAGTGAATTGAGGCCCCGCGATGTTAGGTGGTTTCTCCAAAGTCACACAGCAAGTGGGCAGCAGAACAGGAACAAGAGACTCAACAGCCTGATTCCTGGGATCTACATTTTTCAGTTTGATTGGACATGAGTGATTTTATTCCAGGGAATGACTCTTTGATAAGAATGTTAAGAAAACAAAGACTTACTTGTAATATAGACTATATTACAATAGTCTATGAGGAATTACACTGGTTTGGGTAGAGCATTGCTATATTTGATTAAATCTTGCCTATGCTATCACACTGGTAGTATTTCAACTAATAATGTTTAACCGCTTGACTTTAGATGTGATGAAAGGCATCTCTGTCATACTATTTTTATAACTTTGGACTCTGATTTTCTTAGCATATGGGATCCTTGACTATTCCATGGCTGTTTGCATCTGCCTGGTAGATATTAGAGCAATCTCAGGTTTACAATGGTTTTTAGCCTTGCCCAGCTTAATGGATATACTATAACTAGTGCCGGCAACCATCATTTCATTAGAGCAACAAAACCACTAACGGTCTCATTAACTTTGAAGAGATTAGATTTGCTTTAGAACATTGACCTTTATTTAGCAGTGATGGATGGTATTATCATATGTTTCCTGTCACTTCATCAACTGGAGTTTGACTTTTTCTTGTTTTGTTATTTAAGGCATTTGTATTTCTTTAGAGTAGGCTTCTGATTTTTATATAATTTTTGAGCTGCGTTAGGTTTAGACATCTCACTCTAGCCTATGTCCAGGAGATTTACTTGGAAATGGTAGAATGTTTACGTGAATTGCATTGCATAACTTTTCCAAACAACGTATAAGTGTGCTGTGTATTTGTCTTTGCATAGTCATGCTTATTTCATAAGCAATATAATAAACTTCCATGTAAAGCATATAAAATTTGAATACACAGTGTGAATGCACAAATCTGGTGGCTATTAACAGCTATTACCCTCACTTGAACTACTGTGCCGTCCCAGTGTTAAATAAAAAAGATAATTTAAAATACACCATGATATAGTGAATACTGACAGTGGTTGTTAGTGTGATGAAGTCATGGGGAATTTTTCTATTTTCTAAATGTTCTATACTCTTTAATACTGAAAAGAACACATTTATTATTTTAAAAGAAAGGCAAATGAGAAGACAATAAAACACGATGCTGAGAAACACGTTTGTAAAAATCCCCCAAGTTGAAGTTACCATGTGGAGATGTGTGAATGTCATTACGGTATTTGCCCCTTATTGATGTTCTGTTTTCACAAAGGGGACCACCAATTGATGGTGGTCCTTTACTGCTCTTCATAAAGTTTTATCTTTTTATTTTTTATTTTATATAATAGCTTTTCTCTCTCCTTCTTCCTTTCCCTCTCTTAACACATGGCTTCTTGCTTTGCTTCTTATGGTGGTTTGGTGTCATTTGTTGTAAGATGTCATCCACTGGCTATCAGTTCTGAGATAATGAGATAACGTACCTTACACTAAGGTATGTTTTAATTATGATATGAGGTAATGTAACATTATGATACATCACCTTTAAAAAATTCAAAGTTAAAATATAAAACATAGCCAATGTTTTATCATAACTGTAAATGGAAAGAAACCTCTAAAAATTGTATAACAGTTTAAAATTTTTTTAAATGGACTTAAAAATTAATTTGGGGTTAAAAAGAATCAGATAAAATTTCAAAATATAATAAACACTTCTTTCATTCATTCAAAAAATATTGTTATATATTGCAAATAAATAAGTGAGATGGATGTCGGTGTTAGTGGAAAGTCTGAGGCTCTAATATCCAGCAGGAAGGACTTACACTTGGATTTTACCAAGCTTGATTGTGCTGCTGAAATGATTTATCTCATTTCTCATCTCCTGATAGAGTGAAACAGCTTCTATGAATAGTTTTTATGCCATAGATCAATGAATTTTTAGGTTTCTTTTGCTAGTTAAATGTTTCTATCAAATATCCTTATTCATGCAGGAAATGATTCCTTTTTATACTTTGTCCAGGAAAAATGATGCTAAGTATCCTTTGAAAATACAGGTGCAAAGACTCACCCATAGGAACAGAATTAAATCTATATCAGTTTTATACATGTGTGCTGTGTGTGTGTGTATTCACACACATCTGCATCAGTGGATGCCGATGGAACTTCTATCTGTGGAACTTCTATCAGGGGATGCCACCAAGGAGACTCAACTTTAGGTATTGAGGATACAACTGAACAGTGCTAAGGAAAACCTTTCATGCTATCATTTGTGAATGTTTCTATTCTCATGGCATGCTCTCATGGATAAGCTAATGATAACTTTTAATTTTCAGGTTCAGAAATGACAATTATTTAAGCCTTGTGCAAATTTAACCCATATACTCTACTTGCTCACTTCCTTCCTAAATCCTACTTGCCAGCTTATGATGGGAACAAATTTTAGAGACCAGAGTTATCATTTTTATTTCATATCTTCTTTTAGAGAATTCTTTACATTTTAATTACTTTTATTTTTTCTAAATACTGGATGTAACTACTGGTTAGAGAAGGGGCTAAGGAAGTTTTCCTGAAATGATCTCTCTCCTAATGGTATATCTTAGCCTTATTGAAAAGCAGCCTCAGTTTTGCAATGAACACATAATACTTTCATCATTTCAGAAAAAGGAGATATTTTAAAAGTGTGTATCTATACAATACAAAAAGGGCAAGGTTTAATCTTTCTTTGCATTCTAGTTAAGCAATCCTCTTCTCCAGGTGTGCTAGGAAATGCCATGTTCAAGAAGCCCCTCCTGGATCAAGATGGGTTGGGGAGAGGGAATAAGCAAAAGGCAGAACAATGGGCCTCTTCTGGTCTTACTAGAGAAAATGCTTAAGGCAGTTAGAGGAACTGGGTAGAGAAAGGAAAATAATCTGACACCTTTGTTCACTCCCTCCCTCAGGGTATTTCAGAGAGGGCATCTTACAGAGAAACCTGTGGAAACCTAGTCTCAGGGGAGATTGGCACTGAAGTGGATAGGTCTGAGGCAGTGATGGCCACCCACTGGGTTCTTTGTTCTCATTATACGTGGGTCATCAGGTTCTCTCCATCTCCCTTCCTCCCTCCCTCTTTCCTCTCTCTCACACACACAAACCAAGATTTCCAAAGTCTTCATGTACATCCTATTCATAGACTAAAAATTCAACCAAGAGAATATAACCACAATCTGTGTTAGGTAATACTGAAACACAGGAGTAACAAAGGTAAAAATAAATATAAATAAAAAATTTAAAAAGAAAACCACTACTGGAGCATGTGGGAAGAGAGGTACCTTTTAATAAATACATAAATTATAGTTATTTAATTTAGAAACCACCAATAACTCCAGTGTTTCTGGAACGCAGACTTATCACCTCTAGAATCAGTTACATGACCTTGATAAAGAAGAGAAATTCCTTATTCTTTTGGGTCTTATGAGTTATTGTTATAATTAGTAAGGCCAAAGGACTATAATAAAACATTCTTTGAATATTAAAATAATTATTTAAAAGCCTATATTAAGCCTTGCAAATTTTAGGCAAGTTATTGTATCTGAAATTTTGCCTAAGATATACACTGTCGTGAGTAATGTGTTGCCATGAAAGCTTTTGGATTAAAAAAATGAACTTTAGGTATTAGAATATTTGATTTACTAGATTTTGGCTCCTCTCCTGCCTCTTCCTCTTGCTAAACATTCAGACTGAGACTTTACTATGATTATCTAATCTTACCCATTCTTGGAAGTTCAGTTGCTGAAAATAAAGAGGAAGGAGACCCTCCTAGATTGTTCTAGTGCATATTTGGCTCTGAATTAAATGAACATTTAAATCTCGAAGATTTTCAGTTAATGTTGAATTTGGCTGGATATCCTGTGGTTATAACATCTTAAGCCTTTAAAAATACATGGGTTCTCAAATAGCGATATGCTTTTTTCCTGATTTTTTTCCCAACTAGCATTTTGTTATGACTCTCACTGTCTACATCAAACAAATTTTATGCAGTTTACAATGCTTATAGCATACGGTTGCCACCTACAAGTACTCTGTGTGCCTTAGCAGACAGCCACGTGCAACACTGAAGAACGATTTCTTGGATGAGTAGTAGAGAATCTTGCTTCTATCCATTTTTCTACTTTCAAGGTAGGACTGGGCTAGATGTTTTTTCCTCTTCCTCCCTTTCTCTCTTCCTTTTTCCTACCTCCCTCTCTTCTTATCCTATTTCTCTGTTGCAGTCTCTCTTTACTACAGATACAGTAATTCATGCTGTCAGTATTACTAGAGGTTCTTATTATGCAATGATAATGTCATACTCATGTAGACAACCCCAGGTGTTTCTAGCTTTTGCATCTCCTGAATCTTCACCTATTTTTCAAATCATTTTGAGTAGGAATCCATTTGTCTTTTGCTTTGTACTTCTGGCTGTACAGTATTCATTAAAGCAGAAAATGTGTTAGCTTGTACACCTCATCACTCATATTGAGACCCTGTGTAGGTTTCTGTTTCAGAAGAATAATAGCTTTTACTAAGCCATAATTGAGATGAGGGCTGAGTGTAATTTTCTGCTGCAAAGGAGAGGATTGGAAAGAAGGAGCAGAAGCTCTGAGAATTTAGACCACGAAAGTGACAGCAGGAGGTAGTGGGGAACCCTCTGGAGAGAGTGGTAGACACTCTCTCGGGGAGGCAACTGACGAGTTGGCAGGGTCATGTGAATATGGTCTCTTGAGACCTCTAGCTCAGAGCGGGGGAGGGGGGAGCGGGGATCAGAGCATAGCGTCTCAGTCTGAGGGCCCTCAATGCCTCCACCCCCTAGTTCCCTTTCCCACTTCCAACTCTTTCCTTGTAGGAAGCTGCCTCACCACATGAGCACGTTGCAAAGCAATGGGCTGAGTTGTGTAGGAGAAGCAGCTGGAAGAGGTGAGCAGTCCACTACTGTGATTGTTCCCCCCTTTTAGGGCCTCTTTTGGCTATCTTTGTGTCCACACACTCTCTATAGCCTTGCAGTCTAACTCAACTGCTGTTCTGTCACTTAATCTGTTGGCTGAATTTATTGACCTATCATTGGGTTATTTATTTTTACCCAACATTATATGGCCTAATATTTGTGTTCTGAACTTATTTCTGATTCACAGAACATTAATCTACTGTAGTCCCAAGTGCAAGTAAGAGATAATTTTTTTTGATTAGCATCTAAATATTTTGCATGAGAGAAAGCCTAAAAGAGGTAAGAGAAATGTGTATGCAATATTCGCTTGCATACATGTATATAAAATATGCATGCATATATGTGCATAGACACATATATGTATATATTCACACATATACATTATAAGCATACATACATATGCATATATTATTATATGTATATAATGTCTAACTGGAAACTGATCATCCATTTAACTTACTGTGGAACTTATTAAACTCTATGGAAATAAAGCATTACATTTTCAGTATTTATGTAGTGGAAGTCTTTAAACACCAAATCTTACTGTTGATTAAGAAATTGAATTCAGTACCATCTTAATGGCAAATTAATATAGATTTGCTATGCTGTATGTTTTGTTGTCATTTGCGAAAATTATACTATCAACCAACGTTAAACAGAAAAGCTCCAAGTCAATTATAAATTGAGAACAAATAGCAAAGGCTGCAGATACTTTACATAATATTTAAAACTGTATTGGTTCTAATTAAGCCTCTTCCATTAGACCTCCCTAGTCCTTAATGCCTCCTTCAGGAGATAATCCGTTACCACGATGATGGAAAGTCAGGAAGAACAGCCTCCAAAGGCAGAGGAGTCTTAGTCTACTCCTTCCAGATTGGTGTCAGCCACTTTGGGCAGTAGGGGTCCACCTGAGGCCCCTCCCGGCAGCCCCTCTGCTGTTGGTGGGGGCTGTGTCATGGGCTCACATCCAGACTCCCTAGCTGGCAGGTGTGCTCCCACTGCAGGTGGTGGGGCGGAACATTTGGCCTCCATCACACATAAGAAGGTCTCAGCTGGGGGCTCCAGGGCTTGACCGGAAGTCGCTGCCTCAGGCTTCCGGGACTGCCCGTTCACTTCCATCACCGGTAGCGAGGCCTCGGCTGTGGGCTCCTGGGCCTGACCTGAAGCTGCCTCCGGCTTCCAGGGCTGCTCATTGGCCTTCACCACCGGTAGGGAGGGCTTGGCTGGGGCCTTCGGGGCCTGACTGGAAGCTGCTGCCTCTGGCTTCCGGTTCTGCTGATCAGCCGGTGCTGCACCAGGGAGACCATCGTCTTGGGCCTCAGCTCCTGTCTCTGCTCTCAGGGTAGGTTCTGTCTCACTGACTCTCTTGTCCTCAGCCTGAGGATTTGGGGGAGGCAGGGGGATTTCTGAATGGCATGCGGGACTCAGAGGAGCTTGTTCCAGCCCCCTGAGGGCCGTGTCGCAGTCCCCTGGAGGACTGTCGACCTCTGGGTGGATTTCTTTGGATACGTCAAGGGTTGACTCTGGACAATGCATTATCATGAAGGCCGCCGCGAGATTTTGCACAGCCTTGTGAACGTTGTTGGCTTCCTCTGCGTCAGCCTCTTCATTCACAGAGGTGTTTGGCTCGTCATCAGAGGTGTGCTGACCTTGATCATCCTTTTCAGGCATTTTTGCTTCTCTGATTTTTTTATAGAGTTCATTTCTCTCTTCTTGTAAAGCTCGACAGAGATTCTCTAACCTTCCAATTTTCATCACGAAGCACTCATATTCTTTAGCTCTCAATGCTTTCTGTGATTTAAATACACACAAACAAAAGGGTAGGAAAAGTAAAACTGCCAGGTTTTACTAGAGTAAAGTAAAATGCTCTCTGGAGACAATCAAAATCATTAATCCAGGAATTTGTCTGTTAGGCTCTGACCACAGGGTGGTGGCTGAACAGATCCTTGGTCAGGGACATCACTTCTATTTTTGCATTATGTTGGAGACTTTGATAGAATTTTAATCCACTTTTTTTTTAAGGAAAGAAAGATAGCAAAGCTTCTTTCTGCTTTGGTCTAAGGCTTCTAAAAATCTTAAAATAG
Source organism: Bos mutus (assembly GCF_027580195.1). NCBI lineage: Eukaryota > Metazoa > Chordata > Mammalia > Artiodactyla > Bovidae > Bos > Bos mutus. The sequence goes on from NC_091625.1 coordinate 76,889,444, forward strand.
ATGCATTTTCTGCTTCTAAGACTTAGAAGGAATAAGCAGAGGCTTGCGGCAAAATGACTGAGATGGACTGGGATTTGGCGGTCAGCAACGCCTTATCTGTCCCATAGATAAACGGCTATATGCTAATCCAGCAACTGTTTGATTTCTGTTTATGAATAATAAGCACATCTCTTTGGAATTGGTTGTAGTTTGGGATGAATTGTTAAAATAGTAATTATATCCAGAGAAAGTAACCACACTCTTTCATGATGCTGCTCAAACTATTCAGTTCTCCTTTTCTCTAGAAATGTTGGTGTGTTTGTGCATGGAATCATCTTACTTCTCCACCCCCCCCCCCTTCTGCTTTGTGCTACTCTGTACCTTTTAAGACTTTTTTTTCCACCTGTAAGCCCTGCCTCTCATGTTAAGGGTCATGTATCTTTGCTTTTTATGATCTCAAAACCTCCAGAGCCTGATGTAATATCAGTATTTAAATGCCTGTTGGAGGAATTAAACAATGCACATGCACATCTGTCTGTAAATTAGCACATACCCTGGGTGCTTGGGCTGGTGTTTTCTCTCAGTATGCTTGAATCAATTAATAAATTTATTCTGCATCTGTTATGTGTCCGGCACCAGGAAATTCAAAGACAGGTAAAACACTCATCCTGGCTTTGAGGAATTCACAGTCCAGCAGGTGTGGTGCTGTCTTGGGCACAGCTTTGGAATCAACAAGTAGGCATGTGACTTAGGGTCACAATGCTCTTTGAGTCTGGACCCAACTCTAAATTACTTTTGCTCTGATTATTTTTTATTAGAGTATCATATACCACACCCTAGAAAAAACTCAGCTCTTCAGAGGTCATCATTTGTGCTATTAGGGCATAATTATTTTCTGAGTATGAATGTATTGACAAGGGAGGATAAGCAAAGGGAAAAAGTTCCTCACCTCTTCAATCATGTCCAACAGAGCTTTGTTACAGTTCTCAAACCGAGCTTTCCATGTGGCTGTGTCCTTTTCCAGCTTCTTCATTTTCTTAGTGGTCTACAGAAATTATAGTGTTTTAATGTTAATTCTGAACAGTTAATATATCAGAGAAACTATCAGTTCCATATGTGACATCAAGAAAAAGTCCTTTCATTACTAGGTGCTGAAGCAAGCAAAAATCCAATGTCAAGGAATGAAGATTGAGTGGAAAGAGTCATGATTTATTTCTGAAGCATCTAAGTCAGTGGTGAACAAACTTATTTGCACCAGAGCCAGTTCAGGAGAAAGAAAACTACTTAAGTCCTTCCTTTTTTGTCATTGTGTTTTCTTTTGTGTAAAAGTAAAAATAACTTTATTGAGTTCCAAGAATAAGCTTGAAATTTAGATTATTTACTGTATTGAATGCAAGACTGTTAATGAGAAAGTTGGACCAGCTTTTTTGCTATTAAAATGTTGATAGTATCTGGGCACATTTGAGAAGTAGCCACAAAAAGGCAACTTTCAGTTTTCTCAGCCTTCATATTTGCAGAGTGCAGTAAGATTCACAGAATGTGATTACATGCGTTATTCATTTCATCCTTGAGACAGTCCCCCAAGGAAGGTTGTTTTCACCTCTACTTTATAAATGGGGAAACTAAGGTTCAGAGAGATGGAGTAATGATTCAGGTGAGTTTTCAGAGGAGTAGGGCTGGAGTCATTTCCATTTAATGCAACATATGCAGAGTGCCTGCTGGTGGCTAGGCAGAGGCTGGGTGTAGGGTATACAGAAATGAATAAAATGCAACCTAGCTTTTGCAAATCTGAAACTACTCTGCATTCCTGGTTATAGGATCTCCTCTCTGTTTGGATGATGGGAAGGACAGGGCTTGTATTCAGGGACAGTTACCCTGGATTAACTACACATGGTCACTGGTTGCTTCATGCTAAAAAGCCTAAGGTTGGGTCTGCTTGGAGGCCCAAGTTATTGGCTTCTGGGCTCTGTAGAGAAACTACATGAGCCTCCAGTGCTTTTTTATTTTCATCATTTCTTAACTGAGTTAATAGTTTATTAACTTTTTTAATGTCATCAGCCCCTTTAGGAATTTAATGAAATCTATGGAAAGTGGAGAAGGAAATGGCAACCCACTCCAGTATTCTTGCCTGGAGAATCCCAGGGACAGGGGAGCCTGGTGGGCTGCCATCTATGGGGTTGTGCAGAGTCGGACATGACTGAAGCAACTTAGCAGCAGTAGCAGCATGGAAAGTGGAAGTGAAAAATAGATTCCAAGGGATTAGATCTGATAGATAAGAGTGCCTGAAGAACTATGGGTGGAGGTTGGTAACATTGTACAGGAGGCGGTGATCAAAACCATCCCCAAGAAGAAGAAATGCAAAAAGACAAAATGGTTGTCTGACAAGGCCTTACAAATAGCTGAGAAAAGAAGAGAAGCTAAAGGCAAAGGAGAAAAGGAAAGATACACCTATCTGAATGCAGAGTTTGAAAGAATAGCAAGGAGAGATGAGAAACCTTCCTCAGTGATAATTGCAAAGTAGAGGAAAACAATAGAATGGGAAAGACTAGAGACCTCTTCAAGAAAATTAGAGACACCAAGGGAGCATTTCATATAAAGATGAGCACAATAAAGGACAGAAATGGTATGGACCTAACAGAAGCAGAAGATATTAAGAAGAGGTGGCAAGGATACACAGAAGAACTATACAAAGGAGGTCTAATGACTCAGATAGTCGTGATAGTGTGATCACTCACCTAGAGCCAGACATCATCGAGTGTGAAGTCAAGTGGGCTTTAGGAAGCATTGTTTTCCTCTACGAACAAAGCTAGTGGAGGTGATAGAATTCCAGTTGAGCTATTTCAAATTCTAAAAGATGTTAAAGTGCTGTACTCTATGCCAGCAAATCTGGAAAACTCAGTAGTGGCCACAGGACTGGAAAAGGTCAGTTTTCATTCCAATCCCAAAGAATGTTCAAACTACCTCACAATTGCACTCATCTCACACACTAGCAAAGTGATGCTCAAAATTCTCTAAGCCAGACTTCAACAATACATGAACCGAGTACTTCCAGATGTTCAAGCTGGATTTAGAAAAGGCAGAGGAACCAGAGATCTAATTGCCAACATCTGTTGGATCATGGAGAAAGCAAGGGAACTTCAGAAGAACATTATTTTTGCTTCATTGACTATGCTAAAGCTTTTGACTGTTTGGATCACAATAAACTGTGGAAAATTCTGAAAGAGATGGGCATACCAGACCACCTTACCTGCTTCCTGAGAAATCTGTATGCAGGTGAAGAAGCAAGAGTTAGAACTAGACATGGAACAATAGACTTGTTTCAAATTAAGAAAGGAGTACGTCAAGGCCGTATATTGTCACCTTGCTTATTTAACTTCTGTGCAAAGTACATCATGTGAAATGGCTGGGCTGGATGAAGCACAAGCTGGAATCAAGATTGCTGGGAGAAATATCAATAACCTCAGATATGCAGATGACACCCCCTTATGGCAGAAAGTAAAGAGGAACTGAAGAGCCTTTTGATGAAAGTGAAGGAGGAGAGTGAAAAAGCTGGCTTAAAACTCAACATTCAAAAAACAAAGATTATGGCATCCGGTCCTATCACTTCATGACAAATAGATGAGTAAACAATGGAAACAATGAGAGACTTTATTTTCTTGGGCTCCAAAATCACTGCAGATGGTGAGTACGGCCATGAAATTAAGACACTTGCTCCTTGGAAGAAAAGCTATGACCAACCTATACAGCATATTAAAAAGCAGAAGCATTACTTTGCCAACAAAGGTCTGTTTAGTCAAAGCTATGGTTTTTCCAGTAGTCATGTATGGATGTGAGAGTTGGACCATAAAGAAAGCTAGCACTAAAGAATTGATGCTTTTAAACTATGGTGTTGGAGAAGAAGACTCTTGAGTATCCCTTGGACTGCAAGGAGATCAAACCAGTCAATCCTGAAGGAAATCAGTCCTGAATATTCATTGAAAGGACTAATGCTGAAGCTGAAGCTCCAATACTTTGGCCGCCTGATGCAAAGAACTGACTCATTAGCAAAGACCCTGATGGTGGGAAAGATTGAAGGCAGGAATACAACAGAGGATGAGATGGTTGGATGGCATCACTGACTCAATGGACATGAGTTTGAGCACCTCTGGGAGCTGGTGATGGACAGAGAAGCCTGGCATGCTACAGCCCATTCGGTGGCAAAGAGTCAGACATGACTGAGCGACGGAACTGAACTGATGGGACTACACCTAAAGATGCAGTATGCGTATCATTTTTTCTTTTTTTGCTAATTCTACTAAAAGTCTATAAATGAACTTCAGATAAAAATTTTTGCTCTAATATTTAACTGAATCTTAAAACTATTTAATTTTGAAATAATATTTTTCTACTCTAATGTTTATTCCAAATTAAAACTCTGTAATTAAAAAAATATTTTTAAAATGGTTGAATCCTTTCTGGAATGGGAAAGTTGTAACTTTTAAGAAATGTTGACCTATTAAGTTTGCTTGTGAATGGTGAAATTTATCATATATGTTTGTGAAATTTTTTTTTAAAAGAATGTTTTCTACACTTAAAAGAGGTTAATGCTAGTTCCTGTTCAGAAAAACAGTTCTGATGCTGATTTTGTTTTGGGAAAACAATGAATTAAATAAAATTTAAACATTATGTCCAATAATAAAATTAGCAACTTATATTTGTAAAAGTGGACTTCCCTGGTGGCTCAGTGGTAAAGAATTTGCCTACCAATGCAGGAGACATGGGTTTGATCCCTAGGTCAAGAAGATTCCCTGGAGGAGGAAATGACTACCCACAACAGTATTCTTGCCTGGAAAATCTGTGGACAGAGAAGCCTGGTGGGCTGTAGCTCATGGGGTTGCAAAAGAGTCTGACATGACTTAGCGACTAAAACAACAACAAACAATACAATTTGTAAAAGACTTTTAAAAAGTTAAAAATCCTTAAAAACACATTAACTTATTTGAACTTCACAATCTTGTGACATAGGCAAGAAAAAATAGCATTTTAATAAGGGAGAAGTTAAGTGAATTGTTTACTGCTACTTGATGAGTAAGAGCATGCCCAGAATTTGAATTCAGACTTCTCATTAAAGATTGTCTTAGTTATATCATATTACATATATTCTCTTCTGAGAATATTCTATGAAATGGTATTTTCTACTCTAACATTCTGCTCTTGCATATTTGTATGAAAGTTTTTTTTAATCATTAGAAGATTTGATATTTTTATTTCAGCATAAACAACATAATATTATATTGCTAGCTCTTTTCTTTTTAAACCTCTCCATGGACTAGAAAAAGAAAATATTCTTCCTCAGGGTGAAAATGTATCCTGGTGTTTTTTGATTCTTCCTAAAATTAATCTGCCAGATATTTAACCAATAAAATGCAGCCCAGATCTCATTTGCATGTATAAATGTTTCATTACTTCATGAAATGCACTGAAATATCTTAGTGAGAGAAAAATGAACCCAAAGGAAAATTGCCTGTCAAAATAGAAAATGTCAGTATTTCATGGGAGATAAGCAATACTCACTTTATCCATTTCTTGTTTGAAAGTGGCAAACACCTCATTGCTTTTTGTCAGTGTGCTCTGAAACTCTTCAAACCTTCCAGAGTAGAGAGTAAGCTGTAAATAGGGGAAAGAGTAAGTTTGTTTTAGGCCTGCTTTCCTGTTTTAGGAATGCTTCCAAAACAAAACCACCTGTCGTTGTTTGTTATTTGAAAAGGAAAATGATTTAAGAGAATTCTCAATACAATGTTAGTGATATGTTCAATTCTTTTTACTTTGCGATCAGCCTAGGTCAGTGAGTATGACTGAGGTACTTCTTTAAAGAAAAATGACATAATAAAATATATCATCACCATTTCATTGTATCATAATTTTTACCAACAAACATTTATTGAGCTCTGACTGAACATAGCAAGGACTATTATGTACAAAAGCATTTAACCTGTATCTGCTGTTTTTGAGGGAATCCCAAAGACAACTTGATTACAGAACAGTGAACACAAAGTACCAAAGTAGTTAAGTACTGATCAGAGAATGAGATAAATGTGGCAGGTGATCATATAAGTCACATTTTTGTAGAGAAGGTGAGCCTTGGGCTTGGTCTTGAGGGAAGGGAGATATGGGCCAGATATGGACTAGGGATACTGCCATTATGTGGTTGTGCTATTATAAGCACGTGTCATTTCCCTTTTTGACATTGTGGTTTTGTGTGTTTTTGAATACAGTGTTCTAGCCAATAGCAGTTAAATGTTCCTTTTCAAGGAAATGAGTTTATTATACCAATTTTTAATAGAAATTATCATTGGAAGGACTGATGCTGAAGCTGAAGCTCCAATAGTTTGGCCACCCAATGCAAAGAACCAGCTCATTGGAAAAGACCCTGATGCTGGGGAAGATTGAAGGCAAAAGGAGAAGGCGGCAGAGAATGACATGGTTAGATAGCATCACCGAGTCAATGGACATGAATTTGAACAAACTCCTGGAGATAATCAAGGACAGGGGAGGGGCCTGGTGGGCTGCAGTCCATGGGGTCGCTAAGTCGGACACGACTGAGCAACTTCACTATCACTTTTCACTTCCATGCTTTGGAGAAGGAAATGGCAACCCACTCCAGTGTTCTTGCCTGGAGAATCCCAAGGATGGGGGAACCTGGAGGGCTGCCGTCTATGGGGTCACACAGAGTCGGACACGACTGAAGCGACTTAGCAGCAGCAGCAGAATGGTTCATTCTCACATGATTCAGAATAGCAGAGGTTTTACTGCAGTACATGGGCTTCCCTTGTGGCTCAGCTGGTAAAGAATCTGCCCGCAATGCGGGAGACCTGGGTTTGATCCCTGGGTTGGGAAGATCCCCTGGAGAAGGGAAAAGGCTACCCACTCCAGTATTCTGGCCTGGAGAATTCCATGGACTGTATGGTCCATGGGGTCGCAAAGAGCTGAGCAACTTTCACTTTACTGCAGTACACGAGAACAGTAAAATAACATAAATCCTTTCATAAGAAACAGATTTTCCAAAGAAAAATCAAAACAACAGCTCATCAGCATTTTGAAATCAGTCATTAACAATGTGAATAGGTGATAAATTTGGGGTAACTCTAGTGGCTTAAAAGTTTTCTCATGATTCCTTGCCATACAGACTGAAAAAGACTGGGTACCGTGTCATCAGGGAATTCACGGCCAGGAAAGCTTTCAGACACATAGTTCAAAGAACAACACAGTTAACCCTTGAACAAAGCAGGGGGTTAGGGGCATTGACCCTCCATGAAGTGCAAAATCTGTGTATCATATATAGTCAGCCCTCTGTATTCCCAGTTCCTCATCTCTGCAGTTCCCTATCCATAGATTCAGTCAATGTCAGATACTGCAGTACTATATATAGTATTTGCTATTGAAAAAAAAAATCCATACATAATCATCTTCACAGTTCAAATATGTGTTGTTCAAGGGTCAAAACTAACTCATTATGTGCAATGCACTCTTGACATATTCTGTTTAATTTAATAAATCTGTTTCATTTTCTCCACAGACAAGTGGCTAGGATTCACTAAGTTGATTTCAGGGTGCATGAATAAGTCAAGTCCCTCAGTTTGAGGATAAGCCCCTGTGGGACTGCCTGCCTGTGGGAATAACTATCCCAGCTGATCTTCACCTATCACAAAATCCATTCATTTGCATTTTGGACCCAGTCTCCTGTTAACTTCTTTTCCTTACTCTCCTCTTTCTTTTCCCAACTTTTCAGTAATTCCATTAGGATTACAGTGGTTGTATAGATGTGGTCTCCTGAGCTGGTCCTCCCACCCTCTCTTGCAGTCCTATAGCTGCAGGCTGCAGACAAGAGGGGAAGGTGGGCCGTGTGTGCTCTGTTTCACCTGCGCAGCCTTGACAGGGGACTTCCCTGGTGGCTCAGCAGTAAGAATCCGCCTGCAACGCAGGAGACGCAGGAGACATAGGTGAGATTCCTGGGTCAGGAAGATCCCCTGGAGAAGGGAATGGCAACCTACTCCAGTATTCTTGCCTGGAAAATTCCATGGACAGAGGAGCCTGGTGGGGTACAGTCCATGGGGTGGCAAAGAGTTGGACATGACTGAAGCGATTGAGCATCCATGCATGCATGCAACCTTGACAAGATCAGCGGGAGCAACCACACCCTCCCCGGCCAGCTATCTTCTTCTTTGGGCTGAGTGTTCTTTTGATGTATAAACTGGGCGGATTTTGTTTTCCTCCTCTATGTTTTCTGTGTCATGGAGATGACAGATACACCAAAGTTCGAGGGATTAGTGTCTCACTTCATCACCACTTTGGCCTTTTTCTAGTGACCCTCAACTTTCTTGTCTTTTAAATTGGGTAAAATACATATAACATTCACTGTCTTAACCATTTTAAGTGTACAGTTCAATATTGTTAAGTAAATTCACATTGTGCAAATGAATTTCCAGAAATTTTCATCATGCAAAACTGAAACTCTGTAACCCAGTAAATGATAGCTCTCCATTTCTTCCTTTCCTTCTAGTGATTTTTTTTACATCTGCTTTTCTTTCTGTTTGACCTTTTTGTCATAGGTGGCAAAATCTGTGTGAACTATACTTTTCTCAGGTAACCAACTCTGACACTCTTTACTTATATACTAACTAAAAATGTACACTTCCTGTTTCCTTTATGGATATTTGTTTGGTCGTATTTTCCTTCTCACTTTTATGTTGACATGATGCGTGTCTGATGTGTCATATTCCCTCTTTCACTGTGGTATATCAGAGAAGCATGGAAAGAACATCCAGAGGTCATCCTCAGGATTCCTACCAGAGGCAGAAATAGAAACAAACTACTCTACGGTTAGTAACAACAACTCCTGCTCCAATATTTCACTTTTAAATGGGCTAGGTGGCACATGCATTCTTTTAACCGAGCACAAATTTTGATTCCAACATCACAAGAGAAGACTCTACACATGGACATCACCAGATGGTCAATACTGAAATCAAATTGATTATATTTTGCAGCCAAAGATGGAGAAGCTCTATACAGTCAGCAAAAACAAGACTGGGAGCTGACTGTAGCTCAGATAATGAACTACTAATTGCCAAATTCAGACTTGAAGAAAGTAGGGAAAACCACTAGACCCTTCAGGTATGACCTAAATCAAATCCCTTACGATTATACAGTGGAAGTGAGAAATAGATTCAAGGGATTAAATTGGATAGACAGAGTGCCTGAAGCACTATGGACAGAGGTTCGTGACATTGTACACGAGTCAGTGATCAAGACCATCCGCAAGAAAAAGAAATGCAAAAAGACAAAATGGCTGTCTGAGAAGGCCTTACAAATAGCTGAGAAGAGAGGAGAAACTAAAGGCAAAGGATAAAAGGAAAGATATAACCAGCTGAATGCACAGTTTGAAAGAACAGTAAGGAGAGATAAGAAAGCCTTCCTCAGTGATCAGTACAAAGAAATAGAGGAAAACAATAGAATGGGAAAGGCTAGAGATCTCTTCAAGAAAATTAGAGACATTTCACGTAAAGATGGGCACAATAAAGGACAGAAATGGTAAGGACCTAACAGAAGTAGAAGATATTATGAAAAGATGGCTACGATACACAGAAGAACTATACAAAAGAGATCTTGCTGCTGCTGCTAAGTCGCTTCAGTCGTGTCTGACTCTGTGCAACCCCAATGACTCAGAAAGTCATGATGGTGTGATTACTCACCTAGAGCCAGACATCCTGGAATGCGAAGTCAAGTGCGCTTTAGGAAGCATCACTACAAACAAAGCTAGTGGAGGTGATGGAATTCCAGTTGAGCTATTTCAAATCCTAAAAGATGATGCTGTGATAGTGCTGCACTCAATATGCCAGCAAATTTGGAAAACTCAGCAGTGGCCACAGGACTGGAAAAGGTCAGTTTTCATTCCAATCCCAAAGAAAGGCAATGCCAAAGAATGTTCAAACTACTGCCACAATTGCCTTCATCTCACACACTAGCCAAGTAATGCTCAAAATTCTCCAAGCCAGCCTTCAGCAATACGTGAACTGTGAACTTCCAGATGTTCAAGCTGGATTTAGAAAAGACAGAGGAACCAGAGATCAAATTGTCAACATCTGCTGGATCATGGAAAAAGCAAGTGAGTTCCAGAAAAAGATCTTCTTCTGCTTTATTGACTATGCCAAAGCCTTTGACTGTGTGGGTCACAACAAACTGTGGAAAATTCTTAAGGAGATGTGAATCCCAGACCACCTGATTTGCCTCTTGAGAAATCTGTATGCAGGTGAAGAAGCAACAGTTAGAACTGGACATGGAACAACAGACTGGTTCCAAATAGGAAAAGGAGTATGTCAAGGCTATATATTGTCACCCTGCTTATTTAACTTCTATGCAGAGTCCTGTATATTGTCATTTGCTTATTTAACTTCTATGCAGAGTACTCATGTGAAATTCTGGGCTGAATGAAGCACAAGCTGGAATCAAGATTGCTGGGAGAAATATCAATAACCTCAGATATGCAGATGACACCATCCTTACGGCAGAAAGTGAAGAACTAAAGAGCCTCTTAATGAAAGTGAAAAAGGAGAGTGAAAAAATTGGCTTAAAGCTCAACATTCAGAAAGTGAAGATCATGGCATCCGGTCCCATCACTTCGTGGGAAATAGATGGGGAAACAATGGAAGCAGTGAGAGGCTTTACAAAATCACTGCAGATGGTAAGTGCAGCCATGAAATTAAAAGACATTTGCTCCTTGGAAGAAAAGCTATGACAAACCTAGACAGCATATTAAAAAGCAGACATTACTTTACCAACAAAGGTCTGTGTAGTCAAGGCTATGGTTTTTCCAGTAGTCATGTATGGATGTGAGCATTGGAGTATAAAGAAAGCTGAGTGCCGAAGAATTTATGCTTTGGAACCGTGGTGTTGGAGAAGACTCTTGAGAGTCCCTTGGACAGCAAGGAGATCAAACCAGTCAATCCTGAAGGAAATCAGTCCAGAATATTCATTGGAAGGACAGATGCTGAAGCTGAACCTCCAATACTTTGGCCATTTAATGCCAATGATTCATTAGAAAAGACCCTGATGCTTGGAAAGATTGAAGGCGGGAGGAGAAGGGGACAGCAGAGGATGAGATGTTTGGATGGCGTCACCCATGTGATGGTCATGAGTTTGAGTAGACTCCGGAAGTTGGTGATGGACAGGGAGCTTGGTGTGCTACAGTCCATGGGGTCACAAAGAGTCAGACACGACTGAGCGACTGAACTGAACTGACTGAAATTTTAATTACAAATGTTCATAGCATATATGAAACAAAGTTGTCTAGGAATTGTCTTAGCTAACTTAGGTTATTTGGCTTGGAAAGTAATCCAATTATTATTATAGTTGTAGAGAAATCTCCTCTCATCTTAAATAGATACAGTGAGGTCTTCTGAGATTAAAGACTGTGATTACCTGTCTTTAAGAGTTGACTCACTGATCTTTCCCCTTGGATAGTATTTTATGTCTGCAATGCTGTGCTGTGTTGATATTGCTGACTTTCCACATCTACTACCATCTTCAGCCTTATTGATCCAATGAACACTCTATTTGTAGCCACAGTTGTATTCCATTGATCATCTCTGACATTTACTCTATTGCCTTGGTTTGTATAATTGAAAGTCAGACGTCTCTTCCCTAAGTGAGAATCATGCCCCAGACTGGCAAGCTATTGTTTTAGGACTGAAAAGTGACTTCCAGCTAGGAAAACACAATCTGTCCTTTATATTGTCTTTGCTCAGACCATAGAAATGGGGACTAAGACGTCTTCCTCCTACTAACCCACTCTTTTAATTGTCAAACCAAAGGACGTGTTTGAGTGCTTTGCAAAATCATCTGTGATAGACTTTGTTTAAGCTGGCTTGAAACTCAACATTCCAAAAACTAAGATCATGGCGTCCAGTCCCATCGCTTCATAGCAAATAGAATGGGAAAAAGTGGAATCAATGGTAGATTTTATTTTCTTGGCTCCAAAATCGCTGCAGATGGTGACTCCAGGGATGAAATTAAAGGATGCTTGCTCCTTGGAAGCAGAGATATCACTTTGCTGACAAAGGTCCATCTAATCAAAGCTATTGTTTTTCCAGTAGTCATGTATGGATGTGAGAGTTGGACCATAAAGAAGGCTGCATGCATGCATGGATGTGTGTGAGCTCAGTTGTGTCCAATTCTTTGTGACCCCATAGACTGTAGCCTGTCAGGCTCCTCTGTCCATGGAATTTTCCAGGCAAGAATACTGGAATGGGTTGCCATTTCCTCTTCCAGGGGATCTTCCCAGCCCAGGGATGGAACCCGTGTCTCTTGCATCTTCTACATTAGCAGGTAATTCTTTACCACTGTGCCACCTGGCAAGCCCATAGAAGAGTGCTGAAGAATTGATGCTTTGAAACTGTGGTTCTGGAGCAGACTCTTCAGAGTTCCTTGGACAGCAAGAAGACAAAACCAGTCAATCCTAAAGGAAATCCATCCTGAATATTCATTGGAATGACTGATGCTGAAGCTGGAGCTCTAGTACTTTGGCCACCTGATGTGAAGAGCCAACTTATTGGAAAAGACCCTTATGCTGGGAAAGATTGAGGACAAGAGGAGAAGGGGATGACAGAGGATGGGATGGTTGTATTGCATCATGGACTCAACGGACATGAGTTTGAGCAAACTCCGGGAGATTGTGAAGGACAGGGAACCTTGGGGTGCTGCAGTTCATGAGGTGGCAAAGAATTGGACATGACTTAGTGACTGAACAACAACAGACTTTGTTTTTCAAGGTTTAAACTTTAAAAAAATGTAGTGTTGATACTTTTCAATAGAAGCTTGTTTAAGCATTATTACATGTAGGGATTCAGGGCCTCCATATTCTTCTTGATGTTTAAGTAATTATTGAAGTTGTGAAAATGCCTTGAAGACAAAAGAGATAGACAAGAGAGGGTCCTTGCAGAGAGAGCCAAGCACCATGGAAAGCAAAGTGATGAAGGAGGCAGGGTTAACTCAGTTTAGTACCATGCTTCTACAGCCCTGGAAATTCTCTGTGTTCATGAACTAGAGCTGAACAGGGTCCTGAGATCATCTTTTCCAGTGGTTCTGAAGCTTTTTGGCAACTAAAGAACTTCTTTGTCTCATCTATCACTAGGTGTGTCCTTAGCCATGAGATAAGAAAGCCTTCCTCAGCGATCAATGCAAAGAAATAGAGGAAAACAACAGAATAGGAAAGACTAGAGATCTGTTCAAGAAAATCAGAGATACCAAGGGAACATTTCATGCAAAGATGGGCTCAATAAAGGACAGAAATGGTATGGACCTAACAGAAGCAGAAGATGTTAAGAAGAGGTGGCAAGAATACACAGAAGAACTGTACAAAAAAGATCTTCATGACCCAGATAATCACTATGGTGTGATCACTCACCTAGAGCCATACATCCTGGAATGCGAAGTCAAGTAAGCCTTAGAAAGCATCACTACGAACAAAGCTAGTGGAGGTGATGGAATTCCAGTTGAGCTCTTTCAGATCCTGAAAGATGATGCTGTGAAAGTGCTGCACTCAATATGCCAGCAAATTTGGAAAACTCAGCAGTGGCCACAGGACTGGAAAAGGTCAGTTTTCATTCCAGTCCCAAAGAAAGGCAATGCCAAAGAATGCTCAAATTACTGCACAATTGCACTCATCTCACAGGCTAGTAAAGTAATGCTCAAAATTCTCCAAGCCTGGCTTTAGCAATATGTGAACTGTGAACTTCCAGATGTTCAAGCTGGTTTTAGAAAAGGCAGAAGAACCAGAGATCAAATTGCCAACATCCACTGGATCATGGAAAAAGCAAGAGAGTTCCAGAAAAACATCATTTCTGCTTTATTGACTATGCCAAAGCCTTTGACTGTGTGGATCACAATAAACTGTGGAAAATTCTGAAAGAGATGGGAATACCAGACCACCTGATCTGCCTCTTGAGAAACCTATATGCATGTCAGGAAGCAACAGTTAGAACTGGACATGGAACAACAGATTGGTTCCAAATAGGAAAAGGAGTACATCAAGGCTGTATACTGTCACCCTGCTTATTTAACTTATATGCAGAGCATCATGACAAATGCTGGGCTGGAAGAAGCACAAGCTGGAATCAAGATTGCCAGAAGAAATATCAATAACCTCAGATATGCAGATGACACCACCCTTATGGCAGAAAGTGAAGAGGAACTAAAAAGCCTCTTGATGAAAGTGAAAGTGGAGAGTGAAAAAGTTGGCTTAAAGTTCAACATTCAGAAAACGAAGATCATGGCATCTGGTCCCATCACTTCGTGCCGAATAGATGGGGAAACAGTGGAAACGGTGTCAGACTTTTTTTGGGGGGGCTCCAAAATCACTGCAGATGGTGACTGCAGCCATGAAATTAAAAGATGCTTACTCCTTGGCAGGAAAGTTATGACCAACCTAGATAGTGTATTCAAAAGCAGAGATATTACTTTGCCAACAAAGGTCCGTCTAGTCATGGCTATGGTTTTTCTAGTGGTCATGTATGGATGTGAGAGTTGGACTGTGAAGAAGGCTGAGTGCCGAAGAATTGATGCTTTTGAACTGTGGTGTTGGAGAAGACTCTTGAGAGTCCGTTGGACTGCAAGGAGATTCAACCAGTCCATTCTAAAGGAGAGCAGTCCTGGGTGTTCATTGGACGGACTGATGCTGAAGCTGAAACTCCAATACTTTGGCCACCTCATGCAAAGAGTTGATTCATCAGAAAAGACCCTGATGCTGGGAGGGATTGGGGGCAGGAGGAGAAGGAGACGACAGAGGATGAGATGGCTGGATGGCATTACCGACTCGATGCACATGAGTTTGGGTGAACTCCGGGAGTTGGTGACGGACAGGGAGGCCTGGCGTGCTGTGATTCACAGGGTCGCAAAGAATCGGACACAACGGAGCGACTGAACTGAACTGGACTGAGCCCACAAGATAACACTAGTATTAACTCATACACTAACTAGTCCTTAGCATTTTAATTAATATCATTGTTATCATTAGATTGTGAGTTTAATTAGGCAGGCATTTTTGGTTCTTTTATTGAGTAGTATATCTCTAACATGTAGAGCCATGTCAAGCACTTAGATGCTCAGTAAATATTAGTTGAATTAATTATGCTTATTATGGGGCAGACACTGAATTAAGTGCTTTGCATGCATAACCTGAAAACAAACTGCATGTATTACGAAGACTTATTTTCCTTTTATAAACTGAATCAACTATACGAATAGCTACCATCCATGCTGCTAAGCGAAGCTGTTATATTGTCAAAAACAACTACATTTTACACAGCAGCTGCTGCCTCATATGCTGTTATGTTTTGGAAATACTGAAAAGTAATAGGCTTCCAAGAGGTCAAAGGACTCCAGCTTGGGATCTTAGATACATTGCAGCATCCTTGTTTTACAGACCAGGAAGTTTAGGTCCAGGGAGGTTTAGGTGAATTGTACAGAATCAGACAGCTTCTCAGCAGAAGAGCCATCTGGTCCCTGGACTCAGCCCAGTTTTGAGGATTGAACAAGGAACACTGGCAAGTCTAGACCTTGGTTCCTTCTTTTTCAAACTTGAGGGAGTGGGAAATTAAATCATACCTTTCAGGTTATTAAAGGCCTGTTTTCTGATATCTGCTGAATGAAGCACTCTCTAGCCCAGAGTCTCATGGTATTAATGTATTCTTCATTTAGCATAGAAGAGTAGAGATTGCTTATAACAGATGTTGTGAACACTGAATAGCTTCAAGTACTGTCTGCTGTATACTTCAAGGCTTTGTGCTGTGAATGGGACAGAGATAGAGCCAGAAGCCCTGACTTGATGCTCTGGATTCTCCCCTCCTACCAACCCCTGCCCCGCTACAGTCAGGTCACACCTCCTTCCCCCTGCCTACTTCTGGCTCGGGAACTGTCTCTGCCTGCCACCCACCCCACACCGTGAAATGATGTGCTCTGTGACTGCCTAAAGGGTGATCTTGAGTTTGTAACTTTATAGTTTAATCTTTTAATTCTGAGTCCTTTGAATCTATTAATAGTGAAAAAATATATTTTTCAAATTTCTGTGTAATTAATATTTTAAAACTGTTTGGTATATTAGTGGGGAAACAAGTCATCATTGTGTTTGGTAAACACATTGGAAAAGTGTTCTTTAGGAAGGTTAGAAATCAAAATGTTATCTTTGTTTTTGTCTATGCAGTGATGTAATTTGTGATTTTGCTTCTTTTAAATTAAAAAAAAATGTACAAATATTCATTGAACTTGTTCATTCATACAATGAATAATTTTTTAATATTTACAATGGACAAGTATTCAGCAGTCAGAACATTAACATTTATAAGTGAAATATTCAAATCTTAAATTAATGCTGCCCTTTTTCTCGCTTTTGGTGAATTTTCACTGTGTGATTTTATAGTCCCTTTAGCAAGTGGGCATTTCTCCCAGCTGGGGAACTAGGACTCTGTGGCCCAGCCTGTGGCACGATGAGCAGAGCCCCAAGGGCCCCAGAAAGATGGGAGAAGTCTGGCTTTCCTCCAGAGCCAGCTGTTGCATAACCTTTATTTTTGAGCCTGCAATACGAATTCCTATAGTCTAATCAAAATACACTCATAACAACATGAAACCAAATAAAAATGATTTCTAACTTGTCCACCATTTCTAATCATTCAGCACTGGCAAGGCCAGCACGACTCTGTTTTGCTGACTCTATTTTTCTAATTTCCTTTTATTGTGAATAATATCAAACAAGTAAGGACATTTTCAGTATTGGGAATTATAGATGGTGCATTTGAACAGGTTCCATCAATCCTTACCTTCACAGGTTAATGGGGGAGGAGGGAGAGAGGACCTGTGAACAGATGGGTGAGGACCTGGCCACCAGCCTATCCTGGTTGACCCTCATTTGTATGTCAGCAGACCTTTTGACCAGAAGTTGTTGGTGCGGAGCATTTATTTTTCTTAGATATAACATTGTGCCTTTATTTTTACTTAAAAATAGTAAATATGAAGTTATTCTTCATTTCTAACTCCTGCCCCCACTTCCCCTCCCACGTGGAAGGCCTTGTGTGGACTCCCTTTGGTTCACAGCAAGGAAGACACACTGCATGCACTGTTGTACCCCTACTTCACCTGAGCCTGCAGGACTGTCTCTTGTTCCTTCAGCACTTTAGCCTGAAGTTTCCACTCTGCTGCCTGGTTCAGCAGCTGTAAGGAGAGAGAACGCGTGGAAAGATCGTCAAATTGTCTTTTAAATTACCGTTTATTGTGACTCCTGTGTAAACTTAATTGCTTGCTAAATAATCTTCTTAAGTAATTTTTGGGGAACTTTATAATCAGAAAACTAACAAAACAACTAGTTTTAAAGGTCTTATTCTCAGCTAAAAATTAGTGATTCTAATGGGAAGAAAAAAGAGGAAAGAAAGTCTCCAACTCAAGCATGAATCACACAAAATTCTGGACCCCTCTGTAGCAATTCTGCCCAGCTATCATTCAACCTCTGCTTGAACATTTTCAGATTATCCTTACCTGGGGCATTGTTGTGAGCAACTGTTCCTTTGTATTAAACCTAACTGTTCAAGCAGTTAGTTATTGTTTTTTTAAAAAAAACAGTAGTGCTAGAACTGGAAGACCTAAGATATTTAATTTGTAAAGCAGCTTGATTGGATAATCCTCTTGAGTTTTACAACTTTCTTCCAGTCTTTTATATCTGCTTGCATCCAACTTGACAATTTTTTTTCCTATTTGCCTACATCTAGGCTTTCAAAGCATTAAAGCATAGTTTTTATAGAAACAACTTTTTGACACTTATTTCATGAGTTTATATATTATTCTGTTGATTCACATAATGCAAAACCAAGGATAACTGGGAAAAGAGTTGGGAGCAAAGATCTGACTCTTGGTCTTAGCTTAGGCAACCATCTTCAGATACTGCAGAGTAGCTAACTCACCCCAGGATCCAACATGCTGTGGGCCTCTGTCAGTATGCTTACAGAGAATGGTGAACGTCATGGATAACCCAGTCAGTCAGTCAGGTGGCTGTCAGTTAAGAAGTTTCTATTTTATTTCAAGATAGGCTGATAGAAGTTTTTTCCTTTTTGTTAATCCATATATTTTAAAAAATGTCCATTTTTGTTATTGGAACCAAAAATAATAAAATCATTATTTTTAAAAACTTGGAGGCATCTTTTCCCTTATCCGAGTTAGTCTTGACCTCTCCATTTATAAAAGGGGGTTATGGTATGGACCTAACAGAAGCAGAAGATACTAAGAAGAGATGGCAAGAATACACAGAAGAACTGTACAAAAAAGATCTTCATGACCCAGATAATCATGATGGTGTGATCACTGACTTAGAGCCAGGCATCCTGGAATGTGAAGTCAAGTGGGCCTTAGAAAGCATCACTATGAACAAAGCTAGTGGAGGTGATGGAATTCCAGTTGAGCTATTTCAAATCCTGAAAGATGATGCTGTGAAAGTGCTGCACTCAATATGCCAGCAAATTTGGAAAACTCAGCAGTGGCCACAGGACTGGAAAAGGTCAGTTTTCATTCCAGTCCCAAAGAAAGGCAATGCCAAAGAAAGCTCAAACTACTGCACAATTGTACTCATCTCACACGCTAGTAAAGTAATGCTCAAAATTCGCCAAGCCAGGCTTCAGCAATATGTGAACCGTGACCTTCCAGATGTTCAAGCTGGTTTTAGAAAAGGCAAAGGAACCAGAGATCAAATTGCCAACATCCACTGGATCATGGAAAAAGCAAGACAGTTCCAGAAAAGCATCTATTTCTGCTTTATTGACTATGCCAAAGCCTTTGACTGTGTGGATGACAATAAACTGTGGAAAATTCTGAAAGAGATGGGAATACCAGACCACCTGATCTGCCTCTTGTGAAATTTGTATGCATGTCAGGAAGCAACAGTTAGAACTGGACATGGAACAACAGACTGGTTCCAAATAGGAAAAGGAGTTCGTCAAGGCTGTATATTGTCACCCTGCTTATATGCGGAGTACATCATGAGAAACGCTGGGCAGGAAGAAGTACAAGCTGGAATGAAGATTGCCGGGAGAAATACCAATAACCTCAGATATGCAGATGACACCATCCTTATGGCAGAAAGTGAAGAAGAACTAATGAGCTTCTTGAAAGTGAAAGAGGAGAGTGAAAATGTTGGCTTTAAGCTCAACATTCAGAAAATGAAGATCATGGCATCCAGTCCCATCACTTCATGGGAAATAGATGGGGAAACAGTGGAAACAGTGTCAGACTTTATTTTTTGGGGCTCCAAAATCACTGCAGATGGTGATTGCAGCCATGAAATTAAAAGATGCTTACTCCTTGGCAGGAAAGTTATGACTAAACTAGATAGCATATTAAAAAACAGAGATATTACTTTGTCAACAAAGGTTCGTCTAGTCAAGGCTATGGTTTTTCCGGTAGTCATGTATGGATGTGAGTTGGACTATAAAGAAAGCTGAGTGCCGAAGAATTGATGTTTTTGAACTGTGGTGTTGGAGAAGACTCTTGAGAGTCCCTTGGACTATAGGGAGATCCAACCAGTCCATCCTAAGGGAGATCAGTCCTGGGTGTTCATTGGAAGGACTGATGTTGAAGCTGAAATTCCAATACTTTGGCCACCAGATGCGAAGAACTGACTCATTTGAAAAGACCCTAATGCTGGGAAAGATTGAGGGCAGGAGGAGAAGGGGACGACAGAGGATGAGATGGGTGGATAAGCATCACTGACTCAATGGACATGAGTTTGGGTAAACTCCAGGAGTTAGTGATGGGAGGCCTGGCACGCTGCAGTTCATGGGGTCGCAAAGAGACACGACTGAACTGAACTGAACCTTTCTGTGACTTATATCTGCTGTTCTGCTAAATTGCTGCAGGAAAAGAGGGCATCATTTTAGTTTCTTGGTAAGATCAAGTTACTCCATGTCTGTCCCGTAGTCTCTCTCACAAGAATCTTTGCCTGATTGTTCCTCTGTTGTGCCTCATATATTAAATCCAAAGGTACTGATGTTCTATAGGAAGCATCGTTTACCTGAGGATAATTACATCTAAATAATAAATAAATGCTTTATTTCTTACTTTGAGAGCTAGATTGTAAATGGATTTAATAAATTAATCTTTAAGAGCACATGGAGATTTGATTGTAATTATGCAGTGCCCACCAGGTTATATTTTCCAAAATCCATTCTTTTGTTGTCATGTTTGAAAACCAAAGTTTAAAAAAAATTACTATTCTGACAAACTGAAGTGATTCCAGTCTGATTTTAGGTAAACGCAAAGCTTGTGATCAGTTGTTAAATGGCCAAATCTGAATGACTGGTTGGTTGTCTCTCCCCAGCAGCAGATACATGCTTTAACTCATGCCTCTGAAACACACCTCTGAGTGTGATGTACTATCACAGAGCTTGGGATCTGGGGACAGATGTACTGGAGATGTGGCCAGCATACCCCGGTCACTTAGCAGTGTGTGACCTTAAGCAAGTCACATATCCTTTTATGGGCCTCAATTCTCTCATCTGTTTTGGAGTGTTTAGGGTTAATAAGATATCAGTAAAAGATACCACTTGGTTTCTTAAACCAAAACTCAGGAGTCATCCTTGATTCTTCTGTTTCTTCACTGTCACCATCTTCCAGTTCAAAGCATGGCTTGTTGGTATTATGTTAAAAACTTAACTTTTATCCATGTCCAGCTCTTCTTCTCCACTGCCACTTCCCCAGTCAAAGCCATCATCAGATCTTGCCCAGATTGCTGCCTAGCTGTCTTGCCCTTCTCTAGTTCACTTTCTACCTATCAGCCAAAGTCACTTTTTACAGATGCAAAGCAGATCCTGTCACTTCCTTTGCTAAAACTACCCAGTACTTTCCCATTATATTTAGAATAAAATTCAAACTATATGTCAAGCAATACAGTTTGCCCCTTGCTTACCTCTACAGTTTCATTTTGAAATTTTCTCCCATTGGGGCACCTACTCTTGCTACCCTGACCTCCTATTTCTGGAGGATGTCAAGCTGGTTCCAGCATTAGGACCTTTGTCTCTGCTACAGACACTGCTGCTGGGGCCCTCGTCTCTGACTCCCTGATCATCAGGAAGGGAGCAACTCAAGCATCCTCCGCTCCAGGAGACCCACCAAGTCACCCAGTCTAAAGGAGGCCTCCTCTTTCTGCCCCTTTGAGATTCTTCATTATTTCCCTAGTAGCACTTATTATCTGAAATTATCCTTCTTTGTTTGCTTGCTTATTTATTGCCTTTTTCTTCCAAGTTAGACTCTAGTCTCCATGCTGGGATGTGGACTTCTCCATCTTGTTCACCACTACACGCCAGCACCTAGAATGGAGCATAGCTCATGAACGGTGCCTGCCAAAGGTTTGGTGAATGGATGCATGATACAGTGTTACAGTGATAGGTACAGTGTTTCCTCCTGGGCCGGCCAGTGTCATTCTCCAGGGAAGCTTAGGCTCTTCCTCCATCAGTCTAGTGCTCTATGACCATTACCAAAAACATTCTCAGGGGTTCTCTGACCCCAAGGCAGACCAGACAAGCACATAGATGCATAAGATAAATACATATTCCTTTTCGCGTTTGTGTCGCTCCTCTGCTTCCTTCATCATTTCTTGTGCCTGCTCAAGTTTAGCATCCACTAGCTTCTGCTGCAGTTCTCTGTGTTTAAATATTTTGTCGAGGTGCTGAGGAAAAATAAAGTGCACATATCAAGTTGAGTTACTGTGCTGACAAACGTGTATAAAAAAGTAATATTGATATAAACATGCGTTCTCTAGGTTTTAAGAGTTAAAAAGAGGGGGAATAAAGGCATTGGCATCACTTATGCTTTTATACAAAAGTCATAAATTGGTGGAGTCTCCTGCATTTTGCACTACATGAAAGTGGCTATGAAAGGTGGAGGTGCCAGAGTCCAGCAATGCAACGCCAAAAGGTCCCAACAGTAGTTTTCTAAATGTGCCAACTATTAGATGTGGCACTACTTATTACTCTAGGCTCCAGAGACAGTGATGTATATCACAAGGGCTGTAGCAATATCACTTGGTATTCTGGCTCTTTCTGTGAATATAAAATCACATTTAAATCACAATATGAAATCAGTTTATCATGGTGAATTCTCTGCATGCTTGCCTCAAGGGTGTGGGGAAGCCTTGAGGTAACAGCCTGTGGCCCTTTGTCTGGGACTGAGGCAGGAGCCCCCTGACATGAACTCTGTTGCTGTGGTGGGCAAGCAAGGCTCAGGTTTGCAGATGAATTGATATGCAAATGTGCTACTGCCTCCTCCACACCTTTTGACCTGTTGACTACCTTGGTAAAATGAAGCTTCCAACTCCACCTCAGGGTGGAGAATTTCTTGGTCATTAGGGGGTCCCACTGGCAAGAGTACATGTAGAATTATATTTTTGGGCCTTACCCAGAACCAGTCCTAGGAATATACAGCTGGTCTACCAGGTCATTCCCATACGTGATCTCTCTGCAGAGTATGGGCACCTTTTTTTTTCTTTTTTTAGCTCTTTCCCCTTTTTTTCTTGAACCTCCACTTTGGAGCAGGATTGATCTTTGTGACAAGATAAAATGGTAGCATGGAATTATGGCCTACTGCGAGAAGTTTCTTGATTTACCGAACTGCTATATCAGTTTTTTTTTTTTCTTGATTAAAGCTTAGCATGTTGCCAGCAGAGCTCCTTTGACTGTGTTATATTACATTTTAAGGCAGAGATTTAAAATTTTAAGTGAGATGGGAAAAGGGATATGACATATCAAAATCCAGAGCGGGGCATCTGGAATCTTCAAAACATATTAAATATTAAAGTATAATCTTGGGATAATGAAAGATCTTTATAGTCCCCCAATGTAAACTATTGATAACAAACTCTTTTGGCTTTTGTGATTGTGGATACATGATTTAATCTTGTAGCTTCTGCTTCACATCTATAAAATGTGGATAATATGTTATTATCTAGTACATAAGATTGTTGAGACAGTTAAATGACATACTGTATGTAAAGTATAATACTTAGCACATTGCTTGGCACAAACTAAGTATAAATAACAATACCATTATTACTATAATTATTATATATATACTATATAATAGTATATATATTAGTAATATAGTATATGTATAGTAATATATAGTATATTATATATATACTATATAATAGTACATATATTATTATTTGTGCAGTATATACAATGCAGACTTTTAATTTCGATGACATGCTAATTCTTAAGAGGGCATGCATGAAGTATTTCTTGGTTCTGTAGAGAGAGTTTAAAAAAGGCTGAGAAATATTATTTTTTATTTTCAAGGATAAATCCATTCATGTTGTACCCCTTGTTTATTGCCTCTGCTTTGCAGTGATTCTAGTTTTGAAGAAATCCTCTGTGACTTTCAGCCAGGTATTTTGTAATATCATTTGTTTTTATTTTGGCTAGTAAAAGAAGTCCAAACCTAAATATTAATCAGTTGAGAAGGCTGATCATAACTTTGTTATTAACCGACCTCCCAACCTTCACAAACCAGACCCAGATCTATATGCAGTATTTGTAAATTGTCTGATGTGGTTCTCACCTCCTCTCTGAGCTCATACTGATCAATGATGCTTTTTAGTTTCTCTGCGAGCTCTGTGTTCTCCTGACAGAGCTTCATGTTTCGCTCACTCTGCTGCTCAATCTGGGCCTGGATATCCGTCAGGGTGTTCTGGAAATGACTTGTGATCTCCTTCCTTTTCTCTTCTTCCTCACGTGCCCGCTGAAGGGTTTCCTCCTGTAGAGAGAATGCACGCTCTCGTTATGCTGGTTTATAAGTCCCTAGGTTTACAGAACTCAGAGTTTGGTCGATAAAGGGAGAATAGTGTGCAGGCTAAGTAGGATGTATTTCCTCAGTTCCCTAGAGGTAACATTGCTCAGCCCCAACATAAATGTTTGAGCAAAGGTTTCAACTGTGAGTACACGGTCACTCAGAGCAGGTGCAGCAAGGGCCTTGAATTTGATAGCTGGCGATAAATAAACTTGTTTTAAAGTCAACAGGTCCTCTGCTGAGTAAATAAACTGCAGTGTTTCCTAACAGACATGCAGCCTGAAGGTTCTATCTCTTGGTTGTAGCCTAGGAAAAAGGATACTCAGTCTTACTGATTGATGGGATAGATCACGTGTTCCCTTAGTTTGGTACAGAAAGAGGAACAGCAGATCTTATGTTCCTCTGTAAAAATGATGGCATTGTATTCCCCAAGTTTTGTAACTATAAGTGATTACAATATATATTTTTTCTTATTAAAAATAAATGTCATCCAAAAGCTTTTGGAAAGAAAACTAAGATAGCCATATATTAATTACAGCAATTCAAAAGTATCAAAAAATTTTAGAAAATATGCTGGGTATTTTTTGAAGGAACAATCATCCCATGAGTCACACAGAGTAATTGAAATATTCAGTGTAAATTTTAAATCTGAGAGCAATATGACGTTTCAAATCTTCCTTAACTCTAAAATGAAACATTTAATTTCCCCCTCTTCCACTTTGTTAACATTGAAGAATTGAAAATTAACTTTTATATCATTTCTGTTCTCTTTTCTCCTAAATCAAAATTCCCCTTTCATTGCTAACTACTTACAATGTACCCAAATTTCCCCCGTATCTATATTGAGAATTATTTGCTTTGTGCTTATTCCTGTCATTCTTTTAGAATAAAAGGGTTTAATCTTCTACATACACCAAAGATAGAGACT
This sequence comes from Bos mutus, assembly GCF_027580195.1. Classification (NCBI taxonomy): domain Eukaryota; kingdom Metazoa; phylum Chordata; class Mammalia; order Artiodactyla; family Bovidae; genus Bos; species Bos mutus. The sequence continues at coordinate 76,914,201 of NC_091625.1, forward strand.
CTGCTGACAAGTGATACAGACATTTTAGGATCCCTTTAGTTCTGATTAATTTTATTATGAAAGCTTTCTTCATTGTTGGCAAGTAAAATTATACTGCATTTAGTTGCCTATCATGATCAAATTATGTAACAGGATTTTTAAAAAGAAATACTGATTGAAACAAGTAATTGTGCAAGTCTTTATTATGATAGTAGAATAATGTGATCAAAATAAAAGCTGATGCTGGAAATACATGCTCTGGAAATATTTTAATTTAGCATTAGATATCCCCTTTCTTCTACAATATTGATATATTTTCTAACTCTGACTCCTGGTATCGGAATCACAATTTGTTCATGGTATAAACATTTATTGAATGGAAATTTCTTCAGTTCAGTTCAGTTGCACAGTCGTGTCCAACTCTTTAAGATCGCATGGACTGCAGCATGCCAGGCTTCCCTGTCCATCTCCAACTCTTGGAGCTTGCTCAAACTCACATCCGTCGAGTCAGTGATGCCATCCAACCATCTCATCTTTGTTGTCCCCTTCTCCTCTTGCCCTCAATCTTTCCCAGCATCCGGGTCTTTTCAAATGAGTCAGCTCTTCATATCAGGTGGCCAAAGTATTGGGCTTCAGCTTCAGCATCAGTCCCTCCAATGAATATTCAGGACTGATTTCCTTTAGGATTGACTGGTTTGATCTCCTTGAAGTCCAGGGGACTCTCAAGAGTCTTCTCCAACACCACAGTTCAAAAGCATCAATTCTTCGGTGCTCAGCTTTCTTTATGGTCCACTCTCACATCCATTCATGATTACTGGAAAAACCATAGCTTTGACTAGACAGACCTTTGTTGACAAAGTAATGTCTCTGCTTTTTAATATGCTGCCTAGGTTTGTCATAGCTTTTCTTCCAAGAAGCAAATGTCTTTTGATTTCATGGCTGCAGTCACCATCTGTGGTGATTTTGGAGCCCAAGAAAATAAAATCTGTCACTATTTCCATTGTTTTCCCATCTATTTGCTATAAGTCATGGGACCGGACACCATGATCTTAGTTTTTTGAATGTTGGGTTTTAAGCCAACTTTTTCACTCTCCTCTTTCACTTTCATCAAGAGGCTCTTTAGTGCTTCTTCTCTTTCTGAGGTATATGTCTTAGGAAATTTCTTAGAAAGAAATTTAGAAGAAATCTACACTTCCTAATCTGGAGAAATTAAATATCAGAGATGTTATTTCCTTGAACTTTGAATGCTAACACTTACTATATATATTTCACTAAAAATGATTACAGCCATCTGTTAAAGAGTTGTTGAATATACATATGATAGTGATTCTGTCCTTATTGTTCCTGATTAACTTAGAAGTCAACAATCTCCTAGTTAGAATTATAGTCCATGATTTGGATATTATTTGCATTTATAACTATTCCATCCATGAATGAATGAGTAAATGAAGGGACCATCCCATGCTACCCAGCAAGTCTGAGTTTTTCACTGGCCACTGGCTAGAAAAAGAGGGTATAGCTGTTAACATGGCATTTAACACATGTCAAACCATAATAGCACCCAATCCTGGCCCATAGAATGGCATCTTGCATTGTACATTACACTGTTTTTCAATGAGAGAAAAATAAGTCTACTGAAATCATAAAATTTGATTCTACTAATAAATAAAACACAATCATTTGGGCAGTGTCTGCGGTAGAATTTTCTTTATCATACACAAAATTCAGAGTGAAAATTAATAATGCAAAAAGAAGATTGAGGGACAAAATCTGAAATAACTAAGAAAACAACTTTTCAGAAATCACTGTGCCTGTTAAAACCAGTGCTGTGCCTGGCACACAATCCATAGGTATTCTGTAAATGTTTATAATGAGTCAACAGATTTCATTAATTTACATGCAGACATATGAATAGCTTGGATCCTATAGTCTTTTCCACATTAAAATTCAGTGATATTCTGATAACAAACCCTGCTTATTTCTTTACTAAAATTATATTGCCTGAGACACTAATTTCTTACAAGGTGGGTCTTTTGGTATAATTTGAGGCTCAAAATACTATGTTCATTGATAAAAAGGAAAATATCTCAATAAAAAGACAGGAGCTGTCAGGAGAAAAATAATCTATAAGAAAGAACAAAGTGGAAATTTTAGAGTTAAAACTTACAAAATATGAAATGTAAAAACCACTGGGTGGGCTTACACAGCAGAATAGAGATAACAGAGGACAGAGTCAGTAAATATGAAGATAGGTCAGTGTGAAATATCTAAAGATCAAGGAGAAAAAAGATTGATGAAGTACATGAAGTGAGACTCAAGGACCCGTGGGACAATATCAAAAGATCTAACCCACGTGGAGTTAAAATCTTAGAAGGGGAATGGGGGAGAGAGAGAGAATGGGGCAGCAAAAAAAATATTTAAAGAAATAATGACTGAAACTTCCTGAAATTTGGTAAAAGACATAAATTACAGATATGAAGTGAAAGTTGCTCAGTCACGTCTGACTCTTTGTGACCCCATGAACTATACAGTCTATGGAATTCTCGAGGCCAGAATACTGGAGTGGGTAGCCTATCCCTTCTCCAGTGGATCTTCCCAACCCAGGAATTGAACTGGGGTCTCTTGCATTGCAGGCAGATTCTTTACCAACTGAGCTATCAGGGATACAGGTATAAGAAGCTCAACAAATCCTAAGTAGGATAAATATGAAGAAAGCCACACTTGGGCATAAAACAAAATTCCAAAAGCCAAAAATCCATAGAAAATTCTTAAAAGTAGTCAGAGATAAATGACATATCACACCAGGAGAACAATAATTCAAATTATTGTTGATTTTCATCAGAAATTGTGGAGGCCAGAATACAGAATCTATAAAAGACTGAGTAAGAGAAAGAAAAGGAAAAAAATTCTTGTCAAGCCAGAATTATTTATCCAGTGAGTATAACCTTAGATCATAAAGCAAAATAAAGACATTTTAAAGATAAAAAGCAAATAAGAGAATTGACCTATACTATAAGAAATACTAAAGAAGTTCTTCAGGCTGAAGGGAGTGACACCAAACAGAAATGTAAAGCTTCAGAAGAAATAAAAAGCATCAGAAATGGTAAAATCTGGGTTTGAGAAAAGACAGTTTTGCTTGAATTTTTAAAGGACTATATGAAATTGTTTAAAGTAAAAATTATAGCATTGCCTCAGGAGTTTTATAAATTATATAAAGATAGGGAGCAATAAAGGGACCTTCTATTTGTAATGTTTCTACATATTATATGAAGTGATACAGTTTTAACTCCAGGTAGACTGTGACAAGTTAAGAATATCTATAGCAATCATAGAACAACCACTAAAAATGGAAAGAGATATAATTAAAAATCCAAGAGATGAGATAAAAAATTTTAAAAGTTTCCAGTAATTCAGATAAGGCAGGATAAAAGCAGAGGAAGAAAAAACAGATGTGACAAATAGTAAATAAATAATAAAATGGAAGACATATCCAACCACTCCAATAATTACATTATGTTAATGGTTCCAAATAGGAAAAGGAGTACATCAAGGCTGTATATTATCACCCTGCTTATTTAACTTATATGCAGAGTACATCATGAGAAACGCTGGACTGGAAGAAGCACAAGCTGAAATCAAGATTGCTGGGAGAAATATCAATAACCTCAGATATGCAGATGACACCACCCTTATGGCAGAAAGTGAAGAGTAACTAAAAAGCCTCTTGATGAAAGTGAAAGAGGAGGAGTGAAAAAGTTGGCCTAAAGCTCAACATTCAGAAAACGAAGATCATGGCATCCGGTCCCATCACTTCATGGGAAATAGATGGGTAAACATTTTGGGCTCCAAAATCACTGCAGATGGTGACTGCAGCCATGAAATTAAAAGACGCTTACTCCTTGGAAGGAAAGTTATGACCAACCTAGATAGTATATTGAAAAGCAGAGACATTACTTTGCCAACAAAGGTCCGTCTAGTCAAGGCTATGGTTTTCCCTGTGGTCATGTATGGATGTGAGAGTTGGATTGTGAAGAAGGCTGAGCGCCGAAGAATTGATGCTTTTGAACTGTGGTGTTGGAGAAGACTCTTGAGGGTCCCTTGGACTGCAAGGAGATCCAACCAGTCCATTCTGAAGGAGATCAGCCCTGGGATTTCTTTGGAAGGAATGATGCTAAAGCTGAAACTCCAGTACTTTGGCCACCTCATGCAAAGAGTTGACTCATTGGAAAAGACTCTGATGCTGGGAGGGATTGAGGGCAGGAGGAGAAGGGGACGACAGAGGATGAGATGGCTGGATGGCATCACTGACTCGATGGACGTGAGTCTGAGTGAACTCCGGGAGTTGGTGATGGACAGGGAGGCCTGGCGTGCTGCGATTCATGAGGTCGCAAAGAGTCGGACATGACTGAGCGACTGAACTGAATTGAACTGAATGGACTACTACTCCAGTTAAGGGGCTTCCCTGGTGGCTCAGTGATAAAGAATCCACCTGCCAATGCAGGAGTCCCAGATTCCATCCCTGGGTCAGGAAGATCCCCTGGAGTAGGGACTGGCAACCCACTCCAGTATTCTTGCCTGGGAAATCCTATGGACAGAGGACCCTGGTGGACTACAGTCCGTAAGGTTACAAAAGAGTCAGATATGATTTAGCAACTAAACAACAACAACAGAAATTACTCCAGTTAAGTGGCAGATATTGTAAGAATGAAAAGAAAGAAGGCCCAACTATAAGAGATGCATTTTAAATAGAAAAACATAGAAAAACCCAGGTTGAAAATAAGTGGATGGAAAAAGATTACTCATTGCAAGCAATGAGTAAGAAAGCTACAGTGGTTAGATTGATATCAGATAATGTAGACATTCATATTGGTAAAAGTCACTTTATCAAGGAGACTTAGAAATAACAATAGTATACACATGTTGTACTAATGCTTCAAAATATTAATACATGAATCAAAAATTGACATAATTGAAAGAAGTAGGCAATTTCACAATTATAGTTGGAGACTTTTTATACCCATCCCTCAGCAATTGATAGAGGAACAAGTCAAAAATTCAGTAAAGACATAAATACTCTAGAGTTAATTATTACTTATATAGCATTACACGTAACTTCTGAAAAACAGACATTGTTTCCAACTGCATTTAGTATGTTCATCAAGATAGACCATATAAAGGGGCCATAAAAATTAAACAATGCTTCTAAATAACCCATGGATCAAAGAAACAATCAGGAGGGAAATCAGAAAATGTTTTGAATTTGAGTTCTGATTTTGACAAAATATTCATGACCTTAGACAACTGATTTTGATTGCTCAGTCTCAGTTCCTTCAATAAAATGGAGATACTAACTCATGGTTTTTGTGAAGATTGGATAAAATAACATATGTAAAGCACTCAGCACAAGCCCTGGCATAGTGATGCTACTTAATTCCATTGTCCACAACTGGAAGTCATTACTGAGGGTGTGCAGACATATGTACAGGGTCTCCTGCCACTTCCGTCGTTCTGTCTTTGAATGCTATCCAAAGAAACTACACCACATCATTCCATCCACATCATCAAAGGAGATTTAACTTTTATCTCCTTATGCTACAACACTCCTGAAAGCTGGGAGGTTTATGTAGGTACAGAGTGCTATTACTTGATTACATATCTGAAGTTGAGGATAATGCCCCCATTCCCATCTAACCTGGGTTTTGATGGTCCCAGAGCAATGATTAAAGAGATGCCAGAAGTCCATCTTTTACAACTCATAATTTGAGAGTTAAAGTTCATCACCCTAGCATTTCATTTCCCAAATATCAAAAACTGACTGTGGGGGTGGGAAGAGGCTCAAGAAGGAGGGGATATGTGTATGTGTGTGTGTGTGTGTGTGTGTGTGTGTGTGTGTATGTGTTCAGTTCCTAAGTCATGTCCAACTCTTTGCAACCCCACGGACTGTAGCACATCAGGCTTCCCTGTCCTTCACTATCTCCTAGAGTTTGCTCAAATTCATGTCCACTGAGTTGGTTTTGTCAGAACTCTCCACTGTGACCTGTCCATCTTGGGTGGCCCTGCATGTCATGGCTCATAGCTTCATTGAGTTAAGCAAGCCCCTTTATCATGATGAGGCTGTGATGAGTTATGAGTGATTCATGATGTTGTATGGCAGAAACCAACACAACATTGTAAAGCAATTATCCTCCAATTAAAAACATGTGAGAGATTAACAGACTATGTCAAGAATTGTTTGAAATTTTAGTGACCTAAGCTTTTAGTGACCAAAGCAGAGAAAGCAGTGGAGATGGTAAGAGCTAAAGTCAGAGAGGTAATCAAGGGCCATGTAGGACCTCATACACCACACTAATAAGGATAATGAAGAGCCACTGAAATGTTTACACAGGAAGATGGCTAGATTGGCATTTTAGAAAGATCATTGTGGCAGATGGATTGGAGAAAGCAAGACTAGAGTCAGGGAGACCACACCTCTGAAAACTGATATCAAAATGAATAATTTTCTTTTTCTACTTCAAAAAGCCCCCAATTTTGGAATGTGAGGAGCCATTATCCAATTCTATTTTTCTTCCTAATTCCATTGTACAAACTCAGCAATGATATTAATCTCTCTGTTTCTTAAAGTATCTCCTTTTAAACACAGGTAATAATAACTATATCACAGGAATATTGCTGTCTAATTCTTGTTTGTCAAAAGCTTTAGCATCTTCAGCTGGAAAGGGGATTGTGGCTGCATGCAGTACTATCTTGGAGAACTCTGCATCTTGCTTCATTGAATGGAGCTAGTGTCTGCGTGTAATCAAATTAACCACACTGCTACAGGCTTCAGATCAGATCAGATCAGTCGCTCAGTCATGTCCAACTCTTTGCAATCCCATGAATCGCAGCACGCCAGGCCTCCCTGTCCATCACCAACTCCTGGAGTTCACTGAGACTCATGTCCATTGAGTCAGTGATGCCATCCAGCCATCTCATCCTCTGTCGTCCCCTTCTCCTCCTGCCCTCAATCCCTCCCAGCATCAGAGTCTTTTCCGATGAGTCAACTCTTTGCATGAGGTGGCCAAAGTACTGGAGTTTCAGCTTTAGCATCATTCCTTCCAAAGAAATCCCAGGGCTGATCTCCTTCAGAATGGACTGGTTGGATCTCCTTGCAGTCCAAGGGACCCTCAAGAGTCTTCTCAACACCACAGTTCAAAAGCATCAATTCTTCGGTGCTCAGCCTTCTTCACAGTCCAACTCTCACATCCATACATGACCACAGGAAAAACCAAAGCCTTGACTAGACGAACCTTTGTTGACAAAGTATGTCTCTGCTTTTGAATATGCTATCTAGGTGACACCACCCTTATGGCAGAAAGTGAAGAGGAACTAAAAAGCCTTGTGATGAAAGTGAAAGTGGAGAGTGAAAAAGTTGGCTTAAAGCTCAACATTCAGAAAACGAAGATCATGGCATCCGGTCCCATCACTTCATGGGAAATAGATGGGGAAACAGTGGAAACAGTGTCAGACTTTATTTTTCTGGGCTCCAAAATGACTGCAGATGGTGACTGCAGCCATGAAATTAAAAGACGCTTACTCCTTGGAAAGTTATGACCAACCTAGATAGCATATTCAAAAGCAGAGACATTACTTTGCTACAGGCTTACGCTGTGATTAATGAAGCCCATGCAAACTGACTGAAGTGATCAGTCTATTATTTTTAGATTGAATAATTAAGCTTAGAGAGCTTCAGCATTTTTTCGAGTAACTTCTTTTTTCAGATGACTGTTGACATTTTAGCTCTCAGTCTTCCCTTTTTCTGTCAGTTAGCTTTGTGTCAATTTGTTTCATGTCACGCAGATTTCATTTTTAGTCAAAAAATGTTGAATTTTTATAAATTTGTATGTTAAAGAGTAGAACTAAGGCCTACCTTAAAAAACAAAACAGAACAAACTCAACATAAAGAGGAATAACACACATTTTACCAAAGTTCTACTATTCATTGAGTACTACATCAGCACCTTACATATGTGGTCTCATTTAATTTTTTCCTGACCACACAGTGACATTGGTATAATCCCCATTTTATGGATGAGGTAACAGGCTTGGGTGGTAAAATAATTTATTGCAGGTCACAAGTGAGCAAGTGGCAGGGCTAATATTTGAACCCAAATCTCTCTGATTCTAAAACTCACAGCACGAATGGCAGAAGCCTGTGCCTACAAAGTGTGCAAGAAAGTGTGTTATTTGGGGCCTCGGTGACACATACCTTCAGTGTCTTGTTGTGTCTCTGCAGCTCCCGGCACAGACTCTCCAGTTTGCTTCTCGCAAGGATAGCTCTGCTGTGTTCACCTTGTAGCTGGTCCTTTTCTTTTTGGATCTGTGCCTGTTTCTTTTGTAGGAGTTTTAACTTCCTTTGCTCAGTGCGATGTTCATCCAGCTAGATGTGGGGGTGCACATGTGAAAAAAAAGGGCAGGAATCTCTGTTGAGTTGATAGGAGCAGAAGAGGAAATGCCTAAAGACCACCCTCTGGTTGTTTGGAAAATTTGTTGCTATCATCACTGCCCCCTCTGGAGTCAAATGAACTTCACGCGTGTTACCATGGCAATATTTGTAGATATGATTTAAAAGCATAACATTTATAGGTTTTTCCTTTATCATTATTATTCTTGATCTCTTTTACTTTGATCTTCTTTTCAGTGGTCTAGAAACAATTTTATCTTTTGTGAGTCTAATGAAGTCAGTCAGTATAGAAAGGCATGTTTCAGAATTCACAATAATGCCTTGCCTTAGGAAAATGGTCAGTGGTGTGTCTGCTTGGTTTACATTTAAATTTTCACAATTTTTTCTCAAAACAAGCTTTAGCAACTATTTTAAAAAGTAGGAAAGCGAAAAGCAGCTAGTAAACAGAAGGTGAAGCGTGTGGATTATGAGAAAGGGGGAGAGGAGCATGTACTCCTTGACTATTTAAGGATTGATGATCTGTCACCAAAGTTTCCGAAATAGCCACTGCACAACTCAACAGCACACAAGGGAAGTGTCTGTAACAAGCCTTGCTCTCTGCCCATCCCCCACAGCCTCCGTGCTTATGGTGAATGAATCATGACACTTGTTTCTGCTGAGCACAGGTGGGGCCTCCTCTCACAGCAGCCACAGCTAAAGTATCGAGGGCAACATGGAAAATGAAACCAATGGACCCCTGGACTTTCTGTCTCATGATGCTAAAGTTCTGAGCTAGGGGTTGCCAGATAAAATGTAGGACACCCAGCTGAATTTCAATTTCAAATAAATAGAGAACAAGTTTTTAGTAAAAGTAATTCAAAGGATTGCCATTTGCTCTTGGTTTACTTGAAATGCAAAGGTAACTGGGCATTCTTTATTTTTGTTTGGTAAATTTGGCAACAAATATTTATGGAATTCTAGTTGGAATGGGGGAATGTGGGTTCAGCCTCCCCCATTCCAACTAGAATCCCATAAATATTTGTTGATATAAATTAAGCCTCCAGAGATGGCATACTAGGAGTAGGACTGGGATCTGACAGTGTGACCAGGAGCAAGCTGGAGCCTTTTTTTCAGAGCTGTTTCCTCCACTGGACTGAGTTCCCTTAGAATCTGAATGGTGTGTAAGCCAGGTGGGTACTCGCTGTGATAATTATCTTGTTGGCTAATGAGGAGGAAAAGGCCTGGAAGCTCATGGGTTCTTTGGACTGCAGGTCCCTTGGTGCCTCTCAGAGCCAGATACAAATGGGTACACACACTGTAAGCCCTGATATGTGTCTTAGTTTGTTATCTTAATTTCTTATCTTGAAAAAGCATTAGTTCTTTCTGAGCTAGATGAACAGGATTGTCACATTTTCTTCAGTTCACATCTTATTTTAATTCTTTCCTCCCTCCCTCCCATTACACTGAAATGTCCATGATAAACCTTTGCCAGATTAAGCTGGGGATATTCATTCATGATATTCTATCTTCATACTTATGTATGTTTTTACTTATTAGTGAGTGTTAGCATCAGGAAAAGCTAGGTCCATATTATCCATATTTCTATAAATATTAATTGAAATTGGTATCTTTCTTGAGGTTCAATTGGAAAATCAATGATATTTTATTATATATTTATCATGCTAACTTCATTTTGCACCATAGTTATTAGATATGGATGAAACTTCTTGTCCTTGTGTGTGGACTTTAAATGAACTGTTGTCCTTTCTTGAAATTTATATGTTGTTATTACTGCTATTGCCATTTTGGTTTAGACTTTTCCTTTGGAAGATTAAACAATTTGTCAGGGTTTCTCAGCCTTAGCACCATCGACATTTGGTGATAGTTCTTTGTTGTGGGGGTCGTCCTGTGCATTGTAGGCTATTTAGCAGATGACCCCTACCCACTAGAGACCAGTAGCATCCCCAACTGTGATATCCAGAATATCTCCAGAGACACTGCATGTTGTCCCATGGTTGGCAAGACTTTCCCTCTTTGGGGGAACACTGCCCTGTGTGGATTTATCTGAGCATCAAGAGAAGGATACTTTGCTTATGTTTCATAAGTTGGAAGAGATGATTTGTGCTTGCTCACTGAACATTTAAATGTTCTAGTTTTACTGAAGGATCATACACATTTGACATATAGCTAGGTCTATTTTGCTTTGCTCTAACTAAAACCCCTTAACTTTCTGACAATTTTTTTTAGAGTGTGACTAATTTTGTTCAACTACTTCAAGTTTATGTGATTGCATATGGTGTTTCTTAATGGATGAAAGCAAACACTATAACGGAGTCAACTTCAGTCAAATGCTGGCTCTGTGATTTAGTGATACGTTTAGATGTATGCCTTCTGTCCAATTCTAACAGGCATATAGGATTTTTATCTGCAGTTTCTCTTGTTCTCTCTTTCTTTTTATTATTAAATTAAAAAAGTAAAATTAATGCCAAGTAGTTTGTGATGTTGTAACTACTTATAAATTGAGGAAATTTGCAAAAATATTTCTTCCAGGTCATTTCTTAATTTAGTCATGAGGTGTCCTTATTTATTTATGAACTTATTCTTATTTATTAATAAAATACAGTTGTTGATATTACAGGATTTAGAATCTGTAAGGGTGAGTGAACTTGAGTAGCAATGTGATTCACAGCTTTTGAATTTAATAATTTATTCTATGTTAACACTTAAATTCCAGACACTCTCTATATTAATTTCTGAATCAGTGAGTAGGGAAATAGCTTTTAGTCTCCAAGTAAAAGGTTGAAATTCTTCATAATTTTTACTTTCTGAAAAGGATATATAATAGGGTTTTGAGGTCAATTTTCTCCTATTTATTTTTTCTAGAATGATCTTTTTAGTTTAAAAGTTTATTATGGGATATGATACAAATGCCAAAGTATAGTAAGACTGAGCTGAGTAGAATTTCTGGAAAAAATAACCTCTGTGGGATTGACTGCTTGACTAGTAGGGTGAGTGGGTTTGGGAATTCTTGGAGACCAGGGTGAACAGCCCTGGCTCATAAGAAAGATCTTAGGCAGACTGGATAAGTGATTCTTTTCTGATGTACTGCTGTGGGGCTACAGCAACATAAAGACTAGTAGTCTGGAAGATGCCCAGTTCATCTAAGCATGGGACATGGTACTAGAAACTAAATATGAAAGGCCTTGGTGTGAATAAGTAAATTGAAGGGTAAATTAAAGGGAAATCAATGTAGTAATTATTGAAAAGAGCAAGGACGGACCAGTGAGGATGGGGTCAGATTTGGGGGAAAAATATTATTTTTGACTGTTTTATGGCACTGAAATTGTTCATGAGTGGTTAACAGGCAATATTAAACAAGTTGCAATAAAATTGATACACTAATACTTGCTTTAGAAATTTATACCATTCTTTTGGAAAACAATATGGCCATTAAAAACATTTATACTGCTTGATTTAGTAATCCCAATTCTGGAACTTTTCCCTGGGATCATAAAAGAGAAGAAACAAATCTCATGCATGCTGATGTTCACTGCACCAATATTTGGTGAAACAAACAGTGGAAAGAATATAAATGTCCCCAAACTAGAGAACCAGTAGAATAAAGTCAATTAATGGAAAATTTCATAGCTTTGACAAAATATAATTATGAAGAACACATGTGAAAATGATTGTCACATGAGCCAAAAAAAGGTATTAAATTCTATGCACCTAATGATGGTAGCTATGCAAAAGGTATCTTTGTATAGTAGAACTGAAAAGGAAGACAGTTAAGTCAGTGTTCATGTTTTAGACTGTAGGATTAGAGATATCTTATGTATTCAGCATTTTCCTTATATCATTGTGATGTGGTTTATGTGATTAAAAATAATTTAAAAGCATTGTTGGCAGAGTTAAACAGTCACTAGTCATTCAGGGTTTCAGAATTTCTTTGAGTCTGTGCTGTGATGTGCTGTGCTAAGTCTCTTCAGTTGTGTCTGACTCTTTGTGACCCTATGGACTGTAGCCTGCCAAGCTCTTCTGTCCATTGGATTCTCCAGGCAAGAATACTGGAGTGGATTGGTGTGCCCTGTTCAAGAGGACCTTGCTGACCCAAGGATTGAACCTGAGTCTCTTATGTCTCCTGCATTGGCAGATGGGTTCTTTACCAGTAGCGCCACCTGGAAAGCCCCTTCTTTGGGTCTGTTGTATGACAATTCAGCATAATGGTGTACATGAATGTACAAGGGAGAAAGCAAAGACTATACAGGGATCACAGGACTAAAATCAGAGTGAAAAAGAAGGTAAACAAGCCACTCATAAACTCTACTTCATCAACAGGGATAAGATGCAACCAGTGACCTGAGTGGTTTGTGGGTCTCAGTTTTGGAGACCTTCTTTAAAAAAAGAAGATTAAAAAAAAAGAATCATCTTCAGGGCTTCACAGGTGCCTGTGCAAGTGAGAGGCCCTGACTCTTAAGCTTTTTTGATATGAGGTAAATCTGCCTTCAGGGGCAGTCTGACCTACTGCCAGGAGGAACTGTTTTGTTGGGTAGGGGGCTGTCACTGCTTCTCTGAAAGAAATAAGTAAGTGAAAAAAAATGAGGAAAAGAAGAAGAAATGAGAATGAGGTGGCGTATTGCCCAGCCTCACTTGAGAGGACGCCACATCTCCACAGTGGGTCTTCTACACCTCAGGGCTGGTGCATGGACCTCAGGTGCAACTCCTTTAGTCAGTTTTTGCGAGGCCTCACTGAAACTAGTGGTGCTGGCTTTGCTGAGCCCTTTTCTTTCTTCCAAGTGGACTATTGTAAGAGTACTGGTGAGGAGACCATCTACTTCACGAGTTCTCTGAAGTCTGGGAGTGGCTTCTCTTCCTGCCACGGGCCCTAATTTGTTGAGAGGGAGACTGCATGTGGAGGATCTATAACTGGAAACAAAATCCATGTCAAGTGCTTTGCTATTGTGTGGGACAGGAGAAGAATGTAGATCATGGAGAATAAATGAATGAATGAATGAATGAATGGATGCATTCATCAGGAATAAATGAGAATGTTTCACAAACTGAGGGGTGGAATTAAGTCAACCTCTGCCTTATTTGAGAAGACCATTCCCTTAAAAAACCTGTGCTTAAGAACCAGTTGAAAGTTTACTTTTTATTTCTAGTGTACTTCTGTTTCATTGAAAAGCCAAAAAGAACTTTTAAATTTTCACAACTTTTAATTATCTCTAATTTGCTGTTCCATCTCTCAAATTATGCACATAATTGAAGGTGGAGTGATTCCAACTCTGTTCTCTTTCTTCCTTTTGCTTTTATTCCTCAGTTTTTCTGTTTCTTTCTTTCCTTTTTAAAAACTCTGCCTTTGTGAAGTCTGATTTTGACTTGACTGAGGTAACCAGCTATAGTCTATAATGAGGTACCTGAAAAGCTAACAACCTCCTTTTCTCAGCTCTAACCAGAGCTTAAATCTTTCTGGCAAAAGGGCTAATCAATGAACTTACCAATTCAGCATATTTCTTGAATAAAAAATCAAACTTTTCCTCAGGAGTTTGCAACTTGTTCAGATTTTGCATTAGCAGGTTGGCTTCTTTGCCTTAAAAGAAAACAAAAACCATAAAGACATTTTAAAAATTAAGAGTTGAACTTGAAGTCAGATGATAAGGGCTGGAATCTCAGGTGGTCTACTTGTGCTAAGTTGCTTTGGTCATGTCCGACTCTTTGTGACCCTATGGACTATAGACTTCCAAGGCTCCTCTATCCATGGGGTTCTTAAGGCAAGAATAGCAGAATGAGTTGCTATGCCCTTCTTCATGGGATCTTCCCAACCCAGGGATTGAACCCACATCTACTTGTTAGCTGCTTGCTATCCAGCCTTGGGCAAGTCACTTAACCTGTCTGAGATGCAGATGTAAAATTTTTTTTTTCCCTTTGAAAAGGAATGACACCTACTTTGCAAAATAAGTGATTAATTGAGAAGTTTATAAAAATGTGTGGTACAGTGTCAGGCTCATGGTAGATTTTCAATAAATGTTGACTATAAGAGTAGTCCCTAAATTTCCATCCTAAGAATTCGTTCTTAGTTACTTCCCCTTATACTCTAAATATTCCAGGGAATTGTGAACATTCTGAAAATATTCAGAAGACTAAAAAACCACAGACTTTATGGAAGAGTAAATCATCCATTTCCCCATGTTAATTATTAAAAAAAAAAGAAAAGAAGAAGAAGAAGCAAACCAGCCTATATCTGACTACTATAAAGCAGCTGGCATTAATACCTGGAGCTGTAAAAAAATTCCAGCCCAAAGCAGAGAAACTTGATAGTTTAGTCTGCCCATGTTTTTGGTTTTGTTCCTTTAGTGCCTCTTTCTTTTTTGGGGACGGAAACCAAGTGTCTTGTTTCTGTGTGTGAGCCCATTTCATGCAGTTTTTGTGGGAATGACTCTGATCGTATTTCCTATCAGAGAATAAAGTCAATATATAGAGAAAATGGACCCAAGACACTTTTCCCCAGGCCTTTTTGTGTCTCTTTGGTTACAAGTTTAGCCTCCCCGGGTCTTCCCTTCTCCCACCTAGACCTTAATCTCTGTTGGCAGTTTCATTTTCTGTTCCCAGTTGGAGTTTGTGTTATGTTTAAAAACTCATCAGTTTATGATTATTTGATAGTGAGCCTTTGATTCTTTCTTTTCTTTCCCCATTGTTCTTCCTTTTTGTCTTTTGAGCTCAACCTCCCAGATAGCCTTCCTGAGATGACTGGATCTTTGGTATCCACAGGGATACCTGTAGATCTTTCAGTATCCACAGGGTTGAGGGTTGCAGGCAGGAGCTGGACCCTGAGGCTCACACACATGTACCACTGCACTGTCTTTGCCAACATTTGGGTCAAGGTGGGGCAGCTTCCCCATCCTCACCTACCTGTTATACCTGCCCTGTCTATCTGAATAGAGAGGTTAAGCCACCCAGTGGAGCCTACATTTCCTGATATAAATCTGCTTGAGAATGTTAACAATTTTGACAACCTCTCCCACAAGAACGGGCGTTTCTCCTTTGCTGGAATTTTTGTTTTCATCTTGGGGAGGCAAATATATCATGGAATTAGGGTTTCCAGGTGAAATATAGGACATGGGACACTCTTATACTAAAAAACAATGGTGTCTCTGAAATTTAATGTTCCTTGGGTGGCTTGTATTTTCACACTTGCTAAATCTGGTAACTCTAATGGCATCAAAGAATTTTAGGTTTAGAAGGAACTTCAAAGAGCACCCAGACAACTGGTTAACTTTATAGATTAAGAATAGAAAGCCCAGAGAAGCCCAAAGTTATGTAATTAGCACTGGCAGAGCCAAGGCTTGGATCCAGGGTTTGTCTACTTGTTCCAAATCACTCCACTCCCATGTGGAATTTTGATGCCAGGGAAACCTAGAGAAATAAAAAGAAGCTTCTTTTGAAAAAAGAAAAAAATGACCTCATTCCTAACAGCTGGTTTCATCTATCTTTGCCCAGTGAGTCAGTTCAGATTAGAGACATGATCTGAGACAGGGGAGAGGGCGGGGGTGAGTGGTGCCCGACCAGCAACCCAATTATGGCCTATGGCATAACATTACCTTTAAACTGATAAACTCTGCTGTCCCACCCCAACCAGGCCTGGCTTTGAGAGATTTCTGTAGTAGCAGGGATGGCTTGTGTTGGTCTGGCCATCCCTTCACCCTGGTCTTCAGTTTGTGGAAGGCGCTCATGTGATGACTGCTGTCCTGGGTTAGAGGATCACCCATTAAAGGCAGGAGACTGTACTGTTGATCATGTCTGGCCTGGAACCTCTTATAGTGTTTGGTCCATGGCAAATGTTTAGTGAATCTTGGTAATAATGGAACTAAACAGAGCCAACCTGTGCACACGAATATCTTGTAAATCAAATAAACACTGTCCAGAAAACAACTTTGTGATCAACTGGAGGAAAGACACCTGTGACCTTTAATGTATGCTTAGCATAGCTCTCAATGTGAGTATCAACCAGAAAACCATATCATGCTTCTTTTGGGAAAGATAGAAACACTTGAGTGAGGCCAGTGAGTGAGGATCTCTTTTTCTGTGTTCAGTATCTTTTCTCCCTTTAGTTTTTCTAACAATGAGAACAGTTTTTTTTTTTTTTTTTTTTTAAATTGACACACTTGCTAAGGTCTTTTTCTGCTCTCATATTCTCTTTTTTTAATTTAATTTTATTTTTTTTTTTTCTAATTTTATTTTATTTTTAAACTTTACATAATTGTATTAGTTTTGCCAAATATCAAAATGAATCCGCCACAGGTATACATGTGTTCCCCATCCTGAACCCTCCTCCCTCCTCCCTCCCCATACCATCCCTCTGGGTCGTCCCAGTGCACTAGCCCCAAGCATCCAGTATCGTGCATCGAACCTGGACTGGCAACTCGTTTCTTACATGATATTTTACATGTTTCAATGCCATTCTCCCAAATCTTCCCACCCTCTCCCTCTCCCACAGAGTCCATAAGACTGTTCTATACATCAGTGTCTTTTTTGCTGTCTCGTACACCGGGTTATTGTTACCATCTTTCTAAATTATTTTGTATAGAAGTTGAACATTCAGATGCATCAGTCCACCCTTCAAAAATGATTTCTACAAAAAAAAAAATCCAAGAAATTGGAGACAAACATGTACATAATCCATAACTTTGTAACATGAGAGAGCTTAGTTTTTACATGTCCATTAAATTTTTGCTGGACTACAGTGCTGTGTGCGATTGTGTGGAGGAGGGATTAGACCAATCATCTCATAAGAAAGGCTGTCATTACAATTTTAGGAAATGGGGTCATTAGGTGACAGTGTCAGACACAAGAAGAAAAATCAGTTTTATGTGTTTAAACTACTAGCAGTTTCTTAGCTATAACTATAAAGAAAGCTTTCCTAAAAAGAAAAAAAACTGAGCCTAATAATGAGATTAGCAAGAAGAGATAAGAAAGTCTTCCTCAGTGATCAGTGCAAATAGAGGAAAACAATAGAATGGGAAGGGCTAGAGATCTCTTCAAGAAAATTAGAGACACCAAGGGAACATTTCATTCAAAGATGGGCACAGTAAAGGAAGAAACGGTATGGACTTAACAGAAGCAGAAGATATTAAGAAGACGTGGCAAGAATACACAGATCAGATCAGATCAGATCAGTCGCTCAGTCGTGTCCGACTCTTTGTGACCCCATGAATCGCAGCACGCCAGGCCTCCCTGTCTATCACCAACTCCCAGAGTTCACTCAAACTCACGTCCATCGAGTCAGTGATGCCATCTAGCCATCTCATCCTCTGTCATCCCCTTCTCCTCCTGCCCCCAATCCCTCCCAGCATCAGAGTCTTTTCCAATGAATCAACTCTTCACATGAGGTGGCCAAAGTACTGGAGTTCAGCTTTAGCATCATTCCCTCCAAAGAAATCCCAGGGCTGGTCTCCTTCAGAATGGACTGATTGGATCTCCTTGCAATCCAAGGGGTCTTCTCTCAAGAGTCTTCTCCAACACCACAGTTCAAAAACATCAATTCTTCGATGCTCAGCCTTCTTCACAGTCCAACTCTCACATCCATACATGAATACATAGAAGAACTATACAAAAAAGATCTTCGTGACCCAGATAATCACGACAGTATGATCATTCACCTAGAGCCAGACATTCTGGAATGCAAAGTCAAGTGGGCCTTAGGAAGCATCACTACAAACAAAGCTTGTGGAGGTGATGGAATTCCAGTTGACCTATTTCAAATCCTAAAAGATGATGCTATGAAAGTGCTGCACTCAACATGGCAGAAAATTTGGAAAACTCAGCAGTGGCCACAGGACTGGAAAAGGTCAGTTTTCATTCCAATCCCAAAGTAAGGCAATGCCAAAGAATGTTCAAACTACCACACAATTGTACTCATCTCACATGCTAGCAAAGTAATGCTCAAAATTCTCCAAGCCAGGTTTCAACAGTACATGAACTGTGAACTTCCAGATGTTCAAACTGGACTTAGAAAAGGTAGAGGAACCAGAGATCAAATTGCCAACATCCGTTGGATCATGGAAAAAGCAAGAGAGTTCCAGAAAAACATCTACTTCTGCTTTATTGACTATGCCAAAGTCTTTGACTGTGTGGATCGTGGATCACAAGAAACTGTGGAAAATTCTTAAAGAGATGGACGTACCAGACCACCTGATCTGCCTCTTGGGAAATCTGTATACAGGTCAAGAAGCAAGAGTTAGAACTGGACATGGCACAACAGACTGGTTCCAAATCAGGAAAGGACTACATCAAGGCTGTATATTGTCTCCCTCCTTATTTAACTTACATGCAGAGTGTGCAAAATGTCAGGCTGGATGAAGCCAAGTTGGAATCAAGATTGCTGGGAGAGATATCAATAACCTCAGATATGCAGATGATACCACCCTTATGGCAGAAAGAGAAGAGGAACTGAAGACCCTTTTGATGAAAGTGAAAGAGGAGAGTGAAAAAGCTGGCTTAGAGCTTAGCATTCGGGACTCCCCTGGTGGTCCAGTGGCTAAGACTCTGAGCTCTCAGTGCTGGGGCCCTGGCTTTGATCCCTGGTTGGGAAACTAGATCCCACATGCCACAACTAAGACCCTGTGCAGCCAAATAAAAATAAATATTAAAAAAAAAAAAACCCTCAACATTCAAAAAACTAAGATCATGGCATCCAGTCCCATCACTTCATGGCAGATAGATGGGGAAACAATCAAAACAGTGATAGACTTTATTTTCTTGGGCTCCAAAATCACTGTAGATGGTGACTGCAGCCATGAAATTAAAAGACGCTTGCTCCCTGGACGAAAAGCTATGATCAACCTAGATAGCATATTAAAAAGCAGAGGCCTTACTCTGCCAACAAAGGTCCATCTAGTCAAAGCTATGGTTTTTCCAGTAGTTATGTGTCGATGTGAGAGTTGGACCATAAAGAAAGCTGAGCACTGAAGAGCTATGATTTTGAACTGTGGTGTTGGAGAAGACTCTTGAGAGTCCCTTGGACTGCAAGGAGATACAACCAGTCCATCCTAAAGGAAATCTGTCCTAAATATTCATTGGAGGAATTGATGCTGAAGCTGAAGCTCCAATAGTTTGGCCACCTGATAGGAAGAACTGACTCATTGGAAAAGACCCTGATGCTGGGAAAGGTTGAAGGCAGGAGGAGATGGGGATGACAGAGGATGAGATGATTGGATAGCATCACTGACTCAATGGACATGAGTTTGAGAAATCTCTGGGAGTTGGTGATGGACAGGGAAGCCTGGCGTTCTGCAGTCCATGGGGTTGCAAAGATTTGGACACAGCTGAGTGACTGAACTGAACTGAACTGAATAATGAGATTTTTCTAGGGAAAACAAAATAAAACAAAACTTTACAATAAAAAAGAAAAAATTGGAAAAAGCAGTAAGAAATAAATATATCAATTTCCAACTTGGGTCAGAAGAAAGTACTAATCATTTTACCCCAAACAATTATTTTTCCCTTACTTCACTTACTCCTCTAAACCCTCTTCTCTTTTCAGGATCTGACCTAAGTTTGAGCATCCCTATGCATCTGTTCATGAACCCTTCAGTCTCTGTGGATTCCTTTCTCCCCTAAATTCCTCTGGTCTTCTACCATTTCTTCCAGAAAATTTAGCATTTGTTTCAAAGCTACAGTTTGTTTCCTTCTCAGAGTGAAACTAGAAATCAAGCTAAAATCTTATAAAATAGACCACCTGGGAAGGTGACCGTTCTAAGGCAGAGTAAGTCAATAGCTGTAAAGACTTTAGAAAGCCAGTGTCCTAGTCAAGATGCTACTCAGAAGGTAGAACTGAAACTCCCCTGTAACTGGAAAGATGAAACCCATTAAACTGAACTATAGCTCAGCTAAATGCTTCTCAACCGACATACCAATTAGTCTATCTTTGGTCCTGAACATTAGTGACTTTAGGTCTGCACTTTGCTTTCTTTATGACTAATCGCACAATCACATCAATTAGTTGAATAACTTTTGGGGGCAGACTTTAAAACTCTCTAGGCTTTAATTTTCCTATCTAGAAATTGATACATTGACTAGATAAATTCTGAGCTCATAATAGACCTGTGGATCAGCTTTGTTTTTCTCCCAGATTTATGCTTCAGACCCATGATTCCCTACTCAATCAGTCATCAACCTGATTATCAAAAGGGATATTACATTTATCATTGTTTTGTGCTTCTTACTATGTGGTACTTGTGCCACTCACATAGTGTTGATAGAGAAGAGATGAATAAGACACCTGTGAGCTGGAGGATGGGGTGAGGGGAGGAAGGGACATACTTAGACGTTAACAGGACAGGTCATAGTGCTGTCTAGTGGGGAATCTGTTTTTATTTTGTTCAGTGCCAAGGAGAAAGTGACTCCACCAACTAAAGAGATTTTAGTGTTCCCTCAACTGCTCTGGTGTACAGTGTGTTACTAGTGGGAGGATATGCAGCCTGTAAAGGAAAAACAAGTCCTGGGTACTTGGATTGTAGAGACATTTCCCAGATATTAATCAGTGTTCTGTGAAAGATGGATGTTTTTGGTCCAATAAGTTTAGGAAATATTATAAACTATGCCCATTACTCTTGGAGATTTTCACTGTTGTGTATGTTAAAGGTCAGAGAATTCTGGCAGTTGGGAAACTATCTTGGTCTGAAATTTCAAATATCCCTAAGCATATACTTTGGAAAAATTTGGGTTAGAGATTCAGAACATTTCAGTATCTCAAAAATATCAATAAAGCAAATGTTATCTGACAAACATACAATAATTAAAGATTGGTCTTTGATCAAATACGTAAGCAAAGACTAAGGATATGTCTTAAATATGGATTGAATGACATATTCAAAGTCTGTAAAAGTTCTGAATAGTTTCTAAAAGAAGACTACAGCTGGGACTTTATATTTTTTCCAGAAAGGTAGAGGAAGCATTTTCTGAAGCATAAAACCATTGCTTCCACAATCTGTTTGTGTCAACATTACCCAGAGTGCCTTGGCCCCAATCCAGACCTACCGATTCTGAATCTCTTTGCTCAGGAATGGCATTTTTGACAAATTCTGTATTTGATTCCAATGCATAGTTAAGTTTGAAATCATTAGTCTAGACCATAGTTTAAATGACATAATAATGTCATTTAATTGATAAAGAGCCAAGCAGTTTGTTGAAGCCACTTGCAGGCAATTGAAATGATGTTTAAAAAGGTGGTTACATATTTAAATTAGCCTAAAAATACTGTTTAACTCATAATGTAGCTGAAATAGTACAGTGTTTAGAGAATATACCAACAGTCTTCAGAGGAACAGCTTGAAAGTATCAGCGGCTTATACACATGTAATTAGCGTGCACCCATGTGGGCATTCTGATCACAAACATCGGTCCTGATAAACACATTCAATTGAACTTTGTTAATTTATATATAATGACAGAATTAGTTGTGACATTTTCTTCTTTCTCTAAATTTTTTTGATTATTTGGTAAAGGAAAGTGTGAAGTCACTCAGTCATGTCTGACTCTTTGTGACCCCATGGACTGTAGCCCTACCAGGCTCCTCCGTCCATGGGAGTTTTTAGGCAAGAATACTGGAGTGGGTTGCCATTTCCTTCTCTAGGAGATCTTCCCAACCCAGGGATTGAACCCTGGTCTTCCACATTGTAGGCAGATGCTTTACTGTCTGAGCCACCAGGGAAGTAAATATGTGGTTAATACGCTTCCCAGTGCATCTGTGCAGTAAAGAATCAGGTAAAGAATCCTGCTAGTACAGGAGACCCACGTTCGATGCCTGGATCAGAAAGATCCCCTGGAGTAGGAAACGGCAACCCACTCTAGTATTCTTGCCTGGAAAATGACATGGACAGAGGAGTCTGGCAGGGCTACAGTCCATGGGGTTGCAGAGTTGGACATGACTGAGCTACTGAACACAGCAGCACCTGAGGTTAATACAGATTTTGAAATAACTCGTGGAAGACAGAGTAGAAACCAAAATCGGTCATCTTTAACTTTACCCCTGCTTTCTTCATACCTATCCCCCATTATAACACACACAAATTCCTATGTAGAAGTAGTTTTAGAGTGATAAAGCCAAAGGTCTTTCCTGGTTAGAACCACTTGAAATCATTCACCTTTGCAATGTGATTTTATGGTGGCTCAGAGGTTAAAGTGTTTGCCTGCAATGCAGGAGACCTGGGTTTGATCCCTAGGTCGGGAAGATCCCCTGGAGAAGGAAATGGCAACCCATTCCAGTATTCTTGCCTGGAGTATCCTATGTACAGAGGAGCCTTGTGGGCTACAGTCCATGGGGTCGCAAAGAGTTGGACACGACTGAGCGACTTAACTTTCAACAATGGAAAGTTTAACAGTGACTAATGCAAAAGCTTATTTCTGAGATGCCTTGGATAGAGAACAAAAAATACCTCTATAACACAGCGCAACTTTATTCTCTTTCCCGAAGTTCCAAACACTAGAGTGATTCCAACCTTGCACTTTAGAACTTGGTATTATCTGAGTTAATCTTTATGCTGAGTAGGTAAAGTAGCTGTTTGAATGTGTCTTTTAGCCCTTCTTGAAAGCATTACTAGCAGTGGTTTTAAATCTCATAGTGAGGTCCTATGCCAGCACAGACATACTTTGGGGTTTGCACATAACCTGTTCACTGAAGTCTGAACCCAGTTCTGACTCCAGCGCCCATGATCTTTCACTCTGCCACACCGGCTTCCAGAAATTAGCAAGATGTGACCACTATCTCAATAGATAATCTCCCTCCAGCTTGGGATACAGGTATATAAACAGATGATTGCTGCAGAAAGTTTAATGGAGAACTACAGAAGATGATGCTGACTCTACCTGGGCATGTCAGGGAATGTATCACATAGGAGGTGGTGATTGTAGTGAGTGTTTCAGTGAAATTTCACCAAGGAAGACAGGCAGAGGACACTCATATGTGTAGTAACATGCCCTCACTCATCGCTAAAAAATTAACTCTCTCACCCTTCTTGTAGAGCCATTTTCAGTGTTACCAAACCCCCTATCCCATGCTCTCCTAACAATTTCCTGTGCCTGTTCTAGCACTTATCCTACATAGCAGTTAGTGTACATGTCTACTTTCTCTCTAGACTTAGAGTCCTTAACCAAAGATCTTTTTTTTTATCTTTGTGTACCTCATAAAGACTAGGCATTAGTAAATATTTGCTGAACCAGTGAACTAATTAGAGTGAAAGTATTCTCTGCAATTTTCAACATTCTATAATTAATATATTTCTGAAGTTTTATTAAAATAAAAAATACTTTATATATGTAGTAATGGAAATACTCAAGTGATCCAGTGACAATCATTTTATATACAAAAGCATCCCTATATTTAGACTTTGTTTAAATCTAGATTCCACTAGCTTTGCTTTGAACAATTTCCTTTTCATTCATTCACTCACTCATTCATCCTTATAACAGATATTCAGCATGTATTCATTGAGCACCTAGCACATGTCAACCACTGTTCTAGATGCTAGACATCCAATGATGTACACATACACACATTGCCCCTGCTCTTGAGATAAAAGAGCTAGTGGGGATGAGATGTATTAATCAAATAATCACAAAAATAAATGTATACTCTCAAATGTAAATGTCAGGAAGGAAAGATACATAGTACAACTGAAATGGAAAACAAGAAGACTTCAGGTTGAGACTAGGAAAATGCCATTTAAGTTGTGACCTAAGTGATGAGTTAAGTGCTGAGAGGGCAGAACTGGGAAATGGGGAGGGATTTCTAGGTAGAGAAAATAGAATGGACATGGGCCTGTGGGGGAGTGGAGCATGGCCTGTTGAAAGAACTGAAAGAGAAGATGAGAATGACCAACTACTAGATGGCGGTGATGACAGTAATGGTGTTAATCAGGACAGCGTGTTCAGAAAAGAGGCTTTGGGGGTAACTTGATGAGAGATAAAGCTGGTTGGGGTTAGATATTAAGGCCTGAAAGACAATGTTAAGAAGTCTGGTCTTTGTTCTATGAGCAGTGGGAAAACACAGGGGACAGAGAGTAGATGGGTAACATACTGAAAAGTTCATTTTAGTTCTGTTGAAGGGGAGGGGGCTGGGGACAAGTATAGTAAGAGAAGATGTAGGGCGATCCCGAAGGAAGCTATTGTGTTAAAATCCAAGTATGAGGTGTGGCTTTTAGCAAAGGTTGGAAGTGCCCCATTTTAGGAATAATTCAAAGAAAAATCATACATTAGAATGTAACTACTTGCCTAATCCTTTTAGAATTTTCTTCTCCAGTTTTTGCTCTTTGTTGCTGGCAGGCTCTTTGGCTGTGGATGGCTCTCCAGTGGCTGCAGGTTCTCTCTCCACCTCTTCAGGGGCCTCCTCACAGTCTCCATCCTCATTGTCAGGGGGGTCTGTGTTCTCAGGCTGCTCCTTGACCATGGTGGTACCCTCCTTCCCTGCCGCGCCGGCAGTGGACCCGTACGTGTTAATGATGTCTTCCAGTTGTCGGTTCAACTCTTCAGAGATATCGTGGGGTCCCCGTTCCAGCTGTATACCTGCCGCCTGCTCTGGTGCTGGGAGTGGGGTTGAGCGGTCCAGATCGTTTTGCTTCTCCAGGCCGTTTTGACTGGACAGTGCTGAACTGTCCCTCACAGGTGTTGATGGTGGCTCCCCCGACAGCTGCCCAGGCTGATTGCTCTCCATACTGGGAGTGGTATCTGGTGGTAAGCACAGCCAGGGTTGATGTAGTTAACCCAGTTACAGGCACATGGTAAGGCTATCCCCACACTGGTACCTACTGATTACAGTCTCTAACACAGAATGAATATCTGTGCATTCATATTGCATTGATATTGCAGTTAGTTGGGTAGGAACAGTGAGAAGCATTTCCAAATTAAGTCATACCGTAGCATATGTTTGATTTTGGTCTTTAATTTCCAATAGTATCTCCTATTATTGACATTAACAGATTAATTCAAGGTATTATTTTTCATGGTCATA